>NC_140768.1:234507238-235150572 GCF_044657685.1 Stegodyphus dumicola
CAGCCTGTTCGCAGGATTCGAACCTCGGACCGAACTACCAGTGTTCAGCGTTCTTACCGCTCCGCCGCTGCTAGGCTATTTAATTAAGGAATGACCATCTAAGTTTAGAAACAGCGTACCGTAACAGCAATTCAATTATTGGCGCCGTATCTTTCATGTTACTCCCGATTGGCAAGCTACATGATTTTTAATGAGTATTCGGGTTTTGCTAGTAACTTCCCTTGGAAATCGCGCTAAAACTAGGTTAGTTGGTTATTTGAACATGGGAACATGGGAGCTATTTGATTAAGATGCTTTCATAGAGAACCTTTGTAAAGGGAACCTACAAAACTACGAAAACCAACCATGCAGCCTGGGTTAGACTTCGCAACAAACAATTAGTATTTAACAATCTTCAAATGCTAGGCAACTGGTGAGGTTCCAATTAAATATCCAATTTAATATTTTATTTGTAAATATTTAAAATATTGTTGTATTCTTAGACACAAAAAGTAGAATTTAAGTTTTGTTAACTCGTTAGTAAACTACCAAGCCGTAGTGCAAAAGAATATTCAATTTCTTTTGCAATAATTATATTCACTTAATATTCTTGGAATATGAGCTAAAGAACGAACGTTCTCGGAAGATTAAAGAAGTGTTTAAATCCAGTGATATTACGTTTTGTCTTACAAGCTCAGGATTAAAACGATTCTGCAATTGCCCGAGTAGTTGACTTGTAAATGGCTGTGAATTAAGCAGATGACTTTTAATCTTACGTTTTCAGTCAGAAAACGTACTCCAAATGTTTTGTATTGCATGACAATGCATCTTTTTATTATTCAATAACCAGTCGGAGAACCGCTTGTGTTCCGAAAATAAGTATGTGGACTCAATCGTCCTGCATGTTCTTCAAATTTGTCTTCTAGTGATTTTTTTTCTTTCCCAAAAACTAAAGTTGCCTCTCAAAGGAAAGTTTTTTGACACTGAAGAGACAAAAAGAGTATGACATCTACTTTTAAAGGCATGTCAAAAACAGATCTCTACAAGCCTTCTCTTCCATTACATGTTGTGCAGTCAGACAAAAAGTTGCATCAGCGTAAATTTTATAATCTATTTTTACTACACTCTGATTACTTTATTAACATACAGTGAATATATACAAAATCTTTTAGTTCAGCTTAAGTAATTCGGAATTTTTGACGGAATTGTTGTCGGAACTAGGACTTAGAAGATAAATCAAATTAAATATATCGATAACCCAATAAATTCAAGGTCGAAGTTTCAATATTTTATTTTGGGAGGCATAGGAAGTTTTTTCAGTTTTGGTCCATTATCATAAGTATATTTGCTTCGATTCTTTATTTCTCCATAAGAGCGAAAAATTTACGCATGGTATACATATAACGCATAGCTTCAAATTAAAATTTAATAATATACAGAGGGGTTATAATTAAAGTTCCACATTGAAACGTTCATAAAAGGAAAACTACTGGATCAAATGTTATCAAACTTGGTAATCGTGTAAAGGAGGTCATGGGAATTTAATTTCCGCGAAAAAAAGGAAGTTCGAAACCTCACCACCAGGGGGGAAATGGCGCTGTATGCAATATTGTTAAACGAAATATGGGTCGAAATCTAACTTAACCTTTTGTTACACGGGTTTAATATGTTGTATACCCTTAAGAAACTTTGAAGTAGGCAAATTACAATTTAAAAGCGTTAAATTCGATTAAAGTCGTGTGCGCCATCCGTGTAAGTGAGAAATTCGTCCATGAAAACCACGAATTAGCGATTAGAAAATGTGAGATCGCAAATCACTCGCACAAGTGCGTACAATCTGGAAATCGTTTTCTTACAGATCGCTAATTTTTAATTTCTGAAGCCTGAATTCGGCCCTTAAACATGAAGATACTGGTTCAAAACGCTTTTAATCGATTTGGGCCAAAGAAATCCCTCATGTTATCTATCTAGTTTCATTGCATTCTCCTACCGCATTCGATTGCATAGCAGTCATTCCGCATTGTTTAGTATTGAATGACAGCTAGTTATAACTGAACCATTTTTCTCTGAAGAGCAGTCGACAGCTGGACCACTGTGATTGCAGCTCACTTAGAGTCAATGTTAAAATGTTTCGTGATACATGAACTGCAATAACGTGGCATTTTAGATACTACGATTTTTATGCAGGGCTGGGCCCCACCTCACGTGTGTCGCACAATTACTTAGGCAACATTTCACGAATGAACGTCTTATAGGCCGACACTTCCCCTCTTCACACCAGACCTCAACCTCTGTGACTTTTGGCTATGGGGTTATCTCAAAAGCACTCTTTATGGTGATAATCTAAACAATTTGGCAGAAATGAAAAATGTGATACACTGACATGTCCGTAACATTCCTCCTGATATGCTAAGAGCTGCTGTTGAGAATGCAGTAACAGGATTCAACTTGCTTTCGGAAAATGCTGTACGCTACATTGAACGTGCTTTGTAACACGTTTCAGAAAATATTAAACACATTTTAAACAGATGTTTTCGTGTCTTATTTCAATTAGCAATATTGTATACAGCGCCATTTTCCCCCTGGTAGTGAGTTTTTTAACTCTTTTTTTTTTTTTTTTTTTTCCCGCGGAAAATAAATTCCCATAACCTTATTTACACGATTCCCAAGTTTGATAACATTTGGGCCGGTAGTTTTCCTTTTCTGACCATTTCAAATTGAAGCTTTAATTATAACCACCATGTAAATTAAACTTTAAAAGTTTGACAGTTTGGTTCAAGTCCAGGCTTTAAATATATATATATATAATCTTTTATATTAATCCTCTTAGAAAGAATGTTTTAAGAAGCTAATTTTTCTCTCGCGTTATAGATTGTATAAAAAAAACATGATCTTTAATATGATTTAGATTGTTTCAGCCGATATAAGAATGGGTCACTCGGTGGTACAGAATAAACCCTGCTGGACTGTTTTATTTCTTTGTCATTTAGCAAAAATCTTTTAATTAAAATATTTATCGTTTGGACTTCGCTTTAAACTTTATTTATAGTTAAAATGACTAGAAAATGAAAAGCTGTCTTCAGCTGAAACGCAATTCATGTAATTGATATTTTAAAAAATTGACAAGAATGTAAAATTTATGGAAGTCTAGCAATCAAAAAATCTTAATTTTCTTGTGTGAGCACTGAAAATAACTGTAGAAGGAAAGAAGAAAATGAGGGAGAAAAGTAAGCAAACATTTGCAAGGAAATTTGGCTCTCAGACATACCAAGGTGTTTCAAAAAGGTGAACGCTTTTGAATATACTTTCAGGATACTTCAAAGAATTTAGGCGTTCAAAGAGAAAACACTTGGACGTGTACACCAGCAAATACCATCAATTGAGCTTGTGTTAGCAGAAAAGACAAAAACGATATCATTGCAGATTAAAGTGAAGAGCGACTGGTTTTAGACTATATGGTTGTATAAATTTGAATTACGTTATAGAACATCATATCGTATCATAAACGGAGAATCCCATTATTTTCTCAGTCGAATTATTTGAAGATTCAGGAGTTTATCCAGTATTGTATGTGGATGTCACCTAAAGGCATTTCTTTCCCTCCTGATGAAACAGCGGACGAGCGGTAAAGTCGCTGAACACTGGTAGTTCGGTCCGAGGTTCGAATTTAGGCAGATAGCCCTAGTGTGCTTTGTCATAATTTAATAAACAAAAACCTCTTGATGAAACCAGTCTTTCTTTTCATCTCATACCTTCAAAATGTTTAGCCTCTAAAGACTGATAAAGGCTCTGACGAAATACTTCGTGAAGAACTCTCTAAGGGAAATCAACCGTCATACATAGTACCCATGAGAAAATCCGCGAAATCGCCCATGCAACCAGCCCGTTTACCGGGATTCGAACCCCGGAGGGAACTACCAGTGTTCAGCGACTTTACCGCTCGGCCGTTTGTGGGCCTTTATGAAGTAGAAGGCGATAACTTTGTTTAAAATGATTATCAGAAATATCAAGATATTTCGAAAAGTTGAATGCTTTTTAATATACTTGCAGAATGCCTAAAGAAAAAGAGCAAGAATAAAGTAGAATGCCTAAAGAAAAAGAGCAAGAATAAAGTAGAATGCCTAAAGAAAAAGAGAAGAAAAAAATAAATTTTTTGGCGTAAAATTTAGTATTAGTATTTTTTTAAAAATTTAAAACCTTTTAATCTTATGATATTTGATTCTTGCGATTTCAAAAATAAAATATTTGACTAAAATATGAATAACATTTTAAGAAACCAAATGTAGGACAAAATTGTGTAAAGCAATGGGCACAATGATAAAACTGTTTAAAGCAGTGTATGCAAGTCATCCTAAGTTAAAATGTCGGTTATACACCCTCTCTTATTTATATATATATCTTTTCTGAATGGAACATTGAATGCGTGTTAACTGTGCTTTACTGTATTTTCTCTTTTAATATATGCAGTTTTCAAACGCATCATAGTCTGGGTTACAAAGTATTCTTCCGAAAGAAACGCAATTCAAATAAATAAAATAAAATTGTGGAAAATTTATATTAATAAATATATTTTAAATGCTCAGTTCGAAGGAATAAGTAGAAAATTTTAAAACAACTATCTGAAGAGACAATGCAAAACAAACAATTAAAATAAAAGTATAAAATAAAAAAAATTACCTAAAATAATAACTATGATAAAAAATATATATAAAGAAAACTATTTGAAAATAACAAACTCTGCACCTTTATTTTCGCAGTTCGAATATGTAAATAGTAATGTTTAAAACAGTTATTCGAAAAAAAAAAAAAAAACATGCAACTTAAACGATTAAAATAAAATTCGAAAAAGAAAAAATTACTTAAAATAATAAGTTATAATTAAAAATATAATATAAAGAATATTATTTGGAAAGAAGGAACGATGGTGACTTTGTTTCCTCTTACGGGAAAGGAAAGTAGGTTGCATATATTAAGGAATTCGCCAAGTGAACTAATTTTGGCCCAAACTGAATAAAAAGCGCCAACATAAATTGTTGAATTTCTCCGTAAATTTCGCTCCAAATTTTACAAAATTTCATATTTAGGCGTAATTTTAGACGTAGAATCGAAATATGTAAAAAAATTGGTATGTTATTTCAGAAAAAGTCCGATTTTGTGTCAAAATACCTATGTTAGAATAGTGCTATATATAAATCTAATATATATCCTAAGTCGCGCTTTCGAGACATGAAGAACGCAATTTGAATTTTGTCAATCGGCCCAGTAAAACGGGAGATATAGAACTGTCTTTTTTTTTTTTTTTTTTTTTTTTTTTTTTGAGCTGTGTACGTCTACGGCTAGAATGTTAAATGACAGTCGTCACTTTATTTGTGCCACAGTACTTCTGTATTTTTCTTTAAATCGAAAGCTGCAAAAAGGGGACAGGGGGGAAGAAGCAACAGAAAATTCTTCTAAAAATACTAAATATATAATACAATGAGGGCAGAAAATGATGATGATGGAAACAAAATTAAGGTGGTTCGCAGAATATACTAATTTATAAAACTGGTTTTCACTTGAAAAATATTTGAAGAATACTGCATTAACTAATTGCCATGCTGCTAGAGTTCGCTATAATGATAATATACCTGGTTAATTAACATAATGCTCTGGAGATTATTTTAATCCTCTTTTTCCACTAACCATGGGAGGAAGCTGATATTCTTAATTGTTCGCCTGAAATCGAGCGCAGGTCAGAACTACCAGTGTTCAGCGACTTTACCGCTCGGTTACTGGTGAGCCAGCATAAATTATGAAAAATATCATATTCTACTTTATACTTGAATTGAAAACGTATTTGCATTCACTTACTCATTGCATTTCAAAAGTCTGCTGAAGGTTCTATCGCGTTGCCAGCAAACCTGATGTAGAGTTTTTATATTACTTGGAGTGGTTTCGTTTTAAACCAAATTTATGTTTTGTATTGTAGTAATATCTCAGGTTCAGTGTATTTTATGATAATATTGTTCAGTTATCAAAGTTATTGGTTCTTAATTCTGAATTCATATGAAGAAATTTTATTTGGCAGTTTATTATTGTCTTAGTTTATCTTTATGCATTTTTTCTAAATTGAATGGTTCTTCTTGATATTGTGAATCTAATTGAAATTAATTGTGCATAATACAGTAATGTATGTATTATATTTTGTTTGTTTGTACCATAGATTTATTTAAATTAGTTGGACTCAGTTTTGAAAGCATTTCGTATTTTCAGTACAAATTATGAAAGTATACTCGGTTTATTGTTTGAATGCTATAGGTACTACTTGTGACATGCTTTCTTTAGGGTTTATTAATGACTATGTTACTTATGTCCTTGTGTTCTTGAAGGCCTTGTATGCCACTGTAAACTTATTTTGCTTAGTGATAATAAAAGCTTCTGGAGGCAGGGGCTTTAATCCGTGTAAGGCAGACATCATGTCAGCTAGGTAATGGAGCCCCTGTTCTCTGGTTAACAATCTGCTGAAGGTAATAGCAAGAATTAATTCTCTTCCCCACAGTTTCATCAATAATTATTGAAATTAGTTGATGATGGGGAGATTTGTTTGTCGATATTATATTCCAAATTTCCGTTTTTTTTTCTTATAGACTGCATACATGAAGAGCCGCTTTTTCAGCTCCTAAAATTCTGACGAGTTTTTTTTTTTTTTTTTTTTTTTTTTTTTTTTTTTTTTTCCTAAAAGAATTTACTATTGTGCTTCGGAAAATTTGTAATGTCCTATCCTATGTAAATCAACTTAGTTCTATTAAATTTGTTTAGACTCTCCGTTTTCGAAAGTAACACGAAATCCTAAGAAAGCTTTAAATAGCCTTTTTTACTTGAAAATTGAACTTAAAAACTGCACAACTTGTGCGTACAAATTAAACTCCACCACTTACTTGTTATATTAAATAACAGAACATTGAATTCGCAAATTTAAATGGATTCGTAGGAGGAGACTATAATGGCATAACTAAGCGTTAGTGCAAAGTGAACTGCGCGATGTAACTTCTGCTAGCAAACTGGCTAAGACCGGAAAACTAGTTTAGCAGAGCTCGGTGTAAGGAAGTACAGTTGGCGAGCTTCAATTGACAAAAGCTCTAACTCTAAAACTTTCAAGAACTTCGCCGTTATTGTACTTACGCTTACTGGTGACTGCTAATGAAAAGCACAAAGGAAAATATAGATCCAACTCAAAATAAAATAAGTTCATGACCAGATACCGTGAAAATTGTGAGCCATTATTTTAATATTATCAGCGCAGAATCATCAAAATCTGAAAATATCAAACGTATAATACGCACGTCGATGCCTAATAACTTAAAATGCTTAAATAGTAATGATTAATATATTTATGATAAATCAGTTGTTAGGCACAGAGTCTCGTATCACACAACTCCAAACACATTTACATAAAACAGAGCTAATTTGTAGCTCATCTCTGCATTTTACTGCAGGGATATGTGATTATTATCATTATTATTATTTACTATTATTTTTATTCAGTCTAGTTATTATTATCATTACTGTTTCTCCTAGGTCCACCAGCGGCCGAGTGGTAAAGTCGCTGAACACTGGTAGTTCAGTCCGAGGTTCGAATCCCACGAACGGTCTTCCTTCATGGGCGTTTTGTGGTTTTTCCCATGTGTAACGTGTATATTGGCCAGTTTCCCTTATAAAGTCGCTCCACGAAAGCATCTCTTCCCTTAGGCAGATAGCTCTCCAGGCTTTGCCATGATCACAAAAACCAAACCACCTACTGCTGCTGCTGCTTCCACTACTATAACTATTACTTCTATTTCATTGCTATTCAGCCTAGCCTGTTCAAAAATTGATAATTTTTCCGGACATTACTATTGACAAACTTTGCTCTTGCTAAAGCCATTAATAAAAATAAATAAATAAATAAATAAAATAAAATAAGAAATATTTTTACAATATTTAGCTTAGTAGTTTAAGTGAATAACATTTATTTCAAATTACTTGTGCTCTTCTAGCAACAGCGGTACGTGTTACAATTACATGAATTTACGGTTACAGTTACAACAGTTGATAACACAGCAGTAGCAGTTCTGTTACATCATGAAACGATGATATGCATGGTATTGTTGAAAAATTCTTTACAGGCTTTACTAAATGCTAATTTTTGAATGAATCTTTTGGAATCCGAAAGCTGAAAATATCAAATAGCAATATACTTGTAATTTTTAACATAATTTCAGGATATAAATTTTTTATCGGAACAAAAATCGTAAGTTTGTAGGCTTTTGCCAAAAGATAAATAGTGAATCCGAGTACAATTTGCATTCTGAATTCAGCAAAACAAAGTCATTTCTTTGTATATTTCTATTCACCAAAATTACTTTATATCTTTAAAAGGTGGTTATTTAACTTGTACTCTCTGCCAAGTCCTCGCTGCTACTGTAATCTAATAGTTTGGAGAGGAAAGTTATATTGCATTGGTGGTAGTATCCTCTTAAAGCACGAAAACGTAAGTCCGACGGATGAAGTATGGGTCTTCAATAACGAGACGAAAATTTGGGAAGAAGGCACTTCTTTGCCAGAACCTCGCATGGGCGTCATAGCCGTTAGCTGCGGTAAAGTACTTTAGTTTTAATCATATTTGTTACTGTGTTGTATTGATCAGATTTTTTGTTTTAAATGTATGTCCTATCATAGTCGAAATAGCACTGAAAGTATGAATGTCTCAATAATTTTTTACAGTATCAAGGGTTCTTTGTAGCCCAACTACAAATAAAATCATTATGAACGATATATATAACCACTATGTCCGATCAGTAAAGGGTACTTACGCACTAACGGAACCACTTTAGTAAAAGTTGCCAGATTTTCAGAATGTACCAAACTCTGGCAACCATGCGCATAACTATTCTTCCGACAACCCTGGTCATAGCAATCCTTCATGCGGCGCCGCCATTTTCGTATGTGTTCTTTTTTGTTGCATTAAAAGTTACAGCGGTTTTTATAAGGAAATCGTGATATTTTTTGCCTTAAATTTAGTTTTAAAATATGAGATAATGTGGAATACGCCAGCAATGGAAGAAAATGCGTTAAAATTTCTGCAGGAATGAAGAATTTTGCTGAACACCTTTTAAAGGGAACAACAAGGAAATGCATTTCCTAGACAGCTGCTGTTGCCGGGGGGTTGCCACGAAGCTGTGTCTCCTCATTTATTTGATGGTCTTTATCTTTTAATTTTTTTTTTAATGCCAAAACAGATCGCTGTGTACGGACGAAAAATAGCGCAAAAAATTTAAAAAAGATTCGAAGAAGAATCGAAGTGTTTTTTTTAAATATATACCGTAATTCTTATTTAATAATTCAAATTTGTATTTTAAATTAACAACGTATGTTTTCTTTTCATATGTTGATAATGTTTATCGACTTAGATAAATATCTATAAAAATCTTCCTAAGTTTAACCATCTTTCTTGAAAAATAAATAAATGAATAAAAAATGCGGTGCAAAAGCCACCAACTTTTAACTTTTCACCCGCTAAAAAATCGCCAAATTGCTTCAAAACACTTAAGCATCCAGTAAGGTTTCGTTTGAAATTAAAACAAAGCTTAAACGAGTAAGTAAACTTTACCGAAACATTAACCGTGACCGTTTTCGATTACATCAACGTTTTAGAAACACTAATTTAGAAAATTCGCAATGCTGTTATGGAAATGGAAAGACTTAAGGCAGGATTCTCAATTAAGCAATTAGCTAATGTGTTGTATGCGGGTGCGTGCGTCACTGTTCTGTGTTGTTTCGTTTATGAAAACGAAAACAAGCTTAGCCTTTACTAAAGATTCGTTATAAGTCATCTTAGAACTACAACATCCTGCGATTACAATGTCATCAACTTCAAATGATTAGCGCATTGTTATTGGCAGGGTCGGATTAAGACTTTTAGAAGCTCTGTAGGCTTTCATTTATTTTTACTAATAGTTATTTTAATTCGTTAACCTTTTCTGTCTTCTCTTATTCCCCTCGCGTTTCCTCGTCAGTTTGTAAATGAGTTAGGGTGAACGAGTGTATTTAAACTGATGTAGGGAAACGTTTAGTCAAAGCGTAGTCTCGCTATTGTAAACGCACGTTTGTATCTACCAGCTGCTAACCTCGATTATTGGCTTCGCATTCTTGCTTCCGAATTATTATCCTGCCCGTGTAGTTACTGGTTTGGTTTGTGTATTTAATTATAGCAAAACAGGCGAGAGTTATCTGCCAAGGGAAGGGATGCCTTCGTGGAGAAATTTCTAAGGCAATTGGATCTTATACACGATACACATGGGAAAAACACAAAAACATTTAGATAGCTATCCCGTTCGCCTGGATTCTGTAACCCAGGTCGGAACTACCAATGTTCAGCCACTTTACCGCTTGGCCGCTGATGAGTGGTGTAGGTTCGGAGTCAACCTGTTAGATTGAACTAAATTGTGTAGTCTTGTGATACTCTTACATTTAAATTAAGTCTTACGTTATCTTTTAAGATTCTGATCGCAAGTGGTCGTTGTCTGTAAGCACGTAAGTCCGTTCCGTCTGTAAAATTTTGTGTTTAATAAAGGAGTCTTTTACACTCTTACTCTGTATCATTCATATTCAAGTCTTTGCGAGAAGTCGCAGGGATTGAAACTTAACGTAGATCTGGTTACATTGCATGATAGCTAAGAAGACTAGATCCAACAGCCCTAACCATTTAAAAGATTTGAGTGCCCCAAGGACATTTACGGTTCTTTTTCCGCATTTCTTCTCTCTTAGCTTAGCTGCACCGTACATTCCATGATAAAATCGGCGATAAAATTTGTGGTGCCCTTTTTTATGATTCCTGGGTACCTTTCTGTGGTGTCCCCTTTGTCTGATGCCCTAAGCACACGCTTATTCTGCTTAATAATTAATTTAGCTCTGATTATCGGCTAACGGAAACTGCTACTGCCGAATGGTGGTGCTGACTATCTCTGGCTATCATACGAGTAGTAAAATCAATGCACAACTGTACTGTGAAGCGAAGGCTGAATGCCAAAGGACTATGATCGTCATCAGTTTGTGCCCTTTTGAACTCTAAGAACAAAGAAACATCATTGAATTCATAAACAAGAGTATTAAATGACTGAAGTGCTCGCAGCCAGCCCAATAATATTGTTACGAATTTTGTTTGTAATTATTTTTTGCAAATTATATATAAATTTACAGTTTCTTTTGTATAATATAACATGAAATGCCTCAATAGACAAAGGGAAAATAACATTACAAGGGCAAGTACATTTAACACTGACGTAAATGTTGTCTCCTAAATTGGCGAGATATCGCCAAAGTGGTGTCGTATTTTTGTCGCTAAACACGGCAATAAATCGCCAAAAGTCGTTGAATTTGGCGATTACTTGGCGTCATTTTGGTCCGTTCCCTATATAACTGTAATTGGTATTGTAACTGAATAACTAATTGATCCTTATATGTAATTTTAAATGTATCCGGCCAATATATTGCAACTTTTAACCGTATATGCCTTCCAATCATTTCAAGTTCTCAGTGGCGGGGTAAAACTCTAAGATTCGGAAAGAGCATCATTTCTCAGTTTTCCAGCTTAGAGTTGAGTTCGGAATATTGAGAGATCTCCGC
Source organism: Stegodyphus dumicola (assembly GCF_044657685.1). Classification (NCBI taxonomy): domain Eukaryota; kingdom Metazoa; phylum Arthropoda; class Arachnida; order Araneae; family Eresidae; genus Stegodyphus; species Stegodyphus dumicola. Next base: position 234,518,861 of record NC_140768.1, read on the forward strand.
GTATTGAGATTGTCCTCTTTATATGCGCTTAGCACTGCTTTGTGCTTGACGTTCTTTAGTAGGCCTGAAGTGTAACTACTGATTGTGGTCTGTGATACTGGGAAGAACTGTACGAGTATTTTTGGTCAGCAAGTAAGTTCCAAAATTGTGAAGGATTTCTATTGGAAAGAGTATATTTAATCGAGTTGTCATCGGTTCTGCGTGTCTTCAATCCATCACGAACCCGTACGCACTAATGTAATTAAAATGTTTTTAATCGTAACAACATGATACTGTCGGCTGGGTGTCTTCCTGTTTGCGCGGTTGTCGAAAACGTTCCTGTTTGCGCGAAATCATCAATCTTCATTAGCTCCCCCCCCCCTCTTCCAAAGGGGTTCCATAATGGGAGGCCGACTGGGCGTTGGCCTCTTCCGAAATGTAGGAAAGCAAAAAATTTTTAGATTTAAAAAAAGAATTTTTAAAAGAAACAATCGAAAGATATTTACGAAGTCTGAGTCTTTGTATATTTTTGCATAAATGAAGTACTGTTTTTAAACGGGATAAGATGTGCAAACTCTGCGATGATTTTGGCAATGAACTGAAAGATCGTTTCCTAAAGTAAAAACAGTATTCTTCCGAAATTCTGCATAAAGGTGAACTATAATAAAATCTCAGAATATATATTCGTTGCGAAAAGAAAGGCAGATGAGAAGAAAATATACCTCGAATATCAAGGCAACTTCTGAGAAAGCTTTGTCCTAGCCAAAAGAAGCTTTTTTTTTCCTAGCTGTAAATTGTAAAAGTCATAATTCAGAAATATAACATCTGAATCTCGATTGAATGGACTTGCTTTACTTGCATTCATCGGAATATCCAAATACATTAATAGAAACCATTGATAAATTTATTAATTATCAAAGGTAAATTTGTTAGTTTCAAAGATTTAATTCAGAAATTCCAGAAGCGCACGATTCAGCAGTGATTGTATATATTTATCATACTAATTTAAAATAATTAATTATAGGTATATACTTGTTAGTAATTATTGATAGTAAATATAAATAGTTAAAGAGTATATTTTAAATCATTTATTTTTATATACACATCTGTATTTGTATATAATGAAATTGCTAACTATTATCAACTTATTTGATATTATTTCATTTTAAAATGCTCTATTTCTAAATTTCCTGTTCATCTAGCTTCTTTTTTAAGAGAAACTGTACTTTGTGAGTCACTTTCAATTCCAACTGTAAATGCGATTCGCAAATTAATTTATTCGTATGGTGGCAATATTAAAAACTTCGGAAACACTGGTTCAACAGTTGTAACTGAAGAGTAAGTACAATCAGCTTCTTTAAGGGCAAATATCAAACGACTTTAGTTTACTCTGACGATGGATATTTAAAAAGTGGAGAATTCAGTATTCGTCGAATATTGCGATCTTCTGATAATCCCTTAAAATTCGTGCTTTCGAAATCTCTGATAATCCCTTAAAATGCATGCTACGATTAGAAAATTTAATAAGTTTGATTACAGTGTGACGTTATTGGGTTTAATTAATGCAGCAAACGTGAAAAATATGCAGTGCCCTCCCCGAGTCTCGAACCCTGGTCCTCTCGAATACACGCCCGAGTATGCTTCCAATTAATACCGAAGGCATGCGGAAAGAAGGCAGAAAATACCTTATAACTAAAATTATCAATTTAATAACAGAGAAAATCCAACCTTCCTTCACACTTTTCCAGGCTTAGGACTGGGAGTAAAAATACTGCCGTGTTTAAAAGTTGTATGATGTTAGTCACTTTCCCCCTTTTTTTTTTTTTTTTTTTTTTTTTTTTTTTAATTATTATTAAGTTATTTTTAGAGAAAATTTTCATATGTTTTAATCTAATTTTTGTAGATAAGAAAAAGATAATAGGCACTTTCTTATATTTTGTGATGAGTAAAATTCCTGCATAATACGTTGGATTCTTTTCTCTTTTTTGACAACACTTGTTTTCCTTCTTTTCCCTTCTAAATTTACATAACGACGATCTATAAAATAATCACTTTCTTTAGCTTCGTTTTTCAAAAATTTTATCAGTTCTAGAGTTTTAGGATGGATTTTCCTAATAACAGAATTTAATTTATGATGCCATCCTTCAACAATATTATTTGTCCTGTGCAATTTTTTATTGCAATTCCACATATGTATAGTTACGACGTCGTTTTCAAGCCCCTGCTTGACAAAGTAATCATAAAATGCCTCTAATCTTGTATTACGAGGTGAACTTTCTTGTATACACAGCCAACCATCATCGACATATTCCGCGGGTATCTATGCAAGGGACGCGCACATTCTGAGATGGGTTCTAATTTCTTCATTATGCCTATATTCGTTAACAAGTCCCAAGTCAAGAATCTTTCTCCACAGACACTGATTTAAGTGGAAATTGCAACCTCTTATATTTAAGGAAGGAAAAATATTTTTCAGCGAAATTATAACTGCAATTTCAAAATCCATCACAATTTCTTTAGGATCCCAATCAGAAATATGATTTTTAATTAAACGAAATAATATTTTATAAGTCTGCTTTAGCTTATCGGGAAGTAAGCAAAACAACACAGGAACAACATTAATCTCGTTAGAGGTACTTCCAATATCAACATGGATAGTATAAATTTGAGAGAAAGGCTTTGAGCAACTTTTAAAAGTTCCATCCATAAAGAAAGTTTTGCCGATTTTCATTGCTTCCCTCCCCTTCTTTACTTGAAAATACCAAAATTCGGCTATCTTTCATCGAACAACAAGAAACTAAAGTTATCTTCCATTGCTAATAATTCATTAGGAATTTCTAAATCTTCCATACATGTAGCTTCTCGATCGTATCCTTCGGCACTTTGCCTAAATTTGTATAGAGCTGTTTTAACACTTGAAAACTGCGGAATATTGGTTAATATGTCAAAGCCTAGATTGTATAGTTTTCCAACTTCTTCATTGTAAATTTGAGAAAGTGGAACATTTTCTTCTTTCGCTCTCATTTTTGCTACAAATGTTTGTTTTTTTACTAAAGAATGTGCTGTATCAGGTTGACATAAATGAATTTTTTCTTCTAAAACAACTTCTTCCTTGGTCTTAATTGAGCTTTTGCAGCTTTTAGTTTTTTCATTTATGCAAATCCAATAAACTACATTTTCCTTATTTCTATTCCGAATTCAATATTGATAACCTTTGTAAAGGGCTAAAGGTTTTTCCTTTTAGTTTCAATAATCTCTAAAACATCCATACTGATTTAGGTACGAAAAATAACAGCTAATACTAAAGATTTTAAAGTGGAATGAAACTAAAGATTTCGACAGGAGCCTAAACTAAGACACGTCTTCAGTCTTGACGATGACTAACTTCACAAAGAATTTGCCCAACTCTTCTTAATGACTCATCCTGACATCCCCTGAGGAACTTTGGGAGGGGGAATGTACTCCCCGATTTCGCGCAAACAGGAAGATTTTTTAAAAACGCGCAAACAGGAATCTCGGAAACAGACCTAAATCGTCGGCTGAATGCATTATGCGATATCCCCCCCCAACTGCATGGCATGTGTTCATAGAAGATAATATAACCCTGTGTAACGTATATACGAACCAATTTCCCTTAGAATGTTCTCCACGAAGACATTCCTCCCCTTAGTCTGCTTTGCCATAATTAACTAAACCAAACCATACGTGCTCAGCTATCTCTGAACCTTATCAGTTAATGATAGATTAATATTTATAATCGATCAGTAATTATTTCCTATTTTAGTGAGTATTAGCGTCAAAAATTTGGGTATTAGCGTCAAACATATTTTGAGCGGATGTGAGAAACAACATAAACAAATTACGGAATACATTTCATTTTGCTTTTATCATTTATTCCTGGATAAATTGCATTTTTTTAATATTATTTTAGGTGACAGATTGTACATTTTGGGAGGCTTTGATTCAAAGGAGAATATTGCCATTCGTAAAGTGAATTTCCTTGCAACTAGTGCCATCTCTTGGGAAGCAGCAGCTTCAGTCCCAAGTCATCTGCTGGGTTTTGCGACTGTCAGTTATCAAAAAGGAACGATGCATTAAAAAATAGTTTCTCCTTGTTCTAAAGCAGAGAATTTTCAAATATGTGATATATTGCTAATTTGAGATATATGTAATGACAAAGCCGTTCTAAAAGGCTTAGCAATTGAGAACTTAAAGATTAATAAATTAAAACCTTTTTTTTTTTTTTTTTTTTTTTTTTTTTTAATAAAATTGCAATTATTTGTTCATTTACGTTTTGTATATGAAATAGGTTTTAGCTAACCTTAAATTATTATGTCACAAATAGGAATTTGAAGTCACTTAAGTTAAACAAGACAAAATGCACCTCAAATAGATTGAACTCCTGAAAATTTTCGAATAATTATAATACCTATGTACCCAAACGCAAATTTATATATATCTTATATAGTAATTGGTCTAAAAATTGTAATATTCGAAAGGAAAAAAAATAATGTGAAGTGTTAGTACATTGTTCCTTTTACCCCTCGGGTCGATGAACTATTAAAGGGAGTCATTGATGATCAAGGAGTCCATAGCCGAATATGCATCGCCAATGGATCGGCGTTATCAAGAACCAGTTGATTACAAAAAAAAAAAATTATTTATAAAATTGATAGTTTAATTTTTACTGATATAAAGCTGCATAAGGAAGAAATCGTATAAAATAAATATTGGGGGAAAACATTAAAATTATTTAATATATTTTAAAAATCAATAATATTTTTAAAAATAAATGAATTTTTTATCCAGTAAATGCAATAGAAAAAAATAAAATGCAAGAAAATACAATTTAAAAAGTACGAAGATTGGAAAACAAGACACATTGAATATTTTTAAACGAGGGGATTTTGAAAATTAAATTAGGCAGTTTTATGCCAAATAGTCATTACATTCATCAAAATCGGACTTTGGTGCTATTAGAATGTGTGTTTTTGTTTTTGAAAAGTTGTTTATATTTGTAAAATTAAAAATAATAATAATAATACAAAAAGTAATTAAACATAAATCTAGTAAACATTTTTCCAAACATTTGTTCATAATCTTAATCTAATTACCTTTAAGTTATTTATGTGAAATTTATATCATAATTATACAGAGGCTGTTCACACATTTTTTAGACGATGTATATTGTGTTTACAAAACTAAATTACATAAAATTCTTGTGTTTTAAATGTTCTACTTGACATCCCTTATTCTGAACTATCTTTCGACACCGCAATTACCAGGATAATAATGCCTTTTGAAATGGCAGAAGAGGTATTCTATCCCATTTCTCCCGAACAGCTTTCCAGAGTCCTGTTAGGGTTTTGGGACAACGTTTGGATAATGCAGTTTTTAAAAGTCCGAAAGAACAAAAATTCATAGGTGACACATCGGAAGATTTAGTAGGGATATCAGTGAAGGGTATGGCCTTGCTACCAGTTTTTTGTTCCATTTCTTTCAGGAAATTTACAGTGGATTTTGATGTGTGACTGCTAGCTTTGTCCTGATGGAGTCTCACAGATTGATGGCCCTGTGAGTAAAGCGATAGTATTTCATTCAGAAAAATTGGCGATAAAATATGTTCCTGATAGTATTTGGAGTTAATCTTGACATTTTTTTGCACTCTCTTTATTTTTAACTTGCCATTATAAGAAAAACCAGCAACAATCATGAATCAATTAGAAAAACTTTCTTTCGATTCTTTGAACCATGTACTTAAATATTTTTCTCCCCTTTTATGATAATAAATGGCTCTTGTTTTGTTACAGTCATTTAAATACAGCCATGCTTCATCTATTGTGACAATTGTTTTAGATTTTCCTTTGGATAAGTGTTTCTCATATAGAATTCTACAGCATGTCCTGCGTTGAGCGATATGCTTTGGAAGAAGACGATGCACATTGCGTTTTTTCGCTTTCCTTAAGATTTAAATCAACGTTTATCATTTTGTTTACAGTGGACACCGAGCATTTGAATGATTTTGCAACTGTCCTTTGACTAGGGGGATTTTCTTTTAACATTAAACAACGTACCTTTGCAATAGTCGAAGATGTCCGTTTTTTCCTTGGATACTTGTTTGGAATTTTTGTCCCACTTGAGGCTCCAATTTGACGTTTGTTTTTCCTTTCTTGTTGATGATATTACCTATCGACGCTTTACATATCACAAAACCATGACTCTTACATCGTTTTTGGATAACGGAGTATGCATATTTCTCTTCGGAAAGAGCGTAAATGTAGCCTTCGAACCACTGCTTTGTTAAATTCGTCATTTCGAATAAAAACAAAACTTTCAAGCCACAGACGATAATTTTGACTTTTAAAAACATAGTACAATTGCAATTACTTCTTTTGCAGCAAGCGAGTTTTTATTACCGCTTACCAAAATCGTCTAAAAAATGTGCGAACAGCCTCTGTAGACTTAGACAGTTCTATATTACTGAGCTATTGCAGGTGCAACGTTGCCGGTACCTTAAATTAAGCCCAAGGGCACATGACATAATGAATTCAGGAAATGGAAAGCATCTCGGATGAGAAAACGGAGAAAGGAAAAGTGAGAGGGGTACCAAAAGGAAAAGTGCCAAAGGCATCTAGCAGGGGAACGGAACTTGACAAGATGAAGAAAATCCGAACGGATCCTTCACAATTCAGAGAAACGACAAATGCAAAACATGGTTCAAAATACTATACAACAACAACAGAAGTTCAATACTACTATAAAAGTACACAACTTCAACCCATACAACAGAAAATCAATACACAACGAGTATTACAACATCACACTAGCAATCCAAACAACTTAGAGTACAGCACTGTCTTTATCAGATAAAATGAAAGAAATTACCGCCTCCGATTGAGGAGCAAGAGAAGAAGCAGAAGTCTCATCCCATGAAGGTGTGAGGAGCAAATGGTCTTATGTTGCGGTCTTCATTGAGTATTTCTTGGGACTTGGGAATAGTTCACATAGTCGCATTGGACAGCTTTAGAGAAGAATTTCGCATTTGTTCTTTTAATAAATTCTGTGATGGTTTCAAGCTTAAGATCTCTATGAAGAAGTTCATTTCGGATGAGAAAGTCAGCATCAGTGGTAATACGAAGAAATTTATTCTGCACTATTTGAAGTTGATGTAATTGATTAGGAGAGGCAGTATTCCAATCTGGAGATGCATAACAAAGAATAGGTCGGATACAAGTAGTATAAGTATGTCTCTTGGTTCTTAGGCTAAGGTTAGAAAATTTTCCAATTACTGGAAGAAATTTGCCCATAATTCCAATTGCTTTATTTTTAACATTCTTAATATGGTTGGTCCAAGTGAGATTATGATTAAGAATCATTCCTAGGTATTTGGCTTTTGTAACTAAGGGAACAGGCTCTTGAAAAAAGAAAAGTTCCTTAAACTTAATGCGTTTTTTGGTTTTGCGAAGGATTAAAAGCTGAGATTTACTGGCGTTAACTTTAACTCTTCATTTGGTGCACCAGTCCTCTACAATGTATAGAAAATCTTGCATTTTATCAATTGCATGATTAGCGTTGATAGACTTGACGGCTATCGCCGTATCATCGGCGTAGCATGCAAGAAGAGAGTAGTTGTCATGTCCAGGATGAGGAAAGTCTGAGATATAAAACAGGTAAAGAACCGGTCCGAGGATATCATGACTATGTTGCATGCTGTGTATTATAGACAAAATGTAAAAATGTTCAAACCAATCGGTATAGATGAAGAAAACGGTTCATTAAAAAGGGGTTAGTGCAAGAAAAAGGTTGTGAATCCTTTGGCTTAGTTATCCGTTTGAACACCAATAGTTTCAATTCCGGGGAACGAGCTGGCTGTATGGACGCCTTTCTGGTTTTCTCTGAGCTCAGAAGACAGACAAGGTTTATGCTCTTTCAAGGTCAAGCATTTCCCTTTACGGCACTCGAGAATGTGAAGTTGATTAAAAATTATCGAATAATTTTAATACTTATTTAACCAAGTGCAAATTTTTATGGATCTTACTATAATTGGTCTAAAAATTATAATATTCAAAAAGGAAAAAATAATGGCAAGTGTTAGTGCATTATTCTTTGTTTTTAACAGACCCCCTCTTCCTCCCGGTTCTCAACCGAGGTGTGCTGTTTCAATGGCGTAATGCAGGTATTCCCAATAGGATCGGTACTAACATTCTGCGGAAGGATTGAAAAAGGTATCGTGGAATTTTTAATTTATTTCTATCTGCTTAGTAATGTCTCTTTATTCATAGAAGAGAGCAACACTTTGCTTTGGAACAGGACTTCGACCACCGACCGGTGGTCACGCATCACTATGCTATTGCCTTGCTGGTCAAAATTTGTTGGCCGTTGACTGCTGTTGGTTAAGACTTGTTGGCTGTTGACTGCTGTTGGTCGAGACTTCTTGAGTGTTGATCGCTTTTGGTCGAGAAAGACAGACCTTGCAGGTCAAGACTTGTTGGCTGTTGACTGCTGTTGGTCGAGACTTGTTGATTGTTGATCGCTTTTGGTCGAGAAGGACAGACTTTGCAATTTTGGTTTTTCCCACGTGTAATGTGGATACGAGTCAGTTTCCCAAAGAAAATCCTGCACAAAATCATTTCTACCTGAAACAGAGAGCTCTGGTATGCATTGTCGGATTGAAATGAATAAATAAACCCAATTGGTGTCCACGAAGATTTTTATTATTTCAAGAGGAATTTGTTCGAGCTCTGATTGATAGACAAAAGTGTTATGGAATGTATTACGGAATTTTTAGGAAAAAAAAATGAAAATCTTGAAGATGGTCTTCATGGAAGTACAATAAAAGTACAAAAGGTTTTCTTATTTAATTTTGTTAACATGAATAATTTGTGTATTAATGAGCGTGGTTTTCATGGAAGCGTAATAAAACATATAGAAACATTTGCTTTCGTTGGTTAAATTTATTAAATCTAAACTATTTGTTGATGTATTAATGAACATATAAGTAAACACGTTGTGCGGTGAAAATGACTCCCGAATTTCGTGCGTAAATAACAAAGGAATGACAGCTGCTATACAAAATTTTAATTCAGAGTTGGAAAGAATAAGAATTACTATTTTTCTGTCACATACAGGCGAAAACGTCGCGGAGAAAACAAGGTGAGGCGAAAACATCGTAGTACAAAATATCGTGGCCGCAAAGAAAGCAAGAAGAAAACAATTCTAAAACATCATGGTATAAAACATCGTCGTTGGAAAAAAATGGCCATTCAAAAATATCGAAGTTTTAAAACATCGTCATAAAAATACCATGGTAAAAAAATAAAGCGCAACACAAGACGATAGCATAGCAGACATGTGTTTTTCAAGCTTTAAAAGTTTTAAATGCATATTCGAATAAAGATCTGGGAGCACAAGAAAGGATGAAAAATATTTTTACTTCTATATATCATACTTTTGGGTTTATTAATAGTTTTTTGCTAAAAACGCAAGAAGGAAACTTAAGCATTCATAAACTGAAAATGAGCAAAAAATCAATAGACGTATAGCAGTTAACCTAATTATTAAAAGTCGTTATATAATTAATATTTTGGAAGTTGTATTGACAGTTTTTCATGAAAAATACAGTCTGAAAAATTAGAAAGGGAAGACAATTAATTGCGTGATGTGACTTATATTAAAATTTTTTAATTAATTATCAAATTATTTTCTTTCATTTTGTTAATCTGATACGCTTTTAGCAACAAGTAAGCTATTTTTGCTTTAATTAATTAAACAATTTTAATTCAATTAGTTAAGTTGTTTTGCTTTAATTAATTAAACAATTTTAATTCAATTAGTTAAACAAAACTTCCTTTTTCTAATATTTTTAGACTATTTTTTTCACCAAAAGCTGCTACTACAACTTCACTAAAGGGATTAATTAAACAATAAACACCCTATAGTAATAAATCTATTTAGATCAATATTTAGAACACATATTTTGTTTTACGGTAACTTGGGAATACATATATAAATATGATATTAAAAGTTAAAAAGTCAAAGCTGTTTGTGCTGTGTATACTATTCTTTCTTCGCTTACTCGGAATCATTGCTTATCTATTAAAAGAAGCTTTTTTTTTTTTTTTTTTTTTTTTTTTTTTCCCTAAAATATACTAAACAAAAATGGCGTAATTGCGTCAATTCCCTCTCTCCGCAAGAAATGTTTAAAAGTTTTCTTACAACATTCAGCACAATCACAGTCCGCTAATTTTTGTAAGACTTCTGAGCAGAGAATATCATTTAGTTTTTCATTGTATTTGAATGTGAATTTTTATCCTCGAAGGTAAAATGTAATCTTCTGTCACGTGTTATATCGTTTCATCCATTCTATAACAATCATTTACATTACAATAAATGTACACTGCTCAAAAAAAAAAAAAAAAAAAAAAAAAAAAAGGCGGACAGTTCTATATCTTCCGTTCTACTGGGCCGATTGACAAAATTCAAATTGCGTTCGTCATGTCTCGAAAGCGCGACTTAGGATATATATTAGATTTATATATAGCATATTCTAACATAGGTATTTTGACACAAAATCGGATTATTTCTGAAATAACATACCAATGTTTTTACATATTTCGATTCTACAACTCAAATTACGCCTAAATATGAAATTTTGTAAAATTTGGAGCGAAATTTACGGAGAAATTCACAAATTTATGTTGTAACTTTTTTTTCAGTTTGCGCCAAGAATAGTTCACTTGGCAAACTTCTTAATATATGGCAACCTACTTTCCTTTCCCGTAAGAGGAAAAAAGTCACCATCGTTCCTTTTTTCCAAATAATATTCTTTATATTATATTTTTAATTATAACTTATTATTTTAAGTAATTTTTTCTTTTTCGAATTTTATTTTAATTGTTTAAGTTGCATTTTTTTTTTTTTTCGAATAACTGTTTTAAAATTTTCTATTTACCTATTCGAACTGCGTAAATAAAGGTGCAGAGTTTGTTTTTTTAAAATAGTTTTCTTTATATATATTTTTTATCATAGTTATTATTTTAGGTAATTTTTTTTATTTTATACTTTTATTTTAATTGTTTGTTTTGCATTGTCTCTTCAGATAGTTGTTTTAAAATTTTCTACTTATTCCTTCGAACTGAGCATTTAAAATATATTTATTAATATAAATTTTCCACAATTTTATTTTATTTATTTGAATTGCGTTTCTTTCGGAAGAATACTTTGTAACCCAGACTATGATGCGTTTGAAAACTGCATATATTAAAAGAGAAAATACAGTAAAGCACAGTTAACACGCATTCAATGTTCCATTCAGAAAAGATATATATATAAATAAGAGAGGGTGTATAACCGACATTTTAACTTAGGATGACTTGCATACACTGCTTTAAACAGTTTTATCATTGTGCCCATTGCTTTACACAATTTTGTCCTACATTTGGTTTCTTAAAATGTTATTCATATTTTAGTCAAATATTTTATTTTTGAAATCGCAAGAATCAAATATCATAAGATTAAAAGGTTTTAAATTTTTAAAAAAATACTAATACTAAATTTTACGCAAAAATTTATTTTTTCTTCTCTTTTTTCTTCAGGCCTTCTACTTTATTCTTGCTCTTTTTCTTTAGGCATTCTGCAAGTATATTAAAAAGCATCCAACTTTTCGAAATATCTTGATACTTCTGACAATCATTTTAAATAAAGTTATGGCTTTCCATTTCATAAAGGCCCACAAACGGCCGAGCGGTAAAGTCGCTCAACACTGGTAGCTCACTCCGGGGTTCAAATCCCGGTAAACGGGCTGGTTGCATGGACGTTTTCGCGGATTTTCTCATGTGTACCGTGTATGACAGCTGGTTTCCCTTAGAGAGTTCTTCACGAAGTATTTCGTCAGAGCCTTTATCAGTCTTTAGACGCTAAACATTTTGAAGGTATGAGATGAAAGTAAAGACTGGTTTCATCAAGAATTTTTGGTTTATTTAATTATGACAAAGCACACTAGGGCTATCTGCCTAAGGGGAGGGATGCCTTCGTGGAGGACTTTCTAAGGGAAACTGGCTCGCATACACGTTACACATGCAGAAAACCACCAAAAGGCCCATGCAGCCAGCCCGTTCGCGGGATTCGAACTTCGGACCGAACTACCAGTGTTCAGCGACTTAACCGCTGGGCCGCTGTTTCATCAGGAGAAAGAAAAAACGCCTTTACTTGATATCCACATACAATACTGGATAAACTCCTGAATCTTCAAATAATTCGACTGAGAAAATAATGAGATTCTCCATTTATGACACGATATGATGTTCTATAACTTAATTTAAATTTATGCAACCATATAGTCTAAAACCAGTCGCTCTTCACTTTAATCTGCAATGATATCGCTTTTGTCTTTTCGCTAACACGAGCTGAATTGATGGTATTTGGTGGTGTACACGTCTAAGTGTTTTCTCTTTAATCGCCTAAATTCTTTGCAGTATCCTGAAAGTATATTCAAAAGCGCCCAACTTTTTGAAACATCTTGGTATGTCTGAGAGCCAAATTTCCCTACAAATGTTTGCTTACTTTTCTCCCTCATTTTCTTCTTTCCTTCTACAGTTATTTTCAGTGCTCACACAAGAAAATTAAGATTTTTCGATTGCTAGACTTTCATAAATTTTGCATTCTTGTCAATTTTTTAAAATATCAATTACATGAATTGCGTTTCAGCTGAAGACAGCTTTTAATTTTCTAGTCATTTTAACTATAAATAAAGTTTAAAGCGAAGTCCAAAGGATAAATATTTTAATTAAAAGATTTTTGCTAAATAACAAAGAAATAAAACAGTCCAACAGGGTTTATTCTGTACCACCGAGTGACCCGATTCTTATATCGGCTGAAACAATCTAAATCATATTAAAGATCATGTTTTTTTATACAATCTATAACGCGAGAGAAAAATTAGCTTCTTAAAACATTCTTTCTAAGAGGATTAATATAAAAGATTATACTTATATACATTTTTTTAAAGCTGGGACTTGAACCAAACTGTCAAACTTTTAAAGTTTAATTTACATGGTGGTTATAATTAAAGTTTTAATTTGAAGTGGTCACAAAAGGAAAACTACCGGACCAAATATTATCAAACTTGGGAATCGTGTAAATAAGGTTATGGGAATTTATTTTCCGCGGAAAAAAAAAAAAAAAAAAAAAAGAGTTCAGAAACTTACCACCAGGGAAAAAATGGCGCTGTATACAATATTGTTAAATGAAATAAGACACGAAAACATCTGTTTAAAATGCTTTTAATATTTTCCAAAATGTGTTACAAAGCATGTTCAATGTAGCGTCCAGCATTTTCCGAAAGCAAGTTAAATCCTGTTACTGCATTCTCAACAGCAGCTCTTAGCTTATCAGGAGGAATGTTACGGACATGTCAGTGTATCACATTTTTCATTTCTGCCAAATTGCTTAGATTATCACCATAAACAGTGCTTTTGAGATAACCCCCATAGCCAAAAGTCACAGAGGTTGAGGTCTGTTGGGAAGAGGGGAAGTGTCGGCCTATAAGACGTTCATTCTTGAAATATTGCCTAAGTAACTGTGCGACACACGTGAGGTGGGGCCCAGCCCTGCATAAAAATCGTAGTATCTAAAATGCCACGACACTGCAGTTCATGTATCACGAAACATTTTAACATTGACTCTAACTGAGCTGCAATCACAGTGGTCCAGCTGTCGACTGCTCTTCAGAGAAAAATGTTTCAATTATAAAACTAGCTGTCATTCAACACTAAACGGTGGGGAATGACTGCTATGCAATCGAATGCAGTAGGAGAATGCAATAGAACCAGATAGATAACATGAGGGATTTCTTTGAACCAAATCGATTAAAAGCGTTTTGAATCAGTATCTTCATGTTTTAGTGCCGAATTCAGGCTTCAGAAATTAAAAATTAGCGATCTGTAAGAAAACGATTTCCAGATTGTACGCACTTGTGCGAGTGATTTGCGATCTCACATTTTCTAATCGCTAATTCGTGGTTTTCATGGACGAATTTCTCACTTACACGGATGGCGCACACGACTTTAATCGAATTTAACGCTTTTAAATTGTAATTTGCCTACTTCAAAGTTTCTTAAGGGTATACAACATATTAAACCCGTGTAACAAAAGGTTAAGTTAGATTTCGACCCATATTTCGTTTAACAATATTGCATACAGCGCCATTTCCCCCCTGGTGGTGAGGTTTCGAACTTCCTTTTTTTCGCGGAAATTAAATTCCCATGACCTCCTTTACACGATTACCAAGTTTGATAACATTTGATCCAGTAGTTTTCCTTTTATGAACGTTTCAATGTGGAACTTTAATTATAACCCCTCTGTATATTATTAAATTTTAATTTGAAGCTATGCGTTATATGTATACCATGCGTAAATTTTTCGCTTTTATGGAAAAATAAAGAATCGAAGCAAATATACTTAGGATAATGGACCAAAACTGAAAAAATTCCCCTCCCTCCGAAAATAAAGTATTGAAACTTCAACCTTGAATTTATTGGATTATCGGAAATATTCAATTTAACTTATTTTCTAAGTCGTAGTTCCGACAACAATTCCGTCAAAAATTCCGAATTACTTAAGCTGAAGTAAAAGATTTAGTATATATTCACTGTATGTTAATAAAGTAATCAGAGTGTAATAAAAATAGATTATAAAATTTACGCTGATGCAACTTTTTGTCTGACTGCACAGCATGTAATGGAAGAGAAGGCTTTTAGAGATCTGTTTTTGACATGCCTCTAAAAGTAGATGTCATACTCCTTTTGTCTCTTCAATGTCAAAAAACTTTCTTTTGAGAATCAACTTTAGTTTCTGGGAAAGAAAAAAATCACAAGAAGACAAATTTGAAGAACATGCAGGACGATTGAGTACACATACTTATTTTCGGAACACAAGCGGTTCTCCGACTGGTTATTGAATAATGAAAAGATGCATTGTCATGCAATGCAAAACATTTGGAATACGTTTTCTGACTGAAAACGTAAGATTAAAAGTCATCTGCTTGAATGAAACTGAACGCCACAGTAGCCTATCTTGTTTGTTGTTAATTTCAGGGCTGCGTAGTGAATTCTTTTGTATACAGTCAATCTTTACGTCTGCAATACAGTAACTTTACATCTCCTGTGGTAATAATGCTTTTGTATTTGTTTTTACTGTGTTTTTTATATCTGTTATATCTACTATGTTTTTTGCATAAGAAAGTGTTAAAGCATAGCAAAATATTGCTATCATAAACAAAATAGGTTAGTTTCAGTTAGATTGCACATGCGCATTCGATAACCAGAACAGCTACTAAGTGTCTTTGTTCGTGCTAAGTTCTATAATAATCTGTTGCTATATTTACTTCTTCAAACTCTTAAGAACTGCTTTATTAGTTGTTGGTTGAAAAATAAAATTCGAAGACAAGAAATACTAAAATAATTATCACAATTGATAAAATACTGTATATATTATTACTTGAAATCGATAAGAAGAAAACTACAGAATAGGGCTTAATAACGAAACGAAAAGAAAGTACAGAAGAAATAAAAAAGCTTCTAAAATTATACAACTTTGTCATTAAAACATCATACCTAAGAAAAGATTCTTCACTAGGTTTCGTCTCTTCCAGTACGGTTGAACAACCTGAATAAAATACTATATTATCGCCTGAAGTCACCTCCACTAACAGGGTTGACAATAAACGCACACATCAGCACCTGCAAGTAAATATGTAGGTAAAAATATTACTGATGATATGATAAGATTTATAATTAATTGTGATGAAAATGAAGAAAAACCGTACGGCCCATTTCCAAACCATAATAATAAACAAAGAAATAAGGATTTTTTGCAACATATTTTACTTCTATGACAAAGAGCGGACAAAGACCATGACACTAGATATGTTGCTCTAAATTATTGGATGCTGCATATTTTAAACCTTATTGGTTGTTTTCTAACTCTCATGATGATGTTCATGTGTTAAAGTTTGCAAAACTTTAACGGTAAATTCAAACTTACAATTTTTCTAAATCACTTGTGGAGGAGAGCGTTGTGTATGAAGCGCAGAAAAAATTTGGCTATTAATAAAAACCTCGAAGAAGAACATTCTATACGAAGCAAATTTTTGGAAAATAGTTTTGGAAACATTCTTTAGCATTAAACTTATGCTGTTAAAAAGCGCATTAGCTTTCCTCGAGCATTTTTTTCTCAGTTTAAATTATGACAGATATGACAATGATATAAAGCAAGTTTTTAAAATGTTCTTAGGAAGTGTGAGCTATTTGATCTCTATTATACAAAAATGAATGATTTTAATGCGCTAGTCATAATTTAGAACGAATTTTGAACTAGATAAATACATCTTCCTTTTATTCTTTATTATAGCGCACTAGTTAAGATATATGGAAAACATATCAAATGAGTGTTGTTTTATGATATGTTCATATTGTAAGAGATGATAATTTAGAAACCATAAATTTTATAACTGAAGAAACGTTTCTCGTATTCTATGCTGTAAAACATCATTCTTCCGAAGGATTGAAAGAACTCATTCTCAATTTCTTAAAGGAAAAAAAAAAAGAAATTTCAGTTAAAAAGCGTTATGGGTAACGATATGACAAGGCTTATGTTATGAATGTTGTCTATAATGGCTTCCAGCAAAAGATAAAAACCCATTCATCCAGAAGAATATGTACATTGCTCGTCTCACAACTTAAATCTCATCATTAATGAGGCTATAAATGGTTGTAAACTTATTATATTTTTTTAGATATTACAAATTAAATATTTAAATTTTACTGCCGAATCGGAAATATCTTTAAAAAATTAAACCTAACTCTGTTCAGGTAGGATTACTTTGCTAAACGCAGTGAAATCACGTTGTGGGGACATTCTGAAAATTTTAACTCAAATTCTCCATACAAGCAATAGAAAAGAGGAACGGGAAGAAGTGCTGCAGATAAAAAAAAAGAAATTAGCAAATTTTGAGTTATTTTTATACTCATGAGTAAATGTTTTTAAGAATATTAAGTCATGCTTATTAAGATTGTTTCTATGTGGATTTTTTCGTTCCTAAATTTTATTATCAAAATAGTCATTAATTGATTAAAAAGGTTAGATAAAGCTCAATTATGTGGTTAAAATGGATTTTTAATGCATAATTATCTATGCTAATATGGCATTTAATATATAATTCAATGCATAATTATCTATGCTAATATGGCATTTAATATATAACTCAATGCATCTATGCTAATATGGCATTTAATAAGTATATATATATTTAAATTTATAAATTGAGATTATCGTCTAGAAAATTCAGGAAATCCAAAGAAAAAATAAGCCACTGTAGTTATGAAACTTGAAAACTAAGAATTTATAAAGGAAGTTTTTGGTTCACGTGTTAAAACTGGAATTCGGGTTCTTCAATTTTTACCTGATATACGGGTTTTTCTTTAAAATCCGGGTCAAATCAGGGAATTTCTTTCGCATGTATGAAAATAGTGTGAATTTTTTTAATTGAGTTTCTTCTTCATATTAAATTAGACTGGGTTCCATTTCAACATGCGAGAGGGAACAAACGCGGTCAGAGTTCGATAATTATCGGAGATTTTCTTGAGAAAAGCTAACTCCCTTTAAAAAATTTATCCTTTTCCCAAGAAATCCCTATTAATTATTATGTTTATTTAGTTTTCCACATGATTTAATGATTCATTTTGCAATTTTAGACTGTAAGATTCTTGTGTTTTAATCTGCAGCTAAAGTTGAGGAACCTCAAGAACAGGTAAGCGAATAATCGCTTTAGTTCAGCAGACAGAGCACAGATACTCAAGAAGGATTAAATATCCTTTATTATTCCAAAGTTAAACAGACGGCTCCTGCTTGGAGTTACAATAAAGCCTCCACTCGGGTTTGAACTCAGGAAATTAAGAGCCAAAACTTAACTAATCTTAATGCTAACTAACGGCGAAGCTATCAAGGGCCTAAAGTACGGCCGAGGGTAATAATAGCTTAAGAGAGAGAGAGTAGCCTAAGAAAGGCAAACGCGTGCTAGTCAGAATCTGTGGCTCTCTAACGAAGTCAGTAGAACTTCACAGTTAAATACTTCTTTTCCTCATTTGCATTCAACCGCGATTCTGAAAATGCATTCTGGCCGGAAGTTGTAAGCTGAAATTCAAAAAAATAGAATTGTATACTATTTTCCTGAATTATATTGTATACTATTTCCTAATAATAATAGTATTGTATACCTAATAATAATTTGTATTATTATTAGGTATTGTATTTCCTAATAATAATAGTATTGTATATTTAATAATAGTATTGTATTCTATTTCCTGTAGTATTCTAAGATAAACCTTACAATACTACAGCAGTTTAAACTCTATATTTAGTTTTTCTACATTATTTATTGATTCAATTAAAAAGGCTATATTACAATAGTTCTATATTTTCTCATAGGATTATCTTTTACAAGTTTTAGTTTTCGAGTTTTATAATTACAACACTTTATTTTTTCTTTGGATTTCATCATTTTACTAGGGGATCATATCTATAAATCATTTAAATTTAACTTTCGAGGAATATTACCCATGCAGAATTCACAACACATTACATTTAAATGTTATGAATCTGTAGAAAGCATATTACAATAATAAAATAAATACCATGGAAAGTTTCTCAGCAAAAAATAATTAGGCCCGATATCGCTTTTGCGTGCCTCATTCTGTTTACGTCAGTAGTGACGTCAGCAGTTTCACTCTGTCTTTCCGACATCATTGAGAATGAGGACAACGAAACGAAACTACTTATTTTGAAATAACCTGAATTTCGTAAGATATTATAGTTCTTTTCAACCCAAATTCAAAACAGTGATCACCTTATGTCCAACAAATGTCAGAAAATATTTGTCTGGGTCTCTGGAAAATATTCCGTGTCCAAGAAGTTCCATTAGCTTATCAATTGTCAAATTTATATTGAATTTTTTAAAAATATCTTAAGCTATATTCTTCCGGTAATCAGCCGAAAAATGTATGATTATGTAATGTATTGGCCTTGATATTAAAATGCTTCACATAACAAAATTATCCAGAATTTTCTTATGTGTTTTACGAAGAAAATAAATATATATATTTAAGAATACCTTACATGTAAACTAGAAGTGCTCAATAAATTTCTGGAAAAAAAAGCAAAAAAGATAGAAAGTGAATGAAAGAAAAAAAAGTAAATTATCTAAATGACATAGTAGGAGGTAAAAACTATTAAATACGTTTTTGAATGGGAAAACCTACAGGAAAAGTAATAAATATTTGCTCTGGCTATTCAGTAGTTTCAAATATGACATCGTTGTGTGAAATTTAATAGACTGAATTCCGGAGTTCGAATCCCAGCAAGGGCATTGAGGATTTTCTTCAGTTTCCTGACATCGAAATATTCTATTAAGACTGTACACGTTATTTATGCGGGAAAAACAAAAATTATTTCTAGAAGGCATGTTAAATGTTAAATATATCTGTAGAAGTTAAAGGATTAGTAACAAAAGAGAAAGAAAACAGTTGTAATCGGTCGAAGAGACACTCCACTTATGCAACTTAGCAACGAAGTAGCAACGATTACTTAGCAACGAAGTAGATGGTGCGTAGTTTTTAAGCAAACTCAAATGATGGATGAAGAAACGGAACTTCTCTGCAGCACTAGGTAAATGAAATCATAATGAGACGTATTAAGAAACCATCATGTAATCTTCTAAAGAGAACGAAAATTTGGAGCAAAAAGAAGTCCCTTTGTGAAGTGAAGTGAAGTTTGAAAATTTAGAAATGAAATGTGAAAAGTTGCTTTAAGTCCCTTTGTGTTTGTGCAACCTGAATTCAGAACAGTTTTCCAAAAAGAATTCTCAAGACATCCTTCCTTTGACAGATAGCCTTTCTATGTTTGTCTCAGTTAAGTAAACCAACCAATTACTGTAGTCTACTACTTTAGAATAGGCACTTCAATGCCATATCCTTCCCTAAACCATGACTCATAACCGTAGCAACGACTGCAGCGGAAGAAAGATCGAATTCTCATATTTTCGAAAATCCCCTGATATCCTCTGTGTGGGATGATGGCACACGTTACTATTGTATTTGAATGCAGATTCACTTCACTGCTAATTTTAAAGTAACATACTATAGATTAGGAACAAGCTCGATGGGACCAACAAAATATTGCAGAACTTAAAAGCAGAAACTTCATAGTTTACATTGAAGTAGAAAATTTTACAAAATAATTTGAGATCCTTTTCAGAAATACATGAGTATAATTATTTTATATATTCTCCAGTCGTAAGTTAGATGTACAAAGATTATCTACAGAGTCTTATGTCTAAAATCATAAATAACTGAAGAAAAGAGCTCTATAATAAACTTCTCTTGCCACGCTCCTAAAGTTTCTGAATGCATTTATAGAACCAATCTGTGGGAGTACCTCTTAATTTCCCCTTTAGGTTTTTTACGAATTCCTGAAATTCTGTTTCTGAAATTCATTTTTTAAACTGAGATTTGATGTTGAGGAGCAGACAGTAGTTCTTAAGTGCCAAAGATATTTGATCGATAAGGGGGGAATGATTAAGAATTCACACATTTATTTTTGCCATAAAATGCTTGACGGTGATTGCACTGAATGACAGAATATTTATCATGCAATAAAAGTATTTAGCTGGTCGAAGTTGTACTGTCCCCAAGAACTCTTTTCAGAAGCAGGTCTCATCTTTCTTCGTAGAACACGGAGTTAACTGTCTGCCTTTTATGTACAGTATTTTGGATATCATCATCATTTCGGCAAGGCAACCATTCCTAAGTTCATCATAAAGATCTATTCGCAACATCACTGTATACCGTATTGGCTGTTAATTTTCATAAACTGCACGTATTATTTCAGATATCTCTTTGGTACTTTTGCAAAGACGCGAAACTTTATATACTGTCATAAAGTTTAAGGACTGGACAAAGATTTCCATTTAAATCTTACATCCCCCCCCGGATGTGATGTCATATTTTTTCTTTAATATTTTTTCGAAAACTGCAGGTCGTAGAAGTACGGCTGTGGTATTTTATTATGAACTTCGAGCGAGGATTCTAGATCTGCGGAAATTATGTTGCCGTAAGGGAACAGTCTGTATACATATATATAATTCATCAATAATTATTAATTCTGCAACACTGTCTTTTATTAACAGTTTCTAAAAATTAACTAATGGTGGCATTTATTTGTATAATCCAAAAAATAAGCATTTTTGCTAAATTTTATTTCTATAATCTGTTTTAAAATTATTAATAATTTAATTACAAATATTAATTATTTCACGATACTTTATAATTAATATTTATGATGAAGTAAAATATTAATAATAAGGTACCCTTATTACAATCTGTAATACATACACACATATATATCGGTGTGTTTAAATTAAGTAAGAGTCTAGAAATGGGATTAATAGTGCAGTAAATGCTTGAAAAATGAAAAAAAAATTGTGCAGTAAAGGATGCCAACGAAAAGGATCACAAGAATTCATGTGTCTCGGCACATCGTCATCAGGGGGTTGGTGGTTAGAGAAAAGCAAACGGAATAGCGAGTTTCTGAATTCATAATGATATGAATTTCTAAATTTGAAGCTTTCTTAAACTACAAAACGTTTTGTGATTTTATCACTCCAACCCTTACAGACTGAAATTGCTCAGTTTTCCAGAAATCCGTTAAACTCCAAATAATTGCATATCTTAAAATTACAACAGTGTGGAAGTCCCGTTGTGATTCCACTGGTATAGAAAACCGCCAAATGACTGAACGCGTTCTTTGAGCTGAAGTAGTAGTGCTTTTGAACTGGAGAAGTAGTGGTAGTATTTAATTTTCAAGCATGATTTTTGTTAGAAGGGGGGATATGTAAATTTAATATTTTAAGAAAGACTCATTGAAGACAAATGTTTCAGTTCATTTGTAAAGCTGTTCATTAATCTAAAAAAAAAAAAAAATAAGTTGTAATTTCAAAATCGCAATAACAACCTTGTGTTTAGTGTTATTGAGATTTTGATTGTCACACTGGCGTGTTTCTCTTCTATTCGAAGTTGTAATTTGTTACAGAATACAGATTTCACTCAAGCTTGCTGCCTTGAGATTAAGCTAAAATAGGGTCATTTTGTTAAAAATAGGTAGAGATTTTCAAAACTGTAGCGATATTAGGTTCTTTTTTTTAAACAGGAAACGTGAAGGATGAGAAATGCCCTCGCCTGGACTCGAACCTGGACCTCTCGAATACGCGCAGAGTGTGCTACCGTTACACCATGAAGGCATGCAAAAAGGAGGAAGGAAATACCTTATATACTCTCCCTTTTAAAGGGCGACTGGAGATTAGGAGACCCAATCGCCAAACCTGGAGGTAAGTAATCATCCTCCACCACCTTTTAGTTCGAGCGCCACTGTAGAGCCATTAAGCTTATTTTGAAGCAAGAGACATGAAAAATGAATAGTGCCTTTGCCCGGACTCGAACCTGGACCTCTCGAATACGCGCCGAGTGTAATAACCGTTACAACACATGAAGAAAGGAGGAAGGAAATGCATTATAAAGCATCCAATCAAAATTAAAATAACTGCAACTTCGATAAGAATGTCTAACTTAACTCTATTAATAACATTCAGTATATACCACCATAATGGTTTAGGTGTAGCTTGTAATGAAAAACAACAGTTTAAAGTTGAAAAAAGGAATTAGACTGATAACTGTAATTTAGCAAGCTGTTTTACATTAAATTTACGCGGAGTTTTGTTACTTTTTAGAATTTTAATTAACGATGTAAGTTCTTTCGAAAAATCTTGACTATCACTACACATATTTTAATTCTTAATCATAGCAAAGATTACTATTAAACAAACCAAAGGAATTAAAAATGTATGTAATGATAGTCGAGAGTTTTCCTTGCTCTTATTCCTGGCAGAAACTCTGCTTTTATTACTGACAAAACATTCTTGAATATAAAAATGCACAGCATAATTGGAGCAATCTGCGCGCCCATTCATTTTAATCACACATTTGCCCTATTTCACTTCTTTATAGCAATATATTTGAGGTACAACTGATAAAGGGTGGCATGTTATCTGATTAAAGAAGGGAAGTGCAAAATTCATAAATTCCAATTTCAAGATTAGGTTAAGAATAGTACAATGGGTTTACTTTACTCATCTTCCTAGTTAAGGTTCAGATTTCATATTTTAACATTACTGGCTGAAACTTTATGTAAGAATAAACGTCACAAAAGTACCACATAACAAGGATTAATTTTAAAATGACGCGTTTAGAAATATTTATTTAAAACAAGTTACTATATTTAAGTTTAAAAAGGGGAATAACTAAATCAGGTAAGGGATTTAAGGGACTTAAAGAAAAGGAAAACTAAAACACTAGCTTTCATTTTGTAAAAGTTAGTGTTTTAGTTTTCCTTTTCTTATCGTACGGATATATGTTAATACTAAATTAAGTGTTTATTAATTAAAATAATAATGATAAAATATTAGTGGCCAACTAATAGGTGTCATTGAATTAAATTATAATTTTGTAATAGATTACGTAAATAAACTTCATCAAAGATATTTATTCGGGCGTAAATGAATTTTGCTGTTTATGGGTTCTTAAAGAACTATTATTAATAAAATATTTTTGCATAATTAATATTAATATTTGAATTATTAAAAGTGGTATATTAAATATTAAATACTTTTCTACGAAATACATTGATACTTAAGTAACACAGAGTGGCTAATATGTTTTCTTTTTTTTTTTTTTTTTAACGCAATTTGGTTTCTACTCAGATATTTTTCCCATTTCTCTGCTCTTATGCTTAAACCTATGTAAAAATATTTTGAGTAATTTTATTTTTTATCTTTCAAGAATCGCATATGCAGAGTTTGAGATTCTCGAAAGATAAAAAAGATAGTATTGATTGATGAAAACTGCATTCACGAGAACTGAAATATTTTCCGTGCTTAATACGGTATTACCCAGACGCCGTTCGAAGCAGATGCTTATGTGTTTGCATAGAAAATGAGAAAACACCAGTAAATAACCTTTAGTCATGTTCTATATCGATATTCAAAAACTATTATCGATGCTTCTTGATTGAGCGTATCGGTACGTTAAGCACGTTTCGATAACGATTTCATAACACCTTTATTTTAATAGGACAGTGTCAAGGGCTCAATCGTCTCGGTGAAAATGCCAGCTTCTAGGCGGCTGAAGGTTCGAAGTCCATAGTGAGTGAAAATTAATCGCTCTTCAAAAAAATATATACTTTATAATATATAATATTTACAATAATAATATATACTTTCTTTCTATTACTCAGCCTTTTTAAGATTTAGAACGATAACATATTTAATCGTAGACCTTATTTGACCAGCTGCAGATTCCTATTATCTGTATGCCAAGCCTCATAGACCATATTTTATCCCATTGACATATTTAAGATATAAAGAACTCTCTTGTCTAATCTGACCTTACATTAAATTTGCTATACCCATCACAAAACTTGCACAAGAAGACAGAACACAATTTTCAAATTTTAAGCTAACTGTGCCATTTGTCGGGATACTCTACATCAAACGTTACATGGAGCGCAGGTTCAAATAGCCCTCACATCAATAAAACCTCACATCAGTATAGCCCTTACATCAATAAAGGGATAGTTTTATGATTGAGTGGCCCTTAATTTTCTCATATTGCACATAAAATAATTCTTTATTCACATTGTACCCCAAAATCGATGAAAATACCGATTTTTAAACTTTTTGCTAAAAAACTTACCTTACTACACCGAAGAGAAACTTTGAAATAAATGGTAATAAATAATAAATGGTATAAAAATACTTTTAAAAATTTTGACAGCGCTTTAAATGCCACATCCCATCAGTGTTTATTTTCTTACTGCTTAAATGTTACAGTAACTTATCAAAAATATGTATAAAGGAATAGGAATTAAATATGACTGAAGCTATCAAACTCTGTTTATATGTATAAACTGGTTTATTTTAAATACAAAATGACGTTGGAAAAAAGCATTTTCACTTTTGAACTGACAGGTATTTTTTCTCCCATTCTTTTTTTTTTTTTTTTTTTTTTTTTTTTTTTGTTTGTTTGTTTTCAATTTTTTTTTTTTTTATTTATTTATTTATTTTTTTTTTTTTAGTCCAAAGGAGCTTTGTCCCTGAAAGACTATTGTTTTCGTTTTGTGATTTTGCGTTGGTTCATTATCAATGTCCGTTTCACTTTTCAAACTGTTGCCACCAAATGTTAGAGTCTTGCATTATATTTTAAGAAATTAAATAATGAAGAACCCGTATAAATGTATGTATATTTCTCGCATTCTGATAAAACAACGGTACATAGAGCCATCGAAGTTCGAATGACGTAATCCTCCTACGAATATAGGCATGTGGAAGGCCAAATTTGAAATTTGGAATTTGTTTTATTATCGATTTCATATTTTGTGATACATTAACGAATTTTTGAGTACCAAACTCAACGATTTAAAAGCGAGCAATGGAAATACTCTACGGAAAAAAAAAAAAAACTTTTTATCTCCAGCGGGCGGGACTGTAAATCGGAAATCCTAAAGATATGCTCATTTTAAAATTATTTTGCGACATTGCTATTGAATTGAATTGTATGGTTTAAGTGCAAAGAACATGATATTTAATAAACAAAGGTAACACACAAAACGTTAAAAAAAGGCCCCTTTGGACGTAATTTAAAATCTGAAACCTTTTTCAAAAACTGAAATTGTTTGTGATAAGACACGAACAGAAAGAGGTGGCGAAATGAAAGTGATCAAGTTCTTGATTGTAGCATTATTGAAATAGTGCTGGAACAGACAGTAAACTCTTTGATTAATTAAAATACACAATTTATATACGAAAATAAATGGCTAAAAGGAGAGAAGAAATCACATACGCTGGTGAGTGGTTTTAAATAAAATGTTTATATCTGATCAAATTTCAAATTTTGCTTTTTGAAAAAAATTAATAAAACGACAAATTATATTATTAATAATGATTATAAGTGTTTTAGAAAATATATTATAATTAATTCATGTATTAAAACGTGTTTTAAAAACCAAAAAACTGGTAAAGAAAAATGCTACTTGAATTTTAGGGTTTTTCTGCTATATTTCTGGCCAGATAAGGTTATAAACAAAAGCTTGTTGCTGCACATCCGACATTTCCTTCGATTTTTGAACCGTTAGTGTAAACTTCAGTTCCTTTGTTCCTTGGGTCGATGTTCTTTTTGATTTCTATTTTGGTATGGGGATCAACTGGATGTCTCTTGTATGGAGAAGAGCATTATTCATAATCATCTGCAGAATAGATGCAATCATTGAAGCTGAAGCTTTATCTAAGTTAAATGACTGAAGAGTAAATAGCGTGATGAATTGCTTGAAGATGTAGCGGCATAATGCTTGCTAAGACATTGAGGGCTGAGCTGAATATGGTACTCTTCCAGCTCATGCGTGATGTTTAGCATGAACTGTCGATGTATTGATGTTAGCAATTTCTTTTTTCTTTCCGTCATCGGAAGGGCCCATATCGCAGCCATCCTGCGAAGGTCCTGTCCAATTTGGTGACTGCGGATCTTTATATCCTGGAGATGTTACATGTAAGGATAATATTAATTTAGCTAACAGTTAAATTTTGAGTTAAACTTCCTTTCCTATCGCTTCTTAATTTCAATTTACCACTTCCGACCAGAACGTAGTTTTACAATCACGTTTGAATACAAATTGAGGAAGGGTGGTATTTAACCGCGGAATTCAACTGTCTTAGACAGAGAGAACCAGAGATTCTGGCTAGCACGCGTCCGCCTTTTTAGGCTACCCTCTCTTAAGCTATTATTACGCTCGACCGTACGTTAGGCCCTTGATAGCTTCGCAGTTTGTTAGCGTTAAGGGGCCAACTCCGTTAGAAGTTTGATAGCTTCGGCTATATCTTTTTAGTTAAGATTAGCTTAGTCGCTTAAGTTCAAGCCCGATTGTCTGCTTTATTGTACAACTCCAAGACGGAGTTCTGTTAAACCTTATTTGAATAATAAAGGGTCTTTAACCCTTTTCAAGTTTTGGTTACTGTCTCACGAACTCAAGCGATTATTCGCTTATCAGTTCTTAAGATTCTTCACACTCAGCTGTAACTTTAAAATACACAGTACAGAATCTTACAATATGAAGTTCAATTTTTAGTCGAGCAATAACTCAAGATGTTTTAATGATTTTGCAATTTTCTGTCCCGGTTTATGAATGATCATTACTTGCGACTATGACCTTCCCAGAAGTCAAATCACTGGTCTTCCATTTTCTAACCGAATGTGTTTAACCACTTAACGTGTGAGTACCCAAGATGATAAGCTATAACTCCTTGAACAGTTAAATAAGTGGTTTCAAAAAGTACATAAACATTTTAATAGATGATATTTCACTTAATTTTTCTCCTTTCAAATTTAACGGATTTGAAAATATGAATAGAAAAACTGAGCTTTAAGTAAAGAAACTTGACACTACAGTGCTACTGAAAATTTGAAAATGCAATTAAAAGCAGTTTATAAAAGAGTTCCAAACAAATCCACCTATGCAACCAAAATTATAGATTAATTCGAAGCAGATAGCACATTTCTTTCTCCAGTTCTCGACTTATAATGGGACCGCCATCCACTGGATTCAATTAGCATTTCATCCAAAAAGCCTCTTCGTCAGAACTACGTTTACAACTGAGTCTATATGACATGTTTTTGGGGTCTTTTCGTGGCAGCTAACTAGAACTATTCCGAATGTCCACAGAAATGTTCAGGAACACAGCGGACATCAATGAACCGCACAAGGCGAGAAAAATTGATGGAAACACATCACCGTAATTGAAACAAACCTGCGAGGTCGCAAGTCGTGAGACAGGAAGAAAATCTTATTTTGAAGAAATGCCATTGGAAAGTTTCATTCCAAGAACAATCCAATGTTACAGCCGTTACGAGCTTGAAATCTGTCAGTCAGAATCACGCAAGGAATATCGAATGTAATCAGCATCCACAATGTCCTGAACAATATAATAGGCTATACAACTGTACGATTCAATAACTAAGGAATTTTCTCAGATGAACATGTACTAATAAACACATCGCGTAGCCAATACCCAACTATGATATCAAAGGAGTCTTATCCCAAATATTAGGTTTGCTTTTGTATGATGTCACTGACTCCTAATCCACTCAAAAGCCGCTTCTTCCCTACTCCCCCTGTGTCTTCGTTTCTCCCACTTCTGTAAGCAAATAACGTCAGCGTTAGGAAGAGCCTAACCTTGATTGTTTACTGATCTTGGATCATTCCAATGTTAGTATATCATGATTACACTTTCACTAAAGATAAACCAGACTGAAAAGTACAGTTTTGCAAGTGATACTGTGAGAGAACAATTTTTTCATCAAGATATGTGGAGGACTGAGAGTTTTTTTTAATGTTTAAAACAACGAGACTACATTTGAAAACGGACATTGAAAAAAATTATTCGTTTAGGCAAGCTCATTTAAATTTTGAAAAAAAAAAAAAAAACCATAGGCTAATAAACATTGACATTTTTGTTTTGTCCTTCAACGTGCATTTTACCCATTTTGAAACCCTTTGCAAAAAGTTATAACGCAGCGAATTCTAAGGAAATCTTCCCGTATTTTCTTTCTTACTTATATCTCTTTGCTGATATATTATGAGCGATTACCGTACCGTGAAGTGCTTTAGTAGGTACCCCATTGGTAAATGAAGTGAATAACCTCTTCAAATAAGTACATGACACTATTTCCACATCTTTGGCAAATATTTTCACTGTAACCATTTTCTAGAACTTCTAAAAATTCGATAGCGGTAATACTTCAAAACACCAACGACGATTTTATAATAAAAGGAAAATATTTGTTTGTAGTTGAAATGCATTAGATAAGTTAAGTCGAGAAACACCTACATTATGAATATAGTTGATGATGAACGTGAGTGGTTTCGCGTCGTATTTTTATTTGTTACGCGTTCACAGGAACGTTGCCAAGCAGATAAAACTGTAGGCTCAGATATCGGTATTTGTCAAAAATAAAAATAAATGTTCACGATTTTGCTCGAATAAGAAGGAGGGGTGAGAAGAAGCGTGAAATTATGTAGCGGTTGACTAAAATTTAAATGTGAGGGAAAATAAGAAAATTTAATTATCACGAAAATAGTTCACGAAGAATGTGATATAAAACATATATGAAAAATCAACAATGTGTTTCATTTTAAGCGAACTTTAGATCGGCTCTTTTTTTTTTTTTTTTTTTTTTTTTTTTTTTTTTGCAGGTTTTTTAATTCCACGTTTTGTAACAACAACACTTAGACATCTCGGTTTTAATAAAATGTTGTGAGAGTTTAAGATTTTAAAAGTAATTTAGCCGTAATTTTAGCAGTGACAGAGGACGATTTTAAAAATAATTTAGCCGAAATCACGTATTTTAACTAAATTAGTATAAAAAAATTGCAATTTGAAAAGAACTGTTTTATTTATATACATGATTGTAACACATTCCAAACTATAAAATTTACGTTAATACCTTAAACACATCTGAAGAATAATAAACGATTCATATTACTACCGATCTTTTCTAATATTTTAGCGGGCCCACCAGCGGCCGAGCGGTCAAATAGTTAAACAGTAGCAATTCGGTCTGAGGTTCGAATCCCGCTAACAGGCTGGCTGCATGGTTTTCGTGATTTCCCCATATGTAACATGTATGCGAGCCAGTTTCTCTTAGTAAAACCTCCAAGAAGGCATCCCTCCGTTTAGCCAGATAGCCCTCGAGGCTTTGCCGTAATCACATAAATTAAACCTAATATTTAGCGAAATCGTCTGACCGCAATTAGCTGGTTGCCTCATATCATAAAATCACAACTCTGGAATTCATGGGCGAAATTTATAGCTGTCTAACCAAATGCACATATCATCTTTCCCACTAGACACACATTATTTTATATAGTTAGAAACTTCAAGAAAGCAGAAAAGTGGTAGAAAACTATGAAACAGTTGAATTAATAAAGAAAATTACAGCGTTGTGAATGCTATTGATATGTATGTTAGAGAACGAAGGGGGCAGGAAGAAGCTGAGAACTTTAAGGAGAGAGAGAAATAGTTACACAAGTGAGAGAGAATAAGTATAAAAGTGTAAATAAATCAGAATAGGAAGAGATGGAAGACAATGGAAGAGTTAAAAAGATGACTCATGGTGCTGGCCTAAAGGTTCCTGAAAGAATGCAGAGAACTTACTTGCAGAAGCAAGACGTATTTGCTATGAGCATTATTTTCCTCTGCTGCGTACGTTATGAAGCTGTGTGAGAAAGCAGTCAGAGACCACAATGTTTTTTTTTTCTGCAAATAACTACTGGTAATATCTTCAGTTTTGAATATAAGAATACGTTTTCAACTTTTGGCAATTATTTTAAGGTATATTATACTCTTCTTTATCCTGTATTGCGATACAAGTTTCATTAGAATAATAGGTTATAAAATATTATAATATCATTAGTTATGAATCGAACATCCGTCATTCTGAAACGCTCGACTTTATCGATAATTCATCATCGTCTTAATCAACAGTAGTTCGAGCATGCAGGACTCTACTGTAATCGCTAAATACTATTATTGCAATAACTCACCCTCATTAAAAAATAACAGAACTAACTGTTAACTTTGCTCTCATTGGTTTTGACCATTCCCAATGAATGTATTAAGCTACAAATAGCCAGCCATTTGGAACAGCAGCAACAAAATTTACATTCCTTACTACAAGAGCAAAACTACTTATGTGGAAAGCTATAGTTAATCATTTTTTATTCATTAACTTTATTCATTCTCAGCATGGTGTAATATTTCATAGAGGCTTGAAGTACCGAATCAAGCCGTCAAGCCGTATCGTCGGTACTATAAGTACCAAATCAAGCCATAGCCGTCTTTAAACGATTCATCCCATTCTTAAATTGCTTATACTATTTTTTTCAGTACCTTATACAAATATTATAATAATTATTTCTTTGTATAAGCAGCTTTATTTAAGCAGCTTTATTTTTATGCTCACATTTATTTCGAAGTTGAAACCTTTGTGCATAACGTCTGCTCTATTTCATCAAACTTAAATGACCAACCTTAGATTAAGGTATTTTAATACTTTAAAACTTAAACCAGTTTAGGAAAGGATGTGATTAAAAGATAAAGTCGAATAGACAGATTTAATGGCTGGAATATTTTAATAAGTTTCGAGTGTTTTGAAATGACCCAACAAAATTTCTAATGCAAAGTTTTTGCAAAATTGTTTACTCAGAAAATCTGTTCTCTATTATATATGTATAAAATTTATTCACTTGGAGTACCTAAAAAAATTAAGCTTGAGTTATTTTTTCTTTGGATATTTTTTCCTTGTATTTTTCATTACTCATGCTTGTAATTAACTCAATTTTTCATTTAATACTAGTAATAAACAATGTAACGCCCTTATCGCTCAGAATTTATTCTTCTTTAGAAGACTACAAGACATTTGACTAAGGCAGGTCTTTCGCTCAGATCGATAATATCTGTCACTTACAGTCATATATTTAAGAGGACTATTGGCGACAAAAAAGAAACAGAAGAACAAATCATCAGGAACTATGAGTGATCGTCTTAAAGAGAGTTCGCTGTATTTACAAACTGTCAAGTGACGTCATTTAAAATTGTGAATGACAGCAAATATTCTATACCATATCTGAAATCAATATAGATGAATAGATAGAAGGTGAACCTTTGTTATTCTGTTTTGAAATAATTACTCACCATCACGTTAAATAAGTGAAGAGTCTCTAATTTACAAGAGCCATTATATACTGCAATCTTAGTTATGCTTGTCTCATTGCAACATCCTAAGCTCGCAGATTACAATTATGAGAGTGGTGTCTAAGAAGACCTCATTATTTTTCCTTAGGTTTTTACTAATCATTCTGTAACTAATTACCTATAGTAAACATGATTACTACTTAGAACTTTTAAAATAATTTAACAATAAAAAACTGTATATATGAAATATGCGATATGTATTAACTGAACTTACAATTACATTTTCTTAAAATTTCATTTATGTAAGCATTTTCAATAACGAATGGCTTATATGTGAAGAAATTATTGAATTTCTTATTAGTACGTTTGGGATTTTTTAGCATATTTGTAGACTTTTGGCGGCCGAGAAGCATAAAAAAATCAACCATAGCATTACTGGGATTCAAACCAAAAAGATTTTCCAGTAGCTGACTTCAAAAGCATGTACGGGGAAATGCGATAATTCCTTATATTCTTTCCAGATAGGAAAGCAATTGTGAAGAAACGTGGGATCTAGTCGACCAAATAGTAACGAATTATCCCCCCAACCACATTTTAGTTCTGGCACCACTGTAAAGCCATTTATGTTTTTTGGAGCGAAGAATGGAAGAAAACAGCTAGTAATTGTATCTTCTAGACGCTAAACTGGACGTGTTGTCACTTACATTACAGCAACATGCACGCCGGAAAATGATAATTCCTTATGCATAAAAGTTCGATACCGTATGAATGTAAAGTAAAAAAAAAACTAGTTCCTCTGGGATATTTTATTGGCGGCAAATCGAAGAGTCGCAGAAATATACCGCAGGTGAAAAGTTATTTACGAACAGAAGAGTATGAATCCATGCCAAAAGTGAAGGAACATACTTGCAAAAAATGGAGAATTATGTCATCAAAAACATTTTTAACATCTTTGTAACTAGAGAAATTTTTTATGTCAAATGGTTAATTAAAGAAATTTTTAATATCAAGATAATTAATGAAGCTTAAACGTCTTAGTAAATATAACAAATTTTAACATCTTCTACATGTTTTAATGCAGTGCACAGAGTATCGCGCAGCAACATTACAGATCCGGGGGTCGATCCCCAGGCTGGGCAAATTTGAACTCAGCCTTTCATCTTTTCAGTGGGTCGATAAAATGGGTAACAAGTTCGCTTAAGGACTAAACACCGGGGGTCCTGCGACAAGCTGACTACTTATTCAGGGCATATGCTCACGCATCTCGGGGTCCACGGTCAGGAAAGCAGATATCGGGGCACTGCAGACCATGGTCCACTAGGGTTGTTGCGCCACTGAATTTAGTTTACGTGTCTTAATGGCTTTAAAAACCAAAATAAAGCACACAGAAGACAATCGCATACTTTAAAAATAGCTGTCCAGCCGGTGTAGTGGTTAGTGACCCTTACTGTCGTAGCGATGGGCCAGGGTTCGAATCAAGGAGAAGCGGTTGTAACTGCCCGTTCATTCATAGGAGGCAACAGTGGTCACCTATTAGATGCTTCCATAATGAAATGGCCACCACTTCCGGCCTTGCAGTGGCGCAAGGCTAATGGCTATTAAGCGTCCAGCCGTTCAAAAATAATATACTTTTTCTGTGCGTTATTTTCTATGTGTATTCAAAAACACACGACAATTGTGACGATCTGAAGTTTTTTTTTTTTTTCTCTTTCTTCCTCAACCAAAACACAAGTAGTTACCTGTTATATATATAAGATTTATTCAAATAGTTTATTCAAAGTGTAAACAGTGTACATTACCTGGTAACTATTTTATAGCTTTTATCAAGCTCATAATATTACTTTAAAATAACATCGCAGAAATGTTTCTTAAATAAATTTTATGCATCTATAAATTCACAGAAAAACAAACGAATATGAATTAAAACAAATACAAATTAGCTAACTTAAAAAGCTGAGAAGTATGTACAAAATTGTTCTTAATTTTATCTCTTCGTAATGAATGTTTATACATATTTCTAAATAACTCACATACAGGTAGATTTTTTTTAAAGTTGTCAACGTTATCTGTTATGTTATTCTCACGTGATGTTTCGTGCTGCATTTTTTTTACTGCTATGTTATGAAATTACGTTTTTATCGCCTTCTTCCTTACAACAATGTTTTGAAAATGTTTTCTTTTCCTAGGTATGATGTCATTGTTTCCCCTCTTAGCTCACTTTAAGTTGTTTTCCCTTAGCATTATTTTCTTCGCCTAGTCCGGCTCTTTCTTTTAGAATTCCCAATGAATGCAATGTTTTCCAAGCCGACTTACTGAATCAATTAAGTGGGTATCTAATAATTGTTCCTTTAGAGGTAATTTTCTTATCTGAACTGATTCTCTGCCATCTTTATATTCTGTTACGAATATTTTCTCCTGTAATAAATTAACCATCGCTTCACATGCGATTCTTAAAGATCTTAATACTAAAGGTGTTAATGTCACGTTTTTTCATATACGTAGCCGCAGTGGCAATCTAGAAAATCAAAGGGCAGCTTGGTTAGCAAAACAAGCTACAAACCTTCAAATTAATACTCCAATGACACATTCTTCAAGAAACAAAATTGGAATGAAAGAATTCTCAAATGGAATAAATTTTACAGGAATTTCTTCTACTGCCTCTTTGACTAAATAATTTTTCCATTCTATTCCCCACAGATTGAATAATAAGCATTTTTTCTGCAATTCCGAAATCATTAAATTTCCAACTGGGCACGTAATTTCAACTAACATCTGAAAAGATTTGGGCTATCAGATCTTGTAGCGACGCCAGGGCAGTGCAAAATGTCAAACATTTGTTGTTCACCTGTTCGAAGTTTACGTGAAAAAAAAGGATTCATTTCTCAGTTAAAATTCTATAAATATTAAGTTTCCTTTTCCTGTCCATATATTTGCACAATATTAAATGACATTATCTTCTTTTCTGTACATTTATTTCTTACGTTTCATATGTGAACTTGAAACCTTATTTTATTTCGTGTGTATTGTTGTATTTGTTTGTTTTTTAATTTACCTATGTAAGCCTTGTGTAATACTATGGGATGCACAAGGAGTTTAACTACCCTTAAAATAAAACATTAAAAAAAAAATTCCCGCCCTACTTTACGTTGTTTTCTCCTCAATGGTCCTTAGTGTTTCTAGTCGGCGCCACTGCTTCTTTAGACTGATTGTTGCCACGTGATGAGGGTGGACAGGTAAAAAATATTTTCTCCGTATATTCTATTAACAATTGTTCATCCTCTATTAACAGGGAATTTAGAATGTTTCCTGGCAATCTTTATCTCCTAATGTGACAATTCTAGACTTCTCCAGCAGTTGGTATGTAAAAAAAGCACGTTTACTGTATTAGGGAGCAACATGACCCACTTGGCAGACTACAGAAAAGTCACCCTATGATTATATAATACAGTGGTTTCAAACTCGACGCCCGCGGGCTGCAAGCAACTCCCGAAGCAATTTTATGCGGCCCGCGAACATATTTTAGTTATGTCTTTGTTGCAAATACGAAGATTATAGTTTTAGAGACATTAAGATATGGACTGAGCAACTATAATTGAAGGAAAAATACAGTGACTAGATGGTGACTTTGTCATTATGGCTTGTACATCATACCAATGACTAGGGTGTTGTTGGAGAATTCCCCACGTAAAGTGAGAAAATTTAGTCTGCCAGCAGACAGCTGGTGCCAATTCAATATTCTGAAATTTCCGGTTAATCTTGAAAGTAAATTATTTAGTGGATTAATTCAGAATATTGAAATTACCTGCAATAAATTTAAGTCTAAAACTTAAATTTTAGTTGTCAATGAACTTAAATTACAGAGTATAACGAATAGAAATTTCATGTTGCTACTAAATTTTAGACGTCAGATAGAAAATAACTGTGTTTTATCCTTTGCCTTATTAAAATTTATCTTTGTGTATGTTTTGATAAATATTCAGTAAGAAAATTTATATTTTGTTTTATTTGTTTATTTTTGTTTCGTTAAAAATGTTTTAAGTTATGTTAAAAAAGAAGTATTTCGGCCCTTAGCTGATTTCAGACCAAGCATTCGGCCGCAAGCAATCAGAGTTTCAGACCATTGCAGTAGTCCCATTATATCAGTGAGCTAATATAATGGGTCCCACTCCATTTAATAATGAATGAAGGAGATCAATAGGCCAGCCATTAAAAGTCATAACTTTTATTCTTAACGTTCAAAATTAAATATATATATATAATTTAAAAGTTTATACAATAATTTTCTTAATTATTTCAGGTAAACCAAACCGTAAATACCGAATAATTAAAAAGTTAATTCATGGAACTAAAGGAAATTATAATATACAACCAATCGATGTAATCAATGTTTCAATTTTAACCTCTAGTAGTAAACGACACAACAGAAAAGGATAAAACTAAAAATAACTAACTTAAGATTATAGAGTCTTAGTAAAATCTAAAAATAAAATAATAAAGAACACATATAAACTGTAGGGTTTTCTTTATTTTACGTAAAAATTAAGTTTGATACCTTTTCTGAACTCCTCGCCGTCTCCTCGCCAGGATGTAAATTTAAAGTTAAGTGAAGTGAGTATTATTATTTTAGTATTTTAAGGAATCTCTGAGTTTATTCAGAGCGTGTTTTTGCTAGCCAGCTCACGTTTCGTTGCTATCTCGCTGTTAACGCTAGTATGCCCCTTGGCCATTTCAGATTATCCTCACGCCTGTTAGGCTTTGTTGAGTCAACCTAATTTAGACGTAACTTAACGTGCTAATCTAGTACTGTTCTCTTTTAGATTTGAACTGATTTATATTCTATGTTTTAAGTTTCACCGCAAGTTGACGGTGTTATTGTAAAGCAGGAAGATCGTGCCTTTCTGTTATTTGGAATTTAATAAAAGTTTATTTTCATCCTTCTTCTGTGCTAGTACTTCATTTACGCCTGTGCGAGAATTCGCCAGGTTTATAGTTTAATTTATATGGAATAGAAGAGACAGATCTTAGAAGCATCCCCGAACAAAATAACGAAAAATATTAAATAAAAGTAAATTTTTCTTCGATTCTTCTTTCCTTTCTATTTGCATTAATTGCCTCTATTATTTCTTCTGCAATATTTAAAACTTTAATGCTGTTAAAATTCAAACAATTAAAATGAACTACAATTCTCTTTATACGTCTTGTCAATACACAAATTTCAATGAAAGAAAGGCTGGCTTTTGTTTTACTACACATACAGATGCATACATAAGGCTTCATGGACTTTTTTCAATACTAACAAACCTGTTCTAAAAAAATATACAGTACAAAGTGCGTAATCCGGACACGTCGGGACTTCGGCAATTCCGGATTAGGGGGGTTTTTCCGGATTATAGATCATCAATTTAAATCTGGTAAGATGGCATGCAGAAATTATACAATTAAAAATATGAAACCTTAATTTATGAAATAAAGAGCAATTATGATCTAAAGGGTATCAAATTTTACAAAAAAAAAAAAAAAAAAGAAGCTTAATATTTATTTGTTTACTTTATTAAACATTTCTTCAACGCTCGCATGCGTGCGCAATGTATCGCATTCTTTACATGCATGCGTAAAGTTTGTGGCTTTGATGTTCGGATTATAGATCGTTCCGGATAATGGACGTCCGGATTACGGACTTTGTACTGTATTTTATTTTGAGTCGAAGTTGACTAGCAAAGATCTGATGCATCTCGAATATCAACAGAGAGGAAAAAAGGAACAGCCTACCCTAATTAAAAAGTTCGATAAGGTTAATGGCATAGAATTTTCCAAGACTGAAGGAGGACCAACATCTTCAGACATGTTTAGACAATTATTTTCTTAAGGAAAACATTTCAGAAATATTTCTCGGACCGTCCCATGGAGGTGTTCATTACCACTGCGTTGAAATTACAGCAAAGCTGCACAGTTAATGAGGCGACGCTATACCTGTTCGACTAATAAATGGTGAAATTTTGGTACCTTTGTACCTGTACTTGTATATGCTAGATACTTAATGTTCATTACTATTAAGTATTATTCATTAGTAAAACGACGCAAGTTATGTATGTCGCCTTGTATAGTTCAGTAAGACTAATATACTAATAGTTCTTCACTAAAACTGCTATAAGAATTTTAAGTTTTACTAACGTTTATTTTATTTTAAAACTTTACTGTTCTCTCTTATTTTCCACTTCCGGCCAGAATAAACGCGTTTAATTTTAGTATGCATATTGAGCGTGCAAACTGTAAGTATTTAAGTTGTGGCTTTTAGCCAAGAAGAAATTAGAGAGACTTCTCGCCACCTTACCGTCCGTCTTTAAAGCCAGAGGTCTTCAATATCAGGAGCTTTAGTCCTCTTGATATTGTAGACGTATTGTAGTTTTCCCCGCATTCTGCGTACTACATACGTAAAGAACTAAAAGGCCAAGTGTTACTAGCCTTTGTAAAGTATTGAGTTTAGCTCTTATTTAAATTTAGTTAGTTTGTAGTTCTTATTTTTACGTTTAGACCGTAAGTACTGAGCTCTGTATCCCGAAGTGCTAAAGCGGCTGTAAATTGTGAAGATTAAAAGGGTAATTAAACCCTTCCCTTCTTTGTCATATCTTCTCCAATTTTAAAGGACATAGTTTAAAGTAAACTCACTGTTCTACTCAGGACACTCACATATTCGCCAAACAGATTAGAAGAAATAGTAGTCCTGATACTCCTTCTTTAATAATCTATCTAAAAATTCTCAAGCTTCTATCGTATGGAATAAGCTGAGGAAAAGGAATAGTGAAAGAAAATATATTCCTTCATCAATTATTATAATCATGAATCAATTCACATACTTTGGATATTAGAGACAAATTATTCAGAATTTCATTTGTTACCATAACCGTTACAAATATTGCTGCCAAAGCCTCGTTTTTGAGGAAATAATATTTCCACACTAACAGAAATCGAGGATGATTATGAAGAAAACTAATTTTTTCACATAAATAATTTTTAAAAAACAAAAATCCAAACTCTGATGGTGGAAAGTTGAAAAGCAAAATTTTTAGAATTTGGCTTCTCAAGCTTCAGCCTGACCATCTTTATGATGTGTATGACAGAATGCCTCGTTATAATAAATTTCTTGAGAATTTCAAAGAGATTGATGGCAAAACGAGAAATAACAAAGAAAAAAGAATGCTACACATAATAATCTCTATAATTTTGGAGGAAAATAGATCCTCTTTTCGCTTCATTATAATTTTAGCAAACAAGGCTGTTGTCATTTGAAGCACTTCAGTTGTTATCTCCCTGTTCTATCTCAAAAAGTTTTTTTATTAAAACTGTTTTCAGATTTTTGAATTTTGCTCAAAGTTATTACTTTTTCCATAAGTAGCAGAAATAAACATTGGGTGTTGTATATTGGGTCATAAAATGACAAGACTAGCGTCTGTTTTTTTAATCATCACTCCCAAGCCTTGTTGCCCTTATTTTGTTTGAAACTGATAATCTAATCCTGAAGTATTGTGAAAAAAAGCGATAGGGGGAAAACAAATGGTTATCTGACTTTTAATGTAACTGTAATTAAGAATATCAGAATAAT
This sequence comes from Stegodyphus dumicola, assembly GCF_044657685.1. Classification (NCBI taxonomy): domain Eukaryota; kingdom Metazoa; phylum Arthropoda; class Arachnida; order Araneae; family Eresidae; genus Stegodyphus; species Stegodyphus dumicola. The sequence goes on from NC_140768.1 coordinate 234,558,343, forward strand.
ATTGGTTATCGCAAATTAAGTTGCCATAATTTAGTTGGCATTTTATACTCTGTTTTGATGGGGTTAGATTTACAAAAATAGTGCTTCAAACGTATAGTGAATTGTGTAGCAATGTACCATAAAACGTCTTTATTCAGACTTTAAATAATAAATTTGAATGTTTTAACAACTCATGTTTATGTATAAAACGTTTAGAAATGGTACGCAAAAGTACAAAAGGTACACTTTGCTCAACAAACAAACAAACAAACAAACAAAAAAGGAAAAAAAGAAAGAAAGAAAAATGAAGGGGGGACAGTTCTATACCTCTCGTTCTACTGGGCTGATTAACTTGTGTTTTACGTCTCGAAAGCGCAACTTAGGATGCACATTAGATTAGTATACAGCATATTTCTAACATAAGTATTCTGACAAAAATATCGGACTTTTACTGAAATGGCATACCTACTTGTTTCCATATTTCAACTCTACGACTCAAATTATGCTAAAGTGCCAAGTTTTGTAAATAATGCACAAGAAGGTTTTAAAAATTTAGCTTTCAAACTTTTAGCTCTCCAATGTTAATTGAATTTACTAGATATTTATTAGCATCTCTTTTTTCATTAAACTTACTTGGTTCCTTCTTTCACAGTTCCAACTTTAGGCTCAATTCAAATCAAATTCGCAGATGTTTTCTGAATTTGTTTTAAAATTTGTATTTTTTAGTAATTTTTATAAATTTTCGAAAAACTTTAAATTATAGCCTATAAATTTTTTGCTGTCATCTTAAAGCAGATGTTCATAATCTTTTCCCGTCATCACTGTCTACTATGTCTTCCTCTTTAAAATCACAAGCTCTAAATGTCTTCTTTAATATTTTTGAAGCTCCAAAATATTTTTGGCGAAAACTCTTTCTTAAAGCTTCTCGCACATCCTGGATGTAATGCAGTCTTCCTTTTGAAAAATTGGTATCAGTATCAGGCCTGAAATTAGGAAAGGAATCATTTTGAAAGTATTATGACTGTAAGAATTGTAGCTGCCGATGCAGACGTTAGTACAGCTTCACAATTGAACATAACAGTGTAAGCATTACTTGCACCAACAAAATTAGTTCCATTATCTGTTATAAGTTTCTGAAGGTTTTCTACGTCTTGAAACAAAATGACAGAAAGCCTGAAAATAAGCATCTGTTGATAATGAAGTTTCAAGTTCTAGATGAACGCAACGGTACACTGCGCTCATAAAAAGACAAATCCACGCTTTGATTTAGTCTCTAAGACTTAAAAGCCTGCAAAGTTAATTGCAGTAATTAAGAAACTAACATTATTTTTCAATAAATCTGCTGGCAATGGTGGGACTGGAGGGTTAACATTTTTGGAGGAATAGCGTTTGCAAATAATGCAAATCCGTATAACTGACGTAATATTTCTTCGCCCAGATCAAATCCAATATTTTTCTGTTAAAGGATTCAAGACTTGAGAAACTACATCACGTTCGTTTTTTATGTTCTTCCATTACTTATTACGACAGGGATGTTGTTTAATTTCTGGAGTTTCAAATTTAGATGTGTCATCTTTTCGAAATATTACAGGTTTAGAACGTACTATATATCTCTTCTACATAGACTAGCGTTTAGAACTCTAGCCTTTTATCTTTTATTCAGCTGAAAGAACCGATTTGAATAAAAAGGATAATAATTTTCTCTGCATCATTTAGTTCAATAGCAGTAAGGTCTCTTGTTTTTCTTTTTCAATTATTCACATTTGTCATCACTTCAGCAATTTGTCTATAGCTTGAAAGACGCATATTTAAAAAATAAGAATTGGCATTAATTATAGATGAAACTATCTTCCTCTTCTTTTCTCTGGCAATTTCTTCTTCGTCACTTCGTGAAATCATTCATTGGCCATTCATCTTATAGTCACCGGGATCCCTCCCACCATTTTGATTCCACTAAATATAGAGCAAAGCAACCTCTGCTGTACAAATCGGCTGGATTTAATATTCCTGGAATATGTCTCCAAAATTTTTTTAGAGTTAACTGTCTAATTTCTTGAACTCTGCTGCGAATAAATTACATCCCATACTTCATCGCGCTGCATCCATGTTACGATAAATGAATCGGTTCAGAAATAAACTTCAGAAGGTATCAAATTCTTTCCTTGCAGAAAGATGTACTGAAATTGTAGCTCCAAGTAGTTCTAACCCTGTTATTGTAACCTCTCGCTTTTCACACGGAGCTACTTTCACTTTAGCTTGTAGCAAGTGAATATGAACAGAAATCTTAGTTTCAATGCGAAGATAAGCTAAAGCCGAATACGCGTGCGCCCGGCTCTAGTGTATCCACTCAGTATTTTCAACTTTCTCAAATGGTTTAAGCTATTTGAGAAAATAATTCAGACTCGGTTTCTGCATCAACTGCTTGATCTCAAGAGAGTTCCCTTTTCACAGGCGTTGCAGTGAAAGCTTAAGGGAGCACGTAACTGGAGAAGACATTCCAAGAGAATCAAATATCTTAGAGGTGTAAAAATTGTTCTTTTAATTATCTTTTCAGGCAAGTCTTCAATAATGATGGGGATATTTAGATAAATTATATCGCTTTTACGTTGTTAATGCATTCTAAGCAGATTGGTTGGGTTAGCATAAAAGATGAGTATATTCCCAACCACGAAAATCAAATTTTCTCTTCTCTTGTATGTCTATAGCAATTTGTATCAAACTGATGAAGTTCCCCGTCACTACTGACGCTAGCTGAACATAAAAGCCATTTTTAGCTCTTCTACTGTTTTCCAAGAATGCTTATAATTTTCTTCACTCGTTCTATTCAAAGTGGATTCGAAATGATAATGAATCACAGAGTCAAGCAAAAATGGCCTACATGAAATGCCAGAAACGATTTCACACTGTCTGACGTACGTTAATTTTCCATAAAATCTGTATTACAAAAATCGTACATAATCTCTGTCCCTAGAAGGGACGCATATTTGTAAAAAGGCCTTACGAGTATCAGATTTTTAACTCCAACTTGCTTCACGTGAAATCTATAAAGAGTTGAAGGAATTAATTCAATGTGATTCATTCCTTTTTAATTACAATCATTAAGATTGTGCACTCTTTTCTGCTTCGCTGAAGCATCAAGAACAGGTTTAATTTTTGTAGTAGCGTTTTTTTTTTACAACGTGATGACGAGGTAAATAATTGCCCTGTAACTCAATTTCACTATGTGGGGTCACTTTTAGTTTTCCCGTACTTTTAATATTCCCCCATAACCTTCATAGAGATTTTTCTAGTTTCAGTCGTTTGACTGTATTATTTAATACTTTAGTAGCTAAATTTATTTTGACAGCGTACAGGTTTCAAAAGGTACAGGTTTTAGCCTTCATGTTCAAAAGGTACAGGTTTTAGAGCCATGATAAGTTTACATGAAAACGAACTTTATCATTCACTCTGTGTTTAAGAAATGATCTCTTTCAACTCTAATTGATTTATCTTTTCAGAAAGATTTGAAATACTTATCAAATCAAGACACCATAAGTCAGATATTAACATTTCGTTATTTAGCACTGATATTAATAATAATTTTGAGTTATCCGAGATCTCTGAAATGCCATTTTTACCCATGAGATTCCAATATAATTTCGCCTCTATAGCCGCAAAGTTAGAAGTCTGAAGCCTTGTCATTAACTAATCCGCTATATTAGCTCATATTAAGATTTGAATAGGACTAGAATTTCGATCATTAAGACTAATAATATTTTTGAATTTCATTTATAATATTCATTGAATAATTCCCCAGTACATTACGTCAAATAACATCTTGACTTGAAATTGCACATATAGCTTCTTTAAAAATCAGTAATTTTGGGGATATAATTTGTAAACGGCTGATTTGTTCCAAAGCCTTTACTGACTGTAGACACTCGCTGCTCTCCTCAATTTTATGAAGTAAAAATAAAAGTAACCCATCTAAATCGATTCGATAGGAGGAATCTCTATTATTTTGATCATCATCTCCCTTATCTGATTTAGATTCTCTGCGCTTTCGATCAAAAGCTCTGAAACTTTCTACGAACGAAAAGTTCCATTAAGTAATTATGAAACTACCAGGGGGTACAACAATAAGGCGTATTTATTTATCGCAACGCCGAGAATTTCTAAAACACGAAGTTTTAATTTCAAACTGTCGTATAATTTCCTCAAAGAAAACTTCTCATTTGAATTTTTTTCTTAAACTAAAGAAAGTAAATCCGTAACATAGACTTCTGTTGAAAGGTCTTCTTTATCATAATGAGCTTATAACTGCTCTAAAGCTTGCTAAAGCGTTCACCGCTAGGGAGAAGACTCTTAACAAGTTCCTCAGCAGACGATCCTTTCTGCCTGACTGCAGTAAATACGCAAATTTTTTTGATTATCCTCTAAATTTGGATGACTATTCATCTCCTTAAATTGTCCCCAAAAGGCCTAACCAGTTTTTAATATTGACAAAAAGAATCGCAGTTTTAGTTTAGGATAGCAAAGAATTGCGTTTTTAGAAACTCTATTTACTGGGATAGCAGAGTTACGATCTACAATAACTAATAAGGCTGAAAGCTTAGATTCCAATAATCTCTGTTTATCAATATAAGTTTCAGCATCATCAAATTCTTTATTTATCAAACCATCATGTTCTTTAAATGAAATAATTCATTTCTGATTAACTCCTCACATTCTACAATATGTTTCGCTTTATTTTCAACAATATTAATTTTGAAAGCTTTCCATCCTCCAATAAAATACTTTCAACTTTTTTAAGCTAAGCAACATTCTAAAGCAGCGATCGCCAACCCGTAGTCCCCGGGCCACTGGTGGTCCGTAAAACCTTTTTGATGGTCCGCAGAAAAATTAGGACATTATTTATATTTTTATGAAGATTCAGTTTAAAACATGACGAGTAACAAAATCTATTATAGAATATGGATTTATACTTTTTTAAATTATAGCTACTACTTTTAGATAAATTCCTTCTGAATTTAGCGACTCTTTAGCTACTTTTGCAGGTGTAGCTAGCGACATTTGAAAGTGAGAAATGACATCCATGGATATGCTGCTGTTATTAATAATAGCGCGAACTGGAATTCTCTTTACTTTTGAATTGCAAATATATGCTATTGTAATCGTTACTAACACAGTTTTCCTCCGTTTCAATAGGCAACTTGATGGACTTTAATGAGAACCATCTGCATTCTTGTTTATAATTGCATCACTGGAAGTTTCTGCTTTTGTTTTGTCAAACTGTTGATCGATGGTGCCATTGCTGAGTAAGCGATGATTATTATGCTTACAATAATTAAAAACTGGCGGCATAGCACTATCAGTTTATTGATATTGCTTGGTATTTACCGGTTTATTCTTGCTTTTCGTGAAGTTCCTTTTCAATGATATGGAAATGTGAAGCTTTCTGTACAAGAAGCTAAGATTTTTGTACTTTCATATAATTTTTCAATGTGATCGAAATATGTGCAGTTTGCTGATTATTATTGTATAAATGTACTTACCTTTTTTTTTTCTTTTTTTAAATTCATATTAGTAGTCCGCCAAATGTAAAATTATATATGTAGTGGTCCGTGAAGTTCTAAGAGTTGACAACCGCTGCTCTAGAGCAATACGTCGCTGTTGGCACAAAAAACTCCCTTACATGAAAAATAATTATTGTGCATTGCAAACATAACTGCTAGTGTTTAGTATATATACATTTATCAGTACATTCATATTTATGTATACATTTATCAGTGCCTAATTTAGATTTAAAAATTCTTTAATATTTTAATTTCATTTGAAGAATATTAGTATGACACCTATATACTTATTTTTCTTTTACTTTAATTTAGCTTAGAGAATTATTTTCGTTAAATGGCAGCAGTAAATGATTCATAGGTTTAACGTAAAAGAAGTAAAAAATTTGTGCGATTCTGTGCTGGTCTGCGCTTCAGCATTTCTTCTAAGAACTGCTAATCTCTGTTTCCTGGATGGTTTAGATAATATGGATAAGTAGAAAATATATTGCTCACTCTACACACTTTATTTTTAAGTTTTGATGCAGTTACATACTAGAAGACATTAATAATACTCTTCAAATCTTAAGTTGGAATCGGGGAAATACGATGAAGGTTTTTAATTTATTCTATGCTCATTTGAAGATGCTGTTTACACAGTATTTATTATTCGGTTGCTTTCCCACTGCAATAGTCTTATATAATATATCGTTCGGATTTTTCAGAATTTTAACATATTTTTATTTGATAGTTATTGAATGGAATATGAAATAAAAATGAGAAAAAACAATATTTTAAAATGAGGTTTAAATACGGCTTGCAGAAATTGTGATTTCTTCGTAAAATGCGACAGTACCTCTCTGTCCTCAGATTAAAATTTCCAGTTATTTTGAATTTCGTTCACTTAAATACATGAGTGTAAATTAGTATTTATTAAATTTTAATTTTTTAACTTCAGTAGAGACAGTTTGAATTTTTTTAATAATCACTGTTTCAGAAATTAGAAACATTTTTACATAAAACCGATTACAGGCTAATTTAAATGAGGCTCTAAACTTCGAAATTGAAGCTATAAAAAACAGCATAGCATGTATCACGTACAAAAAGGGTCAAAGATCGCACTCTGTAACTGTGAAGTACGTGCTACCGTCTGCAGCAAGATAAGTAAACGCCATCACAATTTTATCACGAAGAAGCGATACGTCGCCAAACGGTTGGAATCGCATTTCTCCTCTCTACGGTTGCAATAAACGAGTTGATTCTCCATGCAGACAGAAAGAAGTTAGCATTGTTTCGCCGGTACGGCAAAGTTCAACTCAAAAGTTATCCGCTATCAGGGGTCACAAGTTATTAAAACTGTATAAACGATACAGTTAAAGTCCTTTTGTGTACATAATGGGGGACAAGCAGCACGCATCTAATCACGATGCCAAAGAATACGGCACTTTTACCACTCCGACGGGAAGTTTGCTGGAAAAGAGCGAAAAGCAACAAGTTAACGATATCTACAGTTCGAGGTAAGTTTTGGTTTTCATTTTTCTTTAATTTACAAATGACTGTAATCCATTTCGCATCATTAAAAAAAATAAAGAGATAATTTAGAGAAATACTTATTTATCATGTAAATAAAAACGTTTGTAACTATGATCCTTTCCAGTGATTATTACAGTTGTAAAATATTTTAAATAAAAACTAATAGAAATTGTGGAAAATATTTTTAGTGCCTTTTAGAAGTTTGTGAATATTTATAAATGTTGAAATTTTGTTAACCTTTTTGAATTTTGTGTTAGCGGCTAAAAGGTTTTGATCTAGTTTGATGCTCTAAAATCTAATTAGAAAAATCGCGGAAATTTTCTGTTAATAATGTTTACATGTTTTGATACATCCCATATCAAGATTTCTGGTTGAAATTTCTTTTTCAGTTGTTATAATAGTATTATCGCATGCAAATAAACTACTGTTTTTTTAAAAGTTAGCTGAAACATGATTTTAAACATTTTTTTTTTCAAATAATGGCATGTGATTCCGCCTGCAAAACATTTTATTTTATAATTGGGTGCCAATCTTATAAAAGTTGAAGATTATTAGTATGTATGATTATGCATACGAAATAAAATTCTCAAATGTGTACCTTATTTTTGTAAAATATGTTAAAAATGTGCCTGACAGTCCCTGTATAATATATAAATATCTCTTCAGTTATCAGTCTTTGAATAATGTGGAATATTCAGGAGATGGCCTCCGTGCTGTCAAGACACCACCTGTAACTTTTGACTCCCCAAAACTTGATGACAGTGGTAGATTTATGATGTAAGGAACCCACTTCACCTGAACTTTTGGATCTTTTGTCTTGCCTTATCTTTTAGACACAGCATATATTTATGGTGGGTTTACTCTATTTAAAATTATCAATTAATATAAATTTGGCGGCCCTTCGCGATTGCTTCTTAACTACTAACAGCCTGTTACTGACCAGAAATTTTACGATAACGTGAGCAGTCCCTTAGGAAGTATTTTGGCACATTATAAGCATTAGATACTGCATTCTTACTGAAAGCGGCGAAGAAAAATGTTACGAAAAAAACCCATTAGGTAGAGGAAATACATTCGATGAGTGATTCATTTTTCAATATTTAAGCTTAGTTCCTTTATTCGTGAAATGAATCATTTGTCTCTACTAATTTCAAAAGTGTTTGAAATTATGTAAACTATTATATTATTTGGAAGAAACTTGATTATTAGTCACTCTTTCAAGCATCATTTTCTGTTTTCTGCCAGCCTCTGATGCAGTTCAATAAACAAAAAGAATTCACAGAGGAAGAAAAATAACCTTGCAACTAACATGTTGTGGTTAATTAATTTATTATCCATTCATTGTCTTAAGATATAAGCTTCCAAAGAATTGTGGGTTGCACAGCGTGCCCATAATAATGAGTGAAGCAGATTGTGCATCTAAAGAATAGTGTTATTCGATAATAAAAGGTTATGATTCTGAGGTGATGTTTGTCTGCAAGTCTGTCATACGCAACAAACCTCCCCTAGTCTATTACAGCTATATCTTCAAAATCTATTACACACAGACATATTTGTAAAGTCTGTGTGTAAAGATAAATATGTAAGATAGAAAAAATTACTAAATTAAACTTAATTGAAATGGTCCTTTAAATTCTTAAATATAATTGCATACATCACTCCTGCAAGCCTCCGTGGTGCACTATATTACATCACGCTTTCCCTGCAGTAACTATAATGCGAAATCTTTTGCCCATTAGCTGCTCAGGATTAAAACAAAGACGTTCCAAGCTTATAAATAGTACCGCAACTCACTACGCATTCTCTTTCAACTCTTCGTCTTCTTGCTGGCAACGTGTCACTTATATCTTTTAGATAAAATATAAACTGCATGTCTGAAATTGTAGGGCGTTCTGCCAATTGAGATGATAAGTGCTAAGAAATTAGTCCTCCAGATATAAATGATATTTAACTACAAAGCTGTTCGTGTTTCTTCCCTCCTGTCATCCAGTACATTGAAATTTCCAGTAATCTAGGCACCAGGTGTTTCGGCCGCCGTGACTAAAACGTGATTTGGTGCATTCCCTAATCAAGCTCTAATATTCTCTTCAACAAAATAAATCATCACATATGATGTATGTTATGTCTGTATGTATGTTAGCTTGAAAATTAAAGCACTTTGCAGAAAATGCAAAAATATCTTATTTATCGTATCGCAGATAAATGCTGTTTTCGATTTCTTTTAAATATTTAATAATAATTCATATTTAATAATATTTTTAAATACTTCATTTATTTAAATTTTTTGAAATATTTAATTCCCACGATAATGTGTACTAAAAAGCTGTAATATGATCAGTTTTCAAGCTGTTCTCGATGTTAAAACGTATTATGTTAAAAATGGATTTTCGTTATCGATTTGCTCATATCTATAGGGAGGGGTGAAGGTGTTTTTATTATCTGTCTCCTCTTTTAATTGTACAATGATAGTTCCAAAATTAATGCATAATCCAGTTTCTGCTATGCTATGCTATGCATTATATTAGCATATGAAATTAAGTATAAAAAAGTTTTTCAACGGATTTCTGTTTAATTTAGTAGCAAATAATAAAATATACTATTATCTTTAAGCCTTGCAAATATTTGGGATTGTTATTGAACTCCGAATGTTTTTCCACCACGTATATTGAGAAACATCCACCTATAGGGGTTAGTCGTTCAGTTACTTCGTTCTTGGAGTAGTTATGATTTTATAAAATTCATGGATAAAAATATTTTTAAAAAATATGTTTGGAATGCAAAACCGTAAAGAAATTTCTCTGCTTGAGAATTTTATTTTCACTTGAAATATACTTTGAGTACGCGGATAAAATTCTTCGTATGAAATCTAATATTAGTTTGTAAACAGTCTTATCTAACTTTATAAAATTCAAGAACAAATATGGTAAGTAGCTCTAAGAATGTAAAGATGAAATCGATAGCGAATATTAATCAATGTTGAAAAAGAATTTTATTCTGTTTACTTCCTTGCACGAAGGAAAGGAAGTATTGCAATCGCGAAAATTTTCGGGTGTCCTATTTCAGCGAAAATATCCATTTTGACCGCTATCAAATGCAATTTAACGATGTTTTTGCTTGACATCTGTACTTAAAGACAGAATGAAGGACACTTTTCTCCAAAACGGGGTGGAAAAAGGATTTAAAATAGATTCAGAAGAGATTTTTTGTGACGTCTGTACGTATGTATGCATGCATCTCGCATGACTCAAGAAACCAGTAGCCTCAGAACGCTGGCATGTCGTATATGATACAGCATGCAGTTGTGCACATCTCTTTATGGTTGCAATCGGCCGCACCAAAAGTACATAAATATATATATATTTATAAATACAAGTGCACTGAAACTGTTATTCGGCTCCGTGAGCTCAGTTTATTTATTCTTATATGTTGGTAAATTGTGTATTTTTTCCTTTGAAATGATTCAATTATATTGTTCTTCTCTTCCTTTTAAGATTTTTATGACTTTAGTAATCTGTATGGAATAGTCATAGAATTGTCAACAATATAAAAGCTGCTCAAGTGTGGCTTAGCCTATTTTTTTTTTTTTTTTTTTTTTTTACCGCAGCAGCCATATGTGCAGAATATTGAATTAAGTCAGTTTCTGCACCTTCAGTGTCTTTTTGCCGAGTGGGACCAAAAGAAAACTTTCAGTTTTGCGCACCGAGAAATCTGTTTTTTTGCCCGCTGGCCGAGCTGATTGTTTTTGCGTAGAAAATCTTTTAATTGCAAAAATTGTTTTTCAATTGCTTTAACTGTATTCGGTGTTTTATGTTTTTCTATTTTTTTTCACTTTTTAATAAAGATATTTTGAGGTTTTATGTAAGTTTGCTTTGTCGCGAAGTGAGAACTGAATTAATTGCATGAGAAATATATCTCTAATGAAAGTGGAGGAATAAATTTAAGGGGACTCATACACCTTAAACCCCTCATGATCTTCGAGTATGTGACTGTTTCAAGAATTGGGATATTTTATTTATTTTAAAAGCAATTACTTCCAACTTTTTACAGCTGACTACATAATATAGCTGCTTTGGAAAATAGTAACCAGAAAGTTTGTGTTGCCACAAATATTTTTGTAATTTAATCCTCTTTGTGACAAAATATTTCGCAGTGTTTCCACCTTGCGCGCATGATATTTTAAAAATGGCTAATGGTACATACTTGAAATTGGATGGAATTCTTTATATGGGCACTATTTTCTAACTGAACCAAAAATCTGATGAATATTTTAATATTGAAAAATTTTATGAGTGAAAACATTAAAAATTTTTTAAATAAAATACATTTTATAAACTCAACTCAAAATAAAATAAAAATTTAACATGAAATTTTTTAAATTTTAGGTTCACAATAGTTTCCAAATGTTATAAAAGCTATATATTAAATATGGAATTAAATTATGAAACAGAATGTTTTAAACTGCACGCGCAAGTTGGAAACATTACGAAAAATGTTGTCACAAAGCGGATTAAATTATAAAAATATTTCTGGCAACACAAACTTTCTGATTACTATTTCAGAAAGCAGCTATTATACGTAGTCAGCTGTAAAAAGTTTGTAGTAATTGCTTTTAAAATCAATAAGTTATCCCAATTCTTGCAACAGTCACCTATTCGAACATCTTATGGGTTTTAAGGTGTATGAGTCCCCTTAAATGAAAAACTGCGTATAATTTAATATTCCGTACAAGGAAGTCATGCGATGTACACATCGGATTTTTTAAGATCCCTTTTTGCCAAATTATGGCGATTTTAATTTATTTATGCGTAAATTGGTATACTTCAGAATCGCCAGTTATGTAATTATTGCACGTATTGCTCAACGCAGAAATAAATTCAACTATTTTGTACTTAAATAAAATGATGCAGTTTCTAAATAAATATCTTTCAGTCTAAAAAAAGTAAAATTTCTAAAAATGGATGAAATTTAGATGAGACCTAAATTAGTGTTGATTTTAAAATAGCCATCTATTAATAAAAAATTTCTCGCATTAAAAAAATCTTATTTGTGCATCACATGTAAGAAATATTAAATTATACCCAGTTTTTCCTGCATTTCATTTAAAATTATTGAATTCTTCTTCGTCGATAGCGCATAAATCATAATAGAATAAATGCACTCTTTAAAATTCACTGTATTTATTTACCATAACGACACTCTGGCGCTAGGTTCACTTAACAGCGTTACATTTCATTCATTTTATAACTCAGTACACACAAAAATTCTGTCATTTGAACAATTATCTAATCGTTGCTTCATATTCTACTCAAATACCATAAGAAATCTAAAACAATGTATAAAAGAAATTAAACAAATAAAACAGAAACAGTTTCTCAGACTATTCAGCGCCGCTTACCTAATGTGCATTCTCGTCTGTCCGAGTCAGACAAGTGACAATATGTGCTACTAATACGAAACATTTATTTCCTCGAATTTGCTTAGAGATATATTTCTCTTTCGATTAATTCAGTTCTCACTTCGCACACTCAAAAACGTAAAAACCTCAAAGTATCTTCATTAAAAATTGAAAGATATAGAAAAACATAAAACACGAAAAACAGTAAAACAATTAAAAAAGCAATTTTTACAATTAAAATTAGGGTTTTGAGCAAAAACGAGCATTTCAGGCAGCAGACAAAAACGCAGATTTTTCAGGGCACAAAATTAAAATTTTCCTTTTGGCCCCACTCGGCAAAAAGACACTAAAGGCGTAGAAACTGACTTAATTTGTTGTCAACGCTATGTTGAGTAAATATATGGGATAATTTAATAACTTAAATGATAACTCCAGAATGCCTTAAACATGATTTAATTCGCAATAATAAAAGAAGGCGTTATCTTTGTTGTTAGGAAGCTTACTTTCTCTAAAGTGGCAACAAATGCACTGTTCTGCTAAGTTTCAAATGTAAACAAATATGTCTGCTATGGTAAAAAAAACTAGGCCTAGCCGCACTTAAACAACTTTTAAATTATTGATAATTCTACCAGTATTGCATGCAGATTAACTAAAGGCATAAAAACCTTAACCGGAAGATAAGAACAACATAATTCAACCATTTTTAAAGCAAAAAAGCACAGTTTACCAAATAAGAATAAAAAATTGAGCTCACGCAGTCTAGTAACAGAGTGGGTTCATATATATTTATATACTTTTGCGTGCGGCCGATTGCAACTACAAACGGAGGTGATAGCAATCCTATATGTTATAGCAATCCTATACACAAAATTTCAACATTTTGATGATATTCGTTTTTGAGTTATGCGAAATGCATACATACATACATTCGTACATACAGACTCCACGAAAAGAGCTCTTCTGAATCCATTTTAAATTAGTTTTATAATTCGTTTTAGGAAAAAGAGTGCTTTATTATGTCCGTGCATCACGCAAAAACATCGTTAAATTGCATTCCAATAGCGGAATTTTTCTTGATTACAATACTTCCTTTCCCCGAACATGTAATATGGATGTAAGACTACGTAGATCTCTGTGTACACGAAGAGAAAAAAAAAAAAGAATACGTATTAAATAAATTTAATTATTTTCCTAATTTAATAATTATAACTTCATAAAATAAAAAAAAAAGTTATGTGGCCACACGATTCCTTGTGCGACCTAATAAATTACACAAACTTTGTGATACGCTTCATTTAAACTTATTTCCTCGAATTATCCTAATTTAATTAACCAATCTTTCAAGGAAGTTGAAAATGACATCAAAAACTGCAAATACTGAAACTAGATATGTCGGTCAGTTTTTGTCGTACGGGAGTCCAACTTTTTGTAATTTTCTTTTTTCATAACGAGTATACTTTTAAGCCTAGTAAAGAGGTTATGTGTATATGTCACGATTCCGGGAACATAGAAGAGTAATTAGTTTGCAGTCGTAGTAGGAGAGCGTGAAGGCTTACAGATGAAGGTAACAAAACGAGAACTTGAAGAATTTCCAGTCTTTATTTTCACACATATAAAATCATCTTCATTGATGGGTATCCAATCATAATGAAATCCGATACATTTCAAAACAATAAATAAGAATTTATCATATTTTTGTGATTCCATCATAATGAAATATGATAAATTGCTACTTACATTGATTCTTAAATTTAAGAGGCAGGCACTTTAGACGGGACAGCAAAGCGAGGAGATATTAACAAGGTGGGAGCTAGTAGAAGTGAACTGCCAGGGGTTTCTATACCAGAGTAGTTGCGATTCTAGAGATACGCTGTAATTGGTTATTAACTTAGAAGCCAAACAACAAAAACCAGCGTTATATTTTCAAATTTTTCACAGGATTAGTTTCGATGGTTTTATTGAACCATCATCCTCAGCTGCAAAAGCGCAAATGAACGAAATAAGATATAATTATTATATTTATCGTTCATTTGCGCTTTTGCAGCTGAGAAGGATGATTCAGTAAAACCATCGAAACTAGTCCTGTGAAAAATTTGAAAATAAAATATGATGCTGATTTTTGTTGTTTGGCTTCTAAGTTAATATTTATTCGGCGTGTTATTGTATCTTAATTGTAATTGGTTAGTTTTTAGTTTTGGTTACCCTTTTTAAGCAGCGTTACGTGTCATCAAAAGATTTCGAATTTGGAAGAATAGATGAATTAAACGGCAGGTCACCAAATCCAGAATGTTAATTTTCAGGTCGCCAATTATTTTTTAAAGCAGCTATCGAACTTTAAAAAAATACGTTTAAAGCCATTCTGTATTCAACTCGGAATAAACCACATGAAAAAAGAGAGACACAATGACAATCCTTAAGAAATATGGCGCTAAGCATGCCAAAAACAAAAAATCAAAAATTATAGTTACATCTTTCGCTGCATCTTCGTCAGGGAGTTGGTGCAACGAAAGAAGTAAATTTATTTATTATTTTATCTAATTATTTATTTACTTCTACCGTTGCACCAATCCCTTGATGACAATGCAACGAAAGATTCTTTCTTTAGAAATTCTTTTAAAGCAAACTTTGAGTAACGTTCGACGAATATAACAGTATTTAGGTTGTTAACTTTCATTTCGTTAGATCGTTGCTATCTATAATATAAACTTTCCCTATTACACATATTTTAACGTTTGAAGACCGAGATAAAGTGATTTCATTGACCTTTGGAATTTATTGAATCTGCCATCAGTTATGAGATCTCATGTCAGAGGCTGTGTTCTCCCAATGATAAATGGACGTATTATTATAAATTTTTATTTTTTAGGAATATTTGAAAGATCCGTACTTTCTGGCTGTGTTCTCCCAATGATAAATGGACGTATTATTATAAATTTTTATTTTTTAGGAATATTTGAAAGATCCGTACTTTCTGATAATATTTTCAAGTATAATTTTTGCTACACCAGCAATGTGTGAGAAACCGGATGCGTTTTGTGTTTGAAAATGGCGATGGGAGATTAAATAAAGAAATGGCCTCATGATAATGGAAATAATTATTAACGAAAAAGTATCGTCGTTCATTTTTGGTTTTGGTATGCTAGTCGCACCTGCCCATACCAAACCTTTAATTCCTACAAGGAAGTAAAAATTCAGTAGCTTTCATATTTGAACGCGTAATAAAATGGAGAAAAGAAATGATTAAAACGATAGCCAATTTTATTGGCACCATCTAAAAATATGTAACTAAAAGCGATAGCTCGCGTACTAGATGAATATTACATTTCTTATGATGCATATTCATCTAACCGATATTATTGATGACTAATAGCTTTCTTTCTGTCTAATTTTCATAATCTCATTATATGTAATAGCAGTCGACGCGGGTTCGAATTTCGCCAGCGAGTTAGCTATATGGGAAGCGTTTTCGTGTCACGTGGATACAAGCTTTAGAGAATCTTCCACGAGAGCATCTCTCTCATTTGGCAGATAATCTTGTTTGCTTTGTCCTTATCAAGTAAACCAAACCAAAGATTTCAGTGTGACTCAGATAAATTTAAGCTACCGAAAAATCTGGCAATATTTTTATTACTGAGAGAACGTTCCAAGCGTCTGATATTAGAAGAAAAAATTTCTAATAAACTGATATCTTTTTATGGTAAATGATTCACTTCCACCCTCCGGTCAGTAAAATCACGAAAAGTTCCTCCAGTCGGTCCGTTTGCCGTGGTTTGAACCCACATCAAACTACCTGTGTTCAGCAGTTTTATCTTTCAGTCGCGTTGGCCTTGCATGTCTAAAACTTACCTAATTCAATTTATTTGCTAATTGCGATTGGTGTAAAATAGATAAGTGTTCTTATCATTTCTATTACACCTCATCTGAGCTATATATTTAATCCGCAGTATGCATATTTATCGTCACGCGGAGTATGTACGATTCGTATCACACAAACTATAGTTTGAGACATTTTTTATATCAAAATCATTTAGAATATTTCTATATTCTCACTTAATTTTTATCAAAGATTCAAATATAAAATTTCTGTTACTTCTATTTAATTTTTCATTTTAAGTTACTGTGCATTGACAAACGAAATATGTATCTTTCGTTTGTTGGTTTCTTCGTTCATTATTTTGTATTTTATTTACATGAATCGATCAACTTGATGACTCTCCAACGGAAGTAGCAACGATTTCCAGTATGCCACAACATGAAAATTAGCATAGGTGAAACCGTTACGCCATCTTCGTGATATTCATTTTTTAATGTTAATGTGTTATATAAACAACATAAATTCATACTTAATAATTACAAATGAACACCATATTTGTGAAACAACTAGAGAAAAAGTTCATTCTGAGCTATGCGATAGGTAACTGTGTGTATAAGTCACTTAACTGAACATATCAATCAATATTGTAACAATAACATACTAAGTATTGTGAGCAGTCATAGTGAAACATAAATGCAAGATAAGTAAACCATTTTAAATTCCAAGATGTTGCGTTGTGTTAAACAAAACCCATTCTATGTTTAAGGTCCAGTGTAAAAGATAATTACAATAAATACAAACAGGTGCATAAAATCAACTTACGTTTATTTAAGGTAGGAAAATATTATAATTACAAACATAAAAGAGAGTCATGACCTCACTAAACATTACAATAAAACGAGGTGGCTGGATCAATTAAAGAACTAATGTGAAAACAACAGAAAAGGATGACATACCCTTCTTTAACATATTAATGATCCTTCATATATTTGAGTTTGGTTAGAGTACTTAATAGCGAACGGCGAAGGAGAATATTATGATCTCAAGGAAAACTTGGGAGAGTATCTGCAATTAGAAAAAAAAGGGGTTAGGTTGATGCGATTCAGCAAGCTATTGGTTCGGAGGCCAGGCTTCCCTCCTATTACTGCTTCCAACCAGCAGGACACAGGTCTTCCCTCCACCGGCCATCATGACAGCGTAAATTTTTGGATTTTAGAAATATAGGTGTTGCAGCCTCTCTTCGGTGTTGGTTAATTTACGTTGCTACGTCGAAAATGAGGCTCACCTCCGAGCTGCTCGTCCAAGTTGACATCTTATAAGTTCTCGTGAAATTTCATTTTTTTTTTTTTTTTTTCGTCTCTCTTCTGTCGTCTCCGTCACTGTCCCCGTCTCCCGAAAAAGCCTCTCGAAAACACTGCGCAGCCGTTTTAGTAGCTGGCGCGTTTTTTGAAAACTTGGCGTAGATGGTGACTAGCAGGAAGCCAAAAAAGGCAACCCACACTCTGGATCTTCACGGGAAAAGTTTCCCGACTACCAAAAGGAGCCGTTTCTCGCCATTCCATCCATTCCATCGTTCAACTTCCAAGGCCACACCAATGTGTCATCACAACTGCAGGCGGAAACAAAGGGGAAGAAACTAGCCTCGCTCCAGGGTCCCAGTCGATAATGCAGATCTTCTGTCTCAACGTATATTTTCCCCCACCATAAGTATGCTGTAGAACAACAGCCTGCTAGCCTGGTCCAGCAAAACAGGGTCCCTTTTTCGTGAAACCCAGATGGTAAAACTATCAAGCCTTTCGCCCCCCACACATGGTGGAACGCTTAGCAGAAAGGAATTTTGGGGTGCAGTATAACTGCTGATAAGAATTTCCGCTGAAGGAAAGAGGGCAAGGGGTGAAAATCTCTGAACTAAGTTAATACAAAATGACTTTGGTAAATTAAAAAAAATGAAGCTACTAATTACACATAATAATACATAATAAAAATGTCAGCACTGTAATAATTGTTTCCTCAGCCACCAATTGAGACTAAACACAATTTATCCAAAAGAAATACAAATAGAATCAAATTATTTTTCTTCTACTGCCAGTCATAAAGTATGTATTCGTTTAACGTTAAAAGAAAGAAGGATACCAATTAAATTACTCAAAGTTAAGAAAAAAAAAATTAACACACAAAGGTGCAACAACAAAGTTTTAAAATAAAAAAAAATTAAAGTTAAAAGTTAAACAACCTTAAGGGTCAAAACAACTAAAACAAAAACAAAAATCTAAGTCCCTAAACTCAAATTAAAATTAAACAACTTCAACTCAGAACTTTTAAAAGCAACCTAACCAAAAACTTAAAGTTTACAAAAGTTACAATTTAAACTTACAACCCACTTTAAACAACAATAAAAAAAATAGAACTTCAATTACAAATCAAAACTGAAATAAGCAAAACAACTTAAGCTTAAAAAAAATAACGTTTAATACATAACAAATCATAGGTATTACGGGTATATATTATTAATTTGTTACTGAAAAAGATAATGACCCTAAGCATTCACATTTGGACCCGGGTTCATATCTGGGAAAATGAGCTAGCTGCATGGTAAGTTTCATAATTTTTTTCGTACGAGTCCGTTTATCTTAAAAGTCCATTATGATGGTATCCCTCCTTTGAGGTTTTAATTTGTCTTTCCAAAATCTATTTAATCCAGTCCGTCAAGATTTTAAAATTTTGCATTCGCAATGGACTAGTTTTAATTAGCTTTAATTTAAACATATTTTATAACGTTAATGAGCTTCTTTAGGAGAAAATTAACTTGGCCGATTAAAGAAAACAGTTGAGTACTGGTAACTCAATTCTGGTTTGTATTCCTATCAAACTAGGCTGCATTGGCGTTTTCGTAGTATTCCCTGTGTATAATATGAATTCGATCGATTTCTGCTTATAAAGTCCATCACGAAATCATCCTTCCTTTTAGGCATATAAAAAATGTATAAAGGGAACAGACAGTGCTTAATTCAGTCAAGGCAGTATATATTTTGAATAAAGTTTTATTTCTAAATCTATGCGTTTGTCTGAAATGTTACTTGTTTTAGTGCCTTCCCTTTATACATTTTTATAATAAATATAATAAATTTACTAGTTAAGAAAAATAAATGCAAAATTTCTCATGTGAATTTAGATCAAACAAGAAACTTCAAAAATACTTTAATGTTCCTTCGCGTCGATTCAAATAATTCTAAAATTCTTTTAGAGCTAACTTTGAGTAACATTTAGAGAATATAACGGTATTTAGGTCGCTAACTTTCATTTCGTTCGACCGTTGCTATGACCGTTGTAGTATGAAACTTCTCTTTTACACATATTTTAACGTTTGAAGACCGAGATAAAGTGTTTTCACTGACCTTTGGAAATTATTGAATCTGCCATCAGTTATGAGATCTCATGTCAGAGGCTGTGTTCTCCCAATGATAAATGGACGTATTATTATAAATTTTTATTTTTTAGGAATATTCTAAAAATCCTTACTTTCTAGTAATATTTTCAAATATGATTTTTGCTACACCAGCAACGTGTGAGAAACCAGCAACGTGTGAGTGAGATAATGAAATACATTTTTGTATTTTTCATTAGTCCATAGTACAAAGCAATGAGGAAAAAATGCAGGTGACAGGTGACGGAGGACAGGGACGCCTGATGTTTAACAGAGGTAAACAGGCATGTGTCCCACGCCTTCCCCTACCTAGAGGCAACAACTCCGTGGAGCCGCAAGAGGCCCGCCCTGGGAGATTGCACTAGTTATGCACTATTATTAATATTCAAAATGAAATACTTGAACTAGTAGGCGAGGCTTAGGAGAACCAATGCGATGAGCGGTTAATGCCCGAAGCACAATTACATGAAAATACAAAAGTTCAAATAGGAGAGTAAAATCTTGATTAGATAAAAACTATGTACAGTCTTAAGTTGCAGGTTGAATATTCACAAGATGAAGATGAGATGAGTCGAAAACTAATAAAGCTGCAGTTAGGGATTTTTTTTTTTTTTTTTTTAACTAGAATTCTAAATCAATACTTGAAAAATAATCGAGGGTAGCGATGTCGACTTCAAGTTTACTCATCATTGACTTTACATTCTTAAATTTCTGTAGGAATTCTTTTGCTTTCTTCAGGTGGGTTTTTATCCATGTAAAAATGGAGATTTCATTTTCATTTTCTGTATCCTGATTTTTCATGCTGGGTTGTTAGAGTCGGTTTATTCATTTGTATTTGAAAGGGTGGGAAATTCAGACGCTTTTAGTTGGAATTAATTATGAGTTCCTGCTTCTTTCATGACTTTAGCCACGGGGATGGCTTTTTGGACATTATTTGGGTGCTTAACACACCCTTTGTAAATCGAGACATGATTTTCGCCACAGAGGGCACAAGCATGCTGGCTTATTATCCTCTTTCTTTGGGGTGCGGGTGTAGGTTTCGTGAGGTTTTGCACATTTCATACACCTCGCTGAGTAATGACATAGCTTCCCGGGTATGCCCATAACGTTGGCAATTGTGGCATTGCACGGGGCCCTTTTTAGATTTGTACGAGGTAATAAAGATATCTAATACTCTGAGTTTTTTGATGTCGCAGACTTTTTTGCCTTCGATGCTGCGTTTGCATTCAACTTGAAATAGCAGCAATTTCGCTGCATTTCCATCCTTTACTGTTGTAAGTTGGCACACTTTTAGAACAGGTGTACCTTTCTGTTCAAGTTCCTGTTTAATTAAAATGGCCTCCCTGATAGTGGAAATAATTCTGCACTGAAGAGATACATTATTTATATATTTTAATTAATAAATTTCGAATAAATTATGAATTACTTCAAAGTTTTCTACCAGTTAGTTAAAATGTAAAACGATTTTACTTTTCACTAAATTTAAAATCATTCTGTGATACGTAAATATTATAAAAGTTTTACAGAATAAACGCAGATACAGCATGTCTTAAGTAAAATGCTCAGATCAAAGCAAAAAGCATGCTAATTTCAATTTCATTTCATTTGGTATTGTTATCAGCAATCTGTTTTCCTGTAGTCGTGTTTTGACTGAAATAGTAATATTGGATAAAATCGTTTTGAAGATTTCTTTTCTTCATGAACAGCACTTTATAAAGCACTTAGAAGAAGCTGTACAGTGTATGAAGATCATACATAAATACAATATATGATATTTATGCAGGGTCATACCTTCTTTCAGATTTGCTAAGACGAATTTGAAGTTGAGTTTTATATTGTTCTATCAATTAACTAGAGTAGAGGAGACAGGATACCAGTTCCAACAGCCTCTGGGAGGAGATTTTATCTACACATCCGCAATGGGCGGATATTATTACGCCTATATTGCATGTACACACTAGTAAAAGCAGTATTGTACTGAATTTTGATTTGAGTACACTTTTATCTGGGACACCTTCTATAATTTTATTGATTTAAAAATATTATTTAATTAACATTATTTACAACTTTCCAATAAAAATTCCAATGTCATATTTAACAAAGCATCATAAATACCTGAAAATCTGTTGTCTGCGTAGACATTTTCATGCAACTGCCTCCAGTAAAAGAACAGTCGTATAACCGTCATTTTAAATCAAATGCTAGGAAGAAAAATCATCGACCCGGGTTCGGACCCCGGCAAAAGGGCTTGGTTGTATAGGCGTTTTCGCAGTTTTCCTGTATAAAACAGTCTCCTTCAAAAAGTGTTCCCACCAGCGGCCGAGCGATAAACTCGCTGAACACTCATAGTTCCGACCTGGTTTCGATTCCAGGCAAACGGGCTGGCTGCATGGGCATTTTCGTGGTTCTCCCCATGTGTAAAATGTATACGAGCCAGTTTTTCTTAGAAAGTCCTCGACGAAAGCATCCCTTCACGTTAGGCAGATTGCCGTAGTGTGTTTTACCATAACTTACTACACTAAAACAAACTAACCCTTAAAAGGTCTCCCACGAAAACATCGCTGCTTTTAGACAGTTACCTCTCCGTGCTTTGGTAAGATCGATTAAATAACAGTATAGACAAAGCATGGAAATCTCTGAAAGAAGCCAAAAATTCGAACTCTTGTGTCAAACTGTCAATAAAAATGCTATAATTGCTCTCATTTTATGGCTTAATGTTAATCCTGGTTTTCGAAATATTTGTTTTAAGTTTCATTTACTTTTCTTATTTTTTAGTTTTTGTATTGAAATATATTTGATGCTATAATATTTTTTAAATATTACGATAATCCATTTTAAAACTTATTGATTTTCTTAGACAAAATTGTAGAGACATTAGGTATTCTGGAAGCAGGAAAGATGAAAAATATGCAACGCCTTCGCCGGGAATCGACCACGGACCTCTGGAATACGCCCCCAGCGTGCAGACCATCACACCACAAAAGCACGAGAAGAAGGCGGTAGAAATACCTTATAAAATGTACCTTTTTTTCATTTAAACTTTTCCACTTTTTTAATCAAAAACATTTTCAACAAAATAATCTGCGGCGCGATATTAAATATTTAGTAGTCTTATAGTATTTTCAAATGTAAAGAGGAATCTTTTAATAATTATTAACGCAGCTAAAGGTAAAAATATCTGTATGAAAATGTCAATAGAAAACTTATGCTCAATAATGCTTCAAAACGTTATGGGACGATGTTTATTTATCATACTGGTCACTAATTTTCGGATCAAAAATGGAATCAAAATACATATTTCGTTTTCCGGAACAAAGTATAGCCATGAATAATATATTTATTACTTCCATTGTTTACTTGTTTTTTCATTTTAATCTTTATATGTAGACACCTGTAGAGGCCCCCTAAGAAGGAAGGCCTGCCAGCCTTGAACTCCAGACTGGTTTGAAATGATAAAAAGTTCAGTTGATTCTGTATACTCATAAAGAAAGAATTACGTTTAAAGTTAGGAGTTAAGTGCGTGTACATAATCCAGAAAAGTTATTAAATATGAAGTATTTGATTGCCAAAGCCGAGCTTTCTTACATGATTTGGCAGCATTTTGAATCTCAGAAATTTGCCATTATACATACGCACCGTGGGTGCTTCGCATAACGAATGTAATGCGTTCCGCAATGGCATTCATTGTGAGGAACAATTTTTCCCTAGGTTATTGTGGAATAATTTTAATCCGTTCTCAATCCCGGCTCAAAATCGCGAAACGTGAAAAATTTAGAGAATATTAAAAAAACAATCATTTTTGTAAATGCTAGGAATTTATAAACTTATTAGTTATAAAAATTCTTACGCAGCCCCTCTCTCTCTCTCTCTCTCTATATATATATATATATATATATTTCGCGCTGAAGTGCCAGTGAATTAGGGATAGCCATGGTTATGCAAACTGTGTAGCACTAGGCCGCATTTATGCTGGCATGAAGGCCCTGTGCTAACTGCATGTACAGCTAGTACCATGGTTCTTTTTAATCAGGCGTTTCAACTGCAAGTATGAGTAAAATTTCTGATTTAGGCACCTTCAATCGCGGACAGATAAAAGACGATCCACGCATCGGCCATACGATTTCAGAAATAGTCACAGTGCTAAGAGTTTGAAGGTCGACTATGTCAAGAGTATACCGAGAATATATGGATGGTGGGGAAAAACCTAGCGATGGGACAAATTGCAAAGGACAATTAGCCTTGAACGAGCGTGGTCTAAGACTGCTTAGCCGTATTATACATAGCCAGCGAAGGCAAACATTAGCTTAGATTACCACCCAGCTGAATCAGGACGCCAGTCATGTAGTCAGTAAACGGACCGTGCAACGCTCGCTTCTCCATATGGAGTTCGAGAGTCGTGAAGACCCACGAGAGTACCATTGCTCAGTGCATTCTATTGAGCTGCACCTCTCGCCTGGACACGAGAACACAGAGAATGGACTCTAGAGGACTGGAAACGAGTACCATGAAGTGATGAGTCTCGATTCCGAACATCGACGGGAGGCTGAGAATATGGCGTATCTCCATCCATTTATATTGTCCTGTCATTCACACGGAAATGGAGCACTTCATTTAAGACTCCCAAGATAACTACACCTCTCACAGGTCCCGGTTGGCTACTGGATGGTTGAATGAGCATTCTTCTAACTTCTTTGTCATGAACTCCTTCATTATAATCTCTTTCTTGATGTTTCACTAATTTTGGAATTAATTCTGAAATAATATTGTCAAATTTTGTATGCTTAGGTTAATTAATGTTTATTTATTATTTGGATATGCTCACATATAAGCAATCTGTTGCTACAGTTCATTTATGTACGCAAATTATATTTTATCCCAGTTATCAAAAGCACACCATTTGCCGAGCGATGAAGTCTGTGCACACTGGTAGTTCGACCTGAGATCGAGTCTAGGCGAACGGGTTGGATGCATAGTTGGTTTTCGTGGTTTTCACTATGTGTAACGTGGATATGAGCCAATTTTCCGTCAAACGTCCTCCACGAAGGAATCCCTTCCTGTAGGCCGATAACATTAGAGTGCTTTGCCTTAAGTGAGAGAATAAGACACCTGAATGGTGGTTCGAATCCATTTATCAATCTTTATCAATTAACCTAACCGAGTTATCAATCTTTTCCATTTATCGAATGCATTGTAATTAATTGGTCCTGTAAAATTTATCATTGCTTTTATCATTTTTTTCTCAGCCTCTTCTCATGTGGGACATATATCTTTTGCCGGTGTGATAACGCAATATTAAGCACCTTTTTATTAAAATGTTTTTTTTTACTTTCAGAACTTCATCATAGCTAGCTCTTTTGGCCAGATTCGAACCCAGTCGAACTACCATTTTTCGGTTGTCTTGTCCTCTGAGTAATTGATGGTCATAAAGAAATTAAGAAATTTTCACTGTAATTAACCTTCAATCGTTATTATTTTAATCCACTGCTACATACCGTTTAAGGGCCACGCGACAAATTAAAACTCGTAGTTCCTATAAGACATTGCCTTCTCTACCTACATCTTAATCCGGTACATTGTCTGGAAGTAGGGAACTTGATGGTTAGTTTCCCATCTTCCAGTTATGTAGCTGTCACCAGCTTAAATGTAGAATTGATACTATTTTTCTTATTTACAGATGGAAAAATGGTCCTTATATTTTTTCATAACCCAGTTTGCGCTTAGAACTCTCAAATCAATGAGCCAGATCAAGCAGTTGGTAAGTAAAAAAGAGGGAACTGTGGCTTCCAACCTGGATCAATGAATGCCCCTAGAATAAGATTTTCAATCTGAGATCATTGAGCCCCCTGCAGTATATTTTTGGCTTTTCTGTCGGTCTTCAAAGCATATAAAAAGTGTGTTTATTAATGTTGTGATCAATCATTGTTGCTGTTTTTAATCCTGTCGAAAATTATCGTTATCTGTTATTCAATTTCACCCAGCAAAGTGCAGTTTCCTCCATTAATCAGCTTTGTCAGTTTTCGATTGAGGACAGCGGTCTTTAAAATTTCGTGTCATTCTTTGCATAATTTTTCAGACTACAGTTTTGAAGTAAAGCTTAATTTATTACCAAAGATAATTTTTTTTTACTTCTACTCTCTGTTCCTTCCTATATTCAACCAATAAGAATTTAGAAATTTGCTGCTAACTTCTGTTTTATATTAATTTTTCATGATAAACATCTTCCCAGTACGCGACTGATGTTAATTTCAACTGCTATTACCTTTTTTTTTAATCAACGAAGTTTCATTAAAATCTGATGTGGGCACCACATGACTTCCTTGTACAGCCTATTCAATTGTACATATTTTTTGCTGAACTTAATTTAAACTTATTTCCTCGAATTTTTCTTAATTAATTGATTCCTCGAGGCAAGTTGAAAATGACATCAAAAATTGAAAATTTTGAAATTAAATATCCCGGTCAATGTTTTTCGTACGGGAGTCAAACTTACTGTATTTTTATGTTTTTCATAACATGTATCAAATTTTCCCAGATATAAATATAAGAACCACCGAGAAGCTGCATTAAAAGTTAGATTTCATTGTTCACACAAAATTATTTTTTTTTAATTTGACATTGATAAAATATGAATATTTTCGTCATTTAAAACACTTCTGAAATTGGAAGTTTATGACTACGACCAACGATTGCGAAAAGAAAAGCCAGGAAAAAAATCATTTTGAATCAATTTTACAATCCATTTTAGAATAGCGTCCTTTATTCTTTGCGTACGTACAGTTGTCACGCAAAAAATAATCAGAATAGATTTGGGAACGGTAGCAAAATAGATATTTCCGCTGAAATCTGATAACCGAAATGTTTCGCGATTAAATTACTTTCTTTATTTTATCCAAGGAAGTACAAGTCTCTAAACTAAATTTCTAAATTAATTTGTAAAATCTCTAAATAATGCTCAAGTATTATTCTAACGGGAATATCTGTATTTAATAAAGAGATCATCATCATCGTTGGAGCTCTACACAGAATTAAGAAACACTGTTCCTGGCTGCAAATCAATACGCATGAGATTAAGTAAGAAAACTTCAATCATCCTTGAAGATTGAGTGATTTTCACGTTGCACTGCATCCTTTCATCAAAACGCTGTGTGACTAAAATGGACTAGAAGTATCTGCTAGGATGCTAGATGCTTAGGTTAGGTAGAAGCAAGTTCGCCGGCTGAACGAGCTTGTTGCTTGAGTTTCACGTTTCGCAGCCGTGTGACGCAAATACGTTTAGTTTTCTACAGCTTCACAAGGAATCTTCCCTTTATACCGATAAACTTTCTCTTCTTGTAATTTAATGATTCTAATCAATCATCAGCATGACCCACAAGCTAAGGAACGGTTAAGACAGCTGAACACTGATAGTTCGACCCGGGATAGAATCCGAACGAACTGGCTGCATCAAGAGTTCGTGGTTTTGCATGTGCAGAACGTTAATATGGGCCAGTTTCCCTTGCAAAGTCTTCTACGAAAGTATTCCTCTCTTTAAGCAAATAGAGAGGCTTCATCTGCTCTGTCATATTTAGTCATTAAAATAAAAAAGGTAGTATATTTCTCGCCAGTCTTTCCAGTGATCGCGTGACCAAAACTACAGGGAGTTTTATCCAGGCTCAAATCTCAATGAATATGTTGGCTGCCTGGATGTCTTCTAAATTTTTTGCATGTATACAAAAATTCGAGCTAGTTTTTCTCAGAAATTCCTCCACTAAGGCATCTTCCCTCTTAGCCAGGCGGGCTTCGTATACTTTACCGTATTCAAATAAACAAACAATGTTACAGTCCAGGAAACACTGTTGTAATACATTTTCATTACGTTTCGAAAAATAAATATCCTCGGGGGGGGGGAGAATAATAAATTGGTATAATTTTTTTATTTTTTGGTATGTTCATGTCAGTATATTTTTTATACTTCATTTTATTCGCTGTTTTGTTTCTGAAGATTTCAAAGAAATCTACAAATTTTAAATAACCTTGTTTCTTAGGGGCATGTACATTTATCTACAGTACCAAACAGTATTATTTGTTTAACGAAGTTTTTAAAACAGTTATTTAAAATCTGTATTCTGAAAACCGTACTTAAAGAACAATAGAAATACCGGCATTTAAGAAAATATCTGGTATACTAATAATAAAATATTTTTTAATAATTCATGAAAACTATTTAATTGCCTGCCTTTAATCTGGATCTCATTACACCCTGGAAAATCCTTTTAAGATATAAACTGAATTTTGTGTTATCGCGGTACCATTGATGAGTTCAATAAATGACGGAAACGCAATAACTGCGGGCGTCGCTATCAGTTTATCCATGCTGGTATCATTGAACCTGTATACATTATCACATTAGGACTTTGGGCTAATTTTCTTAATATAAGACACATTAGGGAGTTTTAATTATGACATGCATGTCCAGAGCATAAGAAATGTAATTCCCTATTCAGTCAGCATTCAGAATTTTTACGAAATAACGATATACGAATATGTTCCACATTTTTGAGTTGTTGCTGTAAGAACACGTTTTTAATTACGTTCAAAACATCGCGAGGGTCATATGATGATTCTTCACTGAGCCATCAGTCGACGAATAATGTTTTAAATTCAGAATGAAGTCTAGCACTATTCATACAATTTATGTCCAGCCTCTGAATCGTATGAATAGTGCATTTATATTTTGTTGAAAATAGAAAAGTAATAAACATACAGTATTATTATAAGACACAATTAATTGCAAATTAGCAGTAGTAACGCATAGATAGAGATCAGGTTTTTTGAAGCTACGAAATGATAAAAAATGTCCTATAATATTAATCTATGTGCTACAAATCTTTACACAGATATTTAACATATGGATTATTATTACAGTATTATTATACTGATAGACTACCGATTTCCCGGTTGCCTGTTGGATATTCAAGCCAAGACAGCTCGCATATTAGAAATGCAATAATTCCCAAAATTCTCTCCTACTGAAAGGGTGACTGGGGACGCACATGAGATCCAGTCGACTAAAGTGGTCCAAGTGGTGACAAATGATTGTTCCCCTTATTACGATTCCACTGTAGAGACCGATGGACTTTTCGAACTAAACACAACAGTAAAATAAACTGTCTTCCCCGAGATTCGAACCATGGATGTTCCAAATGCTAGCTGAACTTAACTACTTACATCGCGAGAAAACGTATGGGGAAATGCTGTAACTTCTAACATACCTGCCCATGATATGTAATGAAAATATGTTTGAATTATAGATCAAAGTAGTGTTTTTTATAATATTTCTTGAAATGTTCGCTTTGTTATCGGAGTAAGAGTAAAGATTTTTTGATGGCAATTAATGTCGTTTAAGTATGATTTAAAGTTTTTTTAATCTCTTTTGGCCCAAAGGATATTTCTAATTACTGAATATTTCAGGTGTATATTAACAGCATAGTTTGAAATTATAAAGATGTAAAATTGAAAGCACTATAAAAATACATTAACTAAACTTTAAAGCACCCAAGAATTTAATAGATTTCTAGTTCTGTTTTGATTAATAACAAAATTTCAACGATAACATCTGCGGGATTTAGAACACTAAAATGCAATATATACTAGGCACATAAAAGCGAAATAATTATGCAGAGTTTGAAATAATACAAAAATTCAAAAAGAAACTTAAGCAAGCTTACAGTGGCCTTGATAAAAACGGAAATACTCAATAATACGAACTTATGTGAATCGAATGTACAAAACATTACCAAACACACACACATATACTATATATATATATATATAACAGGGTGAATCTGAACAAGGGGGCAAGACTTTACGGGGTGATAGAACACAGATTTGCAAGCTATATTCGTCATATGAAAGGGTCGGTTCTCGCACCCAACGGCATTTTCTATCGTAGATTGCCAAGTCGATGGCTGGTTGTATGAACCACGAAATTTCCAGGGCGATAAGATTGGTCGAGATGGTCCCATAGCTTGGCGTCCAAGATCAACCAAATCTCTCGTATTTGGACGTTTTCCTGTGCGGCCATATGAAAAGTCCAATCTGCGAATGCCTCGTTGAAACGAATATAGATTAAGTCGTTAGAGTCGTCGTTGTTGCCGGCCATACTCCAGAAATGCCTGGTGTCTTCGCAAATATGCGTCATTCTTTATCGCGCAAGTAATGAAGCCTGCATTATAGCTTAGTCCTTAGGTACATCAATTATATTCCAGTTCATAAAATGTTTTCTGAAGTATCTCCTCTCATTCTTGTGTTAATTCTTTAAATGTTTCGGTGAAAAACTACCGTTTAACTTCTCATCGTTTGCGTTTCGACCATACATCCTATGGCGAATATTGCTCGTATAGCTGCGTTCTATCACTAAAGTTTTGCCCTCTTGTTCAGATTCACCCTGTGTCACAAATATAATGATATAGACCTGAAAGAGAAAAATAGGTGGTACGCAAAGGAACAAAGTATTTTTAACTATTAAGTTCAAAATTTAGTGAAGAAAAAGAACGAAATTTCCTGTGATCGAACTCTAATTGAAGATATCAAAAATAACACACTTATTGAATTTTTACTGAACCGAAAAAAAGAATTTAAAGGCCTCTCAAATAAAGCTATTATATTTTTATTGCCTTTTTGCACAAGCTGTTTGTGTGAACAGGGATTTTCTTCCATGATTTATTTGAAAAATACACTCATGTCCATAAATTAAGGATAATTCGGAGTCACGCGGAAATCAAACTCTAAAATAAATATATCACCTGTAAAATCACTACACACATCTTCAAGAATCACATGCAAATTTCAGGAAGTAACCAGATGACACCTATGATACGTCACAATGACGAAAGTGTAAGAGAGTGATATATAAGGAATACAGGAAAAGAAGTAAAATTGTTAGCAGGCGCTTTATAAGAAGTTCAGTGCAGTAACCGAATAGTTATGACACAAAGGACGCATTTGGATGATATTTTTACGTGGTAGAATTATCGGCCGTCTGGAATGTGGGCGTACCCAACTGGAAGTATCAGACGAACTTGGAATTGCTCAGAGCTCCAGGCTTTGGCAACGATTCCGAGATGATGGTAATGTGAGTAGACGCTACAGCACAGGTCGCCCCAGAGTTACAACGCCGAATGAGGACCGGTATTTGGAAGTTACTGCCAAACGAAACAGGCGAAGCACAGCCTCAGACCTGTCTCCTCAGCCACTGGTACGACAATTTCAAGGCAGACCGTGTACAGACGCTTAGGGCAGATTGGTCTATATGCTCGTAGACCTGTCATATACGTTCCACTTACTGCAACTCACTGTCGCCTGCGGTTAGCCTGGAGAAGAGAGCATGCATTGTGGACACCGCAACAGTGGGCTTGTGTGATGTTTTCCTACGAGTCCAGGTTTAGCTTGCAGTCTGTTTCTCGCCGGACTTTCATATGGAGAGCTCCAGGTACCCGTTACCAACAAGAAAACATCATTGAACGACACCGTTACGGTGGTGCAGGAGTGCTCGTTTGGGGTGGAATTATTCTGGGTTCCAGAACTGACCTGCATGTTCAAATTGGAACCATGACAAGCCAAATCTATCGGGACGTCATTCTGGAACAACATGTACGTTTGTTTCGGGACGCCATGGGCGCACAATTTGTGTTTATGGATGACAACGCCCGTCCTCACCGTGCAAACAACGTAAGCGAATGCCTTCAATCGGAGGATATCATCCGTATGGACTGGCCAGCATTCTTACCGAACTTGAATCCAGTAGAGCACGTGTGGGACATGCTTGGCCGACGATTTGCAGCCCGTCAACCTCCTCCTACATGTCTACCGGAACTTCGGAGAGCATTGCTTTTTGAGTGGTGTAATATCCCCCAAGATCAGATCGATAATTTGATACTCAGCATGCCTAGGCGTTGTACGGACTGTATTGCATCGTCTGGGAGACATACAATGTATTAACAATCATATCAACCATGTAATATTGGTTTATTGTAAATAGGTTTTTTTTTTTTTTTTTTTTTTTTTTTTTTTTTTTTTTTTTTTGTAATTTGCTCCAGGGAGAAACAATTGCTAATTTTTTTAATAATATCAAATGATGAAAGAAAGAAGTCAGCTGCGATATGTTGGCAGGACAGCATTCAAGGTTAGTTTTCCCGACACATTCGCTGTTTCGCATAATTAAAATAATTTCAAACAAAAGTTGCAAAAAGAATTAAACAATTCTTATTAAGATGTTACATTTTTATTTTAGTAAAATTAGAAAGTTTAGGTTTATTATTAGTTCTTATCATAATTCTTTTCTTTTTGGATTGTTTATGTAAGAATGCAAGAATAATTAACTCTTTAATTAAGTTTTATTCCTGATTTAAACTATATTTTTTCGTCATTCTTAAATTAACGTAGGCTATATTTTTTCGACAAGCTTTAGTTTTCATTATTAATTCTTGCATAATAAGACGACGAAACACCAATGCTTCTATTAATTATTGAGATTTAATCCAAAACTGACTTATTCCCCTTGAAGTTAATTTCCGGCTAATAACAATAATTTTCAATTTTTACTTTTATTTACTGTGTATTTTTATAAAAGTAGCTCATATTTTAATTTTTGCCAAAATATTAATTTTAATGAATTTTTTACCTTTAATAGTAAATTCTAGAATTTTAGTTAATTTTACTCAACTATTTTTTTAATATTCGCCTTTATTATTAATTTTCACAATTTTTCCCCTAGGCAATAATACAAAAACTACTTTATATATATATTGTTGCGTTTTTTTCTTACATTTGACACCAGTTGTTACGTTATTTTCTTCCTTCACGTTCGTACGGGGTTTGTGTGAAATTGGAGTGAATAACGACACTTTGATGAAGTATCGAAACACACTTTATTTAGCCAATATTGTCAGGACAGCTCCAAAACACGGTTTGCAGTCGTCGATAAACTACTATAAACACGCTGACACGATCCGCGACACAGCCTTCAGGTTATCAGGCTATTACGGTGGAGACAACTTCCTGCAAAGCACCCGACTGCTTCCCGGAGTACAGCTCCCGACTCTGCTAGGTCGTTCTCGGAACTCCACGTACTCTCGAGACTCTCCACGCTACAATTCGCGATGCACTCGACGACACACGAGAACAGCTCCCGACTCTTCGGTTCAGTCGTTCCTGGAGCTCAACACGCTCTCTCGACGATGCACTAACCGCGATACACTAACAGACTCCTTCGGTGCACCCGACGACCCACTCGGCACTGCCCGGCTGTCAACTCGATCGACTGCCCAGGGATTGACTCGCTAGACGAGACACCAACTCGATACTAACTAACTCGCACTCTAGACGAGGCACACACACACTCGCCCTCTCGATGAAGCACACACTGACTCTCCGCGTACCAGCAGGGTTTATATAGCTTTTGATTGGTGTTCGAGAGCATTCTGGGCTAAACCGGTAAGAATTCGTTCCAGAAGGTTCTCCATTCGTCCATGGTATACCGCCAATTTTGTCGCCAAATGGGCGATTTCTCGTCAAATGTGGCAACCCGGCCTTCTCTTGCCATTTTATGGCAACCCTAAAACTGCTTTGCGAGGAAGCCATTTCACCGCGCCTCTACATTTCGTAACAATATATATATATATAATCTTTGGCATTTAGTTATGGGCCATGGTGAGTGTGTCTGAGAAAATGTTTTTAAATATGTATGCAAACATTTTTTAACTTTTTCACGAAAGATAAGTGCAAAATACATAAACAAAAAATTCACACATTAAATTATAAAAATAGCGATAACCACTTTTTAAATTAAATTATAAAACCGAATATGAAAGTTTTTTTTTTTTCTAATTATATATATATAGAGAGAGAGAAAGAGAAACATGTTAATTCCTATTTATATTATGAACGTTCTTAAGATTCCCTTATATTGCTCATTGACTATTAATCATTTAGTCAATGAGCAATATAAGAATTGTGATACAAAGAATTTAAAACTGTTTCAGAAATTCTTCTTATGCGAAATGTAAAATAAATTCCTTTTATGGTATTGAATTTCAAACGAAATTTTTTTATTTACCATTTCCTTTGAGTTGCGTAATTGAGGCATTTCAATGAAATACGTAGTTTGCTGCGTAGGCCGATAATTCCAGTGATATTACTGGGAGCAGGGCACAACTGTGCGCGGCAGATGCTGAATAGAACGAAGGGCGTTAATGACAACCTGTCGAGTTATTTGGATCACTTTCCTCTATAGAGCGGGTACAGCAAATTTGCTCCTCTTTTTCAGAAACTTGAAAGAGAGTTTGAATAGGAACAATGTATTAGTGACGTAAAGAGGAACTTTATATATTCATTGTTATGCTCTTCGGCAGTAAAGAAAGAAGAATAAGTATTTGTTGATCACTAAAGCTGTCAATCACTTGCAGTAGTAATTATTATTCTAAAATATATCCTCGAATTTACTCACATTATGCGGCATCATTTTAGAATGCCAGTATTCCTCCCCCCCCCCAAACGATAGCAAATTTATTTATTCAGCATATCATCTCCAGTTTCAAAATTCCGTGATATACTTATTCGTCTTCTAAAACCATTTTTAGAAGTAAATCTAATTATTCACAGTTTAAGCATAACTTTTAAAAACTATTTCTTACATTAATAAAAGAAGTATTATTCTGATGTCGTTGCTAAGTGAATTTAGCCGAAGAATTTCAAAATAATGCATACGATTCCTAGGAGCTTATTAATTCTTATTGCCTTTTTCGTATGAACTTGAGCAGTGAAAATCACATATTCTTCAATATTTCTTAAGCCATATTTTAATAAGTATCACTTCTAGGAAAAAAGTCACATAGAATTAGGAAAAAATATTCATCATTTGAAAAGGTTTCAGATCTTAATTAATTTGTCTGACCTATTTAATCTTGTGAGCTTTTTTTAATTGCTTTTTAATGTAATATAAAAAGAAAGTACTTTCTGAGTCTTGTTCGATTAGATTATGTTGGGTTAACTGATAATGGCGAAAAACAGACCAGAGTTATCTGTCTAAGCAAAAGGTTTAGCGGTGAAACTTTCTGCGAGCTGGCTCAAATTGACCTTATACATAAGGAAAATCACAAAAACCTCCATGAAGCTAACCTGTTGGTCAGGATTTGATAGGAATTGTATTTAATTATTTGAATCATAGCTAAGCGAGGGCTATTTGCATAGGTGAAGGGACGCAGTGGTGGAGAACTTTTGAATGAAAACTGTTTCATATTCACATTTTCCGCATTAGAAAACCACAAAACTTTCCATGAAGCCATCCCTTTCGTCGGGACACAAACCCGGGTCGAAGTACAAGTGTTCAACGATTTTACCATTTCGCCATTGTTGCATCTCGCCGAGATTTGAGGCGAGTTCTAGCTACCCGTGTGCAACCGTTCTTATCCGCTCTGCCTTTGTGGGTTGAATATTTAAATAAATAAAACCTTAAATAACCTTTTTCAAAAATATTATACAACGAAGAAACAATTCTTTTACAAGATATATATATATAGTAAATGTAATAAGGTGACTTGAGTAAGCTGCAACAGACTGACTATGGCTCTCTGCGTTATATGTCCTGGGGAAACATTATTGCGTAGTTAGAAAGATGACACTCGAAGGAAAGACTTGTAGACAGACGTAGCCGAATTGAATACAACTACTGTTGGTGGATACGAACTAATTTCGTATACATATATTTCATATTTTATTCATATTTTATTCATTTCGGAAATTTCAAAAACATAAATTTCATCACACATGATCACGGTAACCTACAGTTTTATATAGAGTATCACATTGTAGATAATGGCATAGTTGCTCGACATAAAGTAGCATCTTGATAAAGTAGCATCTTGACTGCAGGAGAGCTGAAGCTAAAAGGTGCGCAATTATCCAATATGGAGGCTCACGAAGAGGAGGTTTTGGTTTAGGTTAGAAAGGTTTCAGTTCTCGAAATTCTAAGTTTAGGTTCCGAGTTAGTTACGTCATCAGCGTTACACAAGTCATGCAAGATGGATTGATTTAAAAATAACGCAGTCCAAAAACTTTTTTTAAGTGTAGAGAGGGGGAATTATAAGGAATAGTCGCTAGTTTAAATTATAATTTTGATTTACATTATTTTTATCTAACGCATACACATTTATATATTTATAATATTTCATACAACGCAGAAATAACCTTTTACAATATATATATATATATATATATATATATATATATATATTTCTTTAATTTGCGTTTTACCAGTTTATTTTGTTACACGGAGAAAATAGGTTTAATCCTCAAATATTTAATTCGACATTTTCTTTTTCATTCCGATTTTCGAAATTTTGATTTATTATATATGTATATATATATATGTAAGATATAATAAAATACGATGGCTATGCGTCCAAATAATTGGCAGCCTCAAAACTGACTGTTCTAAATTTGGTGTTCTCCCCCATAAATTCATCTATTCTCCCAAATTCGAGATCTTTCCATGTTACATAACGCTACTTGAAAAAGGAAACTAAGACCTAAAATTAACCAATCGTAGTTTAGCTATACTTATGAACCTACTTAGTATAAATACTCTTTGCGAGCAACTACGTCATTCCTTTTCTTAACGTCTGCTCTTGCCAACATCGCTACGCTGCTTATGCTTCCCATTCTAACATTCTTACGCCGTACTTTTTTAAAACTAGTGTACATAGAAACTATCGTATTTAACTATGACTGGATAAATACGCTCTCTGCAAAAATCACATGATGTGAATTATCATGGAATAAAAAAATGTTTAAAAGCTGCCACGTCTGAAAGTTGTTGATTTATGCATCCATCTCTCTTAACTATGCAGACTTTCAAGCTGCAGCGCATCAAAATATCCATCCTTAGCCATGACGACTGCAAGCTGCTAAAAGTACCAGTGTCGTACACGCATTTAAAATACTATCCACACACACACATATATATATATGTAATAATAAAATTCCATAGTCAAGAATACACTTAAAATTAAATCCACAGCCCCGTAGTCAAGTTGTTTTTCCCGCCTTTTCTACACGTACAGTTATAGAATGTTCTGAGAATATTTAAAGCGAACTGGATTGGCTGACGAGGCTGACATCATTTCTTGGAAGCTCCGCCTTTCCAGAGGCTATAAAAGGACTCGCAAAGGAATATCGGGGTCTTTTCTTTGATGTAACGATGCAGTAAACTTCATACAAAAAGTTATTAGTAATTCTT
Source organism: Stegodyphus dumicola (assembly GCF_044657685.1). Classification (NCBI taxonomy): domain Eukaryota; kingdom Metazoa; phylum Arthropoda; class Arachnida; order Araneae; family Eresidae; genus Stegodyphus; species Stegodyphus dumicola. The sequence goes on from NC_140768.1 coordinate 234,595,294, forward strand.
TTTTATTTACTCCGGAGATCTTAATTTTTGTAACTGCTATTTTCTTTCCCTTAAAAAAACTTCCACAAAGGTATGCCTTTTCTTGGACTAATAACCCTCATGCGCTTTGCCGTATTCGACTAAATAAGCAGTCGCTAAAGTAAATCTAAATTTATCTTAGTCTTTCAGAATATTTTAGCAATAAATAACTTATTACCGAGATAAATCCGACAGAAATGCGATTGTTTTTTATTTATTTTTTTTTTTTTTTTTTTTCCGTTCTAATGAGTAATGCTCCAACATCTTAAAATATAACTGAAGAGAATAGTTCAGAGTACGGACATTTTGAAACTCCAACATAAACGAATTTCTTTCGGAAGACAACTATTTCTTGTGTATGGGTGTATTTATCAGACGTCAAAGGCAAGCCCAAGATCCGGATGTTGCATAAGAGACCGGAAGTTAGCCATGCTATCAGAAGACCCCGAGCAAAGAAGTTTTGCGCGTCGTTTATGTCTTGTTCTCTGCCTCAGCTAGTTAAATCAAAAGTCAAGATAATTTTTTTAGTGTATTAAATATGCTTCAATTGTCCTTCAGTAGTTTAGAAATAAGTTTAAATATTTTGTATTAAAATATCTTTTAATTTTGGGCTGACATATGCTATAATGTTAATAATTATAGAATGTTCTAGAATAACTCTAAAATTGTTTAACTAATTCTAATTAGAAAATTTAGAATTACTTAAAATTTATAAATCTCTACTATTAGACAATGAAGAATCGGTATACATGTATGTTTGTATGGTCCCCACATTGTGAAAAACGACAGCACCTAAATCCCACCAAATTTTGACGCACAGTCTTCCTCCCAACCATGGGCATCTCGAAGCTCCAGTTTTAATTTAGAATTAATTTTTTTTAATTTATTTATATTTTGTACGAATTTGATGAATTTTATATTAACAAACTCAACGATGTGAAACGAGCAGTGGCAACACTATTCAAAATAATGGCGAGTTAGACTGTTGCCATTCCGGCAAGGTGAAAGATATTAGTCTTTCGATTTTAATCAACAAACGCTGCTATTTAAAAGCAATGTGTTGAACTGCCTGAAATACATAGCTTATCTCCCAATGCGCCAGCGTGTTGCATTCGGTAAAGCGTGAGATATTTAACCTACAAATTTAATCTGTCTGCTACTTATTAAGAAACCAAACGATTTAAAAGCAGTAAAGTCAAGAGATTAAAAGCAGTTCTTAAGAATATTATTTGTAGACTGGTTTAAATAAAAATGCACTTAAATCACGAGATTTCTAATTAGAAATGTTAAATATTTTCATGAAATTATACTAACTGGACTCATTAAAATCTTTATATATGTATTTTTTCGTTTTATAATAACTATTTTAACAGGCTAACCGCGCTAGTGGCTAGTGAGTTACAAGTCGATAAAATCTGTATCCCAGCTCCAATTTTTGCAAATTTTAGAATATTTTCTAAGATTCTTAGAAATATAAAATTTTTCTGCAAATGTCAAATATATTCGTAAATTTCTAATTTCTTTTTCACATTCTTATTGTGTGTTAAATTATTTCTTTACTAGTTATTTGTGTGTATAAGAGCGGTTTCGTTTTACCTTGACACTTTGAAATAAAAATACCGTATATTCGGGCAAATAACGCGCACTTTTAATACAAAAACATAAGCTCGAAATTTAGGGTTACACGTTATACGCCGGATATAACAGTGATACGTTTGAAAATAAGGGAAAAAAAGAGGAGATAGAAATTAGATTTCTACATGTACCTAAATGCTGTTTATTTAAAAGAAATGACACACTTTATAAACTTATTTTTTTTTATTAATGGATAATTTCCTTTACGTAAAGCATATTAATTATTGAGGTTTCATTTTACTCTTACTCACGTATGGAGCTTTCGCCAACGCCAAGCATCCTTGCTGCAGCACGATTTCCATTATTTTCGCAAACTGAATGACTTTGCATTTGAAACCAGCACTGTGCTTGTTTGTTTGACTAGAGCCATGGTTACTATTGAAAGGAACTAGATTAACTATATTTCAACTAAAGTAAATGCGATATACTAAAGCCTTCGATGTTCACTTCAAAATCAGGTTTCAAATGGCTATAGAAAGAAGAAACATATGACTCCTAACTCCGTGAATTCACTCGAATCAGAAGTGCATTCTTACCCCAAATTATGTTCCCTTTTCCGTAAAACCCTAGAATAATATTCTTGTGCACACCTGCATTAAATACAGCCTACCCTCTTTGAAGAACATTTTCCCCCGTCCCCGCGCACATATTGTTCTTCTTACCGCTTGTCGATTCAGTATACCATTGTCGAAAGCGTGGGAAAAATCTTCTATTGATTGACTTCAAAAGAAAAGTGCTACACGTTTCTCCTTCTAAATTTAAATTTTTAAACAAAAATTAAATTTCTTGAAAAAAGTGCGCTTTTTCTTGGTATAATAAAATTTAAGTCCTTAATTTCTAAAGATATGAATAAGAGAACAATTGTTTATCACCAAAGCTTAATATTTTATAAAGAATCTTCAAATTATGATGTGTCAGAAGTCTGGAAGCATGATAAAAAAGGAAAATTCAAAACTTTTGACCCCATATGCAGTTTCCCATATTTATAGATAAAACACTTGGAAATGTTAAAGTGCTTGCTTTATTCTATACTCCTTCATGATGACCTGAAAAGTTTCTAATCTAGGAATTATCAAGTAGAGTTGACAAACTGTCTTTTAAAGATAGCGCATATATATTTAGAACATCTGCTGTGTCCGCAACTGAATGTATAAATGCTATGAATAATTATATACATTAATTTGTAAAAATTATAACTGTTCATTAGATAATAATTATAAAATTTTTAGGGAACTAACATTGATTAAAATTTTTTAAATATTGTATTTTTTTTCACTTTTCCTGTTTCCAAATTATTTTTAATTTGACATTTTCCCACAAGCATCTTCTGCGCAGGACGTTTTCTTATCACTAGCATTTTTTTCCTTGTAGTTTTTACTCGGCTTAATGTTTCACTTCAGAACATGCACGTGCTGTCCTGGCACACTGCTAACAGTGGGAGTTGTGCATGACACTGGCTGACTTATACATTTTTTCCCATCTTCGTCCGCAAATGACGTGTAATAAGATCGTCAATTAAGCACTCTTAAATTATGCAAATTGCTCCGAGTAATAAAATGAGAATTACTTATGTTCCTTGAGAGTCAAATAAAATGCATGAAAAAATACAGGCTGTCTGCACACAGAGTTTTGTTTTGGAACACAAATGTACAGTTTTGCGTGCATGCATATGTTTCTTTCTTTAGAATAACCTGATGCACCATTTTCTCCTCAAAATTAACATGGATTGATCAGTAGAATCATAGCTTGCTTTGAACTCTGTAGTCTATCTTAAAGTAGTAAAAAAAAAATATATCATCTGTATCTAGATTTTGTTTGTATTAAACCAGCAGCGACCGAGCTCTAAAAACCTTTGAATACTGTTAGTTTGACGGAAGTTCAAATCTCAGGCGAACGAGTTAGTTGCATAGGAGTAGTTTTCGTTGTTTTCGGCATGTGTAAACATTAATACGAATCAGTTTCTCTTAAAAAATCCTCCTCGAGTGTACCCTTTCCTCTTGAAAGATAGCCTCAAATACTTTATCATAGTTAAAATAATTTTAATCTTGTTGATATTAAAATACCATCATTGTGAGTAAAAATGAGACATTTGAGGAAAGTAGCTGTGTTGTTCACAAATAAATAGGTTCTACTCAAAAATTAACACGAAAGAAATGTAAAAATCTTGCTGTAAATTTGTTGGAGCTCAACCCAGCTTTAGTAAAATACCGTGAACTCATTGAAAATACTATGTTGCTATTCCGGTGAATTCAGGAATTTTTAAGTTATCTGACCTTCATTCATGGCCATAAAACTCCTTGTGAGTGAATCCTATATGCGGCTTTGTGCATATAGGATTAATTTTCGGACAAAAAACACATCGTATGAAACAAAACAATGGCTAGTTTTAAATAATATCTCATTGTTTAGAATAAGGATCACTAATTTCGTTTCTCAAAGGCCAGAATTACTGCCTCAACAGTTCGTCCCTTGGAGTTTTCAGAAATTTTGAGTCATAACAATCTAGTTAAAAAGCATAGCTTCTACTCGGTATCCGTTGAAGGCGCTCAAAAAAAAACCATTCAAAGCGTTGTGTTTCGATCTGTGGAACTTCCACGTGAAGCACTACGATTTAGCAGTGCTTGAACAAAGTTGGATTGAGTTCCAACGAAATTTCGGTAACTGAAACATTTTTTAACTTATTATGTTTGTTTGTACCAGTGTTTATATTGACCCTTTTCTTTGTCCATCAGGAAACACAAGATATCCCAGATTGACGAGCAGTATGTTAACTTTGATGAAATTTTTATTTAGCTCTTAATTATTAACGCTACGCTATGCAGCAACTTTTGTCAATCGGCATTCCACGTGGACTGTGCTTCCAGAAGAATTTGCTAATGCCTTTGTAAGAATTTACTAAAGATTCCATGGGGAATACTCCAATTAAAAAAATTATTCTACTATTGTGTGGTAACTTCATCTTTTCTCATTAAAAGTTAGCAAGCTTCACTAGTGACCAAGTGGGATATAACTGCTGACTACTGGTACTAAGACTCTGCTTGGTATCTCGGCAAACACGTTGGCTACATGAGTGTTTTTTGTGGTATAACGTGAATACGAAACAAATTTCCTCAGTAATCCGTGTTCTAAAGCAGATAATTTACGTTAGCTTTGTCATAATTAAGTAAACCAATGTTTATCAGAGAGAGAATTGGGAATTAATTGTAAATAAGAAATCAAGTAAAAAATACAAACGGGCACTTTTCCGTTTTGCCGGCACAGGCGATAAAGTCGCCAGTAATGGTACAATTGATGCCAAATAGAATATCCTCGCTGGTAAACTTTTACGCCTCACTTTCAAAATAGCTCGCAGCCATTTCTTATCAGATTGATTGTTTCTTTCAATACTGGCATATAATTATATAGAATTTTTACCAAATAGTTCAATTTTATGCCCTAAGGCCATTCGCGGTAATTAAGTCAATTAGGATGCAATCAAACCGCTCACCCGAAGGCGAAAATATAGAAAAGGCAAAGTCAAGGGTTAAATTCATCAATTCTAATGAGAATGCACTAGCGAAGTAAAGCACTGCGGTTGTACATAATTCCTGAGTAAGCTATTCGTACGAATTGAAATAATTCTTGCATTTAAACTTATATTCCAAATTAAGATTTTACTTGAAATTAATGTAGATAATTACTGACAGAATTAGATTTTTGTAACATAGTTTACGTGAGATGAGATCACTCGGGGTCAAGTAATATGAACCGGTCAATCAGGATGTTGAACCATGAAAGCATAGTCAATTCTTAAATTAACGTCTTTTTACAAATTTATTGTCTTTATTTATTGGCTTTTTACAAAATTTTAAACGATATTAAAATGTTTATGCCTTCAAAATAAAAACTTCTTAGAATAAACATTCGTTACCATTTTTCATTTGTGTATATTGTATGTTGTCGCCAATAAAGTCTGCTTGGCGAGATTTGCGCCGGAGAAATGGGAAAAGTACCTACAAACGTTTCTACCCTACTTCGTACACTCACTATCGAAATAATTTCCGAATCGTTTTATGAATATGATTTTCAATCGTAGATTTCGTTGCTACACCCCATTTTTATGTTGTTTACTGTTGTTTCTAAATATTTTGTCTGTGATATGCATTTTATGGGATGTGCAGTAGCTGTACAGGCAGAAGTCGGAAAAATAACTACATAAGCAAGGGGTGGATTTCCAGAAATGGTAAATAATTCTTGCTGAATTAATTCTTCGCTTGTATAACTACTCGTTTCTGAAGGTTTGCCGTTCTTGTACGTTATGCATATATAGAGTATTATATATATTATCTGCAGTAGTTTGATAGGGCTAAAATTAGTTAAAGAAGCATAGAGCTAAATATTCAAGACTTGAAATATGAAGTTACAAATCAGATGGAACTTGTAAAATGGCATTTAAGTGAACTCAGCTGCTACATAACGCCCCCAGTGGCCAAATGGTTGAGATCGCTGAATGCTGGGAGTTCAAATCGGGTTCAGTCCCAAGCGAACGGACCGGCTGCATGTTTGGTTTTCGTTGTTTTTCCCATATGTAATGCTAATACGAGCCAGTTGCTTTAGAAAGTCCTCCAACAAGTCATCCCACTTCATTAGGCTTATAGCTCTTATGTCCTTTTCCATATTTCAATAGCTTAAACTATCACTGCTACATCATGTTTTGCCGATGCATTAGTAATTCCTATTTCAAGGGCTAGGTTTATTAAATAAGGCGACGCACGATGGAATGCGAGAATCATGTACTTCTTCCTCTCACCATCGACCACTTGAAAAAACTACCTTACCGACGGATTTAAGCTGCCCCTCCTCCAGCGGCACTATAATTACAAACTCCCGTCTGGGGTCTGATGCCTAGTTCAAGTGCTTAATAGCTAACTCTAATAGCTATTATATAAACTGGAACGGCAGGTATAGTATTAAGTGCATCTTTTTTCATTTCAAGAAGAATTGGCATAAATTATCACAAAAGATCACAGTACTAGTATGCTTTCGCGTAATCAGTTAACAAACCAATCTTCGGGTATCATGTTTCTGTCTGACATATTTTCCTTCAAGGCAATGTCATGTGGAAAAAGCTGATATTTTCGATAAAAATCGGGTATTTTTCGGTTCGATGTTGCACACCGTTCCAGTTTTCATTGAAATCTTTCCAGGAAATTGTTATCATTGTACCTTAGAGACCCAATAAACATGTAAATTTATCTTTAAAATCTAATTTCGAAACAAAATATTTGAAATTTTAGGTTATCTCCAAAAGAAATTTCGACTGTCATTGAAAACTGCAAATGAAATCAGAAACATCAGTTGGTAACTAGAACACGCAGCGAACTTCTAATGACTGATTGACTGATAAGTAACTGATTGTTTTAGTAATAAATACATCTTTCTTTTCAAGAAAATATTGGATTTTCTGATAGTTGGTTATCCAGCTAACCGATAGCACTCTATTTTGTTATTATGATAAATGCGATAGCTTGCAGTCACAAAAACCGGACAATTCTTGTTTTTCAGATACAGAGATTATCTTTAGGGATAAACTATCTCTTATCATTAAAGGAGCGATTAGGTTGTGTGTATCCGAACATGCGGTTGGTGTTTATTAATAACAAAAAGTGACACATGGTGCTGAGAAGCTGGATATTATCTAAGATCGTATGCGAGAACTGACCTGAATCCGGATTATAATCGATAGAATTAGCTATTTTTGAAAGTTTTCTTATCTAACTCTTTCCGTTCAACCTAAAAATGCAGCACAGAAAAAAAAGAAGAAAAAAAACTAAAAGCTAAAAAGCAGAAAAATTGTTTATTGGTTGTTAAATTGGAGGTCTTTGAGGGTATACAGCTGCTTCATAGGGCGTACGTTTTTTTAAAAAAAAATTTAAATGCTAATCTCACGAATCTTAAATGTTCTAAGTGCGAAATGCGAAATATTTTAAATTCATATTTATTTTTTAACCTTGAAATACTGAAATTCCTTAAATATTACTTTTTTTGCTTTTTGCTTAACCCATCGCTACCCTACGATCACCAGTAGAGGCCCGAGTTCGTTCAATATTTTTCAAGTGCTCCTTGTTGTGGTCACCAGCGGCCAAGTCTCTGAACACTTGTATTCGACTTGGGTTCGATTCCAGCATGAACGTTTTTGTAGAACGACTTAGGCTAACTCAAGAACGTATTTGTAGCTGCCTCCATGTATAACATGGATACAAACGAATTTTTTTAGAAAGTCCTCCACAAAGGCATCTCTCTATGCAGATAGCTTTTGTTTCTCTTTACCATAATCAATAAAAAAAAACCTTCAGTACTTTTGATACAATTTGTAAACTATTACCCTAAAGCAACCGGATATAGGTTATTGATTCCATAACTAATCTAGTTATTAAAACAACTAAACACTGGTAGTTCGAACCAGCCAGCCTGCCCCGGCGTAAGGGTTGGCTGTATCCCATTTATCCCGGTTTTGGGGGGAGATCCACGGTTTTACATCCCATCTCGCTATTTCATGCAGATCATCGAACCTCTTGGTTTTTAAATTTTTAGTCTACTAAGAAAAATGTTTCTCGGCAGTGAATTAAATTTACTGAATTATTGAAACTTAAACTGTGCAAATTCCATTACCACATTCCTAATGATTTTCAGCATTTTTTGAATTAAATTTTATTTTGTATAAATTCTCTTAAGCTACTGCAGACATTAGTATAACTATTTGTGAAGCCTTAACGAATTCCAATCTGCTTTTCTAACTGCACTTCGTGACGAGTATATTTTTAAGATTAATTAAATATCTTGCCTTCTGTTCTCGGTTTTTTTAAAGGGCGTAACTTTTATAAATTCTTCCTTCGCTGAAAATTTAACATAAAGTATTTTCACAATAATAGTTTACTAGGCCTATGTTCTATATCAGTGAACTCAAAAAAGTGATGTTATTGTTTTGTGTTCTATTTCAACTTTGATTAGTTATAGTGGTGATAAACGATCACTTTTATCGCTTTTATATTGAATTCACGACTACTGAATCAGAGTTGAAATAGAAAGGGATAATTTTTATTCTTCATGCTATTGTTCTTGTTGAGAGTTGGATAAAATTTATTGCTGTTGCTATTTTGTTTTATTTTTGTAATATTAAAAAAAGTTCAGAAACTGACGTCATGGTTTCTTTTACTGCTAATTCTTTATCTATAAATGATTTCATTCGTTAACGAACAGCAATTTCAAAATTCAATATTTGCTTCTCCTGATTGATAAATTAAGCTCTAAAAAGGCCTTGATATTTAATTATGTGGGATTTAAATTGAAGCATTCCTCCACCAACAACTTTATGGTTTGCAGAACCATTTGTAGTGGGTGACCGGAAAAATGCCCACAGGAAAAAGGCCACAGGAATAATGCTCACAGAATAATGCTCACAGGAAAAAAAGGGACACAGAAATATGGGCACACAGAAAAAAGCTCACATAGAAAAATGGAATAATATTGAAATGCCTGTTCTTGTAGTCTACCAAGATTGTTAATCACTCGTGTGATGAACAACGCTGACGTCTCATCTGTGGCTAAGTGGTTGAGGCGGCTGAATATAGACAGTTCGACACGGGCTTGATTCCAAGCAAATAAGCTGTCTGATTTTCGTGGTTTTTCTCCACGTGTATCGTTAACACGAGCCAGTTTCCCTTACTACTGCGAGTGGTTAAGACCGTTGAATACTAGGAGTTCGACCTGTGTTCGATGCAGATAAATGGACTGTTTTCATGTTTGGTTTTCGTGGTTTTTCCCATCCGTAACTTAAATATGAAAGCCAGTTTCCCTTAGGAAGTCTCTGCTCTTAGGCAGATAGCCCTCGTGTGAAGGCATCTCTGCTCTTAGGCAGATAGCCCTCGTGTGATTTCCGTATACGAATAACAAAACAACCCTTAGAAAGACTTTTACGAAATCCCTTTTCTTAAACAGAAAGCCTTCGTGTGTTTTGCCATATTCAAATAAGGTAACCTAACATCCCTAATAAGTAACGATAACCTGGCTAAATGAGTTTTCTATCTTTTTCACTAGAGTAAAGTGGTTAGCAGGCAATCGTTCTTAGAACTTCCTGGTCGAAGACATCTCTTCCGTTAGACACATGGCGGCAAAGACATCGTGCACCATCTATCTAACGATATTTTACACATTACATTTTGGCATTTTGGCACTATACATTTTGGCGCACGATGTTCTTTTGTAGTCAATCTTCATATTAATCATTCTTTTCACGTTCTGGTATTATAAATTTTAGGTACAGAAAACTTCCACTGCTTAGCAGATATATATTGTCTTCTAAGACCAATTAAAGATGTGTTAAATTGCATTTTTTATTCAGCAGAGCTGCAACTATAAAACTAAAACTACCAGAGAGAAACCATTCAGTATTTCAACACTTGCTTATGCTTACAGCTAGCGTCGGGTCAACACATTCACACCGATTCGGCAGAATCATTTTCTAAAATATCTTTAATTTTCGGTGCCGATTATTAAAATTGAATTGTGATATTTATTTAGGCAATTTTTTGCTCTTTTTTAACTCATTTTATACCTTATTTAGAAAGTCAATCGTTTCAAAAACTTTGGAGTTCCCCAACTGGTTAATATATAATAAAATTGCTAACATCGTTACGGATTCTCCCATAAACGATTGACTGCTGCAAGAAAAAATAATAATTAGAGAGCTATTTATTCATCTACTTCAAAATTTTTCTCAGTCTTCTTGTCTATCAAGTTACTAAATCACGATTAAGGCTATATTTTTTGTTTCTTTCTTTGCCAGGATAAATTAAGTGAAAACAATGCATCACTTTCAAGTTATAAAAGACGTGTATTATTGCTACTGATTTTTCAAGGGATGGGAAATTTTCTTTCAGCCTAAAAAAATTCTTTCTGAAAATAATAGTGATGACCAGACAGACAGATATCGATGATGACGCTGAAGGATATATTACCAGAAAGAATCTCATGTTTGACATGATTCAAGCGTATACTTTTATTTTCAGGATTTATTCATTAGTAAAAATCAAACTTAAAGTTGGCTGAAAACGTTAGGAAGACGATTAGAATCTAGAGAACTAAAAATGCCATTCCTAATAAATATTTGCAAGAATAATACATATTGAAAACTTTTATTTTACATTCAGTTTTGCCAGTAATTTAAAATACTGATGCTTATTTAGGGACTTAATTGTACCTGACAATGGTTTGACCGTGATTTATAGACTTAGGGACTTTAACATAGCATTATGACTGTACTGTATGATATTCTCTCAAACTTGGCTCTAATAGTAAGGGTAGCTTTCAAATTATTCACATAAATGTCCCAGATGTTTCTGCCTATTACAGAGCGAGTCTACACCGTCTTTAGGCTAAACAATGATTTCCTTCAATTTTCGATGTGTACAAATTCGAAAATTGAAGGAAATCATGTTCTTAGCCTTCAGTGTATAATTCTTACACGTCTGTTCAATTCTTAGTAAGTTCATGCACCTCCTGCAGTTTGACTTCTTTGCAGAATTCATCTTTTGGAATGCTATTTAAATCTCTGGTGGCAACTTTCTGAATCCCTTAAGTTATAATCTTTGAGGTGATATTTTATTTGAGGAGAGAAAAAACAGTCTTCAGTTTCCAAATATTGTGAATAAGAGAGGTAGCTGAGAACTATGACTGATGACGAGAAAGAAATTGCTAAACGGCGCATTCCCGTGCAGTAAAAACCACTTACTCGATTGAGCGTTTTTAGATCAAACACTTTCAATTGCCTTCGGAAGTCTCATGTTTGTTATTTTGCTTCAGCAGCAAAATACTTCGTTTCATACGCAGTCACAATCTGGTTGGGAAAAAAAAGGAAAAGATTTTAATGCTTGCCATTTGGATCAAATCATAACATGCAGAAATATGATCATGTTTCTATTCTGCATGAGAAAAAGAATGAGAACAAATTTTTGTCTTTCATGGCCTTTCTGAACAGTTTCGTCAACAATGTCGCTGTGATGTTAAACTCATCAACTATATTTAGAAGATAATTGGTGATGATATCAGCACCAAATATTGTTGAACTTTTTCTATTTTCTTATTCGTTTCAGACTGCGAGAACATCACTACCAACATCTTTACATCATCCTAAAATTGACCATATCATTGATAATTGGATTAATAGGGACACTGGATATTGGGAAACAAATAGTATTGGTATTCTTTGTTTAGCTCTTATTACGCACAAAAAAGCGACGATTGTTTTTCATATTTCGCTCAGCTGGTTATTATTTGGTTTATATTATTGGCTAAGCTCCTAACACTGTTATAAGAGATAAGAACAATACTTTTAATTTAAAGGTGACCAGTTGGTTTCCGTTTTTGCACCTACATCTCAACATGGATTCACATAAAAAAATCAAAGTTCGAATAAATCGCCACTTATAGATACGCTATTATCTATAGAAAATTGTTTGGCACATTTTGCCTTTATAACTGAAATGATCCAAAATACGATGTGTGCATTTCCTAAGCAAATAATTTGTTTCAAATAATGAATTTTTCAATCGTTCAGTTCGAAAGGCAAATGTAATATTATATCCTTATCACATTTCCTTTTGTTCTTGCAAGATGTTGAATTTTCTGTTCTGTTAAGAAATCTCAATATTTTTTTATTCAATTGGTGATCTGTTTATTAATAAATATTCTTTTATGTGTAGAAGTAGCATTGAGGAGGTCCTGAAGTACGCATTGTTTAAGAGAAAGGTAGTTGTAGCCAATATTACTTAAGATGTGGTGATATAAGAGCAGCGAGAGATAAGAAGTCACGGTAGACAATTTGTGTTTTGTTTGTTTCTAGAACAATTGTTTACGGATGCTCTTGAAACTGAAATAAAATGAATTATCACTGGTGTACTGGCCTCTTGCAAGATCTTGCCAAGAAAAGAATAATGCTGATATTTTTAAGTGCCAGTAAATTCATTATCAAAGAATGTTCCGTAATGCCTTCAGAAAATATTTGCTTCTGATTTTTATAATACAAGATATGACAGTAAAATTTGGTGAATGATGGCATAGGATGCGCACGCTCAGCTATAGGCAAAACGCGGGAAAACGTTGCATAGCATGTCTGAACACGAGAGTGAGCGCGACGTAGAAATAAGAATAATGAATTTCTGTTAGTAAACATCCTAGCGTCCAGAGGGGTAACAGTGGCTGTAAAATGAAGCATCGAAGGATTTAAAGCTCTGTTCAGGCTTAGTAAATCTGAGAAAAAAAGTAATGACATACTGAAAAGAAGTTTACGAAGACGAAACAATATCTTTAAAATGCGTTCATGAATGGTTAAAATTTTTTAGATTGATGAGACGTTGCTCAGAGTGTTAGACCTTCGAAATCTCGTAGTGACAGAAATATTGAAAACATCAAGAAGATATTAGCCATAAAGAGCACCAATAAATTTAACACGTACAAAGACGTTCAGGCAGATTTATTGTAAGGGACCTGTCGAGCACGCCAAAATATGTCGAGGCGGAGTCTTTATTCCTTCTCTGTCATAATACCGTCCACATTCGGCCACACCTTAGCTCTTGTGGAGAATTTGTAGCCCTCGATTATCCATCGTGCTCACCTAATCTTGCTTCAGAAGACGTCTTTCTGTTTCCGCATCTGTAATCAGTCTAAAACGAGAAAGAGTTTCGGATGTTCCAGACGTTTAATTCCGTGTAACATATAGGTTCTCCGTATGTGGCCTCTGTTTTTAGGAACTCTACACTTGTCGTCAAAAGTTGATTTTAGACGATAGACATTACTTCGAAGGTATTCGTTTTTCGTGACTTAAGTAAGAATCTTTTAACACCTTCATGAAACTTTGTGATATACGAGTAGATTGTCATATTGCGACATATATTGTCATACATGCCATGCATGTAGTATACATGAAGCAGATTTGTCTGTTAGAACTACATAAAAGGATGTCTGCGTTACCGTCTGCCAGCAGCCGAAAGGCAAAACTACAAAACATGGATATTCGAGACCAAATACTAGGCAAAAGTCTTGGAAATTGTGTGCTGTGTAACGCGACTACGAACCATTTATATTTAAAACCTTATTTTATCTACAGTTTTATATTTAATTTAACTTCAATTATTATTTATTTATTGTTCTACAAAGTATTATTATTATTTTATGCATTTATTATTTATGTTATTTTATGCATTATTTCTTCGCCATTTCTCTTCTTTCGGTACTTCTGATTTTAAAAATTAAGCCTTTTTAATAAAAAATGCATAGATCACTTCCACAGTGTTTAATAGTTAATTAATGAAATGAAATATGAACTGATCTTGAAGTTTAAGAGATGTTGTTCTCCAATTTTTGAAAAGTGTACAATATATTCTCAGTGTTTAGATTGCCTGTTGGAATTTGTATCTGAAACACTGCTAACTCTTTTGACATTTTTAAAAGTTTTAAAAAACATTTTCGATCTCATTTTGTTCAAAAAATTATTCGAGCCCCATGTCGATTATATTGACCCGTTCTAGGGTTTTATTATTGAAGGTTAATTCATTTAAAGAAATGGACATTAACATTTTGATCGATGAAGTTACCCTCAGAATATCTTTCTTGTTAAACGACACAAAGTCTATAATTTCAATGCGATATTCTATTTAATACATCAGAAACTTTGAAGGTAAAAACACTATGAAATAAAAATCTAGAAATTTTAGAACAAAGGAAGTTTAATGCTTGCGTTATGTAGATTATTTGATCATGCGTAATTTGAAAAAAACTCATTAAGGATATCTATCTGAGGGAACGAATCGTTTTCAGAGAGGACTTTATAAGAGAAAATGGGTGGTATTCGTGTTACACATCGAAAAAATTACGAAAATGTCTATCGAGTCCGCCCGTTCTCCGGGATTTGAACTGGATCGAACGACCAGCATTTAGCGGTTTCAACAACTCAGCCACATAGAATATAATGATAAAAAAAAACACATGCCTAGTAAATATCAATCAGAAGAAAGAACTAAACGGTTTAAAGGCAACAATAAATAGATGGAGAAAATTATGCTCTTTTTGGGGGGGAGGCAAATTTATAATATAATTGAAATTAATAATTTTAAGTATAGTCATTAACACCTTACTTTAATTCTCTATGTACTATTATCATTAAAAAAGAATAAATTTTCTCAAGAAACATAGTTTTAAAGTAAATCCCATTTAATCTTGTCCCACTGGTGCCTAGGTGTTAAGATAAAACAAACAAAGATTGTAGTTCGACCCTGTTCCAAACCGTGCGAAATGGACTGATTTCATTATTGATTTTTCCCCGTGTGCAACGTGAATACGGTCTAGTTTGCCTTCGAAGTCCTCCATAAAGGTATTCCTCCCCTTCTCCAAAGATCTCCTGTGCTTTGGCGTCTTGAAATACCCTAAATCTCTATTATTAAATAATGAAGAATGTGTATGTCCATAGGTGTATATGTATGTGCGTTGCGTTGTTGAAAAACGATAGCATGTAGTACCATAATAGTACTCGTATTTTGATCACAAAAAGGCATCCGAGCATGGGCTCGAAGTACAAATTTTGAACTTCCGAATTTTTGGAAATTATTTATTTATTTTCTACAAATTCAATTTGAAGCCATGAATGAAAAAACATTTTTTTAGTTAGAATTTAAATTAGTATTTTAAATAGTAATTTCAACTTCTTGTTTAAAAATCTGCTAAGAAAAATCTTAAATCGCAAAAATACCAAAACCAAAAGTAAATTCCAAATACTGAAAAATTAGTTAATATTTTAAATAACTATTTTAGACGCTTGGTCGCACAAGTGTCCAGTGCAATAATTATTGAAATAATGTGCTATGCATTCCTGTCAAAAGGTGTTCAAAGCACTATATAATTAAAACTTATATTTATTTAATCATAAATATTTTACCAGTATCTTAATGTAGTATAACACTTGACTTAAATTGCCTCTAGCAGACATAATTTTTTATCGAAAAGGTATAGCAGTGTAATGTTGCGAAATTATTTCGGATAAATTTGCTTTTAGCTTTTATATTTCTTTTTTTAAGTAAGACCGTTCTAATTTAAAATTGAAAAAAAAAAAAAAATACTACCATCTCTAATTTGTAAGAAAAAAGAAGGCAGATGAGTACATAGTTTCTCAACTATTTAAAAATGTCAAACTTCTTTTAATCTGTCTTCTTCTTTTCTGTATCGCTTTTACCTTGCCGAATAATTAAATACCCGCGTGTGACCTCTTATTATAGGAAGTAATGTAGTTTTTCATATCGCATTCTTGTCTACAGCTTTGAAACTAACTTTTTTGAACTGGTTCAAAGCTGTTCTTCAGTCTGAAGAAGCAGTTCACCTGATTTCTGTTGTACGTGCTTGGATTAAGAAAAGATTTTCCTTCAAAATGAGTCATTCATAGACACACCCTACTCTGGTATGTCTCAACAGTCTATGGATCATTTCATCTTCAGATAACACTGCAGTATCTGTCTTTCAGGCTATAACTGAAACATTAATGTAATTTTACATAAAAGTGCATAAGTTCGGCAGAATACATTTCCCAAGTAAGCCACCTAGGCGGTATAGTGGCTAGGAGAGCCGACTGCGATACCGAAGGGCCCAGGCTTGAATCCCGGAGAAGGCATGGTTGTAACTGTCCGTCCCTTCATAGGAGGCAAAGATGACCGCCTATTATGTGCGTCTACAACAAAATGGCCACCACTCCACTTAGGAGTGGCCAACGTCGAATGGGCAAGTGCCAACACCTCCTAGAACTAACTCAAGGCCACGGCGCGCAGTTCGTGACGTCACTGCAGTAGGGATACTTTCGTCCTCGCCAACTTTAAGGGTGCCTTCTTAAATATCCATTTGACAGGCTTATATAAAAACTGAAATTTTTATATTTAATTCTCATCGTTTATAAATCTGGAAAATACCTTGCTTTCATTAGAATGTGAAGAACCGAGATTTTTATTTTTAGAATGTTTTCGATACGAATAACTAGAATTTTTAATTCCATTAAAAGTTATTACTGATGTTACTAAATTTAATCGCTGAGAAACTCTTGTTAACGAAAGAAACTTCACACTTAATGAATCGGAATTTTATTTGTACGCAATAATTAAACAGAAAGACAATTTAAGACATGAAGGCAGGATATAGATCCTAAAAAATTGAGATAAATTCTAACTGATTTAAATTATGAAGCTAATTTACCTGGAATCATGTAGCAACATAAAATCATTAGTTGAAAACAAATATAATTAATCAGAGATGTTTACTGGTCAAGGGTCGTATTAATTATACTTACAACAATTTATGCCTTGACTAATAAACATCTTTGATAAGTATAAGTAATATATCTTATTTTTGACATATGTTGCCGAATAATAATAAATACTCATGTTTGAAACAAATAACGCTAAGCTTGCAACGATTTAAATAAGTTTTTATAATTATTTGAGACATTAGGTGCACAGAGAGAATTGCATATTATTTTGCATTTTAAATGGCAAATATCAAATCTCTGATAGTGGTCTGATATAGATCTAAATAGCTAACCTCTGATCTTTACAGGGAAATTTTATAACATGGTTTAGCAGTATTGTGTGGAAGGCAAATGTAACAAATCCTAAACTGGGATATTGAACACAACAAATGAAAAACAGAACTATCATTGCATTATTACTGCCGAATAAAATTACTAACATATAATGCCCTTAGAATGCACTAAATTATACATTACAATTCGAAACAATTTATACAGAAATACTTTAGATAATATGTATATGCTTATTTTCAATCAGTCAACGAAAAAGAGGAAGGATTGTTCCAATAGAGGAAAAGAAGAAAATCATCGAAATTGTCTTTGCAGTCAATTCAGAATTATTCAAAACTGTCTGTAAACGGGGAACGATAAATGTTGCTTTTTTTTTTTTTTTTTTTTTTTTTTTCACAGACTGCATTTTATCAAATAAAAATGTATGGCATAATATTTCATAAAAACTACATTTCTATCTTTAGAAAGAATTTAAATTGTAGTCTTTATGAAATATCATGCCATACATTTTTATTTCCATACGTATGTATATGCATGCGTATATATGTATGACAATATATTCGATTTCTTTGCAAAAAAAAAAAAAAATTGCTTCGACATACTGCTATACAAAATATACAATTTAAAATAATATATTTGGGGTGAAGAAAGAGAATTTTAGGATTTTTAACATATATATATATATAAAGTAATTAAATTTAAAAATCAAAACACAATAAAAAAATTTCATGAACTTTAACATATACACATAGAAAAGTTGCATTGATATTGCACTATACAAGTAAATGAAGAGGGAATACATAATGAATACCTTTGACAAAAAATAAATGAAACTCAGAATTTCGTAAATTTTAATGCGTGCAAATATATAGAAATGCATACATTCCCTGTAGCAGGTAAAAATTCATATTTTGGTTTGTTTATTCTACTAAAATAATATAAGTTAATGTTTATTCACGACTAATAGAAAGAAAATCATACTTATCTATTAATTGTATAAAGTGAAACAGGAACTAGTTTTGAAGAATAATGTCTAATTAGATAGAAAATTCTTCTGTCAAATAAAGTGTTGCATAAATTTAATTATTTACGTACAAAAAATACGAAACACTTGAATGCAAAGATTGTTATAATCGGATTTAATTATCTAAACTAGAATTAAATACAAGATTTTGTAAAACTTCATATTTAATGATTTATGTTATATTAAGTGAATTTTAAGAATATCAGGCATGAACTCACAAAAATTTAAATAGCGTATTTTTTCGCATTAACATCAGAAACAAAATTGGTATTAGTTACAGAGATATTATCAAGATTTTTCAAGGTCTTCGGATTTTAATAAATACGCTGTTCCTGTGACAAATGTATCGAGATATTTAAATGCAAGCATTTTGCAACATACAAAATGTATTTACCATTTTGAATTTTTATTAATCCTACATTTAATCTAATCCTACTTTTAAGTCACACATTTGTTTAATTTACTGAACTTGGTAAATGATGCTATTTACTACAAATTGACTAGCATGACGATAAAGAATGCCATCTGCTATAGATTGAACGATTAGCATGATGATAAACAGTACTATCTGCTATAAATTAAATTAATATATGATTAAGTCATCATACTTATATAATCACTATTAGACTTACAATAAGATTAAATATGTTTACTTTCTATAAATGTATGTACTCGCTTTAGTTTATGATAATTATAACATACTTAACACAGGAGCACTTTTTAAAGCACAGATAAGTATAAACTTATTCATTAAAGGAAAAAAAAAAAAAAAAAAACGCAACTTACCTTCGAAAATTTTTTTGGCTTGAAAATGCTTGTATGAATCGCCTTTATCCATTTATTTAAGAATTCTTTCTCTTTCGGAAAAGAGAAAACCTGTACATTTGGACCATTTGGATAGTTCCCTTTACAGTTAGGTACACAGCATGTGTAAACCATATCAAAAATTTGAAAAACAAATAATAAAGTGGAATACTTATAATATAGAAATATCTGAAAAAAGAAAGAAAATGTCGACTGTTCTTATGGACGATTTCTGACCAAGTGACCGTCGAAACTCCGGAAATCCACCCACCACAGTCCTGGATGGGGAGAGTTAAATGAAATACAATCCCTACTGACACTGACGTCACACCTCCTCCTGGGAAACGCGTCGTGGCCTTAAGTTAGTTCTAGGAGGTGTTGCAAGTGCCCGCCGTTGCATTTTTTTAAAAAAAAGTTCCTAATCCAATAGAATGCGTATTCTTGATAAGCATTAAATTTCGTGATGGAAAAAATATGCGTCATCGTAAACTGTCGTAATATTTTTAACTCGAAAAGTAGATTGTGACTTTCTTTAATTAGATCACAAATAATAATCCACCGAAAAGCAAAGAGAAGAGATCGATGAATGCTAATTATTTAACCCAGTGAATCTCAGACTGTGGGTGGTTTCCTGTTTTTCCATCTGAGTGATATGAATATAGGTAATTTTCCATAGAAAGATCTCCACGAAGGCATCCCATCCACGTAGGCGGATGCCATCATGGTTTTAGCAACAATTAGCTCAACACACCTAGAAAATTACGGTCATTTAGGGCAATGGTATTTTGCTTGTCCCAAAACCAAATACTATTAGAATGATGCTTTAATATCTACTTTTTCGCTTAACTGCATGTCGTTAATGACATGCATGTAGTACGCTTCAATCTCAGGCTCAGGCTGAAGCTCAGGCTCAACAATCTCAGGCTGAAGCGTACTACAAATAAATCAAAATATAGGGTCTTCAACATCTGCTTCGTCAAATAAGTTAGCACCATCGTCACGTCATGATATCTGAGCCATTTTTTTTAAGCTGTAAAATTCAATCGTTCAATCTCAAGGCAGTTTGGCTGGTTGACTCATTGATTAAAGCAAAGCACGCAGGAAGGCTGCCTGCCTAAGGTTTGGTTTATTTGATTACGGCAAAGCACTGGAGAGCTATCTGCCTAAAAGGAGGGAGGTCTTTGTAGAGGACTTTCTAATGGAAACCGGCTCATATACACGTTACATTTGGGAAAAACCACGAATCGAAACTACCAGTGTTGAGCCATTTTACCGCTCAGCCACTGGTGGGCTTTGAAAACAAGAACATCGTTATAAGAATAACATATTTAGTTTAAAGGAAGTAACCGGCAACAATGTCAGTCAGCATATGTTCAAATAGGTTTTTGCTTCATTCTATCATCTTCATCTCAGGAATAAGAATCTTTTAAAGTACAACAAGTACTCCAAAGTACACTTCCAATTTACATTTCTACAGATAGCTATTTGCCGTGTATTGTTACACAACGGAAAAGATCCGATTAGATTTTTGAATGTGTCAAACCTCATTAGTAATCTGTCTGTGGGTAGGAATGTCTTCATGGAGGATTTTCTTACACGTGAGAGAAGCCATTAAAATTTTATGCAGTCAACCCATCTAGCTATCATAATTGAACTTTGGGTGAAATATCGATGTTTTTAGTTTTAGATCCTAAACCACTGGTTAATATGTAATGAATATATAGACAAGATAAAAGTAAAGTAAGTAAATCTGTAATAAAAAATATCGATCCATTCACAATGACTACAATCTTCCGAAACAACCACTAAGACTTGAAAACATTATTGCAGAAAGGACACTTGAAAACATTATTACAGAAAGGAAACACTATGGATAAAGTAAACGTGCAGACTCAAAATGAAAGTAGAAAAGCATTACTAATACTATCGACAAATATTTACTTTAACGCATGCAGTAATATGTATCTACAATGGGATGGTGTTATTCTCAGTGCAAATATTCTCTGTCCAAACAATAATAACCTTCTATAACTTAGTGACTGTAAGCTTGATAAATACGTCTTGGTGCAAGAGTCCTGTAATATTTGTAACTACTTGAGTTTTTCTTTTGTCGTAACTTTTAAATTGATCCTGCTATTTTAAATTCATAAAACGCTTCAAATTTCTCTTAAAAATGCATTTGGAATGCCATATTATATCCAGAATAAGCATTACTTTTTAAAATGTTTTCAAACACTTTCAGATACTGAAAATACAAGTTTTCTGAAAAACGTTTGGGCCAAGTTACACATACCTATATACCATTTCTGAAATTAATAATAAAAAGTCACTAATGTTGAGAATTTCGTTTCTTATTGCAATAATTTGTACTTTTCTAACCTATATGCGTTTCCTAAATTTTCAAGGCCCAACAGCGGCCGAACGGTAAAGCAGCTGAACACTGGTATTTCAGTCCGGGGTTCGAATTTCAGCGAACGGGCTGATTGCATGGGCGTTTCGTGGTTTTCTTCGTGTGTAACGTGAATACGAGTTAGCTTTCATTAAAAAGATCCTCCACGAAGGCATCCCTTTCCTTAGGCAGATGTTGAGTGCTTGGCCACAATTGAATAAACCAATCCAAACCCTAAATTTTCAAAATAAAGTAGTCTGAACCAGTTATTATTTGTTTATAGGTTATTCTTTCAGTTATTGTAATAGCTAAGGGAGGTAATATTTTCAGTCCAAAAATTCCATATTGTGTTTTCAGTGAATAAGCACAAATTAGGTCCCCACAACACGCGCTTTAAGAAGCCGCATAACAATTTTTAATGAAAAATTATGTTAAAATATAATCCAAAACTTCTTTTAGTATTTAAAACTTTTACATCGATGGGAACAACATATTAAATGTGACCTAAAACTGATAAACCGAAAATGATACTTCTGAATCTCCGAACAGAGTCTCATAAAAAATATATATTATGAAATTATCCAAAATTTCTCAAATTTGGTATTAAAAATGGTATCTGATTGAGAATAACATATTACTTTTAAAAGCATTAAATGTGTAATGCTAAATGGAACGAAAATAAGCTCATTTATGAAGGCGATCTCTCGTTATGAAGCAATCAAATGTATTTATTAGCCTCAGTCCTCCAATGTACTCGCTTCTTTTGTGTGGAATCTCTTTTCAGAAAAAAGGATGCTGTACCGAATTTTATCGCTATGTATTATTGAAAAAAAATAATCATATAGTAAATAAAAAATTAAAAATCTGAAAGGCTGCACATTTTACATTACGCCCATAAGGGCGTTAGTGCTATTCAAGTATCATTTATTAATGGAGCATATTCAAATAATTCAATAACCTCATAGATCTAAATCTGAGAGACTTTCAAGCCGTTCTGTTAATACAGTAATCTCACACGAAGTAAATACTATGTCAAAGTAGCAGATCAGTTGAGAATTACCCTAAAAATTTCATCAAGCCATTATTTTAATGTAACCAATCAAATGCCTTAAGTGCAATTAAATGATAGACCCATTGTTTCGGAATATCTTCCGAGAGCACGATTTTAGATAAAAAGATGCTGCGGTAATGACATTGATGATAGTACTATCAGTTCAAGGTTTTTTTCTCAGAACGAGTTGTTTTCGGTTTTAAAAAAATGTCTATGATATAGACGTTACACATTCCTCCGGTTTGAAACAAATAGTCCATTTTGATGTTATTGATATGAGGCTTAAGGTATTTTCGGTTATCATGTACTTAAAGATAATTACAGTTTTTCGGCAATTAACCGAATACTTACATGAAACAGACTAAATTTCATCATTTTAATCAACAGTTGATTTTTTTTATAACAGATGAATCAAAAAAATTATCTAATATCGAAAAATGTTACGTCTAGCTAAACCTGATGCAATTAAATGTAAGACTTTAATGTGATTGAATATTAGAAATAAAAAACTTAAGAAAACTGGTGTGCACTTAAACTGGTGTGCAAAACTTAAGCAATAATGTAAATTTTAATCAGATAGCCATTAAATTTTAGAAAAGGGGTTCTTGCGTTCAATACAATGAACACGCAATTCAGTAGAAAGGTCATGCGTATGCAAATATCAAGAAAAAAACGTCACAGGCTACGTGAGCGTACGCAAAACGCGTACGGTCAGCGCGCTCAACTCGAGACTACCATAAAAGGAAGGATGGAGGTGCATATAAATACATTCGCTGCAAGTGCAAGGAGTTCTTTCGTGAAATATTGGCTAGAAGAAATGATCTGAATGACTTCACACTTGGAAGAATGATCGAAAATCTGGAGTAGGGGCGAAGTGTGACCAGTAGAGCTGAAGAGTTCGGAATCAACAAAAGTGTCGTTTCGCGCGCTTGGAAAGCCTTACAAACCATAGGTACGGCTGTTAGAAAGGTTGTCGGTGGCCGCCTAAGGAAAAAAACTGCAGTGGATGACCGATATATTGTCTTGCAGGCGAAAAGAGCCCGAAACCAGTCACCAAACTCCATAGTTCAACAACTGTGTTTAGTAACGGGGCGACAAGTGTCGCGATTACTGTGTGCAGACACCTTTGCAAAGGTAGCTTGCTCGCCTGCCGTCCTGAACGTTGCATCCCTCTGAAAGTTGGCCATCGGCGTCACCGTTTACAGTGGTGCAAGAAGCGCAAAAACTGGCCATCTCATCAATGGAGTCGTATCCTCCTTGCGGATGACAGTCGTTTTAGCGCCACAAGCGATTCTCAACACAAATTGATTTGGAGAGGGGTCGGAATACGGTTTAATCTCAGTAACATCACGGAAAGAGACCGTTACGGAGTCCTGAAGATCTCGTCTGGAGAGTCATTATGCTGAACGGGAGGACAGAGCTCCACGTTTTCGACAGAACTTTTGTAACCAGAGATCGCTATTGTCAGGAGGTGATCCTTCCTCATGTGCGTCTGTTCCGAGGTGTCATTGGAGCAGACTTCGTGTTTATGAATAACAATGCACGGCCGCACCAGACTCCTGCTGAAAAGTGAATACCGTATTTACGCGAATCTAATGCGCATCGTTTTTGGCCAAATGTAGTACTCAAAATTGGACTGCGCATTAGATTCGATGGCGCATTAGATTCGAGTGCAAAGTTCGCCGATTACGTCAGCAGTTCGCCGATGACGTAAACCGAATTTAAATAGTAACAATGGATTACTGTATTTCTCGACTACATTTACCGTTACATTTATCGTTGACACATTATTGCCTACTGCAGAGTACGTAGTCAAGAAATGGAGGGCAAGCAGAGAAGAATGTCATATGACGCTACTTTCAAACGTAAAGTAATTCTTTATCCTGAAAGAAATGGCAATAGAAAGGCTGGGAGAGAGTTCAACGTAGCTGAGAGCAATGTTCGCTTGTGGCGGCAACAGAAATTGGCACTGTTTGCAACTAAAACTAGTAGAAAGAAATTCACTGGCCCTCGCAAAGGAAGACACCCTAAAATTGAAGAAAAAGTTTTGGAATTTGTACGTGAAAGGAGGAAGAATGGACAACCTGTGACTAGCGACACTATAAGAAATAAAGCAAAATAGGAGGCTGAAGTTCTTGGAATACCGAAACGACAGTTTAAAGCTAGCCGTCGATGGGTGGATCGGTTTATGAAGCGGATGGGCTTATTTCTAAGACGCCGTACAACAATATGCCAAAAGCTTCCTGCAGATTTTGAGGGAAAACTACTAACATTTTAGCGGTATGTCATCACACTTCGGAAGGAAAAGAATTTTTCAATGGGGCAAATTGGCAACGCTGACGAGACGCCAATTTGGTTTGATATGCCTCGTAACTACACCATTACGGAGCAGGGGACTAAAAAAGTTATCATCAAAATAGTGAATAAAGACGTTTACTATTAATCACTGATTGTAGAAACTGTTAGCTAGATAGAAATGTTACCATTTATTTCATGTTCATACTTTACGATATGTACCGTATATACGGTAGTGGTAATTAACAATGATTGTTTCACATAACAATAGCCCACTAATAGGTTAATTCTATGTTCTGTTACTTTATGTATAAATCCATTGTTGTATAAAATATGGTATCTAAATTTAAATAAAATTATCATACCATTGATTGATAGTTTATATACAAATCCATTGTTGTATAAAATAAGATTCAATAAATTCCTCATACCATTGATGCGCATTACATTCGCCGACAAACAATTTTTTTATTATTTAAAGTTTTAAAATGGGGATGCGCATTAGATTCGATGGCGCATTAGATTCGCATAAATACGGTATATCACTCGAATGGATTGGCCAGCGTGCTCCGCTGATTTAAATCCCGTAGAACATGTGTTGGATGCTTTGGGGAGATGCCTTGTGGTACGATTACATCTTCCGTGGAACACCCAGCAACTGAAACAGATGCTGATTGAGGAATGGGCACTCTTACATCAAGATCTGTTGGACAATTTGGTGCTGAGTATGGAGAGACCGTTCGAAGCAACCGTTGCAGTAAGGGGAGGGCATATCTTTCATAGTAAGGAACAACTTCTTCTTGTTCTTCCTCTTGTACAGACAATCATGCATAACGATACTATGAGTTCAATAAGGCCTATTTTTGTTTGATTACATACTGTATGCATTGTATTCATTTTTAGCGCAATTATGCTTTCGTCATCGTTTAAATACAAAATGTTGTCTCTTAATTCTGAATTTCATGTCTCTCAGATGATTTCTCGTGGAGTTATGCAAAAACGAACACCTGTTGCTTAAGTTTTGCACACCAGTGTATTTTTAGACTTATTTTACGTAGAAATAATAAGAAGATATAATTAGTTCGGCTCTAAATATCCGCATGGAACTTACTGCGTGCGCACTTTGATGACTTTTCCTATATGTGATGTGAATACGAGTGAAAGGGTTTTTATAAAGGAAATAAAGTCTTACATTTATACACGTATTTTTGTTCACTGCAGTGCATTTTGAAATTTTCTTTTCTAAAGCAACAAATAGTTGATTTTATTTTTATCTATTTCAGAAATAATTTGCATACATCCTGGCTTATTTAAAATTACATGCAGCGTAAGTTTTTATATGTTTTGGGCATCTACTATAAAAACTTAAGTCTATACTTAAAATATAAATAATTATATTTCGAGGTGAGTATCGTAAATTAGTAAAACATCTGAATACAGTAGTATCTCGGCATACGGCGTTAATCCTTGGATGTACATTAAAATGGATGCATATTAAATGAACTTTTCGAATACGAAAGAAAGGGAATACTCTTAGAAACAATTTCTATTGTTATTTTTATAACACTCTTTAATACTAAATTACATATGGAGTGGGTGAAACATATATTCTTGCATAAATGTTTTTTGGTTATTAAAATCAAAAGCAGTTTTTCAACATGCTGTAATGTCTGTGATCATTGTTTGATAATCAAGTTCATCCCTTTCCTAACGTATATACTGTCGTTCTTGGCATATGTTATGCAATAGCCAAGTCCCAGATACGCATATTATCTTCGTGCTTTTCAGCAGTCTCTTCTTTCACGTCCACGGTGATCTTGTTTTCTACGTTGCTTGATTTTTCTCATTAATTTTCTTAAAATCATTGTAATGTATTTGCAGAAAATATACGCGAAGAAATAAAAATTCGCGTGAAAATTCAGATAGATTATAGAGCGGGCTGTTTACTGAATAATAGCAGCAGAGATACTGACGTTCATAGACAGTTGTAGCACTGTCTGGAAAAAGCTAAACAGGGGTAGTCTGGGCAGTCTTAACTCAACAAACTCAGTTGTGTTCCAAACAAATATCGTTTACCAAACGAGGTTTGGTTTGTTTAATTATGGCAAAGCATTCGAAGGTTATCTGCCTAAAGGAGGGTCATGGAGGACTTACTAAGGGAAATTAGCTCGTAAATAAAATAGTAAACTGGCTTGTAAGCTGGCTGTGAACACATAGGGAAAACCACGAAAACGCCCATGCAGATACATGCCCATGTGCAACGCTCACAGAGATTCGAACCCAGGACTGAACTATCAGTATTCAGCGACGTTTACCGCTCGGCCACTGGATTAGGTTATGTTAACTGATTAAAACAAAGCAACTCGAAGACTATATCCCTATAAGGGAGAGATGCCTTTGCCTAGGACTTTGTACAGGAAACTGGTTGTATTGACGTTTCATATGGGGAAAACCAATTGCATGGCCAGCCCGTTTGCCGGGATTCGAACCCTGGACGAACGACCAATGTGAGCGACTTTACCGCAGTGGGAAATTTAAGTACTGGACAACTCTTTATTTAATTAGGTAATCCATAAACCAAAACTACGTTCGTTCACAAATGATATTCGCAATAGCGTTTCGAATCTAATTGGTGGACTTCGCGCGAAAACTAGCTTTTCTTTTTTGGGGGCGGGGCAACCTACAAGGGATGGAGTTTCAATTGAAATATTTTTGCCTCAGTTTCAAAATATTTCGCGTACATCGGTTCCAGCGAGGTTGGCTACAAACCTTCGAATGGTAGCAGAAGGTGAACCTCGTTTCTAAACAAATTAATTTTCTTACATTCTTCAATATGATAATGAATTATCACAGGTTCCAAATGGTAATCATTTTGATTACTTTTAGCGAAGTAAAGGATGTATTGTAATCGGGAAAATTTTCAGTTTTCAGATTTCAAGGGAAATAGCCGTTTTGTCTGTTCTCAACTCCATTTTGATAAATTCCGTCGTTACATCTATATATACGTATGTTCCATACATCAAAAGCAATTTACCATAAAATGGCTGAAATTTTATATTCTGGTCTTTTGACTAATTTCGGCATGACATCTGTACGTATGAATGTATCTCGCATAACTCAAAAATGATGAGCCATAGAATTTTGAAATCTTGTACATGGAACTGCTATCACATCTAGTTGTGTACCTCAAATTCTAAAACGTAATTAATAGCCCTTCTGGACTAACGCCCTTTGGGCTAATAATTTTTTTAAACTAAAGTCTACACATTATTTAATACATTTCTGAATTTTTGAGCAGTGTTATCTCAATATTGTTCAATTATTGTTATTAAACGACTATTGTTAATAACCGATTAAATAGACATTTCCTTAAAGTGGGCTGATTTCTTTTACTGCTGTAAATTAAAAAATATGGTGAAAATTTATTACATTTTTACGTACCTAAACTCTTTATAAATAGTGTGGCCAATGATTAGCCAAGTGGTGAAAGCAACAAAATTCTGCTTTTCATCGTAGAATAAGCCCTACCAGTAGCCGAGGAGTTAAAAACTGCCGAATGCTAGTAGTTCATCCTGTGGGGCTCAAAGCTAGGCTCAGGCAGATTGCCCCCGAGTCCTTTGACATATTCAAACAGCCAGTCGTCCTAGACCGTATTTCTATTCACCGAAGGGATGTTAATATGGCAGTTTCGTGTTTTCCTCCAAAACGTTTTCCATGCCTTTTTGCATGACATAAATGTAAGCCAGGTGCCCAAGAAATTTCTTACTGGAAGTGTTCCTCCTGCTTAAAGGTTGAATGGATAGCACCCTTAAGCACTAATCATTCGACTAGACATTAAACGGTTTAACTATTTGGTTTGGTTTGATTTATTTAATTATGGCAAAGCATTCTAGGGCTGTCTGCCTAAGTGGAGGGATGCCTTCGTGGAGGACTTCCTAAGGAAAACTGGCTCGTATACACGTTACACATGGGGAAAACCACGAAAACATCCATGCAGCCAGCCCGTTCGCAGAATTCGAACCTTGGACCGAACTTACCAGTGTTCAGCGACTTTACCGCTCGCCCGCTGGTGGACCTGCTTAACTATTTGGATTTTTGCATGTTTTCTCCATACGTGTTGGTGGGAATAAGAATTAGTTTGATTTTAATCTTTCTTTTCTTTCTTTTTTAAACTTTTTTAATGCTTCTCTCCTTTTTAGTATAGAGTTCTTGTCTGCTTTGCCATAACCTATTAAACTAAATCTTAAGCAAATAATCTCGCGAAATTTTGTCTTAATTGATAAATTGAAATAGTCCCCCCAAAAAACTCGACAAAAGCAACTAACTCTGAAAGAATAACTGCCTTTGTGTATTTAGATGTTTTAATTTCTGTTAAATACTTTTATATATGTACACCTTATAAAGCAAAGGCTAACGTCGTGGGCGTTTTTTCAACACGTATTTGCATTGGGGTGTATGAAAGTTCGAATATTCGCAATAGTATGAAACTGGTTTTGAGTAATAAGACTTACCTAATTAGCCTTCGTTAACAAAAACAACTATAGAGCGGTATGATAAAATCACTCCATAATTTGGACAAGCATTAGGTTTTTTCGAAAATAAAAAATATCAGCTTTGCTCTCAGAGGGATCGGGGCAAATTGAGAACATAAGCGACATCTGGCAGCCGCTTAAGTTGCCGATTTTGGGAGTATACTAGATAAGTTGTTCTCACAAATCACAAATAAACAAAAGCATATTTCACTTTGAATTAATAAAATGTTTCACTTATAGTGTTGTTGTTGCTAATCCCACTTGTCTGATAAACTCAAATTTAGCCCACGAATTATTATCTTGGCAAAAGGTACGAGAGAGCCTTTGTCCTTGGCCAGCCTTGAATATCATAAAATTACTGGTGATAATCCTGTCTTATACTCACTTCCGCCCCTATTTTGAAGGAGAGCACTCTGAGGAGCGGATCCGATGGTTTCCTACCCCTTTTCTTCTACCTCCAACCACTCGAAAGGACTTTCAGCTCGCCTAATTTTTTTAGTGCCCTTCATGCCGTAAAGACATTATACATTTACAAACATCCATGCCTTCTCCGGAATTCAAACCCAGACCATCCGGTACGGCAGTCAGCGTTGCTAACTACGTTTCCGTCCGGGAGGCGTTTAATTTATATGAGGCGCAAACTATACTGATCGCCTGATAAGTCAAAAATTCTGCAGCTAGGTTTTACTGGGATTCTAATACGGATCTGCCAATCACTGAGGGAACATACTCGGGGAGATACAATAGTTCCTTATATTTTTCCTCTTTCACACTTACAGAATGACTAGGGAGATGAACAACAACACCCATTCGAATGACCATCCACCATATTTACGCTTGAGTGACTCTACAGAATCTTTTCAAAATTTTTAAGCAAGAAACCTAAGACGTATGTCTAGAATCTGGATGTATATCTGGCCATAGTAGGTTGTTCTTATCATATTATGTAATTTGATTTTAAAGGGTAAAATTCTGTAAAAAGTTGTGTTATAATTCATGGTAACTATTAAATTATGACTTAACAATTCCAATCTTAATCGATTGAAATCGTGAAACGCAATCGAATTACCGAAGAGAGATTTTTCTGAAAATGAAAACCGTAGTCTTATCATGCAGATGTACTAAGCTTATAAGGTATTTTTCCCACTTTTCTAGCGTCCTTCGTGGTGTAGTGGTTCTGCACGCTGGGCCGTTATTCCAGAGGTCCGTGGTTCGATTTCCAGCGAAGGCGGTTGCTAATTTTTCATCTCTCTGGCTTCCAAAAAATCCTGATGTCTCTACAAGCTGATAAAGATTAAAAATGGTCTATGCGGGAAGTTAAAGAAAAGAAAATAAAAGCGTAAAATTATGATTAAAGAAAAGTGAATTTATATGTTCATAATTTTACATTTTTATATAAAGACGCAAATTACAAAATTTTTTACAGTTTTTCATTTAATATAAAAAGTTTGTAATGTTTATTGGCACATTATAGAAACTGATTTTGATAGCTAAATCAAATTATTTTGATTTCTTTTAAATATGTAATCAAATTATCTTTTTTAGTTATAAATATCGTTTGGATCATTAATTTAATCAATCATTTGCTTAAATTATTTTACATCATTATTCATTTACAAATGAATGATTATACGATATTTTCATATTTGCAAAATGTTACTTTTAATACTCAACATCATCAAGCAGAACCATTCGTACAAAAAAATCAGGTGACTTCAAAATTTGGAATCATCGGGTTAGCAACAGGGACGTAATACTGAATATTTAATTTATTCTGTAAACATTTCAAATTTTCTCACTTTATAATCATATGATAATCGCTCCTAAGAAGCCTTATTTGATATTAGCTCACCTAAACACTTGACCTTCAGTCGTAAGAAGTTATCACGGTTTCTTGCATTGATGAATATAAAAAGGGACCTGAAGATTACTGATTTCTTTTTCTGTTTTCTTTATGCATGTATATGAAAGCATGCAATTATTATCGATGTTTCAATAAAAATATGCAATGTTTCGATATCAGTTTCATAACGTGCATACGTTGCATGAATAGTATATCTGCATGAATAATTTGAAAAGATGCAGTGGAAAACTGTGAATTCTTTTATGTATGATATCACCATAATTATGCATTCCTAAACCATTTTTTGCTCTCAAGTAATTTAAGAGGCCATGAGATTTTAACAAATTAAATTTTAAAAATTGCTTTTGGAAATCAAAAAACTGAAATTTTTGCTATTCGTAGATTAATAATTGCTTTTTTCTAGGTCTTTGACCAGTGCCATGATCAAAGATAAGTGCTCGAAAGATGTTGTGTGGAATTATTCTCTTTATATCGCAAAGTGTTAAACCCAGTCTTCGGAAGATTAGAAAATTTTTAATGTAATCCTTCGCATGATAGAGCTATGGGAAGCACAAATTTATGAAAAGGTCTGGATCCCAATTTCACATGTCAAGAAAATCCTGACAAGTCGGCTACTCACTCATCCTTTTGTTCTGTTGTTAATGAATGAGGAACAAATTGTGTATACAATTTCTTTTTTCATAAATCCTCACTAATTGCACCTCCCTCTCATTTAAATTTTTCCCTGGGCCTTCTAAATGTTTCGACTGCTAAGAAATATTGTGCATTTACCATATATTTAATACTAACATCATTTATTTTATACCATATATTGACCATATATTAAATACTAACATCGACATTTTACCATCATATGAATCCACACTACACACGAAAAGTCCCCAGGCTAGAGCCTTATTTTCTTCTCGCCAAAAGTGGTGTCTTCCGTGAAGAAATGTGTGTGTTGTAGCTCCTAATTGGGTTTATTTTTATTTGAGATGCCAGTAAGAGAAAGGTTTAAAAAAAAAAGTATTCAAAGAACGGCATATTTATATAATCATACCATAACAGCGGTAAGCCCGGATTATCGCGCTTACTATTCTTAAGCGAATGACTGGTTTTCATTTATTATTCTCTGTATTAAATAATTAAAGAATTTCTTTGCAAAAAATATTAGAGGAGTGCCATTTCTGAATCTGTGTTAGAATATGACCTGTCAGTGACGGCCGCACCGCACCCCACATTCTTCCGAGCGGTGTTGGAAGGTGTCCATTACTTATTGAAATACTTACCTCTAGGGGTATTGGTAATGACACTTACGGAATATAAACCTGGATATGGACCATTTGTGGCTTTAACACGATGAGACAATAATCATACATGCACAGCATGCATAGATTTTTCAAGATAGATGTTTCTGCAGACAGAAATTTCGCGTTGTAGGGATACTTTTTAACCATTCCTGTGCGTCCGATCTAATTATATGCATCCAAGCAAGAGGTTTTTCGAACACATTATGTCTCAGTTTTGGAACAGAAAAAACCGCATCAGAATTTACTAACACCAATATCCCAGATGATGTACGAGTATTACGACGTATTACGACGAGTATCTTTATATCTCAAAGTGCGTTGCATTAACTAAATTTTACCACCCTTTTATTTCCAATGCGCACATTTTGCCCTGAGTATATTTACGTAATCAAATTGTGTCAAGTAAATAATTGTAGTACTTACATGTTTTAAAACTGTAAATGTATATAATCTAGCTTACGCTCCTGTTACCAATCAGGAAGCGAACCTGCAACATAGACGACCATATCCTTCAGTTCGACTTTTCTTTTGAAGATCAATAATATTTTGGTGTGGATTCGTTATGTGGTGTTTTCTGATCTGGGGATATTAACGAAAGTGCCAGATTTAATTTTCAACAGTATGTATTTGTAGTTAATACTACATGTTTAATAATGATTATATGATGATATATAATGATATATCATCATATAATCATATAATGTATGATGATATATCATCATCTATGAATCATAATCATATGATAGATTTAATTTTTAACAGTATGTATTTGTAGTTAATACTACATGTTTAATAATGATTATATGATGATATATAATGATATATCATCATATAATCATATAATGTATGATGATATATCATCATCTATGAATCATAATCATATGATATATGATGATATATCATATATGATGATATGCCCCGCCGCACCACACATTCTTCCGAGCGGTGTTGGAAGCTGTCCATTACTTATTGAAATACTTACCTCTAGGGGTATTGATAATGACACTTACGGAATATGAACCTGGATATGGACCATTTGTGGCTTTAACACGATGAGACACTAATCATACATGCACAGCATGCATAGATTTTTCACGATAGATGTTTCTGCAGACAGAAATTTCGCGTTGTAGGGATACTTTTTAACCATTCCTGTGCGTCCGATCTAATTATATGCTGAATTCTCCTGATGGAGGTACTCCAAGCAAGAGGTTTTTCGAACACATTATGTCTCAGTTTTGGAACTGAAAAAACCGCATCAGAATTTACTAACACCAATATCCCAGATGATGTATTACGACGAGTATCTTTATATCTCAAAGTGCTTTGCATTAACTAAATTTACCACCCTTTTAATTCCAATGCGCACATTTTTCCCTGAGTATATTTACGTAATAAAAATGTCTCAAGTAAATAATTGTAGTACTTACATGTTTTAAAACTGTAAATGTATATAATCTAGCTTACGCTCCTGTTACCAATCAGGAAGCGAACCTGCAACATAGACGACCATATCCTTCAGTTCGACTTTCCTTTTGAAGATCAATAATATTTTGGTGTGGATTCGTTATGTGGTGTTTTCTGATCTGGGGATATTAACGAAAGTGCCAGATTTAATTTTCAACAGTATGTATTTGTAGTTAATACTACATGTTTAATAATGATTATATGATGATATATAATGATATATCATCATATAATCATATAATGTATGATGATATATCATCATCTATGAATCATAATCATATGATATATGATGATATATCATATATGATGATATATCATCATATATGATGATGTATTATATGATGTTTAATAATATTAATAACATAATATGAAATTAAATTATAAATGATTAAATATTTTTAAATGGTTACATTTCATTAATGGAAGTTTTATCCATATCATTTTTTTCCAATGGCGTCAAAAACTTGCCTGTAACGGCATTGGCCACTTCTAAGGCCAGATGTGGAGGCCATTTTATTGTGGAGTCACCTAATAGATGGCCATCGTTAGCTCCAATGAGGGGACAAGTAATTTTAAGTCCCTACCACATATGCTTCCGCTACGCGGGACTGGATGTCGAAAGGGACATTTCTCAGAACCCGCACATTTCCACGAAACCTACGTAGCCATGTTACCATTTTCACTTACTAAACAGATTTGAACGCCAAGCAGTAATCGATTATCGCTCAGATTGGTATCGCGTGATCCTTCAGAAGCAGTTCTTTCATCTGATTGGTTGATCTCTACGCGGAACGGAGCTGCAGAAGCAACATTTTTGGTAAAGTTTCAAAATATCCCGTGTAGCCGGGACATCTTTTCCGAAGCTAGGTGAGACTTCGCTTCCAGTGGAGCTATATTTTTCTAAGAATCCTCCCGTTTAAACCAATGCTACTAGAATCTCGTTTCTCAGAAAAGTCCCGTCTAGCGGGGACCGTCGATAGATGTGATAACCCCTTTACATCCATGCCTTCTCCAGGATTCGAAAGCAGGCCCTTCGATATGGCAGTCAGGCTCCCCTAACCACCATGCCGTCTGGGCGGAACTCTAAATCATATATATCTTGAATACCTTTATTGTTATTGCCCCACGTTCAGTAAGAAAATAATATTAACATTTTACATTCGTATTTGATTTATTTGACATTATTATTCCAAGCCAGATTAGAAAATGTTTTTTTTTTTTCTGTCACACATTTTCGAGACTGAATCGTGGTTGTGATGAAACATCTGCGTATTCCCCCCCCCGGTCAGGTTTTTTTTTTTTTTTTTTTTTTTTTTTTTAACTTGTTTCCACACATACATCTGATGCATTTAGAATACTCAAGTATCATGCTGTTTTTTGGAAAAGCTTTCTTTATGTCACCTATAATCATTCTATACTCCTAGTATCGCATGCAAAACACTTTGTTTCCTAGCATAGTGCAGAAAAAATTTCCACATTATTAAACGCGATTTTTTTTTTTTTTTTTTTTTTTTTGGTTGTTTTCGTTAGTGTTCAAAAATAAAATTCTTCCCTTATTTATTTATTTCAATTCATTTCAAGAAACAACAGTAATTTAAAAATACTCCAAAGTAAACGGTATAAATTTTGGCTTTTGTATATCAGTACTCATTCGATATAACTCACTAACGCGCAAAGAACAAACTGAAGTTTGTCCAATCTTTAAAAATAACCTTCTTCAAACCGTTGTTTTTCAGTCTGTAATTTACAACTGAACAGTTTGATGACACTCTAAACAGAAAGCAATCTGTATAATATATGCAATATATGTAATTTGTAAATAAATTCAAGGAGAAAAACCTTAAATTTAAGCAATTTTAAAAGGATTTAAAAAGTAAAATCCTGCGCTATCGCTACGAAGATTAAATTTTTTTAAATTTAACAAAGACTGTATAAATGAAATTTTATGTATTGTACAATGAATAGTATTTTAATTTTTGTTATTAATAAAATTCTGTCATCGCGTCGGGGAATTTTTTCTCATTCTTGAAATAATTTAAGATTTAAATTCAGCCATTTTTATAAAGTTAGTTAGCATGTGATGTTGAGAGGCCCCAACTTGTCCGCAACAGTAGTAGTGACTGTTATGAACTGGAAGTTACACAAACTCGTAAGAAGGATTTAATCCCTTTTTATTTCACTTTAGAAATTACAGTTGCGTTCACTTGACGCTCACAAACTACGCCGACCCGACGGTGTAACAAAAATAGAAAGGTACAACAAAAAAAAAAAAAAAAAAAAAAAAAAAAAAAATAACAGGATGCATAACTAACGAAGTCACTATCTACGAGGCTCTATAATTGTAACTATCTTAACCGCGTTCTAAGATACAGCTGAGATTCAGCAAACTTTCGGATTGAGAAGTTGAAAGATTCAACTAACTGCCGAAGTAGGCACATAGGCCGAAACGCGCCAAGCAACCTTCACGCTCGTGAATCAAGAAGCACACTTACAAATCTCGTTTCCCTTCTTTTTAACTCAAAATTACTTCTGCTAAAAATTTGAATACTCTGCGCGTTCTACTTAAATTCGCATACTCTGGCATTGGCAATTCCAGGGGAAAGTAAAGGCTTGACAGGAAAGATAGCTTAAACTTAAAATAAATGTTAGTTAAAATAAATATAAACCCTACATTTGCCGCTGCCAGAATTTGGTAAACTTGGAAGCAGGTCCTAGAAACGACCTGTTGAAAAAATTTCCACATTCTGATCTAAAACTCAAGAGCTCCGTTTACATAAAACAAACTGTTTCCTCAAAATTTACAATAATTTCTATAGATGCATCAGGTTACCATCTCTTCTTACAGGACCCTTTTCTGGTCTTCAGCAATCAATCTTTTCTCTTCTTTCCAGCATCTGGAAGGAATAAGTATCAGTATTTTCTAAATACATTATGATTTACACTTTCTTAACACTGGATAAAGTTTTCGTTTTCGATCCTTTTATTTTCCTTAATTAACTGCTTAATTCACATTCATTCAAGTATTCAAACATGAATTTAACTTACCCTGGTTCTCCACCATGTGTGGTGTCAAACAGAATATTCGTGTTTTAGTATTACCACACTTCCCCTAACCACAATGATTTGTTAGAATTCAACGACCAAATAGACACACCTTAATCGACATACTGAAACTCGATGAGCTATGTTTAACATTCTTAAAATTCAAGTGCAGGTGGAGAACCCTACAAAACACATTCATTCTAAATTCCCCCTCATTCATCTTTAGGCATGCAGGCTTTCGCTCTAAAGCATGATTTTATCTGCTGTTTAATACTTAAATTTGAATTCATTTCTTTCGAGTATTTACTTTTAGCATCTAAAATTTTATGCTTCTAGACTAAATTCTACTTTTACATAACTTTCAAGTATTTACGTATATTTAAAAAATTCTAATACATATGATTTTTACAATTTACCATAAAATGAATAAGATAAAAATAAAATTTTACTTCACGCTTTCTTCGCCAAGCTGGCGGCACTGAAACTAAATTTTTCATTAATACAAGAATACGAAGTTATTTACTTTCGGTCAAATTTTCGCTTTAACATAACAGAATTAGTCTTTCGATCAACAGAAACTGCTTGTTCTTAGATTTTATACTTAAAGAAAATAATACTTTTGCCTTAGCTAAATAAAGTAAAACAAAACTAAGGCTCAACCGAGACAAATTGACTTCCGTCAAAACACAGAACTTCGTACGCATAACATTTCGGAACAAAAGGAAAAATTTATAGAAGATTTTAACTTATCTTTGAGGGTACTTTTCCGTTTTGTCGGCGCAAGCGATAAAGTCGCCAATAATGGTATACAACCGATTCCATACGGAATATTCTCGCTGTAGCCTTTTACGCCTCATTTTCAAAACAAGTCGCAGCTTTTTCTTATCAGATTGATTGTTTCTTTCAATACTGGCATAAAATTACATAGAATTTTTATCAGACATTTCATTTTTATGTCTAAGGCCATTTTCGGTAATTAAGTCAATTAGGATGCAATCACAGCGCTTACCCGAAGCCGAAAATATAGAAAAGGTAAAGTCAAGGGTTAAATTCATCAATTCTAATGAGAATGCATTAGTGAAGTAAAGCTCTGCAGTTTTACATAATTTCTGAGTAAGCTATTCG
Organism: Stegodyphus dumicola; assembly: GCF_044657685.1. Lineage (NCBI taxonomy): Eukaryota > Metazoa > Arthropoda > Arachnida > Araneae > Eresidae > Stegodyphus > Stegodyphus dumicola. The sequence goes on from NC_140768.1 coordinate 234,633,439, forward strand.
TACGCATTGAAATATTTCTTGCATTTAAACTTGTGTTCCAAATTAAGATTTAACTTGAAATTAATGTAGATAATTACTGAGAGCATTAGATTTTTGTAGAGTAGTTTACGTGAGATGAGATCGCTTGGGGTCACGTGATATGAACCGGCGAATCAAGATGTTGAACCATGAAAGCATAGTAAATTCTTAAATTAATGTCTTTTTACAAATTTATTGTCTTTATTTATTGGCTTTTTATGAAATTTTAAGCGATATTAAAATGTTTATGCCTTCAAAAAAAGAATTCTTAGAACTAACATTTTTTTAATATTTTTTATGTGTATGTTGTCGCCAATAAAGTCTGCTTGGCGAGATTTGCGCCGGCGAAACGGAAAAGTACCTCTTTGAGTTTTCGATGATTGGAACTCCGACATCCTCTTTCGGCAGAATTGATCCCGCGTTATGGAATTCATAGAAGTCGATCTTCGCCTTTGGGTTCTTCGAGTTTCGTCCATGGTGACTTTTCTTTTTCGCCCTCTGTACGCCGGCCTCTTGGAGTGGTAGTCTTCGTGTTCCTGTCTTTTCCGTTTTGGTCCTAGACGGCTGGTCTTGGCGGCCTCCGGTCAGGAATCTTGCTTGAATTTCTTCTGTTGGTGGCAGTCTTTTCGTTTCTCCTTCTGTCTTTTTGTGCTCGTGAACGGCGGCTTTGTTTGCTCCTGACTATTTGGCCCTGGAAGTGGTTTCCTCGACGCAGAATTTCTACTGCGGGACGTTGTAACTGGTCTTTTCCTATTTAACAAAGATTCTTTATGCGGCGGCGTTGATTTCTTGCATTTCTTGAATGCTGGATTCTGACCATTTTCCTTTCTTCTTTTCGGGACCGTAGCATGACTTGTAGAAGGGCTAGGTTCCTCTTCTGTTCTCTGCTTCTTGGGTGGTGGAGCGGGTGGCATTACTTCTGGACCTTCCACTTCTTTTGCGCTTGAGTCCTGCAAGAAACTTTTAAGGATTTCAAAATCATTTTGATTATAATATTTTTTCACCTGGTCGGGACTTGCTTTACAGATTTCCCCTCTCTCGTTCTTAAGGTACAATACGACTCCCTTGATTTCCAGAATTACATAGGGGCCTTCAAATTTTGGAGCCAACTTTGCAGTGAAATTGTATGGGGCACTTGATAAAGAAAATTTCCGCTTTAACACTTTATCCCCAACTTTAAAATCTGCTTCACGGCGTTTTCGATCATAGTACAGTTTCTGTCTATTTCTTACCGTATCCGAACTTTTAATCGCCTGATCAATGAGTTCCTGTATATCTTTTTGTTTGAATTCTTCCTCTCTTTGTTGCACAAAGAATAATTTATCTAGTGGCGTAAATAACTTCCGTCCTAAAAATAATTCTGCTGGAGTTTTTCCCGTAGTATCATGATTTGCTGTTTTAAAAGCATAAGCTAACTCATTTATGTAGCCATCCCAGGGCTTGTGATGTGTGCTAACATAACTTCGAATTATTTTTACAATATTTTTATTAACTCTTTCTGCGATGTTTGCCTGTGGTCTATACGGAACCATTTGATATGGCGTATGCCAAGTCCAGTGCAAATGTTTTCAAATATTTGGCTAACGATTTGTTTACCGTTATCACTAATGACTTTTATCGGTGCACCGTATTTTAAAATGTATCTGTGTAAGAATGCATCTGCGACTGTTTTGGTTGACGCGCGTTTAAGTGGAACAATTTCTGTCCATTTTGAAAAATGATCGACAATTACTAAAAGAAAACGATTTTTATTTAACTCACTCTGGCGGAAAGGACCAAGGAGATCTATGCCTAAAATTTCATTCGGAAATGTAGCGCGAATGCTATTTAAGTACCCGGCCGGGCTGTAATTAATATCATTTATTAACTGACATTGATTGCAGGACCTGACATACGCAGTTACTATTTTGTATAATTGCGGGAAATATACCGCCTCGCGTACCCTTTTTAAAGTCTTTCTGACCCCTAAATGACCCGCTGTTTTCGCGTCGCGTTATTCCTTCAAAATGCTTAATCGAAGCGAGGCTGGGATGACTGGTTTATATTCGAAATTTTCGTTTGTTGCTTTCTTATAAAGCAATAAATTATCTATTATTTCATAGTTTTTTGCTCTATTTCTTATTGCATCGATATATGTGTGTTCAAAGCTTTTGGGGTCTTTCAAATGCGCATAGATACTTCCAAATTCAGGATCAGCTTTCAATTCGGCAATAATTGTTTCTCTAGAATCTGAAATTTTTTAAGTCAACACAGCGCATTTGAGTTCATTGCCTTCCTCATCCAGTTATTCGAGGTAGTGCGTCAGCAACATTGTTTTCCTTACCCGGTTTATATTTAAGCCCATCTTATTAACCTGGGCGTTAGGTTTTTTCCCCGAGCAAAGTCTACCAACAGCCGCATGATCCGAAAAGACTGTTACTGGCGCTTTGCCGAAATAAACTCGAAATTTGTGTACAGCCATTAATACGGCTAATGTTTCTTTCTCTGTAGCTGTATAATTCCTTTGCGTAGAGTTTAAAGTTTTACTAAATAATGCCAAAGGATGGCCATTTTGCATGAGAACCGCACCCACGGCATAGTCCGACGCATCTGCTGCAATTTCCAGGTTTTCGTCCCCCTCCGGGAATTTCAAAACAGGGGCATTGATAAGCGCTTCTTTTAACCTTTCGAATGCGGTGTTTGCTTCTGCTGTCCACGTGAATTTACTTTTATTTCTTTTAATTACTAACAAGGGTTCAACAATATTAGCAAAATCTTTTATGAATGACCTATAATAAGAACATAACCCAAGGAAAGAAGAAAGTTTCTTGGCGGTGTTGGGAGGTGGAAAATTCTTGATGGCTTTTATTTTTGAATCCTGAGTTTCTATACCCTTTTGCGAAATTTTATAACCCAGATATTTAAGTTCGTTAGTCGCGAACTTGCATTTTGATGCGTTAATTGTAAGACCGGCCTCTTTTAATAATTAAAAAACCTCTTCTAAATCTTTAATATGTTGTTCCAACGTACTACTCGTTATAATCATATCATCTAGATAGATTAAAGTCGATTTTCCTAGGACAGGCTTTAGAAAAATGTGCATAGCTCTGGAATGTTGACGGAACCTCACACAACCCAAAAGGCATGCGTAAAAATGCATAAGTGCCCGATTTTGTGATAAACGCAGTTTTATGTATGTCTTCGAGTCTCATAGCTATTTGATAGTAGCCCAGACGTTAAGTCCAACGTAGTCATGTATCTCGTAGACTTAATCTTTCTAATAATTTCCTCTATAACCGGCAAAGGGTAAACTGGGAATTTAGTAACACTATTAAGCTTTCTGTAATCGATAGCAAACCTCCAAGCCCTTTTATCCGAGGGAGGGAACTCATTCTTTTTCCTACATAGTACGACTGGACTCGCATACTCACTATTTATGGGCGTTATTATCTGGTTCTTCAACATTTCCTGAATGTGTTCTTCAATTATTTGTTCTTTCTGTTTATCATACCGGTAAGGTTTAGTCCTACAGGGTTTGTCGGCAGTTAATTGTATATCATGCGTAACAATTTGACAATTACCAGGCCGTTCTGTAAACAAGTTCGAAAAAGTACTCACCACTTGCTGGATGGCTTGGCTTTCATGGTCATTCAAATGGCTAAGGTCCACTTGCGGTTGTTTCACTGGCTCCACCACCCTCCGATCCATTTCCAGCATAATTGAATTTTCCTGAAAATTCAGTTTGGCCTTCGCGGCCTTTAAAAACTCCATGCCTAAAATGACTGGACTCTGCAAATTTTTGACCACAAAAATTAATACTTTGAGGCTTTCATCTTTTACCTGTATTTGTAATGATAATTTCCCAATGCACTAACAAGTTTTTCCTTGCGCTGCTATGATTTCTGTGTTTTTATTTTCAAATAATCGTAACCTATTAAAATTCTTCTTAATAAATGTATCACTCATAAAATTACCTTCTGCCCCTGTATCGATGAGGGCTTCTACTGGTACATCGCCAAACAGGACTTGTATAATCGGTAATTGTGATTTCTTTACCACGACCGTATTTAGGTATTTTCTTGAGGATTTTTTCGAAACTTCCGGGGTCTAGACCCTCGCTTTTACAGGCCCCTGTAAAAGCCGTAAGCTTTTACAGGAAAGCTTACGTTTAAAGCTTTCCTTTCAACTTCTGTCTTCTGGGTACGCGGACGGTTGTTTTCAAATTTCCTTTTTGGGCCTTGACCTTCGAGCTGCGATGAGTTAGCTTTATAGCTCTTTCCCCCATAAGAGCGATTTGTGTTTCCCGTCTGTTGGTTTGAGGATTGCCTTCGGAGACCTTGAGAATACGATGCCCCTCTAACTTTTTCCGCTATTCTGCGATTTTGGAACTTGACCGCCAACTCGAAGAGTTCCTGCAAGGTGCTTGGGTTTCGAATTTCGAAGTAATCTTGGACAGCAGGTAGCAATCTTGGTAAGATTATTTCAATAATCTCCGCGTCGGGTTTCTTCCCATACAGCATATCCTTCAGTTTAATTTTTCGCAGAATAAAGTCCGTCAACTCTTCTATATTTCGTTGATAAAAACTATATAGCTCGGCTTCTAGCTTTGCTCGGTCTTTCACTATGGGGAAGACCTTTAATAATGATATTCTGAAATTTTCAAAGGTATATGTTTGGCCTCCGAATTCCCCTAATAAAAATTTCCCTATATTCTTCCACCATAGTGAGGCCTGTCCTCTTAGTGCAGACGTGGCAATGGCAATTGTCTTTCAGGCACAGGGTATAGCTAGAAATGATTTTCTAGGCCTTCTAAGAATATCGCCACCGAATTTTTTCCGTCGAAATTGACGTTTGGCTTGATTGACGCTCTCATCGTCTGGACCAGGTATCCAAATCCTTCTAATTGGTTCGCCATTTCTTGTTGTTGGACTTGTACAGGAGCTTCCATCCAGTTTTCGGCCATTTCAGTTCGAAAAGTGTTCGGGCGCCAATATGATGTTGCGTGGCCCCAACTTGTCCTCAACAGTAGTAGTGACTGCTATGAACTGGAAGTTAACAAACTCGTAAGAAGGATTTAATCCCTTTTTATTTCACTTTAGAAATTACAGTTGCGTTCACTTGACGCTCACAAACTACGCCGACCCGGCGGTGTAACAAAAGTAGAAAAGTACAACTAAAAATAAATAACAGGATGCATAACTAACTAAGTCACTATCTACGAGGCTCTATAATTGTAACTATCTTAACCGCGTTCTAAGATACAGCTGAGATTCAGCAAACTTTCGGATTGAGAAGTTGAAATATTCAACTAACTGCCGAAGTAGGCACACAGGCCGAAACGCGCGGTTCTTAAATTTCTACCAAGCAACCTTCACGCTCGTGAATCAAGAAGCACACTTGCAAATCTCGTTTCCCTTCTATTTAACTCAAAATTACTTCTGCTAAAAATTTGAATACTCTGCGCATTCTACTAAAATTTACAAACTCTGGCATTGGCAATTCCAAGGGAAAGTAAAGGCTTGACAGGAAAGATAGCTTAAAATAAATGTTAGTTAAAATAAATATAAACCCTACAAGCAAATTTTAAATTGGAATAGGGTTTTTGTTCACAAGCTCTAAAACACAAAATGCGATCTTCATGAATTTGTTTTTGGTTGTATACAGGGGTTCCAATTTTCCTTGAAAAATCAGAATCTTTTTATAGAATCAACAATGTTTTTGGTTTAATTGTTTAAATTTACTTTTTATAAACTTTACAATTTTAAATTACCAATTCTAATGTAATTAATTACAAATTCCACGTTTTTGGTACACAACTGTACATGCAAAGTTATAAAAAATCTTGACGTTAATTGAAATGCGAACCAACACTCTCTTTAGTATCTGAATCAGAGAATGTTTATATTAGAAAGATAATTTGCTTTTCAAACCTAGGACTTCATCGCTTACAGATAAACGGATATACTGTTAAGGCAAACTCTTGATCTTGAATTTGACCGCGATATCGCTAGAAATTATTTTCATTGAAATAAAAAATAAATAAATAAATTAGATGTTGAACGTTATTAGAACCAAATACCAAAGTGCATGGTTTTCGGCTGTTGGAAAAGTCAAAAACCGGTGTTTAGTTTTCACTTTCTAATGTTGTTTCTTTCTTAGATAATAATGGCTTGTAACTGAAACTGCATACGAAAAGATATTTCTTTTAAGAATGGAGCTTTCTGCTTCCTTGACTAAAATGAAAACTCCTTTCCATTGTAAATCGAGTATTGTTCTTTTGTCCTTGTGTATGGTTATAGGTTGAAATAAAAAATGTTTGCTATGCAGTTTTTGTGAATTTGAATAAAATAAATATATACGTAATTTCAATGATTTTTTAAGGAATTACGTAGAAATTACGCAGTTCTTCCTTGCACGCACAAAAGAATATCATAATTTTTATGAAACTTCTTTTAAGAAAATTTGCATGTTGTAATCTTAATGTTGAGTTTACAATGAAAATATAAACGAGTTAACAACTCTATATCGGTACGCTTTTCATGAACGTGGTTCGACTAGATTTAGAAAAATAAAATGAAAAGTTTTGCGGTTGCCATTTGCTCTTTAAAGGAACGCCATAAGAGTACAAACAGTTCCGATTCCTTTTGTAAAGGGGAAAAGAAATGCTCTGGGGAAAAAAGTACAAGAAAATATACAAGGAGGAATATATTCGTAGCAGGCATTTAAAAGGAAACAGGCTTGTGTGTTATTCTTCGAACAGTCTCTACTGTAAGTAAGGCAAAATACCTAGGAGTAATTTTAAATCTATCGTTTACCTGAAATGCACATATAAACAGTGTGTGTGTGGAAAAGCGTACGGTATTGTGAAAAAGCTTTACCCACTACTTTCTAAGGACTCTGGATTAAACCTTGCACGCAAAAGAAGGCTTTACACTGCAATTGTCAGGCCTGTTAGCATATATGCTTTCTCGGCCTGCGCAAGTGCTAAGGCAAGTGAAATTCACCGGTTCCAAGTTCTGCAAAATAAGATCCTGAGAACCATCACGAACGCCCCATACTATATTAGAAATGAAGATTTACATCGCGACCTTCATATTGATTATATCCAAGATAAAAGACTACTTATCCAAGATAAATAGACACTTTTTCAGGAAAGCAAAGACCAACAGTATAGCTAACTTTGAGTATATTCTGAGCTATGAAATCATCCCGGACGATTTGCTCATCCGACCTTATGCTGCACACTCAATTAAGCAAGCCCAGGGCTTAATTTCTAAAATTAGAAGCGCCGGAGCCCTGTGGAAGACCGTCAGCAAAGAGAAACAAGAGTAAATAAATAATTAAAATGACTATTAAACTCATTCATAATTTTAAAATAAAATATTTAATTATTATCAAATTAATTAAGAGCTGTTTAATTAATGTTTATTAATTGTTATTTAATCAATAATTATTATATAATTAATTAATTATAATTTAATTTAAACTTATTAGATAATTATTTACTGAAATAATTAAATAATTAAACTCAAATTAAATGTAAAGAGATAAATTAAAATATAATAAGCGATTTTTAATATAATTTTATTGCTAAAAATAAAATTTTCGAGATAAAATTTCTACTGAAATTGTTATTCAATTACATAAAAAAAGTGCTGCAGCCTTCTTATTTAGGGCTTCGGTGCGCATCGGCTAGAATTATGATTTATTACAAAAACTAAGCAGTACAGGAGCCGGGATCCGGTGAGCTACAGCCCAATTTAAGCTCTGATCGTAGGGGGGGGGGGCGGGAAATCTTTTATCATCACAAAAATTAAATATACTTAAAGTATGGCTGATGATAATTCAGATCATGCTAAAAACAGGTGAAACAGAATGAGAGCGTGAGGGTATGAGTGGATGAAAACAAAAAATTGAATGGAATCTTGGTGAGAGAGAACGTTCTTTTTGACTACGGCTCTCTGCTGATATAATTATAGCCAATCAGTGGATGTACGTCAGGGGTAAAATGAGTCCTAAATCTGACTCCTAATGATCCTCTAAGGATAATAATCTGACTCCTAAAGTTGCTGCTTACGCTTTTCACCCCCCCCTCCCCCGTATTTGGTTACATTAGTGGATACTGTGGGAAAGACGATGTATAGGACGTGCTTGAGCAATTTATCTCAGTATTTCACTCTTATTGTACTCACTGTCACTTAACGCATATTTAAGAGCACAAATTTTCCTTCCTGCGAGGATAACTAACTGTAACCATCGATAACAATACACCAGATAGAATGGCATGGCGAGAAATTTACGCGTTTCTAAACAAACTCGCCCAAATTTATTGGTCTTCTTAAAGGGAAAGGTTTCGGCATGTGAGTGAGGCGGACTTTAATTGAACGTCTCATGTTCATGTGTCTTGCATTTCTAGGGAGATAGAGTATTGCAAGGTCTGCTTAATGTTAAACTAAAACGTTACGAATTCTATTTTTTTTTCTCCTTAAAATTGTGTTTCAGTTTTAGAAAAAGAAGTGCCGGAGCTCATCTTATTTAGGGCTCCGGTGCTCTCCGGCTAGAATTGTAATTTATCTTAAAAATTGAGAAGTACCGGCTCCGGTGAGCTCCGGCGCAATTTAAGCACTGGGTAAGCCAATAATTAAGTGTTACTTGTCAGTACTCCGTGGTAATTAGCAAAATCGTTATGTGGGCTCTTAATTAAGACGTGTGCGTAATATACGGCAGCACTTTGGTTACATTATACAATACGGGGAAGGTAAACTGTATATATATATAATATATATATATATATACAGTTATATATATATATATATTTATATATGTATACAGTTCCATACACACACACACACATATATATATATATATGGAACACAAATTTAATTTAAAAAAAAGTGTTATTCTGGTTTTTCTAGCTCCGTAATGTACATACAGTATACTCTCGATTATCCAGACTAATGCCGGGGAAGTAGATGTCAGATACTTAAAAATCGCGGATACTCCAAACTGTCAATTTTTATGCATAATATACGTGTTAACTTCCTTAAAAAATCAGTAATTTTACTTCGTTTGAGAACATTTAAATATTTATCGAATTTTATTATTTATTGCGCAATTTTTCGATTTATTTATCAATACCTTTTGGTCGACGAAGTCCAACATAGTTTCAACAGAAATCATTGCCATCTCAAGTCTAATGTAATTGTCAGTGTCTTCTTCGCTTGCATTCTCAATACCGCTCTCTGGTCTCTTCTTGTGACATTTGAAACGGTATCCTTATCATTCAAGCACTGAGAGTCAAGCTCAGTTGAATCGCCGCCGAAACATTCCTCGACTTTTCCAATCGACATTTTCGAAGAATTTTACAGTTTAAATTTTTTGGCATACAACTTCGGTTACTGCCTCGACTTCTTCACAATCAAATTAACTCCGATCTCTATATTAGGAAGACTTTTTCTTAATTGAACGGACCAATGCTATTGATTTTGCTTTTTTGCCCAAGCACTTGCTACTCCGTATAAAGCATTCAGTTCAGTCAACTTTGCCCCAAACTTCATTAAATTATCTTCTCAGCAAGAGTTATGAGAAGAAAATTACAGAGGGTGTTTACACATTTTTAGAACGACATCGGAGCTGTTTAATTAATGTTTAAAATGAAAAGAGCATTTTTTAAATATTCGATCTGATATCCTTTTTTTCTGGACTACAAGCCTACATTCTAATTTCCATGATAGAAGGTATTTTTGTAAACTTTTCAGGAGTATTAATTTCATTCAGGTCTTAATTTCTAAGATTAGAAGTGTCGGAGCCCTATGGAAGACCGTCAGCAAAGAGGAAAAAGAGTATGTAAATAAATAAAATGACTATTAAACTCATTAATATTTTTAATTAAATAGTTAATTACTATCAAATTAATTAATAGCCATTTAATTAATGCTTATAAATTGTTATTTAATCAATAATTATTATATAATTAATTATAATTTAATTGATAATTATTAGATAATTAATTATTATTTACTGAAATAATTAAAGATTGAAGTAATTAAAATTAAATAAAATGTAAAGAGATAAATTGAAGTTTAATAAGCGATTTTTAATATAATTTTATTGCTAAAATAAAATTTTCGAGATAAAATTTCTATTTAAATTGTTATTCAATTACATAAAAGAAGTGTCGCAGCCTCCTTATTCAGGGCTCTGGTGCGTTCCGGCAAGAATTATGATTTATTGCAAAAACTAAGAAGCACCGGAGCCGAGATCCGGTGGGCTCCGGCCCAATTTAAGCTCTGATCATTAGGCGGAGGGAGGAAAAGTTTTTTTATCATCACAAAAATTAAATATATTTAAAGTATAGCTGATGAAAATTCCAGGGCGAAGCAGAATGAGGGTATGAATGGGTGGAAACAAAAAATGAGGAGAAAGTTGGTGAGAGAAAACGCTGTCTTTGACCGCGGCTCTCTGCTGATATAACTATAGCCACCAAGAAGATGTGTCAGAGGTAAAATGAGTCCTGAATCCGACTTCTAAGGAAGAAAGTAAAGTTGCTGTTTACGCTTACCCCCATTAGTGGATACTGTGAGAAGATGATGTATAGGAGGTGCTTGAGCGGCTTATCTCAGTATTTCACACTTATTGTACTCGCTGTCACTTAAGGCACATTTAAGAACACAATTTTTCCTTCCTGCGAGGATAACTAACTGTAAGCATTGATTATAACACAGAAGATACGATGGCATGGCAAGAAATATACGGGTTCCTAAACAAACTCCTCCATATTTATTGCCCTTCTTTAAAGGGAAAGGTTTCCGCATGTGAGTCTTTAAAAACCTCTCATGTTCTCATGAGTTCGTATTTCTAGGGAAATAAAGTATTGCAAGGTTTGCTTATTGTTAAACTAAAATGTTAAGAATTCTAAATTTTTCCCCTTTAAATTGTGGTTCATTTTATAAAAAGAAGCACCGGAGCTCACCTTATTTGAGGCTCGGGTGCGCTCCGGCTAAAATTGTAATTTATCTTAAAAATTGAGAAGTACCGGAACCGGGCTCCGGTGGGCTCCGCCGCAATTTAAGCACTGATTTCATTCCTTTCTCATATGTCTCATTCTCAATATAAGCTGCTGTTAGAAATTTTTATTCCAAAGCATTTGCTTTTTTTTTAATATCGAAATCGTTCTAAAAGTGTGTAAATACTCTCTGAGAAGATTAAGACACCTAATGATTAACCTAAAGTCGTTGAATCTTAAAGACGCTATATAGCGATTAGAGTATGCTCGGACTTGCGCGTGTTTGTTTTTTGCACACTCTCACGTGTTGAAGTGCGTATGCATGGGCATAGTTACTCTTGCATGATCCGCAAACCGGATAATCAGCATCCGAATAATCGAGAGTAACCAGTACATCGTTTTAAAATCTTATTTTGGTTGCATTAATGATTGGGTTTTCATTAATTACATTAATGATGTTGATATTTCTAGAAACTATCAGTAAAAAGAGTTATGAATACTTTATTATTGATGTTTATGTACTAGATTATTAAAAAGCTTATTTTTTAATTACCTCATTTTTTGTACTGATAAGCAATAAACTATTGTTATATAAAGAACAAAATAAATAAAATTAATTATTTGTTGATAGTTGGGAAAATTTCATCAGGCAGTATGCATGAAAAGTATCTGTAATTGTTTTTAAATCACCCACTTCCAGCTGCATTCAAATTTTTATTCTTTATATACTAATACTGAGCGAGACCTAAAAACATCTTTCTTTTACAATACGGCTTACCAGCGGCCGAGTGGTATTCTCTAGTCCAAAGTCTTCTGAATACTAGTAATTCAAATCCCGCGAACAAGGTTGCTGAATGTGCGCTTTCGTGGTTTAACCCACGTGTAACGTGAATACGAGCCAGCTTCCCTGAGAAAGTCCTTCAAGAAGCCATCCCTGCCCTTAGGCAGATAGCCCTCGAGGCTTTGCCGTAATCACACAAACCAAACCAAACCAAACTTTTACAGTACATCTCCCCTTATAACCTCTAACGCACCCGTTTAGATTTTCCTTCGTAATTAACATCATTCTTCCTTTCTTGACCGCATTTGCAACGACACCGTTTTTATAACTTCCCCCTCTTCGGAATCTGTGTAGGTGTCCGACGGGAGAGAGGCGAGGCGCAGCGGTTAGGCCGAAATCCGCATGTCCGGATCCTGATAGTTTATTTCACCTGTATCCTTTTGAATGAAAATGTAGCCGAGGTTTATATAATAAGGAGCGGTTATCACCGAGTGTAAGACGAACTATCACCGAGTGTGTCGCTATCACTGAGAGTTATGTAACATAAGTCACTCGGCCGTAAATGATTAAAATGTTTGTTAAGGGAACAACGAAGTACCGGAACTACTAGAATGAGAGGGCTTCCTTACGGTTGGTTGCTACAGTATTTACTTAAAGAATAGGGTTAGAATTTTAGGTAAGACTTGAGTATTGATCATTATCACCTTTAAGCAAAGTTGGGTACGTTAAATCTGCAGCCAGAAAGTATTTTCCAATGTTTGAAATTAAAAACGTAGGGTTCGACAGCCTGGGACACTATCTACAGAGATGTTTTCGCAGTCATATTTAAAAGCAGGGCATTGAAAATGAGTATTCTATTTTCTAGCTGTAAAATCTGTGACACAATTTAGATAGCAGATTTTTTTACTTTCAGTCATCGCTTCTTAAAAAACAATATTGATATAATTAAAAATAGTTGTTGTTTACTTAGAAAATCAGATGTCCCTTAGTTGGGAAATATTCCATTATCGTAATCTCAGTCGTTAAGGAAGACTCGTCAAGCAAATGGACAGACTATACATTCAGATAATGCCACTCAAAATATTGGTCAAGGTCCTCGATATATTGACCCAGAAAGGGTTTTGATAAAAGTCTCGTTCAGAATTGTGGCAACGCTTTTAACTGAGTTTAAATTCTAGTTTTCGAGGGCGAAGTGCAAAGAAGATGTAACAGTGGATTATGATACGAATTTAAAATAAGTTTAAATGTAGATCATGGCTATCGATGTAAAGTATGTTCGCAACTTTTTTACTTGAAAACACACATGTATTAACTATCGTGCATATTAAGAATATTGAGGCAAAAGATATACTAAATTTTTTCATTAGAAACTGCATTCAAAGATGGATCCAGAAATGAGTCTTCCCCCCTCCCCAATTTTTTTTATTTTCATCTGAATCTTAAATAAATGGCTTATTGCGATGAATGTTTTTTCTCCTATCTCTCGAAATTTTACATAAATACGGTATCGATTCCACGATTACTTTCATTCGGAATTAAGATGAAATATATTTAACCTCTTAATGCGTCAGTAAAAATTCAGAAAAGTGGTCTTTTTTCAGCCAATTTCTGTAGTCTTTATTTTAGGTCAACCTCGTTCTTTATTTAATTCAAAACTGTAACGAATATATTCTGTTGTATTCATATCTAAGAAAAAATCTTGAACGTACTTACTGAGATGTACGGAAATAATTTAATTCGGTGTACCCGAATTAACTCTGTTGAGTGGATTAAGAGGTTATGAGCTCCGAAAAGGTATTTTCAGTACCTCAACATAGAAATGCAGATTTTAACGGTAGGGCGTTGAAAAGGAGTAGGAAGCTCACTTCCATGCGTTTAAATGCATATCATTTTGTTTACAGATGCTTTTCGACTTACAAAGTCTTTCCTGTAATCATTAGTCATCATTAGTCGAAAGTTGAAAGCACTCTCGCAAATGCGTCTTAACCTAAGACCTAGCCTAGTGGCTTCCAAACATTGTCTATGTGGGGAAACATATAAAACTTTAGTTTATTTTGTGTAGAAACCTGACCATCCTCAGAAAAGTAAATGCTATACGAAATTGACAATGTTTACTCAATTACATTAACAATTACATTGGCAATGTTATTGTAGAATACAATTGTTTACGTTATATAGAAAATAAAATTCAACTACATATTCACTAACATTGCTTTTATTATTAAACTAATATAGCGATAAAATATATAATTTGATTATTTATTTTAAATATTTAGCTTCCTGATCTGCAAAATATTCAAATATTCTGTCGAAATTTTGTTTTAATTTATGCAAACATACAGCAGTTGCATGAAAATACGAGGTTTTGCAGAACACACTGATCTAGGCTTTATGTTTAAGCAAGGCCCACTAGTGGCCGAAAGGTAAAATCGCTGAACGCTGATAGTTAGATCCGAGGTTCGAATCCTGACGAACGGGCTGGCTACATGAGCGTTTTCGTGATTGTCTGCATATTGTTACAGATTTGGTATTTAAATAGCTTATGTTAGTTGAACTGTAAATTAAATGGTTTTATTTTCCGCGCAGTGCAGCGCGTGACGAATATTAAAAGAAAGCTAAGCCGGAAAATTGAAAATACAAGAACGCGTGCATGTAATATTTAATAAATATCTCTTTTTGATTTCGAGAAAGTACTAGAAAATTCTCGCGCGCGATTTTAAAATCTTATAAATAGGAGGAAAACCTCTCAATTCGATGAGTCAGTTATTTTAGTTAGTTTGTTGTTGTTTAAGAGTTTGTTTAGAAAACTGCTCTTGTTGACTGTAGCGAATTCGCGGATTAGCTTTCTTTAGCTGTTTTGAATTAAGTTCTTTTGAACGTTTGAGTAGTTAAAAGATAACTACTGTGAGATTTTGTAATACTGCACGAATATTTGAGGAAATTTAAGCATATTTGTTGTGATAATAATAAATTTTTGTTCATTTTTCATTGGACTTGTGCATTCATTTCGTAACGAACCCATACGCACGCAACAATATGTATCATGTATACGAGCCAGTTTCCCCGAGAAAGTACTCCACATCTCTTCCCTTTAGGCAAATAGTCCTCGAGTGCTTTGCCTTGTAAAAAGTCAAATAAACCAAACTACACCTTATTTTAAATGTGCTCGGAATTCTCAGACTTGTCATTAGTCTACCGGTTGGGCGAAATCGTTTAATCTATATTCTAATAGACAGTTGAAAATGCAAATCAATGCACTGAATATTGCACTAAAAGTGTAAATCTAACCAAGTGTGAATATATTCGCAGTTAATTGTGTGCAGCTGAGACACTGGACTTCAAATCATTCTGAAGCATTAAATTTAATTGCCGAATAGTTGGGCTGTTACAGCTTACAAGGACATCCAATTGCCTATATTGCCAGCAGGGCCTGACTGAGGTCTTAGGGACAGCGTTCCTTCAATTCCTTTCAATGTGATGTACGTGTGAGTAACACGTGCATAAGAAAATATCCCTAACATTAACTAGGAAAGCCGAAATCTTAGTTAAGATAGACATGTTACAATTAATAATCAAATTTAATAAGGAAAAGTAACAGTTGCCGGGTACATTATAACGGCTTAAGAAATTCAGAGCACAGTACAGATGCGAGTACACAAGTTCACATATCTCGGCGAAGCAGAGACGCACACATTTGTTGAAGTAGTTCCACTTGACTGCCGGGGAAAATTCTTCTCTCCACGTCAGCCTGTAGGTTTGCCAAACGGGTTTACTGTTTCGCCAATTGGCGCTTTTCTGTACAGTTTTTAAGTCCGTATCGCCTGTTTGGCGCTGCCGCTGCAAATGTCCACTTTCTTTACTTTTCTGTGAAAGAGAAACAGGATTGTGAGAAACGAAGGACGATGTGAGGGCCTCCTAAATATGAGCTCTAGTTCTGGACGCCTTACGAAGACATCTAGTACAGCCTAACGTGCTCCACGGTGTCCTCCCCCCCCCAAAAAAAAATGTTTATTAATTTTTTCTTTTTGTCCAATTGAAAAATCTGAACTTCACATACAGCGGAGCTAGTCGGCGCATGGAACCGACTCCGTTACCTCAGATATACACCAGTTTGAATGACTGTTAAGTAGTAGTTAGAACTTAGCTCCTAATCTCACCAATGAAGTCAGTAATTTTCACTTAGTTGATTATAGCAAAGCACATTAGGGCTACCTGCCTGAAAGAAAGGATGCATTTGTGGTGGACTTTCTAAGGGAAACTGGCTCGTATACATGTTACACATGTGGAAACCACGAAAACGCTCATGCAGCCACATCGTTCCCCTGGAATCGAATCCAAGTCAGTGTTCAGAGATTTTACCGCTCTGCTGGTAGGCAAGAAGCCATAGGACTTGCACGATTTGGTAGTCATAATAATTTTTAAGAAGTTGAGATTACCCATTTTTAATTCCTTTTATAATATATTTCTGTAGCAAGCAAGAACCTTTTGTATGTGATTGGCAAAAACCTTTGCTCATATGCGTTTCGTACAAGATATTGTATTTGTATTTCCAGCTGAAAAGATCAAAATTCAGTGTACCATTTCCATCAGATGCAAGGAGCTGGAATTTGAAACTATTCTAATAATTCGTAGTAGTTCTATTTTCCTCTCATAAAAATGAGGCTTATAAAAAGGCTGGATAGCCCCTTGTTTCCAGTTTCTCTACGATTCTGTGTTCCTAGCTGTCTTAAACCGGCTGTATTGAATGCGTTTCATTTTCGAATCGTGATAAAACTAAACATTGTTAGTATTGTTTTTAAACATTGATAAAACTAAACATTTAGTCGAACTACTGTGATTAAGTCGCGAATTATTATTATTTTTTTTTCTGATTGAAATATTGTAGAATGCAATCTATATAAAACCAGCTAAAAGCTCTTCTGCCGAGCCTTTTTGTTCTATGCATCGAAGTCCCTCATTCTGCAGTTTTTGTTACTAGTGAGACTTCAAAAAATTTAACAATTAAATCTTTTCAGCAAATATTTTTTTCAGTTTTGTTCGGGACAATCTAATTATGCACTGTTTAAAACCAAATAAAGAAATTTGATGCCAAGTGTCTGTAAAGCACCAGAATTAGTAGAATTTTCCGTTATGGCTACGTTTCCGGCAGTTGAATGGGCTGTAGATAAGGACTGTGGCTTCTCCGTTGTTTAATGCAATTTTTTTTTTAGGAATTCAATTTTTGTTTATATATATAAGCTAATTTTCTTAGAAAACCTTTCACGAAAGTATCTTTTCCAGTAGGAGACAACCCTTGAGTATTTATTGCTAAATTTGTAAAGTTATCTAAGCATTAATTAAAGAATAAATAATTTAGAATGATATATTGCCATTATTCAGAAATTAACTTTCAGAATTCATTGATGTCTAGGTGTTTCAAATGTTTCTTTCCTGGAGTAAAAGCTTGATGACAAATCTTCTAATTTCCGCTACAGCATAAATCTTTTTGAAAAGTAATGAATTTTGTCTTTACGAAAAATTTTCATAATCTTCATCTTTTCCCTTACGCAGATTGCCAGCGTTTTCCTATCATTTATAAACCAAATGATGTGTAGGATTCCATTTGATACAGCTAGTATATATAACAAGAAAAAACTATCATTGAAACGTTAATGTTGCTTATTAATTGAGCTATGCATTTCCTCTTCATTTTACTTCGAGTATATTTTTCTGTACTTTTTTGCGAAATTATTTTACGCAAACCTTTCCACACTACGCATTGCGTTATAGCTTTATAAAAAAATAAGTAAATAATAAAAACTACGAGAACATACTGTGAAATATTTTTTATCTTAAAGTAAACGTACTTTTTCCCTTTCCTTATTTTCTGTTATCAGGTGTTTTGAATAGATTTTTATCGTTATTTGTTGATTTAACTCATGTGACATCAGATCACTTAAATTGGCACGTGACGTTACGTGAACGCAACATAACCCCTTTTCGCTACCTTTGCATATAAGTTATCGACTTAAATTACGCATATTATATAAGGCCACCAGACCGGTATAGTGCCTATTAGATGCCTCTATATAATAAAATAGCCACCACCTCTAGCCTTTTCAAAAGTATATATGCATTGATTGTATAAGTCAGAAAAATTTGCACATACTCAGGACTTTACTACTTTTGATGTTTGCGTAGTAGGATTCAAATGACTATTTCCTCGCTACTGATTGGACTTCAGCTCATCACACTTTCACCGCCAGTGAGTCTGCAGAGAAAACGTGTCTCATTTTATTAATCTCAAGTGTTCACACCTTTATGGTGAAACAATTATGAAGAGCCGTTATGTGTGAGGCCTTTAGTGGGGTTCCGTGATAAGCTCTGGTAAGAGCAGGATAAATTCCTGCTGAACACCAGAATACGCAACTAAAGCATAAAAAATGTTCACATTTTATTTATTGTATTTTCTTTCAAAACACCATTTTCTGTGTAAGACTATTACTCTCTAAATGGGTTGTCACTTACTTGCTGTTGGCTGATTCGTGTTTTCTTTTAAACCAGGTTGCTGATTGTTCAGCTGCCAATTTACACTACCGTGCGATTTCGCCTTAGCCCGGAAGATTGGGGCTTTCTTCTGTTTGCTTGCAATTCTTTCTCCATTTACTTCTTTTCCTTAAGATTATACCAATTTTTTTTTTCTTACTTATATGCTTCTACACGATTCACATTGCACAAACTCTCTAATGCCGGAAAGCGATTTTTAAGAAATAAAATAAAACTAGGTTTCCAAGATTTTTAAAATGTTATGTTTAAACTGATATGCAAAACTAGACCACAACTGTTGAAACTTCTACCAGAGCATTGAAGAGTATATAATCATTAAGTTATGCTATAGTGTCAGAGCAAGTTTCCACAGCAGATGAAAAAGGCTTCTTTGGGGATGTCAAATTCGTATCTCTACATTCTTGGAACTATTTAAACAATAAATTATCATCATAAATTTTGGCTCACAAAATTATTTATTATGTAAGCTTTTCTGTAATGCAATATAAACTTATATATATATATATATATAAACTGTATATAAACATACAGTTTCAGCCTAAGGCCCACCAGCGGCCGAGTGGTAAAGTCGTTGAACACTGGTAGGTTGGACCGAGGTTCGAATCCCGCGAACGGACTGGTTGCAGGGCGTTTTCGTGGTTTTTCCCATGTGTAACGTGTGTACGAGCCAGTTCTTTTAGAAAGTCCTCCACGAAGGCATCCCTCCCCTTAGGCAGATAGCCCTCGAGGCTTTGCCGTAATCACATAAACCAAAGCAGTTTCACCCTAAACTAGTGTTACACTGGAAGACTGCATCTAACGAGTGGCTATAATTAACTGACAGTGGCGAGATCTATTTGCGAGAATGACGCCACATTTTGTAAGAAGATTAAACAAGACGGGAGATGAAGGATTCCGCGAAAAAAATATTAGTTCCAAAGGTCACCGCTAGGGGAATATTTGGCGCTGTGTAATAGAAAATAGAGTGTTAACAAATGCAAATTAATTCGGAATAAAATTTATCGTAGGTCCATTCTTCTGTGAGAACATTACCCCGACAGGACCGGAAACCTGTTCTGTTACCGAAAAGAAATATCGCCACATGTGGAACAGCTTTGTCATACCGGCACTTTAGCAAAGACAATGCCTGGGGGAAATCATTTTTATGCAAGATGGAGCCCCTCCACACATTTCTGTACGGGTGAAACAGATACTACGACAGAAATATGCAAAGGTAGCGAAAAGGGGTTACGTTGCGTTCACGTAACGTCACGTGCCAATTTAAGTGATCTGATGTCACATGAGTTAAATCAACAAATAACGATAAAAATCTATTCAAAACACCTGATAACAGAAAATAAGGAAAGGGGAAAAGTACGTTTACTTTAAGATAAAAAATATCTCACAGTATGTTAACATTATGTTAACATCACAACAGAAAGAGTCATTAGCCGCTACTTTCCAACTGCATGGCCACCTCGGTCGCCTGATCTTTGCGACTTCTGGCTATGGGGTTACCTTAAGTCCAAGGTCTATCAAGGAGTGGTCCATGGCCTATCTACGTTGAAGGATAACATATCACGGACTGTACGGGAGATTCCTGCAGGCATGTTACTTTCTGCTGTTGTGCATACTGTGTACAGAATGCAATATGTGGTCCACAACAACGGCAGCCACATTGAATCTCATTTGAATGCAAAGTAAAAGGTAATTTCCGTATTGATTTGCATTTGTTAACAATCTATTTTCTATTATACAGCGCCAAATATTCCCCTAACGGTGACTTTTGGAACTAATTTTTTTTTTTCGCGGAATCCTTCGTCCCCCGTCTTGTTTCATCTTCCTACAAAATGTGGCTTCATTCTCGCAAATAGATCTCGCTACAGAACACTGTGAGCACTGTCAGTCATGGCCACCCGTTATATTTTAGCCATTACGAGCAAGATCTTTCAACCAAATATGGTGAATATTTCTGAAACAAATGAAAAATTCACCTCATTTAAAAGTAAAATTTTAAAAAAAGACTGATTCTTTGTTTTAGAAAGATAATTAAAAAAACGAAAAACACACTGTACTCAGCAATACAATACAATTTCGCGATTCCAAATGATCGACTTTCTGAGCTAAAATTATACTCGTAAAATAATAAATGAATAGATAAAAAGCAAAAGATGCATATTCTTGCCATTAAATAGTTCTAAACCTAAATGAAAGAAAGTTCATGTTTGAAAATTTCAGCTTAACTTTTCAATGCTAGATACTCGTCAGCATTTCCAATTAAGGGCGATAGATGGCACCACTACGGTAGCCGTATCGAACCTCTCTGTTTAATATTTCATTTCAGGGGCGTAGCTAGAGGGGGGCACTAATGTTACGACATTTTAGAATTAAATGTTTTCCATCCTTGGCAAGCAGTAGGGGGCGCGAAATCTTCAGTTGTCCCTGGGCTCTGAAAACCCTAGCTACGTCTCTGTTTCATTTTAATACGAGGCTGACAATTTTGGTATTTAGTGACTTCTCACTAAAAAAATGCTCAAAAGAAAGTTCTAAACCCCTATAAAATAAGTATTTACAAATAAAAAAACAAAGTTTCACATATTTCAACCGTTATCATTAAACACAGCGGCTCCAAGTATAGGCGACATAGGCAGCTCTAAGGGCGCCAGCTAACTTGATCCCAAAAGCGACAAGTAAATAAGACTATTTCGTTTTTAATTATTATTGTATTTATTTTATACGGGGCGCCAACAGTACTGATCGCCTAAGGTGCCAAAGATGCTGAGGCCGGACCTGTCGCAAAACATACCTTATATCAAAGTCTAGTACTTGATTCAAAATGAGTGAAGATGGTCTAATACTTGAGTGATTTTGTATGTGTCAAGATAATTCGATGATTTTGAAATTGAAGCCAACACCGTGAAATGTAACTCAAATATTTATTTATATTACAAAACAGTAAGATATCCAATGCCGTGTGTTATAATAGTGTATATAATTCCTTTCTTCAGCCTCTTATTTTTTTCCCAGCAATACGTTTTTAAAATATCCTTAGTTAAAAAATGAAGCCTGGTATTGAACAGGAACAAAACACAGGAATTATAGGTAATTTCTGTAAACCAGATACTGTGTATTTCAAGAAAGCGTCCTGTGTGGTTTATATAACTAATTAGCTCAGTTAAAACTGATTCATACCATTTAGACATTAGAAGTTTTATCTTTCACAACCATTTTCTTTAAGCATTCAAAACTGTAATTTCAATGTTTCAGTTTAACACTTTGAAATACTTAACTGGATGCGTATGTAATGTTAGGCTTTAGTAGGTTGCTGTAAATTTCATTAAATTTCTTCCTTTCCAGAACTCGAATACCATGCCGCTTCGAAGTGGACAGAAGTGCTATGACCCAAGTGCTTTTAGATGACATATCCCCACCCCTTGAAGATATTAATTCTTTCCCTGAAAAAGTAAGTTCCTCGAAGTGTGTCATTAATACCTATATGAAGTACTGTCAAAATCTAGCAACAGCCACAAAAAATAAACTACAGCAATCTATTGGTTCCTCTTTACTTTAATGGTAAATAATTCAAAAAATATTTCTTCTTTTTTTTTTTTTTTTTCTGAGAAAGAAAGATTAATGACTGTACTAATAAGATTGTTATGGATGTTGCTCCTTAATTCTGATTTTAAATCATTTAAATGGTGGATGAAGTATTTAGTATCAATTTATATAGTCAAAAGTCTTTAATCCGGACTCGTCGGGACTTCGGCGATTCCGGATTATCGGTTTTTCTGGATTATAGATCATCAGTTTAAATCTGGTAAGATGGCATGCAGAAATTATAAGATTAAAAATATGAAACCGTAATTTATGAAATACAGAGCAATTATGATCTAAAAGGTGTCCAAATTTACAGGAAAAAAAAAAAAAAACCTTAATATTTATTTGTTTATTTTGTTAAACATTTCTTTCAACGCGCGCATGCGTAAAGCATACATTACGCATAGTCGAAATTAGAAAATTGCAACCAGAAAACTATTTGATGTGTATTCGTGATATTTATAATGACGAGGAATTTGATTTAAATCATATCAAAGACGGAGTACATCGAGATGAAATACTACATTTAGTAAGGAATTATAAGCCGAATAAAATAAAAACATCTGCCCTGAAGATAAGGGTAGTGCTGACAGATCAACTTCGAGTTTATTGCGGGCCGCGACGTCCCCCCCCCCCGCACAGCAGCGTGAAATTGATAAACATATTTCGGAATGGTTAGAGAAACAAACCTTTATCCATTTTTGCAGCAGTTCCACTTTTTGTTTGATAGACATCGAAACATGCTTTCGCTTCGTAAATCCTTTGGCAGCTCCAGAATCGGAAATTCTTTTTGACATAATCGAAAGTTCAAGCTTACTTTTATAAAATTGCTCTAACAGTCTGAAAAAAATAATAAGCCTGTAAGGTCCCTCACTTGAAATTCTAAGTTAATGTTGGAAGTGAGGAACCTAGGAACTGATAAGCGAATAATCGCTAGAGTTCGAAGACAGGAAACAACAAGAGATAAGGGTAAATAACCCTTTATTATTTCTATAAGATTTCACAAAACTCCGCCTGGGAGTGAACAAATAAAGTCCGCACTTTGGACTTGAACTTAAAAGACTAAGAATTGAACTAAAACTAAGATTAACTAAGTAAGAACCTTGATAGCCAAAGCTATCAAGGTTCAATGAGAGTTGGCCCCTTAACGTATTTTACTACGAAGCTTAGCAAGGGCCTGAGTACGGCCGAGCGTATAACAGCTTTGAGAGAGAGAGAGCGGCCAAAAAGGCAGACGCGCGTAGTTCAGAAACTCTGTTTCTCTCTCTGTCTCAGTAAGTAACTTTGTGGTTTAAATACCGTTCCTTCTCATTAAATATTCAGCAAATTCCAAAACTACGTTCTGGCTGGAAGTAGTAAGTTGAAGTTAAGAATTTGACAGGAAAGGAACTTTAACATAAAATTTAACTGTTAATAAAATTAACATAATCCTTACAAGCCGGATCCAATTAGAAGATTAAGGAACAACGCAATCTGCAACATTAACTGAATTAGAGAATTTTATCTTAGCTTATACTGTCCGTCAGAGGCGTAGCTAAGGTTTTCACAACGAGATAGTATACCTGTTATATGAAGTCGTTGGGTTTTCAGCGCCCGGGGACAACTGGAGATTTTGCGCCCCTTTCTGTTTGCCACGAATGGAAAACACTTTATTCTAAAATTTTGTACCATCAGTTTGGCGCTCCCTGGATGCTGCGCCCGGGGACAGATGTCCCCCCTTGCCCCACCTAGCTACGCCACTGCTGTCCGTTATACATTAAACGCGCATGCGTAGCGCAGAAAGTTTGTAGATTTGAGGTCCGGATTGTAGATCATTCCGGATTATGGACGTCCAGATTAAAGACTTTTGACTATATTACTTATATTAAAAAATACACTTAACATTTATGCTTTTCTAGAACAGATTTGAATTGAGTGTAAAATCAAAAGCACTTAAATAAAGATGGATGAGGGCAAAACTGGATTAATCATTAAATAAAATAAACACATTCTTAGAGCATCAAGCAAAAGGGGACAGCCATAAAAAGTTTTATTACATAATGCATTATGCTTATTCAGAAGTCAAACAACAAAAATCAGCGTTAATTTACAAAATTTTCACAGGACTAGTTTCGATGGTTTTACCGAACCATCATCTTCAGCTGCATTTTTTTTTTTTTTTTTTTTTTTTTTCATTTGCGGTTTTGCAGCTGAAGATGATGGTTCGGTAAAACCATCGAAACTAGTCCTGTGAAAATTTTGTAAATTAACGCTGATTTTTGTTGTTTGACTTCTGAATTAGTATTTATTCGGCGTGTTATTGTGTCTGCATTATGCTTATTATATAGGGCATTATTTTTTAACTCTAGGCCCACTAAAGGTCTTAATCTCTGTCTCTAGTGCCATTCTTCAGTCTAATGAACAATTCCAGAATTGGCTATTTCAACTAGCAAAGAGACTAACTGGAAAAATTATTATACACAAGCTGATTTTTTGACAGATACAGAAGTTGGTGCCACAGCAGATTCATTTTGTGTCAGAAATTTCTAGGCTGTTGTAAACGTCCAAAACTGTCAAATCTGGTAATTGAATTTTGTTTTCAGTGGAAATGCTACTGCATTAAACTTTTTTTCAATCTCTGCAGAAAACGATACCAGTCTGATGAAACTAACAGAAGATTTGATATGTGTTTATAAATAATATGAAATAATGTCATTCTAAAAATATATAGTTTTTGTTTTTTGACTAAAATTAACACAAAATTTGACAACATTGTGCTGCACTATTTATAGAAAGTTTATATTTTTCATTCTTTGAGCTATTCATGATTTAATTTGGAGCTAAAAAATTATAGAAAATTCCATACTCAAATTTTTAATAAACATGCTGTTTCATCCCACCCCTGATATTTATTTGGATTGTTTTATTTGCTTTATATCTTTTGTAACTGATGATAAAATATCTCGGTTTCAACATCAAATAGCACATTTTGTATTTTAAATAAATTACTATATAAAATGGCTTTGGTATTTCTTTATTATTTTTCAACACATTTCATATAAAAAAACATTTATGTTTTATGATTTGCCATATTTAAATAGGGTGTGCCAAATAGTCTATTGGTAGACAATTGGTTGAAGCCACAAAACACTCGCTTTTCACTTCATATTCTGTTCCTGGCAGTTGAAGGAATTTTGTGGTTTCTCATGTCTAACATAAATATAAGCCATTTTCCTTTAAAAGTCCTCTGCATGCGAATCCCCTTTTTTTAGTTCTATATACTTCTCATAATTTTCAAAATAATTTCAAATATTTAATTTAATAAATCCCTTTATATGAAATATATTCTAGATCGATAGTAGATAAATATATTGTAGACATGCTTAACTAGTGCATAAAATTCTCATAAATAATAAATTACTGTTTTACTTTTAATTATTTTTAATTGCTCTCATTTATCTGATATCTAAGTAAACAGATGGTGTATTTATAAGGAATATATATGTGTAATTCAGTCTTAAATACTCTGTATTTACACATTTTTTTACACATGTAGACAACAAATATTTATTTTTTAGGTAACAACAGCTTTTAGGAACCATTTCACTGTATCTTGTAGCTGTGTGAATAATTTTATGAAGAGAGCATTCCCAGTCTTAGGATGGCTTCCTAAATACAGTATCAAAAATGATTTACTCCTAGATGTTTTAACTGGGTTTACATTACTAATTTTACATGTACCTCAAGGTATGTATAAATTGATACAAAATTTAATAATGTTTTGAATATACAACGAAAATTTTGACATTTTTTATTCATATTACCTGCATTAAAATAAGATGGTCACTTGTTTTTCAACATGTAACTGTAGATTATTTCTTTATAATAATACACTTTATTTTTTATTTTAATAAAACTTTTTTATTATAACAGTTTCCTTCATATTCTGATGCTTTAAAAATTTGTAAATGAATTCCAAATTACACATACTATTTAACACTTTTTTTTTTTTTTTTTTTTTTTTTTTTTTAGGTATGGCATATGCACAACTGGCATCTTTGCCTCCTGTATATGGCTTATATACATCATTTTATCCAGTACTAGTTTATTTTTTCTTAGGGACATCTCGACATGTATCTATGGGTATGTTACACATATTACTAGTAGACAATATGTAATGCGCGCTGTAGTTCTGTTCTAAATTTTTCCTGTCTGCATGGAATTTTTCTATCTGTTCTAAGGCATACCATTGTTGCGTTCTATGGGTTCATGAAAACAATGAAGAATCAAAACACAATTTATTCGTCAGTATTACACAAGACAGTTCCAAAGATGCATTAGAGTCATCGAAAAACTACGACAAACATGCTGAAACAATCAGCAACGCTATAACAGTGAAGACAGCTTCACAGAAAAGCACTGAAGTACAGCTCTCGACTCGGTCGATCGCTCTCAAACTAAGCTCTGAACTTAAAGCCCTACCACTGAACTCAACACACTCACACTCTTCACGATAAACTCAAGATACACTTGACAGTACACTAATACTCTGTGTATAAGCAAGGTTTTATGGCTTTTGACTTGCCTTCGACAACATTCTGGGGTAAACCGGTAAAAATTTGTTCTAGAATGTTCTTGCTCTGTGTCTATGGCATATCGCCTATTTTGTCACCAAATCTGGCAACCGTGCTTTTACTTGCCATTTTCTGGCAACCCTAAACTTGTTTTGCAGGGATGCTATCTTACCACAGCTGGGCATTTTGTTACACCATCAATGTGTGCCAGTTTTCTCTTTGGATATACGAGGAGTGACACACACACAAAAAAAAAAAAAAAAGAGATTGGTCCATTAAATCATTGTACAGTCAAAAGTCGTTAATCCAGACTCGTCGGGACTTCGGCGATTCCGGATTATCGATTTTTTCCGGATTATAGATCATCAGTTTAAATCTGGTAAAATGGCATGCAGAAATTATAAAATTAAAAATATTGTAGTGCCGATCGCTTGGAGCTGTGATGAAAACCAGATGCCGTGACGTCATTCTCTCTACGAGCTGCGAAGGCGCCAAGCAAAAATTAGGGGAATTACCGTTTTGAGATGATAGACGATTGACGTGAAAGCAGAGACGCTGCTTCTGTTCAAAAAGAACTTTGACGAATCATTACTTGTTTAATTCTCTTAAATGTTAAATTTATGTAATAATCGTTTGTCCAATTAAAATGTCTTTCGTTAATTAATTTGTTCATCGTTTAAAATCCCCACAAAAATTTTCTCAGAAGTGGGATAGCAATTAAGCACTCGAATGAACTGTAGTTTTACCTGCTTTCCTGGATTACTACCGGTTTTGAAGAATAACTGTTGCTGTGCTGGACTGTTTTACGATGTATAATCAACTATGTTTCGAACAAAAACCTCATCAAGCTCCTAGGAATGTATGATTTACCTGAACTGAAACTGCGTAATAGTGAGTAAATAGTGTGCGGCTCTATTAAAGACTGGAATTAATTTTAATAATACTGGATGTCAAGTGTCAAGACGTGAATTGTGGCCAAAAATCCATCGGACATAATCTGTTTGTACTCGCCTCTTGTCGACAGCATTTGTGATCCATTGGATGGTATGGAAGTAATTTGTTTCGTTTCTGTTTCCGGATTATAGAGCCAGGAACATCATTACCATTATATGAAGTGAGTGATTTTCTCAATTTTATTAACTATGTTTCTAATTGATGTGCCGGGAATGGAAGATGTCCTGAAAAGTGAAAAAGCGCATAATATAAAATTATTACACAAAATAATATTTAACGATGTGGGCGACAGAAATAATCAAAAAAGGTTAAGACAATTTAGTGGTTTCTCTTTAGAAGAGAATAGTAAAGAACTTAATGAAAAACTCGAAAAAATCAAACAAGATTTTCAGGCTTATGAATTAATTTCCATTGCCAATGTTTTATGCATTGATAGCTCTGGCACACAAGATGACTTAGCAACCCGAATTGTTTCTTATCTGAATAATTTAGAATTGCTTAAAAATAATGTAATTTTAGAAGAAAGTGAAAACGAAAGTGATTTAGAGGGTGTGGATGGTGGGGATAAAAATGAAGTAGATGATAATGTTCGAGATGAAACGAAACTAAGAAACAATTCTGGTGCCACAGTGAGACAACTTCCTTCCCAATGTGCTAATGATAATATTCTTAGTACAATTGAAAACAAGTCGAATGTATTTCATAACTGTAGTATAAATGTTACTATTGAAGACATCAAATCTTTTGTTGCTCAATTTGATGGCCAAAGCCACGAAAATGTCAGTAGTTGGGTCGAAAGTTTTGAAGATGCAGCTACCATTCTTCAGTTAAATGATTTACAAAAACTGATTTTTGCTAAACGCCTGATGACAGGCAAAGCAAAACTATTTGTTCTTAGTGAACCAAAGTTGAACTCATGGCAAGTTTTTAAGAATGCCATTCTTGATGAATTCCGGTCCAGCTGCAATTCGGCCGAACTGCATGAGTTATTATCAAAACAAAAAATGAAGAGCAATGAAACATTTGACGAGTTTTTTTTTAATATGAAAAGAATTGCTAAAAATGGTCAAATTGAAGATGTTGCTTTAATACGATATGTTATAGATGGTATACCAGGCTCCGCGTTTAAAAAATCTTGCTTGTATGGGTCACAAACATTAACTGATTTTAAGAACAAATTGAAGCTTTATCAACAGATATGTGATGATGAAGAAAAGTCGCGAACGTCTAAAACAAAATTTGAAAGTAAACAAAAAATTGAATCTAGACATAAATATGACTCAAAAAATTCTGTTAACCAAACAAAGCGTAACGTAACCGATAGTCGAGGAACAATTCCTGAAATTAAACGTAATACAACCTGTTTCAACTGCTGTGAAAGCGGTCATATTTCCAAACAATGTGTTCATAAAGATAAGGGAGTCAAGTGTTTTAAATGTGAAGAATTTGGGCACCGAAGTTTCGAATGCTCAAATATGAATACGAAACCAGAAGTATCAACCGTGAATATTGATGTAGTCTCGAAGTTGACCAAAGAAGTAAAAATTAATGATGTATATGTAACCGCGTTAATAGACACAGGAAGTCAAACTACTTTGTTACGTAGATCGACTTTTGATAAACTGAATATCGAAGGCCTCGTGCCCGTAAGTTCAACGCTGAGTGGGTTCGGTAAATGTCAAGTAAAACCTCTAGGTTTTTTTAAAGGTAATATTAAAATTAATGATTTCCAGTGTACTGCAGATATTTGTGTTGTAGACAACAATGTAATGACACATGAAGCCATTTTAGGCTTAAACGTAATATTAAAAGGTGAAATATTAATAAATGAAAATGGGGTTACCATAAAAAGTAAGTCACAGAGTGTAGAGAAAGTAAATATTGTATCTGTTTTACCTGTTGACCTAGCTAGTAACGAAGAAGAAATAAACATTGCACCTAGTGTTCCAAACTACTTTAAAGAGACTGTTCAACAGCTAGTTTCGAACTATATGCCATGTAAGACCAAATCTACGGACATACAGTTAAAAATTTTCGTTAAAAATAACGAACCAGTATCGCATCAACCGCGTAGATTACCGTTTGCGGAAAAGAAAATTGTTGAAACCCAAATATCCGAATGGCTAAAGTCAGGAATTATAGAACAGAGTTCTTCGGAATATTCCAGCCCATTGGTCATCGTTAAAAAAAAGACGGGACACCAAGAGTTTGCGTTGATTATCGTCGTTTAAACAAAGTTGTCGTAAAGGATAGATTTCCCCTTCCCCTGATTGAGGATATCCTAGACCGCCTTCAAGAAGCACGTGTTTTCAGCACTATTGATCTCAAAAATGGCTTTTTTCACGTGGACGTCGAAAAGGAAAGTCGGAAGTACACATCATTTGTTACGCATGAAGGACAGTACCAGTTTTTGAAAGTGCCGTTTGGACTCTCTAACTCACCAGCTGTATTCCAGAGATTCATAAATACCATTTTCCGACCGTTAGTTAACGATGGCATCGTTTTGCCGTACATGGACGATATCATCATTTTGTCCGCCTCATACGAAGAGGGAATCGAGAGGCTGAGTCAAGTTTTAAATCTAGCGAGTGAATACGGATTGGAAATAAATTTTAAAAAATCGCAATTCTTAAAGAAACGAATTGACTTTTTAGGTCATGTCATAGAAGAGGGTAAAATTTTCCCATCCACTTTGAAGACGCAAGCTGTTATAAATTTCCCCGAACCATCTAATTTAAAACAGATCCAAAGTTTTCTTGGGCTGACAGGGTATTTCAGAAAATTTATTAGTAAATACTCTATAATTGCCAAGCCACTTAGCGACCTGCTAAAAAAGGGTATTAAGTTCGAATTCGGTGAAGAACAAAAGATCGCATTCAATCGTTTGAAATCAGCGCTAGCTGAGAAGCCTGTATTTGCAATTTATAACCCTAATTATGAAACCGAACTACAACACACAGACGCCAGTATAGAAGGATATGGGGCAATTCTAATGCAGAAACCCCCAGGTGATAGCAGTTTTCACCCCACTTATTTTATGAGTAGGAAAACCTCTGATGCAGAGAAAAAGTACTCAAGTTACGAGTTGGAGGTCCTCGCGATCGTAGAAGCACTGAAAAGGTTCCGTGTTTACCTTTTGGGAATTTCATTTAAGATAGTGACGGACTGTTCAGCATTTCAACGGACGATGGAAAAAAGAGATTTAGCGACGCGTGTTGCTCGTTGGGCTCTGTTGTTACAAGAATTCGATTATGTTATAGAGCATCGTAAAGGTGTTAGAATGCCACATGTAGATGCTCTAAGTAGAGCTCCTGTAAACGTCTTATGCATTTCTATTGAAAATATCTTACCTAAATTAAAACTTGCTCAAGAAAATGACACTGAAATAAAAACCATTAAGGAATTATTGAAAACCTCAAGTTATGAAAATTATTGTAATAGAAATGGCGTACTATACAAGTTTATTGACGGTAAAGAATTGATAGTCGTACCGGAAAGTATGCAGACTGAAATCATAAAAGATGCTCACGAGAAAGGGCACACCGGTATCAAACATACAGAGAAACACCTGGATGAATACTATTTCATTCCCAAACTTCGGCAGAAGATAGAAAACGTTATCGCGAATTGCGTTCATTGCATCTTAATAAATCGCAAAGCAGGGAAAAAGGAAGGATTTTTACATCCGCGATTCAAAGATGACATTCCGTTGCATACTTATCATATAGATCACTTGGGTCCTCTGGAAAGTACCCATAAAAACTACAAGCACCTATTAGTAGTGGTCGACGCCTTTACTAAATTTACTTGGATTTATCCAACAAAATCTACGACCTCAGCCGAGGTGATAGCGAAGTTAGAGAATCAGAAGGTCATTTTTGGAAGCCCTTGTCAGATCATTTCTGATAGAGGAACGGCTTTCACATCCAGTGAGTTTTCTGACTACTGTGCTAAAGAAGATATTAAACATCATCTAATCACCACAGGCCTGCCGAGAGCAAATGGACAAGTCGAACGAATCAACCAAGTCATTATATCAGTATTAGCGAAACTGTCCTTAAAGAAACCAACCGAATGGTATAAACATACACACGAAGTTCAGAGAACGCTTAACTCAACATATCAAAGAAGCATTAACACCACTCCGTTCGAATTACTCTTCGGTACTAAAATGAACAATAAGGGCACCGATCAGCTCAAAGAACTGATAGAAAGTGAGTTTCAATCTCAATTCGAGTCTCAAAGAGAAGAATTACGAAAGCAAGCCAAGAGGCAAATTTTCCAAGTCCAACAGGAAAATAAAAAGACATATAATGCCAAAAGAAGACAAGCACAGCCGTACAAAGTTGGTGACTTAGTGGCAATCAAAAGGACTCAATTCGGACCACACTTAAAATTAAGAGCGAAGTATTTTGGACCTTATAAGATCACGAAAGTTAAGGGTGGCAACACCTATGACGTAATAAAGGAAGGATGCCATGAGGGTCCCATATGCACCACCACATGTGCCGAATTCCTCAAGAAATGGACGGCGCTTTAAAATTTTTCACGAACACTTATTTATGTTATTGTATATTCTTGCTTGTTGCTTTGTTTTTTTTTTTGTTTGTTTTTTGCAGTGTCCTGGAGGGCCAGTCCACCCTCGGATGGCCGAAATGTAGTGCCGATCGCTTGGAGCTGTGATGAAAACCAGATGCCGTGACGTCATTCTCTCTACGAGCTGCGAAGGCGCCAAGCAAAAATTAGGTGAATTACCGTTTTGAGATGATAGACGATTGACGTGAAAGCAGAGACGCTGCTTCTGTTCAAAAAGAACTTTGACGAATCATTACTTGTTTAATTCTCTTAAATGTTAAATTTATGTAATAATCGTTTGTCTAATTAAAATGTCTTTCGTTAATTAATTTGTTCATCGTTTAAAATCCCCACAATATGAAACCGTAATTTACGAAATAAAGAACAATTATGATCTAAAGGGTATCAAAATTTACAAAAAGAAAAAAAAGCTTAATATTTATTTGTTTACTTTATTAAACATTTCTTTCAATGTAAGTTGTTTAAGTTGCTTCGTTTTTTATGTGATAATACATTCTCTTTAATTCTATAAACAGACATAATTTCGTGTTCAGTTACAAAGTTCCGCTGTTCAAGTCCTATAATTGCTGTGTCAAGAATACCGACTAATTTGTCAATCGAAATTTTTTCGTTTTCAATAACCTCTATCACTTTCTTCGCTATCCGAAGCGAATT
Organism: Stegodyphus dumicola; assembly: GCF_044657685.1. Taxonomy (NCBI): domain Eukaryota; kingdom Metazoa; phylum Arthropoda; class Arachnida; order Araneae; family Eresidae; genus Stegodyphus; species Stegodyphus dumicola. The sequence continues at coordinate 234,666,101 of NC_140768.1, forward strand.
ATAATGACGAGGCATTTGATTTAAATCATATCAAAGACACATCGAGATGAAATACTACATTGAGTAAGCAATTATAAGCCAAATAAAATAAAAACATCTGCTCTTAAGATAAGGATAGTGCTGGATCAACTTCCAATTCATTGCACGCGGCCCGGTGTTAAAGATAAACAATGTTTAGATAAACAAACGTTAAAGTTTACATAAACAAACGTTAAAGTTTAGATAAACAAAGGATATGCCTTTATCCATTTTTTGCAGCAATTCTACTTTTTGTTTAATGGACTCCGAAAGATACTTTCGCTTTGTATATCCTTTACATATTAGTAAATATATATCGGAAATTCTATTTGACATAATCGAAAGTTCAAGCTTACTTTTATAAAATTGCTCTAACAGTCTGCAAAAAATAATAATCCGGATCCAATTCGAAGATTAAGGAACAACGCAATCTGCAACATTAACTGAAATAGATAATTAGATAATTTTAGCTTAGCTTATCCCGTCCGTTATACATTAAACGCGCATTCGTAAACGTATTTTGCGCACGCGCACACGCAAATTCGCAGCGGTAAAGATCTTACGCGCATGCGTCAAAGCGACGCATCCGCAGAAAGTTTGTAGCTTTGAGGTCCGGATTATAGATCATTCCGGATTATGGGTGTCCGAATTAACGACTTTTGACTGTACTTGCAGAATCAATTCTCCGTGACATCACCTTCAAAATAATCCCCTTCAGCATTCGGTGCTACTATTGCTGGTAACAATTCTGGAGCAAGGTTTTTGAAAGCTCTTTCTGGAATTTTTTTTTTTTTCCTGAATCTCTTCAACTTCTTCTGATATAAAATGGCTTCTTTATGCAAGATTTAAAATTAGGAAATTTAAAAAAAAAAAAAAAAAAAAAAAAAAAAAAAAAAAAAAACCATGGAGCCAAATCAGGTGAAAAAGGAGGATGCTTTATCACAGTAATGTTTTTGATGGTCAGAAACTGCTTGACAGATAGGGCCATGTGAGCAGGTGCATTGTCCTGCTGTGGCCCTTTTTCCCTAATTTTTTCACAAAGTCTTTTTAATACTTTTTTTTAGTACTACAGTGTAGTAGTGTTGATTAGCAGTCTGACCACTGGGAACCCACTCAATCATCACAATTCCATTAATATCGAAGAAGACAGTTTACATTGCCATGAATTTTGATTTTGACATGCATGCTTTGTCCCTTGACCCTGAAAACTGCTTATGCCATTCGAACACATGTGCATGAGACAAAGTTTTATCTCCATAAGCCTCAGTTAACATTTGAAATGTTTCCATGGCTGATTTCTTAAATTTCACAAGAAACTTGATGTTGATTTGCTGTTCGGTTTTTACATTAGACACTTTTTCCGGCAGAATACCGTTCTCCCAACTGGTGTGACCATTTAAGTCGAAACTGGCCGCATGGATTGAGGAGGTGTGTGGGATGACATCACCAAAACAGTTGTTGCCAACTCCACTCTTTTTTCAAGCTACACACTTAGTCTCCTTTTTCTATGTCACACCTTGTACTCTGAAAAACTCATTTCTCTTAAGGTAATTAAGCCCTTGTGAGCTTAACTATTAAGTAATTTAACACTAACAACTTAAATTTCGGTGTTATCAAACAGCAGTTATGTACAGTTTCAATAAAAGCTAAGAAATGTAATATCTCAAAATCTGCTCTAGAATCTCTCTAGGAATTTTGCACTTAAAAAAATCTGTAACTAGTTAGTATTGCTATTAGCAATATAAGAGTCATTTCTTTGAAAATGAGAATTATTTTTACATTTATTATTTGAATACAGGGGGTGAAAAAACTTTTGTGGAGTAGTATTTGCTACTTTGCAGAACAGGTAAATGGTGCTTGCTAAGAATAAGGGAAAGGAGATCAGCCAATAGACTGTTGGTATTAGTTGACAGAGCTGCAATTTGAATTACTATTATGTATCATTTTCCAGTGCAATCTAAAGCCTATTATTAAGGGTGGAATAGTACATCAGGGAAAGTAAATCAAAATATATTATCATGGACATAGATCTTCCAAATTATATCAAGTTTGTTCTTTAATAAAGCTATTTAATGCTTGAAACTTATTTAAGATACTTGTACAAATTTTTTAAACTAAATTCATTATGTATATTCTTAAAAATATGGCTAAATCTCTTCTAAAGAATAACTTAACCAATAAAGGATTCAATGCACAGTTACATATTTGTTGATTTAAGCATATTAATAATTTATTTTTTCTCAGGTACTTTTGCAATTTCTAGTCTTCTGGCTGGTACAGAAGTTGATGACGTATTCCGCCAAGAAACCATTAATCACAAAATTATGGCTGAAGAAACAAATATGCTCAATGGAACAATAAATTCTTCAATGTCTACATTGGGTCCACCTGTAGTTCATGATAAAATCCACATCGCCATGATAATTACATTTGTTGTTGGTATACTTCAGGTCAGGTATTTATTAACTATCCATTTTCTAATCTTATAATCATTGTTTATCCTTTACATGAATATAATCATTCCAAATGCACTAGAACTTCACAAAATAGCATTATACCAGATAGTGCAAAGAAAGTTATTTTCATTATTAGCACATCTGTAATATATAATCCTTACTCATTATTCTTTTTTAAATGCTGCTGAGATATTTTGTGAGAATACAAAATGCGAGACTTCACTTTTGATTAGCTCATTGTGATAATTCTCAGCCCAATATAAAAACAGTATTTATGAATTTTAATAATGAAAATCTAAAGTGTTCATGTCCTACTTTCTTGTACTTTACATACAGGATGATTGTAATTAAAGTGTATTTTTAGCTCTGTATAATTTTTAACTAATGAGTAGATAGACAACAACATTTGTACACCTATTTATATTATTCAAAGGGAGAAGAATTTTAGTAAACAGAAATTTCCATGCAATTCTAACAGGGAAAGGTATGACATTGTACAACAGGAAATATATTGGGAAAAAAGTAAAAACAATTATTTATATTATATATAGCAGTTATTGGTATAGATGCATTAGAGAAACAGGTAATAATTCTTTTGTTAACCCCAGCGAAAGGTATAATATGTGGTGGTGGTTATGAAATATGTGTTAAATGGCCAATGCCAACTCATTTTTTGTAATGCTTTTCAAATGTAGGACAACACTGTACCTTATGGGCTGCTAATTGAAAATATCCTCTTTATATCACACTAAGTTCACATTACAGCAGACGCTTTAAGTTTAATATCAGCATTTGATATAAAATTATTACTTTTCAGAGTTAACAAAATCCTAGAGATCCTGCTGATAGCAAAACACAATATAAAACTGCAAGAAATTTGTATTTTTAGGACTATTTTAAAAAATATTTCCACTGTAGAATCATTGAACACAAGTGACATAAATTATTGTAAAATAAAGGAAAATTTGAAACCAGTTTTTCTATTTCAAGGTTCAAAATATTAATAAAATAATCGTTTAAAATGATCGATATTCAGTAATTAACAAAGATTTTAAATGTTTATATTTTTAAAATATTGTGTTACCTTCTTTATATTTCATGCAAGTTATGAGAAATTTATTCAAACATCAATAAAGAACAAAAGCTTATGTGAGTTCATAACTGGACTGATTACTTTTCCGCAGACGGCTATGGGTCTTTGCCGGATGGGATACTTGACTTCTTTTATGTCAGACGAGATGATCAGTGCATTCATTACAGGAACTGTCATCCATATTCTTACTAGTCAAATCAAGCCTCTTACTGGTGTCGAGATTCTGAAACACTCTGGGCCATTCAATGTTATCATTGTAAGTTGCTAATTACAATTTCTATACTCATAAGAAAATGATGAATTGCATACATTGTCAATAATGTTTATACTCTCACCATATAAAAATTAATCAATATTACTAGAATTTAAAATTATTTTGCAGACATGGATTTCTTTCTTCAGTAACATACAAACAGTGAAGTATGTGGTTATCTTACTATCCATCTGCAGTCTTCTCTTTCTAATTGTAGTTAAGGAATTTATTAATGGCATCTGCTTGAAGAAATCAAAAATTCCTGTTCCAGCTGAACTTATACTGGTACATATTATAATATTTGGCAAATAATTAAAAATATAAATACTCAGCTATGATACATCAGTATTTCATTTCCCATATGAAATCATGCCATCCTTTTCTAGGTAATTTCTGGTACTTTGATTTCCAAATATCTCTCTTTGCATACACATGGTGATGTTGATGTTGTTGGGTCCACACCAACAGGGTAGGTTAAATTATTACATATATATCTTTGCTGTTTTCCATATTTTTGTCACAAAGTTCTTACACTACTTCATACAACTAACATTTTAATCATCATCATATTACAGTCAAAAGTCTTTAATCCGGACTCGTCGGGACTTCGGCGATTCCGGATTATAGATCATCAGTTTAAATCTGGTAAGATGGCATGCAGAAATTATAAAATTAAAAATATGAAACCGTAATTTATAAAATAATGAGCAATTATGATCTAAAGGGTATCAAAATTTACAAAAAAAAAAGCTTAATATTTATTTGTTTACTTTATTAAACATTTCTTTCAACGCGCGCATGCGTAAAGCATACATTATGCATAGCTGAAATTAGAAAATTGCAACCAGAAAACTATTTGATTTGTATTCGTGATATTTATAATGACGAGGAATTTGATTTAAATCATATCAAAGACGAAGTACATCGAGATGAAATACTACATTTAATAAGGAATTTTAAGCCGAATAAAATAAAAACATCTGCCCTGAAGATAACGATAGTGTTGACAGATCAACTTCCAGTTCATTGCGCGCCGCCACGTCCCCCCCCGCGCAGAGCAGCGTGAAATTGATAAACAGATTTCGGAACGGTTAGATAAACAAAGGATATGCCTTTATCCATTTTTTGGAGCAATTGCACTTTTTGTTTGATGGACATCGAAACGGGCATCTTTCGTTTTCGTAGATCCTTTGGGAACTCCAGCATCGGAAATTCTATTTGACATAATCGAAAGTTCAAGCTTACTTTTATAAAATTGCTCTTACAGTCTGCAAAAAATAATAAGCCGGATCCAATTCGAAGATTAAGGAACAACGCAATCATCAACATTAACTGAAATAGACAATTAGATCATTTTAGCTTATATCGTCCGTTATACATTAAACGCGCAGCCAAAACGTATTCTGCGCTTGTGCACACGCAAATTCCCAGTCGTAAAGGTCTTACGAGCACGCTTAAACGCCTATGCGCATGCGTCATAGCGGCGCATGCGCAGAAAGTTTTTAGCTTTGAGGTCCGGATTATAGATCATTCCGGATTATGGGTGTCCGAATTAACGACTTTTGACAGTATTAGAATTTTTATTTTCCTTTATGTAAGATATCCTTATTTATGAAGTTAATTTTTTGACATATATTTACAAAGAAACCACAAAATGTTTATCTTTAAAAATGAATGTATATTTGTAATATTGATTATATATATTGAAATATACTTATGAATATATACTGTAGTATAATAATAAAGGAATGAATATTTTTTTTTTTTTTTTGTTTAGATTGAAAGCTCCAGAGCTTCCACCATTTGAGCTCGTTCCAAAAGTTCTCACATCTAGCATGATCTTGTCAATCATTTGTGCTGCAACAACACTCTCCATGGTTCTCATATATGCAAAAAAGCATGAATATGAAGTGGACACAAACCAGGTAAATTTTTAAGAAATATGATTAAATTTTTTTCAAAATTTTTACTAGTTTAAGTGATTTTTTTTGCATGAGGTTTCAAGAAAAATGGATTTCTTTGCATTTAAAAAAACGCAGAAATGATTCAAATCAGTCCCTGTTAGTGTTAGCACTAGGTATTCTCAAATAAGGATGATAATAAAGATTTATTACAGAATGCATTCTAACATCTTTGAATTTAATTTCACTTAGGTATGCATGTATCTTCTCATGCATTTTAAAATATTCCAGTGCTTATAAAATCAGCACAATGCAATGGAGCTGTGTTCCATTGCTGACAGAAATCACAATTTATGCTGCAGCCTCTTCACCTTTGCGGAAATGGATTAAAGCAGCTCCTTTACTAATTATTATAATGCTTACATTATAGAAATTCATTTAAACATTTCTAGCAAGAAAATTTTTATCTGAAGTCACATCTATACAGTCAAAAGTCATTAATTCGGACACCCATAATCCGGACCTCAAAGCTACAAACTTTCTGCGCATGCGTCGCTTTCACTTAGTAAGGAATTATAAGCCAAATAAAATAAAAACATCTGCTCTGAAGATAAGGATAGTGCTCAAACCTCAAACTTTCTGCGCATGCGTCGCTTTCATTTAGTAAGGAATTATAAGCCAAATAAAATAAAAACATCTGCTCTGTAAGTGCGCATAAGACCTTTACGGCTGCGAATATGTTTATGCGCATGCGCGTTTAATGTGTAACGGAGGTATAAGCTAAGCTAAAATTATCTAATTCAGTTAATGTTGCAGATTGCGTTGTTCCTTAATCTTCGAATTGGATCCGGCTTATTATTTTTTGCAGACTGTTAGAGCAATTTCATAAAAGTAAGCTTGAACTTTCGATTATGTCAAATAGAATTTCCCATATATATTTACTAATATGTAATTTGTATCTACAAAGCGAAAGTATGTTTTGAAATCCGAAATCTGTTTATCAATTTCCCGCTGCGGATTTGAAGTTGATCTGTCAGCACTATCCTTATCTTCAGAGTAGACGTTTTTATTTTATTTGGCTTATAATTCCTTACTAAGTGTAGTATTTCATCTCGATGTACTCCGTCTTTGATATGATTTAAATCAAGTTCCTCCTCATTATAATTCGCTTCCGATAGTGAAGAAAGTGACCCAGAGGTTATTGAAAACGAAAACATTTCGATTGACAAATTAGTCGGTATTCTCAACACAGCAATTATAGGACTTGAACAGCGGAACTCTGTAACTAAACAAGAAATTATGTCTGTTTAATAGAATTAAAGAGAAAGTATTATCACATGAAACGAAGCAACTTACATTGAAAGAAATGTTCAATAAAGTAAACAAATAAATATTAAGCTTTTTCTTTTTGTAAATTTTGATACCCTTTAGATCATAATTGTTCTTTATTTCATAAATTACGGTTTCATATTTTTAATTTTGTAATTTCTGCATGCCATCTTACCAGATTTAAACTGATGATCTATAATTCGGAAAAATCGATAATCCGGAATCGCCGAAGTCCCGACGAGTCTGGATTAACGACTTTTGACTGTATTTGAAAATATAGGAAAAACATCTTTGTTGTTTATGATACCTTTTGAATATCGTTGATTAAAGAGAGAAATCCTTGCGGCATATTTAATCATAATCATCATCATAAATAAAATCATAACTGGAACATTTAATTTTGAAATGAAATAATTAAGCCACGTCTTGGTCTTAAGATTATTACAGAAGAAGAATTGTGGTACAAAATTTCTTTGGAATGAGTGGAAAAAATGGCCTCAAGAACATAAAATATATTTCTCTGCAATGATTTATGTGCATTTCCTAAATAATTGTTTAAATAAACCCTTGCTTTAGACTTTCACAGTCATTGCTTTTCTTTAATAACATATTGCTCTTTTAATTTATAACAGCAGCCTAATAAAAATAAATGTAATAAATCCTGTAATTCTTCATCTACCACTCCTTTTCTGTAATTGAGACACATTAAAACTTCCATCTCTATCTCCTCAAACATGCATTTGTTTGATACAACTATCCAATCACACATTTTTCTTACTACTGTCAAAAGTCGTTAATTCGGACACCCATAATCCGGAATGATCTATAATCCGGACCTCAAAGCTAAAAACTTTCTGCGCATGCGCCGCTATGACGCATGCGCATAGGCGTTTAAGCGTGCTCGTAAGACCTTTATGACTGGGAATTTGCGTGTGCACAAGCGCAGAATACGTTTTGGCTGCGCGTTTAATGTATAACGGACGATATAAGCTAAAATGATCTAATTGTCTATTTCAGTTAATGTTGATGATTGCGTTGTTCCTTAATCTTCGAATTGGATCCGGCTTATTATTTTTTGCAGACTGTAAGAGCAATTTTATAAAAGTAAGCTTGAACTTTCGATTATGTCAAATAGAATTTCCGATGCTGGAGTTCCCAAAGGATCTACGAAAACGAAAGATGCCCGTTTCGATGTCCATCAAACAAAAAGTGCAATTGCTCCAAAAAATGGATAAAGGCATATCCTTTGTTTATCTGACCGTTCCGAAATCTGTTTATCAATTTCACGCTGCTCTGCGCGGGGGGGGGGGGGACGTGGCGGCGCGCAATGAACTGGAAGTTGATCTGTCAACACTATCGTTGTCTTCAGGGCAGATGTTTTTATTTTATTCGGCTTATAATTCCTTATTAAATGTAGTATTTCATCTCGATGTACTTCGTCTTTGATATGATTTAAATCAAATTCCTCGTCATTATAAATATCACGAATACAAATCAAATAGTTTTCTGGTTGCAATTTTCTAATTTCAGCTATGCATAATGTATGCTTTACGCATGCGCGCGTTGAAAGAAATGTTTAATAAAGTAAACAAATAAATATTAAGCTTTTTTTTTTTTTGTAAATTTTGATACCCTTTAGATCATAATTGCTCATTATTTTATAAATTACGGTTTCATATTTTTAATTTTATAATTTCTGCATGCCATCTTACCAGATTTAAACTGATGATCTATAATCCGGAATCGCCGAAGTCCCGACGAGTCCGGATTAAAGACTTTTGACTGTATATAATGTTATTTTTTAGGAAACTTTTTCCATGTTACTATTGAAGTGTATTTTCTGCAAGAATAGGTTTAATATTTAAATGTCATTGCATTTCTAATACCTCTGATGATACTCCTTGATATACATGATGCAATTTACATGGAAACTCTTTAGGTTTTTCCTTACCTTCTGAGTTTTATGATAATTAGTTGCTCTAATTTTTGTTCAAAATTTCTAATAATAATTTACACTACGTTTTCTATTTTCTGCAAAACTTTAAAGTGATAATGAGACCCCCTCCCCCCCAAAAAAAGAGCAACACAATACGGATATAAAACTATCCATACAAATAATCCATACAAAAACCCAATAGAAATTTGAATACATGAAAACAAACCAGTAAAAGTAGAGCAATTGTTATGTGTTATTCTCAAATAAGGATGATAATTGAAAAAAAAAATATGCTTGTTTTAAAAATGTATTTTTGAAATTGAAATATACGAGATAAATTTTAATTTGATTACAACAAGGTTTTTTTAAAAAACACTGTAGCAAAATTTAGCATAAAATATTATGACTACAGTACAAAGTCTGACTTGTTGGGACTCTGGCAATTCCGGATTTTAGATCATCAATTTAAATCTACTAAAATGCCACGTAGAGATTATACAATTAAAAATAAAAATAGTTTTTGTGAAATAATGAACTGTTTAAGACTTTAAAAAATTCAAAATTTACAGTCAAAGCTCAATTATTATTTTGTTTTATTAAACATTTCTTTCAGTGTTAAGTTTTAAAAACTGTTTCTTTTTATATTAATAATTTCTCTTTAATTTTCTATATTCCCATAATTTCTTGTTCAGGTGCAAAGTCCTATAATTGCCATCCAAGAATTCCCTCTAAATTGTCATTCAAAATCTTTTCATTCTCAAAAATCTCTTTGTGACTATCAGGAGCAATATCTTCTGGATTTGAAACCATATTGCAGATTTCGCTGCCCTTTAGTCACTTGATGATTTAGCATCACCGTCTCAATGAAAAACTTTTGTTATATTATCTTTATTTATTATCACGTGTTCACAAATTCAATTAATAGGAAAATTTTGCTTTTTGTAGCATTCAAAATCTATACCAAAATAAGGCTGCTGTTTTGTCTTATTCTGAAATCACACTTTCCTAAGCCCTCTACAGACCTCTACAGAAGACAAATGCTAAATATATTTTTTTTTTTTTTTCTTTTGCAGATCCCAAGACAGCTCCAGTATTAGAAAGTCTTTTTGAAATAATCAAAAATCAGAACTTTAATTTTGAAAAGAGAGCTACTAATAATATTAGCCTGGACGGGGAAAAAACAGCTGGAATAAATTGGTTAAAGAATGCATTTTGCTATTTAACTGAATTTCTTCCGAATTTAATCTTTTCTCTCTTCCTGCTGTTATGCTAACAAAAGAAAACCAGTATTAGCAACACCTCACTCCAAACAACTGTGTATTAGGGCTTAACTTATGGTTTAGGTCAGATAATAAATTACCCTGTCAATCTCCATAATCACTCAATGGCTGAAAGTATGGCTATAGCTAATGTCAATCAAAGTATTGTTGCTAGCTAGGATGGTGAAATTCCCCGAGAAGCAGGTGTTTAAAAGTGATATACAGGAATCCAAGTTGGAAGGAAACTACATTTATGACACTCATGCTTTTCCCGAAATATCCTATTCTTCATTCCTAAATTTTCTAAAAATAAAATAAATAAAAAAAATCTTGGTGGTCCAACGAGTTGAGTATTAGATCATTACAGATATTGGATGTCCTGGATTTCAAACTTTGTAATGTATATACCGAGATTCTCAACCAGGTCGTGAATATCATCAGATATTTAGTTTATGAATATAAAAAAAAAAGTTTTATTCAAATTTTGGTATTAAAACCATTTTCCATGTTTTTCTTGTTTAATTTATGGAACATGATAAAAAATAATATACACTTAAATAAATGTATATGTATTTTTCAAGTTTGGAAAGGAGAGTGGGAATGATCATTTAACGGTAAAAGGGGTACATGGAAAAAAAAAAAAAAAAAAAAAAAAAAAAGGTTGAAAACCACTCTATATACTTTTTTAAATGGTATTCATTATTTATCTTATTCAATGTCAATACTTTGTAACATTTATTAATAAATTTATTTTTTCTTTCCTGTTTATAGGAACTAATAGCATATGGTGTTGGTGGTATAGTATCTTCCTTTTTCTTCTGCTTTCCGAGCTGTGGTTCACTATCAAGAAGTGCAATGCAAGAGAGTACTGGTGCAAAATCACAAGTACATGCTTAGCTTTTTTTTTTTTTTTTTTTTTTTCACTTGGAAATAATTTGTCTTGTTAACCTCATTTGGGTAAAAACCCTTCAGCATCATTTATAAGTCATATGGAAAGGATTACAGTCCTGTTGAAGAAGGGATGAAAGTAACTAAATGTCATTTCATTTATATCCCCCCCTTTTTTTTTTGATAAATCCTGAAATATTCGTTACAACATTACAAGGTGACCACTGTAAATCATTATTTCAACCATATTATTAATAAAATTTTATGAAATACATATGTCAGATATCAAATTTAACTATGCAATTTGTTTTGCATGGATTAAGAATATGTATTTCTTTCAGATATTTGTTACAGAGACGAAACATGCATAAGCAAAAATAAATACCTTGCATTTATTTTATGATGTCAAAATTTTAACTATAGGCTAATTAACTATACACGATTGTCACAATTTTACCCCTATGAGACAAATTCACATTTCAAATAGAGTTATGAATGCTTGACCTTTTTAAGGTACATCATAATATCTTTCAAAAAGATTTTAAAACAAATTTAATTACATAAAATGAATGACAGATAACTGAAATTTAACAAAAATAATTTTATTATTTTTTCATAACTAATTTGTTTTTAGAAAATACCTGTTCAAGATCTACTCAAATGATTTTAATTGCTCCTTCCTCATCATCACATGGATTTTTATAGTCAATCATTACATTTTAGAAAATTTTATGGATTTTCCTTATTCCCCTGTTAGGAGCTGTTTTGTTATACATAAGAACAAAGATGTTGTGTGGGTGCATTACTTATAAAATGGAAGAATATAACAGCACATAGAAGATGCTGAACTTCAATTATGCTAGTCATAATATTTTATACTAATTTCTAAAAAACATATACATAACAAAATGAAATATTTTAAATTTGAAAGTTAAAAAAAACCAAGAATGCAAACAAACATAGTTACTTAAAATTCTATATTTGTACATACTGTTAAGACATTTTTATGTATATATAAACACATTCACTTTACAACTGCGATTACTGAACAGTCAAATCATTTGAAAGATGAGTAAAATGAAATCAAAATTATCAGACACCAGAAGACATTGCAACGGAACAGCCAATGAAAGAGTTGCATTATGTTGGCAAATTAAGAATTATCTTTCATTCTATTTGCAAATTATAATGAAATATGCAGTTAGAATAGCAATTAAACCTTAATGACATTTTTGCATTTTAAAGTATCAAAATTTTATTAAGTGTAAACATCTACAAAAAAAATGTCGTATTTTTATCCCTCCACCTTAAATTTCTTTTTCTCAAATTTATCAGTATCTGCCAGACTGAATGGATAAAATTACTGAATACTTGTAGCTTTGAGCTAAGTTGAATTCCAGGTCAGAAAACATTGCTATATGAAAGTATTAATTATTATGATATGTATTAATTTTGTAGCTGTCTATATCCATATCCATTTTCAATATTCAAACTGTTTCTTATTTTCCATAGTAAAGTATTGATTTGATTAAAAGCTACTTCCACTAGGTAAGAAAAGGGAAAAGTCAATAATGTTGGTTCTGTAACAATTTTTATTTTCAGATATTTCTATTAGAAGACTTTAAATTCCAAAACTTAGCTTATCCATGTGTTTTGAATAAAACTTTGTATGATACAGTTTTATACCACTAAACAACTAATTATCAACATTATTCATAATTTTTTGTGATCAATGGGATCTTGATTACGCCAGTCGATTTCCAGTTGTTTAGACAAGGGGTCCTAACAGGGTCAGTATTGACAACCCTTAATTTAGAGATATATGTTGATTATATATTGAATTATTCTCAAAGAAACATAAATATGAGCAATTCCTTATACACAGGTGTTTTCTGCATTGGCAAACAGGTCATGGGGACATCAATGGAGATCAAAAAATCTTGCCAATCTTTATTTATTTGACCCTTTCTTGTTCATTTTAAATATCACTTTAATTTTTTAAAGAGAAAACGAACTTACAAAAGTATTTTTCTTTGCAGATTTGCAGTCTTGTGTCATGTATGTTGATGCCTGTTGTATTATTAGTATTAGCACCACAGTTCGAGCCACTACCCAGTGTTAGTATATTTCTTACTTTATAAGTATAATAATTTATTAGTAACCACACTCTTATATATCTTTTTTTTTTTTTTTTTTTTTTCTTTATGAATTAACAGTGTGTTCTGTCAGCTATCATTGTCGTGTCTTTGAAATCTATGCTGATGTACTTTGGAGATTTGAAACGAGCTTGGAAGGCCTCTAAATTGGATGCTGTAATTTAATTTCTTAAATGAGATTTCTATACATATGTTAAAATATATATGTTAAGTAAATAAATTACACTAAAACATGTATTTAATTAATTTTTTTCTAGTCTGTTTGGATTGTGACATTTCTATCTGTTGTTATATTGGATATGGATTATGGCCTGATCATTGGAATTCTGTTTTCATTAATTACGGTACTTTTCCGATCCCAATAGTAAGTTCTTATATATATTTTACCTGACTAGAAATGGGGAGGGAAATATACAAATTTTAAAATCACAAATACTTATCAAATAAAGAACTGATTTGTTCAATATGATGGTTCTTTTTATAAAGTTGAAGGTTTAATATGAATATTCGCATAAATAAAATCAAATTCATAACATTATTGTTTTTCTTAAATTAAGTAAACTTTTAAATTGCTAAAAAAAGTTATAATAGATTGTTCTAAAAAATGTTACAACAGATTAGAAGGTTTAATTGTAGAATGTGTTTAGAAATTACTAAAAGTTCCTCAAAAGCCAAGTACATGAAATCCAGAAATTCTTTGTCCTTAGGTAGTTCAAGGCCTGAGAAGTTAAAAACACAGCCCTTCCCCCCAATCGCATAGTTAGATTCATAAAATTCTTTGTTTTACTGTACTTGCATTCAGATTATTTTACAAAGTAATCATCTCATTTTAGAATTCTGATGAAAGTGTATGATTATGCTTTAGGGTGTAAATAACCTGCTTTTACAATCCCCCATATGCAATACATTATTGTTGTTGTTCATTCAAAAAATGGGAAAAACTGATAAAAATTTCTTCTCTTAGAAATCTTATCTAAATTTTAGCAACGATTTCAAATATTAACAAAACATATCTTTTCATAAATATTAAAACCGCTCCTTTCAAAATTAAGCATAATCATTTATTTCTGAACTTTAAATAGCTTGAATAGTTACAAGTTTATGGGGAAAAAAAATTATTTATTACTTTGCCTAGATTTATTATAGAAATTTTTATCAAGATTTTAAATCAATAGCTAGTATTTTACAATAACATCTTATTGCATTTATTTTAACCATATTCATTTAATTTTCAGCCCAGAAACCTGCCTACTAGGTAACTTACCAGGCACAGAAATATACAGAAATGTAGAAAAATACCCAAATGTATGTAATGTTTAAATCCTCCTTTCACCTAGATTACCAATATTTATAATGTATACTATATATTAATTGTATTCCTAGTTTTAAATAAGATACATGCATTTTAGGTGATGGAAATACCAGGTGTAAAAATCTTTCATTTTGGAGCATCCATCTATTTTGGCAACAGAGAATATTTTAGGTCACAGATCTTCCACCATGTCAGTTTTCAGCAAAGGTATGATTTGAAAAATTTTTAATTTATATATAATGAATTAATATTTTAGCTTATTTAAACTATGAATTAAAAGAAGCATTGTTCAGTTGTGTCAAAAGTCAGCTATTTATGCAATCACTGGCAAGTTTATCTATTTGAACATGGCAAAATGCTTTCTGGTAAGATGGTATTTTTTTACGAGGGTAGTTCCTCATTACTTATTATTTTCTTAATACATATCAATTCTGAACTTTTTATCTTATACATAAAGGATTTTTACACAATTATAATAGTATGATAATTCATTTTCAAAGCTAGACTTTTGTATTTTCTTCCATCTGAGTATTTCAAGATTAAATGTATAAAATAAAAAACTATGTCAGCTCATTTAAAAAAGTGTTTTTTTTTTTTTTTTTTTTTTTTTTTTTGAAAATTTTTAAGTTTACATAGCATGATATATAAAATAAATACTTCTCCTGCTTTATTTAAGGTTTCCCTATTATCTCTTGTATAGATAAAATAAATATTGGATTGAATGTATTTAAAACACAAATCTTGAATGTATGAATTTCCTTTAAATTGTGAATTTTTCCACAGTCTAAGGATTTCAGAATCATAATATACACTAAGTTTACTTATTTTGACTGTTTTTTTGCAAGCTATTTTTATTTCTCATGCGAAGTAAAGGAAATACTGTAATTGTGAAAAATTTCAAGTAATTATATTTTGACAGAAATATTACAATTAGCCATAGAAGGTTGAAATTTTGTATATGGACTACTATATAATATCTAGTTGTGTACCTTCATTTTTTAATACACTCAGTAGAACCAAAATTATATAGTATCAAATGAAAAAATCTAATTTATTCTCCAGGAAAAATGAAAAAAACTGTTAAGATGTATACCCTATATTTTGCAATACTGCTCTTCTTTTTTAATTACCAAGACCTTTTACTAAAACACATATCAGATGATTTATGCTTAGAAATAATAAACAAACAGCTAAACGTTTCCAAATTGAGAATACAAGTTTCCACAACCAACTGAAAAGATATGACGATGATTTTCTTTAACACCTTACGCATGACAAATGTACATGACCTAAAGCATCGATTACAACACTCCAAAAAATGAAAGTGTTCTCTATTCAATAGTGTGGCTCTTTTTTCTTTTTAAATTTTCTTTTCTTATGATCTGGACTCTGTACTGTGTATTAATAACAAATAATTAAGGTAAAATAATAAAGTATACTTAAGGAATAGATAGAGTTTAAATGAAACACGTGTTCTGCAGTGACTGAATTTTACTATTTTTTTTAACATAATGATGCTAATCAAACGCAAATGATCCGATTAAAAAAATTAAATTATACAAGTAATTTTAAAATTGCATTAAGTAGAAAAATAAAAAGAAATTTGTCAAGTTTTTCAGACTGTCCAAAACTATGAATTAATCAAGCTCAAATTAATTGAGACTAACCTAATATTAGCAATGACTACATAGTGCATATCTTAAAAACTAAACACATCACAAATTTAAATTATAATTTGGAGAAGTTGTTGATTACTATATCAGCTATGCCAACAAATTGTAATACAACTGATCTCTTAATTAAAAAAAAAATCTTATACACTACACGTCTATCACGATTTAAAAACAAGTAAGGTGAATGTCCTGCTTTTGGAAATTACCTAGTTTCTTCTAAATTAATTTTTGGTCAAGGAATTATTTAAAAAATGATATCAGTCGATTATTGACAATCATATTATCTCATATTATCATATTTTGCTAATGATTTTTAAACAATGAGGTATATCTACATAGATCATTATTATTATTTATGAATAAGAAATTTGTATTTCATTTTTAGAAATGATATATTTAATTACTGGAATATATAGCTAATCATTTTTCAATAATGTACTATATCTATTTAAAAAAAAAGGAATTATAGAAAATTAAAATAGAAAAAAAATTATCTTTTATTAAAAAAAATTATTGGGTAAAAATCCAATTAAATAATACTAGAAAGTAACACCTTTAATGTAAAACAACTGATATTTTACAGGAATACATAAATAAGTTTCCTTTAAAATTTGCCAATAACTGCATAAATGTTAGTCAATTTTGAAATCACAGAACGTACCAGGCAAAATTCAATGAAAAAAGCAATCAATGTTTTCCTAAAGCATAAAATGGGAATTTGTTTCATACAATAAAATACAAATAGTTGTAAAACATAAATAATGCTTAATAAAAAAAAAAAAATTCTGAATATTCTTTTTAAGCTTTTCTGAAAATATGCAAAATATTTTTAGGAAAAGAAACAGCAATTTTCAGCATTTCTAATAAAACAGCAGCCGATGATCATAGTTCACTTATTTATAAAATATCATATGTCATCAGTGCAGTAAGTCAGAACATTAGAAATAAAATCAGAATAATTCAAAAAAATGTTTCTTATATTTATGAAATATTGCTTTAGAGAAGATAACACTACGAAACAAACTGCAAGCTATGCACAACAAACCTGATTAAATTACTATTTTTTTTTGCAATTTTTTCTGGGGGAGGGGCATTGATTTCAATTAAAAAAGGCTTAGCATTTCAACAAACTATATAAAGCCTTTTCCTTTCCTTTTTGTTTTAATCTAGCCATTTTACATTATGATATTGTAAATAGTAAGAAATTATACACAGCTATTTTGCATTGATTCCTCACTGAATGAACTTTTAAGTTTTTAACAGGAAAAATTAACACTCTGAAAGATACCATTAAAAAAAAGTACTCAGTCGAAAAAATAGTAAGTATGTTACAAACAACATAATGGCAAAGACTAGGGGCCATCTGAGTACAACTTGTAAATTTTAAATTCCATTAAAAATTAAATAATAATTCACTAATAGCACAAATAATAAACTGATGCATTATTTCATATGAAAGAATAAAAATATTACACAGATTATACATATTATGTTGGTCTTGCAGCCCTATGATTCTATATACTGAAATCATGAATTATGAAGATTAAGTAGATGATAAATAGAGAATAAATTACGCTGAATAAGTTGATTGAAAATATTTCAGATGCAGTTAAGTTTATTTTTTATTAAATATTACTTAAAAAAAGTAATGCCTAAAATTTTATCTTAAGTAATCGGAATGGGTACTCACAATATGACTTGAGGCTATGCACCTTTAATTTGACAAAAAATTCAAAAGAATGAGACATGAGAATATAGTTTTAGGGATGTCTGCTAAGTGAAATTTTAATATGTTTATTTAATATTATTAATTTTGTAATTAAATTTTTGGAACCTTTTAATAAAATTTTATGTATTTTGATGCTTAAGAAAAATTTTTCAAAGCCAAGTTTTAATTCTGTTTTATTAACTTTAAAGATATTTGCTTATTCTACTACCAAAATTAATTATTCAAACCATTTTTTTGGTAAGATATAAATTATCAACTTAACTGAATTCTGTTTCAAAACTGTTTAAAATTACAAATCTGGAGTTTATAGGAAATATATGAAAAGATGAGAAGTTTGTATACATATGCAATGAAAGTTTTTGGCTTTAACAACATGCATAAATCTGTTACATTTTCTTTTCAGTCAAACTACAAAGGCTCAAATAAAGTACCAAAATGCACAGGTAAAACTAAAAAAATATATATTTAAGCAAACACCTAATTTGAAGTTCATTTCTTTCATGCAACTAAAAAAATTTTTTTCTTACAGTGTGAGAAAGAGAAGATTGTTACAACAGAGGATCAGTTGACATTTTCAAATACTTACAAATATGATTTCTTAAAAATCATTATTCTGGAACTTTCTGCAGTGGCTTACATGGATTCTGGAGGAGTTGCTATGCTTTTACAGGTAAGTATTAACTAAAAATATTTCCATTTGTATAACCTAAAATCTTAGAATATGAGATATTTAATTTTAACATGGTTTAATAATGTTTTTTCAGAATTACATAATGGGCCAAAATAATGAAACAAATAGCTTAAGACTATGTATTTTATTAGGTACAAGAAAGATTATCTTATCATGTACAGAAAACAGGTCTGAAAATTTCAGAGTAATAAAAACTACAAGCAAGCCAGGATATAATAGAGAACTTCTAATCACTCTACCATATATTTTGACAATAATAAGTAAAAAGTAATAGCTCTAGGTGAAAGAAATATGAAGTGATGGGGTTGCAGGTATAATATGAAGGGAGAGAGAGTAAAAGAAGGCAGTATTAAGCTCTGCCTGACAAGGCTAGTAGAATGTCCATAAAAGCTCTGGCAGAACTGAATACAGAAGTGAGATTTAAGCATGTGAACACTTAAATTTTATCTATAAGATACAACTCATTATTTTTTCTTTACAGTTTTAAGTTTACTTCTTGTTTCCTTTTAAGTCTGAAATTAAATATTTTGTTAAAAATGCATACAGTGTAGGTTAGTTACCTTTCATTGTATTTTTAGTGAAAGTTCTGCTATTATCTACAAGAAATTAAATAATATTTCACAGATAGCATTTAAAAACTTCAATCTGTCCAGTAATGCAAATAAGAGAAAACTTTAGAACATGTAGAAGCAACATTTATGCAAAAAAAATCTATGTTTAAAAGAACATTTCCCCTTAATCTCTTAACACTAATTTTATTTAATAAAAAACAATGAAAAAGAATAATCCTTTTTAACTAAAATATAATTATAATTTGAATATTTCTTGTTTCAGTAGTTCTAAAAAGTTTATAAAAATGTTTATGGTGCCTAAGCAGTGCATGGTCACATACATTCTTGTAAATGAAACTTTAAAGTCACATAAGTCATATTACTGTATGAATGCAAAGGAGTTAATTTGCTGTACTTTTATGTTATTCATGCTATAAGAATTATAAAGTTCTGATTCTGAAGTAGTTCCAACTGCTTAATTATTCTAAATATTGTACTGTAAAATTCTGGTATTGATTTACAGCTTTTATAATATCTGTATAAGAATAAAAATAAGCTTAGTAGTTTTAGAGAATATATATATGTTTTAACAATTTAATTTATGCAACTCATGAAATACAAAATTTATTTTTAGGTAATGAGAGAATTTGCAGTGAACAATATTGTGATATATTTGGCTTGTGTTCAAGGTAAGAAACAATCCTTTTAACAGTGAAAATTTGATTTTCAGTAGTAGCAGTTTTATGATTAAATATATTAATATATGCATTAACATTACATGACTTTGATTGTATTTCAGAGAATATTTTAAGTTTTAAACTTTAATTACGTCTTTTTTGGTTTAGAAATATGCTGATTTATTTTCTCATTTCGTTGTACCAACCCCTTATGATGACACAGTAAAAGATGCAAATTTCTTATTTCATTTTTGGTTTTGCCATGTTTCGCTCCCATTTTCTTGCAGTCTGCTACTGTGCTTCTGGTTTTCATTTTTTTGCAAATGGTTTATTCTGAACTGAATATGGGATGAATTTTAAATGTACTATTTAATTAATTTATTTAATGTTGTTGCATTTATTAACTAAGAAGATTTATCTTCCCAGAAAAAGTATAGTAAAAACTTATTGTAATTTGAAAACTATTGTAACACAATGAACCTATTGTTCAGCATAGAATTTTAAAATTAAATTATTTTTTGCTGATTCCATGAAAAAGGCTGACCTTTTCTAAGAGTATTTGCCTTTTTCGACATAATCACCAACAATTAGGAAAATCTGAATTGTGTTTCATCTTCCCACTATGCTTGGTGAAAATTCAATTTAATAGAATCTAGATTAAGATTTTAACTCAATTTAAGTTAGTTTAATTCTCAAGCAGACTATGGAAACATGGGACATCATTCTGACTCCTAAATAAAATACTGTAAAAACTGCAATATATTTTGACAAAATATGCAATAAATCAAAAAATGCCTTAAAAATATACACTTAAATAAGTTACAAAAACGTTTTTACTATAAAAGAAAAGTTAATTTTAGAATTAAAATATGCAACATAAAAGTTACAAAAATATGGCCAAAAATTCAAATAATTGCTTACAAATATTTAGATACCTTCTAATAAAATAAAATTGCTGCCTTGCTCATTTTGCTTGAAAAAAACTTCTAGAAGAGTAATGGCTTCTTACTGTGAAAAGGTTGTAGCAACTTTTTAGGTTTGCAACTATAAGCTGATACATTAATGAGGTGTAAAAGTGCTATGGCGAATAAAATTCTAATTGGCATACAAATTCCCAGTTTCTATTTGTGGATACAAACTGGTGAGGAAAAATCTAAAAAAGAATATTGTTGATTGGTCTATAAATACAGAAAGTGAAGTGTTAAAATCAGGGGCTGAAGTTGACAACTGCTCTCTAAAGAATCATAAGGCAGTGAACATGAAAATCGTAGAAATTAAAACAGGTGTTAGTTAAACACAATATTTTTAATCTAAATAGCAATATATACTACAAGTCTCCAATACTAATAAATACTTCCTGCTTCACCTCCTTATCGTTTTAAGGCAATGCAATCCTTACATTATTAAAGATTAAATTTGACAATTAATGCCAGCTTTTTTAAGGGAAAAAGTTAATAAATTTGGTGGAAATTTGATTATCAATTAAAATTTTTGTAAGCAAAATTATTTCATTTTGTAAGTAAGCAACTTACACACAAATATTTTTTATTTCAGTTATTTATTTATTTATTTTTTTTTTTATTTGCATTAGTCTTATTCAGAATTAAGCAAAAAAATATTTAATTTTTCCCCCCATAACGCAACTTTAACTGAATAATAACTTCAGTGTGTTATAATAATTTTCCAATTAAATTTTTACTCTACTTTTTCTAAGGAAGATAATCTCTCTAGTTAATATATATCATAAAGATATGGAATTCAGAAAATTTGCATTTTCCTCTAACAGGGTAATTTTTAAAGGAATGATGATCAAGCATATTTGTTTCAGAGATTTTTCTTTATATTTAAATGCAAGCAACAAAAATGCTGCAGTATTTTTTAAGTATATACTTTCCATACAAAATGGAAGAAAAGCATGCCAATGCAAAGTAAAAAAGTTAGGCAAAAAGCAACCTTAATTTTTATGTAGATTCTGAATAAAATTTATCCATTTCTAGATCAATCAGACAAGGTCCTTCAGAAGAAAACATTTTTTTATTTCTAAATCCTTATATATTCATAATAGAAGCCAAATTAGGATTTTTTTCCCCTAATTTTAAATAAATATCCTACTTTCCCATTAAATTACTCATAAAAAGAACTACAGTAAAAGTTCAACTATCTGGAAAGCTGGGAAATGCTGAATTTCAGGAAACTGATCATATATAAAATGCAATTTTGAGAGCGAAAAAAAGAGCATTCCAACCTAAATAATAAAGTAAAAACATGATATTTAATTGCAAAACTCAATCAACAATGAAAATTAATGGAGATCTCACCAAACTTGCATCATCTTGATGCCAAGGTCTCATAATTTTGAAAATATTCTGCTGCATGCTGTTCCACTTAAAAACAGTCCAAAATTATAACCAGTTTTCTAATAATGCAATTAAATGACAATTCACTTTAACCCTTTTTTTTTAACAAAAATTAAACCAACTTGCAGAGAATGAATCAGATTTATGTAATTATATATCTATATGTAATTACTCTTCCCTTTCAGTGCAGTGATTAAGTGAAAAGAATACACAGAAATATATACACCAGGTGAACAAAAACTAAAAGAAAATATAAAAATTCAATCATTCAAAAAGTATAGAGGGTATTATCATGAGGTTTCACAGAAGGTGTACATAAAGTTTTTCTTTTTTAATAATGAAAAATTTTATTTCCATGCAACCTAGGCTTTTCAACAGATTAAAAACAATGTGCACTGACTGGCTACCAAAAATCCTATGGATTGACAAGGTGCGCATTTCGTTCAATGGAAGTGCAAATGCATGTAATTGTCACAATCTGGGCAAGGCACCATATTTATGCAATTCTAGAATTCCCTTGCTGTGAACACTCTCTGCTGTGAACTCTGTATTAATACAGTGCAACAATAATTTGATAAATCTTGCTTTTGCTTATAACAACACCATAACCATCTTCTTGTATGGAGGCACTGAAAATAATATTGGGAGCTTTTAAATTATTTTGGCCCAGTAACTGGATTGATAATATGGGATATCACTGCATACATATCTCATTCACCTCTAGTCTGTATATTAAATCTTTGACTAGCCAACTTAAATTATTAAGGTTTTAATGCCTGTATCTACACCATACACTTCCAAGGTATTTAACTTTTTTAACAAGACAATGTGGGATTGCATGTTGCCACAA
Source organism: Stegodyphus dumicola (assembly GCF_044657685.1). Classification (NCBI taxonomy): domain Eukaryota; kingdom Metazoa; phylum Arthropoda; class Arachnida; order Araneae; family Eresidae; genus Stegodyphus; species Stegodyphus dumicola. The sequence goes on from NC_140768.1 coordinate 234,689,230, forward strand.
AGCACTTTGACTCCTTTTTTAACCAGCATGTGCTCCCGATTTCTCATCATTTGAAAGCAAGTCAGCAGTTACAGAGAGGCTGATAAAACAACATCCATCAGCCAGTATAATGGATTAACTGTGGCACAGAACTGAAGCTGTATTGACAGCAATGTCCCAAAATGCTAATCAAAGTTTGACTCCATGCTTAGCCTGCATTGACCTGCTCCATACATACAACAGCAGGCATTATTGTCACTGGAATATTGTTTTGCATGCTCTGTATTTCAAAATTATCTGAAATTCTAATCATCTTAGCCTTTAAAATAATTTTTAAGTTAGATATAATTCTTTTGAGTATTTTCTTTTGTGGTGTGCAGCACTATTAATGGTCAGCAGTGTAAATAAGCTTGTACGGTACTTTCTGATTATCTTTTGTTATGAATGAATGAATTCACAGAAGGTTCACACAGGGGAAGATAATAAACTTTCTGAAAGTTTGAACATTACAAAATTTGTAAATTTAGATTTAAGCCAGATGCAAATCTGCTAGCTCAAGATTTCTTTATCTTATTTATTTATTATATGTTTATACAATAAAAAATTATTATATGGTATTTTCATTCAAGCTACCTTGTAGTGGCTCTACTTATATATCTATGATACAATTCTGAATTTTAGTGGTTATATAACATTATATTTGTTTATATTTCTTTTTCAGAGCCAGTACTAGAAAGTTTGGAAAGTCAAGGTTTTTTTAAATCTGTCAGTAAAGAGTTCCTATTCCCTACAGTACATGATGCAGTACTTTACGCACAAAGTGGATGTTGTTCTTCCTAGCATTAAATAACTGGAATGTTGAACTCACCACAAATATGTATATTACAATGTAAAAATCTTGTATAGTTTATCTGTGCTCATCCATACAAAATACAACTATGGTCGGTCAACTGTACATTCAATTCACAGAAAGACAAAACTGCAATTTAACACAGTAAATAATAGTGCTTTTAAAAAATATCAAACTTCTAATTTTACCCATATTCAAAAGATCCAAATTCTAAATTTGAATTGTTTCGTATAAATTGCAGTATTCTTTTTCAAAGCGTTTGCAAGGTTTTGAAACTTTTGATATTATTCCTTTTATAGGTACAAAAATTTATATACCTGAAAACAGTTTTGAAATCAAAATCTGCAAAGATGCAAACCAATGCTCTCTATTCAACATCACAAATGACTGTCCTAATGTAAATAAATTTGTTTGTACACTCAACTGTTTTTTGCCCTGTCTTTAATATTCTTTATTTCAAGATAAAACTAAGTTTGGTCATTCCTTTCAGATTTCATTCCTTCTCTTCAGATATTATGTTTTCACAGTATTTAATGAAAATTAAAATACAGAATCTCGTTTTAAATGTTTACAGATTGAAAAAAATCTTGGACTTAAAATTAAATAATAGAAATATTTGTTATTAAGTTCTGAAATCAATCATTTGTACCTGGCACAAGATTATTTTCATTTTTTACTACAAAAAGACATGTTCAAAAAAGTAGTGTTTATTAATTTACGAATATATTAATAGTTTACTAAATATTTTAAAAACCATTATAAAACTAGTTGTGAAAGTTAATACCAAATCTAAAATATTAGTCTCATTTTCAGATGTCATTAATAGTGTAAGGAATAAGAGTCATTCAAGCAGCTACTGCCAGATAAATCTGAGCTACAGACAATTTAGGTTTGCTCATGATTTATTTATAAGCTTTATTAAAAAACTTGTAAGAAAGAAACTCTACATTTCCAGACTATCTTCAGGTACCTAACTAATATGCTCAATTTCAATTTTAGACTTGAAAATTAAACAATGAACATACACATGAAGAGATTTTAAACTTCCTCAATAATATTTATTCAAAATAATAATAAAAAATAACTCTCCAAATGCATCTACAATAAATTAATGCAGCCATGTAAACATTTTAATTGTTGGCATTAATTTTATACACTACACATATAACTTGTTAAATCAGTCCTCCTTGACAAGAAATCCTATTTTAATAATAAAATTTCTGATTAAACATACACTAGTGTTTAAAAAGGCTAATATATTCTAATGCTAATTTATAAATTTGTCTTTTTGACACTAAACATTTTTTATTTTCTATAATTTTTTTTTTCATATAAAATAAAAAAAACCGGTTGCCACAAAACATATTTTACAAAAGGCATTTAATTTTGTTATTTAAAAACATTCCTGAAACTTATGCATAATTTTTAACTCAGCTTAAGTGTCTAAAAAGAGTTTAAAGGTTTATATGCCTTAAGTTTACAATTCTTCTGGAAAGTACACAAATTCTTTTTTCATGTTTTGGAATTGGGATAGCAAGTAGCATAATACTTATATCCTAAAAAAACAGGGAAACAGACATGGTCATACTTTTAACTACGAGGACAGATACACCTGCAGACTAAAACTATTATTTCTATCCATCTCAAGAGAGAGTTCTCCTCATTTTCTAACTTATACTAGTGTTAGGATATATTGTTCTAAACAGGAAGTGTTCTGTAGAAAGGAAGGCAGCATGAAATATCAGGATCACACTTTTTTAACAATCTCAAATACATCAAAGGCCTTAATTCAAAATGTTAAATCCAAATGTCATGAATATTCATCTTGATTCTATTTATGTAAAATGCAATTTTTAAAGCTCTAAGTTGCATTCCTGAAATTGCATTAACAGTTTTTAAATAAATATAAAATATATATTTTGCATTTACTTAGAAGCTCCACTACTTTAAAACTTAATCTTTACCGGGACTTAATATATATATATATATTGAATAAACAGAAGTTATATCATGCCCCAAAAATTGGTTATTAATAAAAAATGGGCCTACATGCATGTGTGAGTTCCTACTAACAAAGAACAGAGAGTGTACATTAAAAAATTTTCATGTAATTACCATATTTCCTTATACAGCAATGAAACTTGCGTACTGATATCTACAACCTCTAATTAGCATCCTATCAATTTTCCCTTACATAGAAAAAGTAGAAAATCACTTACTTATATGAGTCTTCTCTATTTCTATAATAATACACAGAGAACTTAGGATTCAGAAAGCATTCACGAAATATTTAACTATACAGTTTTTCAAGTAACAATTAAAATATGTACTAATATTACAATTTATGCAACAACCAAAATCAGATACTTCTATAATATGGAATATTAAAAATTCATAACAAAGTTATTTTCACAAAGATAATAGATATGAACCTTCTTAAGAAGTAGGAAGGGGAAAAACTTTCTGTATCATTTTCTGTGTCTTAATTTAGCTCTGAAGTAATGTACATAATCTCAGCATACTTTTTACTTTTAAACCTAAATTTTGTACCTCATAATTACTGTTTTATATTATACAAACTTATTAAAATAATAAGTGGGCATTAATATATTTATAACCAGAACAATCATCTAAAATTTTTTTATTTATAGCCCTGACAATAAAAACGGTCTATAAATATCAAATTTAAATACATATTTTTTAATACTTTCAGCACACAAAAACTCATCTAGGATTTAGCATATTATCATCATTTCTACTGATGCAAGTGATATCTTAATTGTACATTTTGTCAGTTATAGATTTTGTCACTTTTGAAGATGCAGAATAACCTTGTAAATATTCACCTGAAAGCATTTTCATGGAGATTCTACTAAGATCACACGGAACACACGCTCCATCTCCTCTTTTGTTTTCATCCGGCACCTGTCTGTGGTTTTGTAAAATGCAAACTGCCATAAGGAGATCAGCCAGATCCCGATGAAAACTTTACAATTTCTACTTGTTCGCAAACAAGGTAATAGGGTGCATCATGTAAAATGATACCAAAAAATATTTTATGCACTTACCAGTTGGTTTTCTTATGAAAATGCAAAAGTAATCCCCCCCCAAAAAAAAAGAGCTTTAGTGTACAAAAGAAGCTTACTGAAGTTGAAAAAATGTATCATTAATAGCTACCTTTGGAGTCTTGTTATGTGTCCTTGTTATGAATACATTTTTCATCAATGCACAACATGTGAATTAGACACATTTGTTCATAGCATTTTTCGCAAAACAATTTAATTTTTTTGTCAGCTTTCCTTGGACAAACAGTGCACCTTGTATTTTTATTTATATTAAAATGTATCATTAACAGCTACCTTTGGAATCTTGTTATGAATAAATTTTTCACCAATGCACTTCATGTGAATTAGATACATTTGTTCATAGCATTTTTCACAAACAATTTGGACAAACAGTGCACCTTGTATAACAGTTCTTCTGTCTCATCAGATTCTGGAAAACTCCAGTGTATTTGTTGTTGTAATACATACTGCATGCAGAATGTGTTTGTTCATAGCATTTTTCACAAAACAATTTCATTTTTTGTCAGCTTTCCTTGGACAAACAATGCACCTTGTATTTTTATTTAATGGTTCTTTTGTCTCATCAGATTCTGGAACACTCCAGTGTATTTGTTGTTGTAATACATACTGCATGCAGAATGTGTGAGTTTGCAGATCTTCTTTTTAGCCAGTCTTTCATAAGGTTGAACCCTAAGTCTTGCAAGTAAATCCTGTATTAAACAGTTTTTCTTTTCTTGTTATTGGCAGTGTAGATAATGTGACTATTGTCAAGCAGTTTAAAAAACTACAACTAATGGCCATCTTCTACATGTCCTAGTAGTAGAGAGTATGTACCAGATACCTCATCCATCTTGTCCACTCCTGACCTTTTTATAGTAAAATGTAATTATATTTGGAAGATTCTTAACTCCTGTTACCTCATCAACAGAATTGTCTTCTAAATGCACTGACGGTGACACCAGTGTATTTTTTTACTAGACACATATAATATTGTCACTAAATCTAAATTCTGAACTTTTGAGTGCCCTTCTTTTGGTTTCCACAAACTGTTTTGCTACCCCGCTTTTATTTTTATGGATAGTTCTGTTAGAATAAATTAGTGTCATTTTTGCATAATAAAACTTGGCAATGTCAAAAACAAATAAGCGTCAAACAATATATTGGCGAGAGAAGATCCTACCTATGTTTTAGATGTAGAAGATTAAAAAGAATTTGTACCTGCATAGTACTTTCATTCATTCTTTTTTCAGACATGTTACCTTCTTTTATGAAATATACTCCTGATAATATTGCCTAATAGGTAAGCCTGATGATATTTAAAACATATAAATGAGTCTCATGTAATTTCTCTTTTTTTTTTTTGGCAACACTTCAATTTAAATGTTTGTGAAGACTGTTAACTTTGATTTGCATTCTATTTGAGCTAAGCAAACTATATCAAGTTCCCACATGCATAAAAAATAAGGAATATTCATCGTACATTCTACAAAATAATTTAAATTAATTTCTACAGTAAACAAATGTATAAAAAGGTGACCTGATTATAAGAAACATATACCAAAAATAAATAAATAAAAACTTTAACTGCCAGGTGGGGATTTGTGAGCACACCAAATAGGTTTTACAGCTAGAAGTTAAGTAATGCTACTAATATGCAGATAAAAACTTCAAGCACAAACAAATCTATACTAGACAGCATACAGTAGTGTAGCCAAACTTGAAATATGAAATATTTGATATATATTGTATGAGGATCTGGCAGCACTCCACAGAAATAATATATTCTCGATTATAGCATCACCAACTGAGGATACTAGACATGTAGAAACAAGTATAGTGAAATATGCATATCAGGATCAATGTCTACGATGGTGTATCATATTACATTACAGCGGTTAGAGGTAAATTGGATTTTTAACTTTTACTTTACTACCATTATAGCCATATGGAAAATTTTGATGACTGAAGAGTTACATATTTGCAAATGCTATATTTTGAAGTACAAATATCTACACATAATTGATCAAAAACTGATATTAATCGAAAATTATGCAAAAACTATTTGTGATTTAAAATGGGGGGGGGGAGTGAAATGAAACTAGGACAAAGCAAATTTTCTGGAGTTTGGTTTTAAAAAAGTTTATGTATATCCCTGTCCACTACATAATGAAAACTGAAGATAATTAAACTGGAAACCAACTTTAGAAAAATAACAAATTAATAAACACACAACAACCATTTTGATTTTATTAAAATTTAAAATACATAAATTAAGCTCAAAACTAATCCTTCATCTTATACTTCATTCTTCTTTTTTCACCATTATCAACTTGGTATTCAAGTTCTATATCTAGAAACCTGTAAACAAAACTTTTTTTAGGAATATAAATACAATTAACAAATAAAATATTATCATTTTGTAAAACAATCTTATTTAATAATAACTACTCAACTGCAGAATAGAACTCTTATATTCATAATAATAATTTATGTCCAATTGGAATTCAGTGTAAAAAATACACTAAAAATATTTTACGAATATGCTGTTTAAATAAATTATTACTATTCCTACCCTTACCTATGGTACACTTCACCTCTGCGAATCCATAGCTGCCCAGTTATCACAGAATCTTGTTCTACAGCTACAGGAGGTATATATAAAACAGATTGTTCCCAATGAGTTTCTCTGGAAAAATATAGCAGTTTCAAATATAAATGGGGGGGGGGGGACAAAATTATGACATAGTCACTTACACATAAAATTTTCATAATAAACAAGTCTGATTGTAAAACTGTCCTCTCTTCCCATATCTATTACATGTAATATTTTAATGTTTCTAATAGTATGTTTCATTGTGAATAAAAAATTACATTCTGATTTTCAATTGAAATCAAACATTATGGGTCAAGTTTATATTGCAATAAGATAAATGCCTTGCACCTGTAAGCTTGGCTATCAAGAATGTTACACTAAGGAAAGAAAATATCCTCCACTTAAAAAAAGAAAGAAAGTAAGCCACTTGCATACTCTTCAGTCAATTATGGAAGTTGACAGAAACTCTGCTAAACTTGTACAATTTATTTTGACAGAAATTTGGGGAACAGATATTTTATTATTTAGTTAGATAACCAAAAGATATAAGTTATGATATAGCAGTTATAAATGTTAATGCTGGAGCTCTCGAACAATACTTCTTTTCAAATGGATATGGTCACAATTTTTCATGTATTGCCATTATCTGTTTTCAAATAAAATCCCAAATCATGCCCATCACAATTTTTTTTTAAATGCCAGGATCTTGTAACTTTGTAAATATTCCAATGAATTATATAAGCAAAGCCCTAATCATTTTTCGAAATGTTTGGCAAAAAAAAGTTACATAATGCACTTCTCATAAAACACACTTTTAATATTTAACCTACGATAAAATGTTTTTCAATTACATAAATATTCAAGAAATTTTTAATTTGGAAAGCTCAACAGCAAAGGAGTTAGACATAGTTGCCTTATAAAGCATATTAACTGCATATTTATGGGAAAAAAACTCATAAATAGTACTTACTTTTCATACGGAGAAGTAGACAATACCACGTTGTTCGGAAAATGTACCGTAAACCAAATAACAAAACCATGAATCATTGAATGCCCAAAACAACTACATTTAAAGGAACCCTAAAATATAAATATTAATAAAATGATAAAAAATTAAAGTAATAAAAATTTATGCTTCTGAAAATTCAACAAGGTATTTTACAACACCTTCTACTGCAGCTTTACATTACAAATGCAATGTACTCTTAGCTTTAAATCCGCTATTGAAACATTTTGAAAAATTGAAACATTTTTTAACATTTGAAAGATTACTGCAATTATTATTATTTGAAAGATTGCATAAGCACACTAGGTTCTGATACCTTTAACAACCTGTTTTCAAACTTCTACGGCCACAGCTATTAATACTAAAAATTCAGCATTTAAAAAGCAGATTATGCGATGTTCATTATGTATTTTAAGCATAAAGTAACAACAGAACATTTTTAAAGATACTGAAGTTGTTAAATTGAAATATATACAAAACTTGATTTAAAAAGTAGACCTGTGCATAAAATTAAGAATTTGCATATTATGTCTATTTTTACAATACATTTTGAATAAAAAGTACTAATAATGCTGCCAAAGAATTAAGCAAATATTCAGAGTTGAATAAATAAGCATACATTCACATGTCTGAGGAGCTATGGTTGTAGAGGGTAATAAACACAAGAGGGGTTTTCAATGATTTGTGTGCTTTTACTCCTTCATAACATTCATCGTGTTGCTCGCAACAATACATTAAACTTTATTAAGTATCAGGTAAAACAAGTAGCCATGGACGTATAGATGGCAGAATGAGTTGGAGAATTGTCGACAGATTGGACGCACGACAATCACAAGTGCAGGTAGTGACACAGCTCAATGTAATGCCATAGTGTCATCTGTAATTTGTAGAAACAAGTTTCAAGATCCTGGATCTACATCAAGAATACCTGGACAAGGTCGAACAACATCCACAATGAAGAATGAGGATCATTATTTAGCACTTTCAGCATAGTGACACAGGACTGCTACATCTTCACAGCTCTTATGCAAGTTGTATACTGCCACTGGAACCTGAATTTCATGGTCTATAGTTGCCTGAAGGTTTCATGAGATACAGCTGTATATCAGAAGACCCACTGTTTGCATATTGCTCAATGTAGCACATAAGACAGCGTATTTAGTGAGGCACTGGCAATACACTTTGGACCAGACTTCAGTGGAGCATTGAACTTCTTACAGAGGAGTTGAGATTCACCCTGGGCATCAATGCTCCAACCTGTATCTGAAAGGTGCTTGGAACATGATATTATACCTTTCTCATCGGGGAAAAGGATCATTACGGTGGACGAGGTGAAATGGTTTGGGTGGGCATCATTTTAAACGTCCGGACACCCCCGCATGTGGTTGAGAAAGGCTCTCTGACTGTTATGAAGTATAGACAGGAGATCTCTGAGCCCTATGTTCAAATTTTCAGGAGTGCAATTGGTCCTGGATTCCTGTTAATGGATGACAACACTCATCCATACAGAGCTCAGCTGGTCAATGATTATCCGGAAAGTGAGAATATTTCTCGCATGTATTTCCCAGCCAGATCTCCTGACTTTAACCCTATATAGCATGTCTGGGCACTCTTTGGAAGGCAATTTCATTTTGCCTTCCCCTCTAAGAACCACCCCAGAGTTGAAAACTGTCTTGCTGCAAGCATGGGATCGGCTGCCACAGGGACTCCTTAGTTGCCTTCAGTCCAGAATGCCGTCACACTGCACAACCTATCTGGCTACGAGAAAGGACACTCATTTTCAGTTTGATATCACAACGTATATTTAAGATATCTCTGCACTATCAGCTTTATTGATAATCAAGCATAGATAAAATGACTTTTGAATGGTACATCTCCTTCTCTGTTAGGTAGTTCAGAGACTTTCAGCATTTTGACATTCAGGTCTTTTTTGTTATCTATGATACTGAAACTCTACACAAAAATCATGGGCTAGGAAGTAAGCGGTGAAGATGTGGAGATGCCAACTAGAGAACCATAAAAATGAGCTCAACAAGCAAGAATTACAACTTTCAAAGCAGAAAAAAAAGGTAATTATGGAAGAAATGACTTTAGAAGCAAGGGAAGAAAGAAAAATGATTGTAGCACCACGATCGATGAAATCTGCACAAATAAAAATAAGAGCAAAGTTTTCATGTAATGACATCAATCTGTCTCACTTTTAGAAAAACTTTAAGATGCAGGCAACAAAAAATCATATTGAACAAAGTTTGAATAAAACATGAGGCCAAATGAGTCTCAAGCAGAGTCAAGCAGTGACAAAGAAAAGATGAAAAAAGATCTGTACTTAAGAGTTACGTGATGCTTTAACAGAAAGAAATTTGGCATTCAAATAACATATTCCTTATATTATTTTCCACTAATAACATCTTCTTTGTACACTTTCCTTTGTAACAGTACAATAAAATTAAATTTCCATTTATCTGTTTAATAACTGTGCTCATCTTTCTTTTTTTAATAGACTCATCAATTGCAATCAGTTTTAGCTTATGAATTTGTGCACAAAGTATTGTTTCAATGCTTAAATAGGCAATCATCTGTGTTAAATAATGACCATTTCACATTAATTCCTTTAGGGAAAACTGTTTTCATCTTACGAACAATTCGGGTGACACAGCTTTCTGGAAGAATTAGGTTCGCAAACCGAGGTCTCGCATTTTTTCATGTAGTTCTTCACATACGTAAGCAGAGTAACATAACATAAGTAACATATGAGACACACAAGATTTTTAACCCATGTCATTTTTAGACTCATTTTTAGCAATTTAAACAATTCTAAAACTATATATTCACACCACTGGTTTAAAAATAGAAATGCTTTCTATTACCTATTAATAAAGCCTAGTCATTAATCAGTGCAATTACGTTACAGTAAAATAAACACTAATTATTTACCTGTGCACATTCAGATACACATTGTCCAACAGTGGCAAGCTCCATGGTAGTAACACAACTGGCATGGGACTGAACATATGCAGGATCAATTGACATAACATGTACAGATGCTAATTAAAACAAATGAGTAATACATTAACAATACTACTTTAAAAAAATTAATTGAAAAATAAATATTATAAACTGTAGAACATATAATCTGATGAATCAAATTAACAAATGAAACACATTTTAAACTTTATTCCTGCTCTAAATTGATAATAACAATAGTAATTAATAAATTCAGAATTTTTCTCTTAATGAAGAACCACTTAGCACAAAACATAAATTTTGGCACAAAATCCAACTAGATGGTGGCAACATCAACAAAACATTAAGCTAAAAAAAAAAAAGACAGAGGGCATTTTTGAACAAGCAGTGTTACCCGGAATTCCATACAATAACTAATCAATAAAATTGAAAAAGCAAGAAATTCTGGTAATAAAAAACTTAACTTTTTGAGGAATCGTTTTTTGGGTTGTTGTTCTGCTCATGTACACAGCAGTCTGTTTTTTATTTAAAAAACATCAAATAATTATTCAAACTCAGTATTGACATTGCACACCAGCCAAAACAGATGTATTATGCTCATACTGGGTCGTCACATAGCTATTTTGGTGACATTCTGCTTTGGCTTGTGAGTACTTTCTCACAATTTTCAGTGGAGATGTGGATAATCAGGAAGTACCAATTTTACTTTCAAACTTAATATGTCTGCTATCAATTCAAAAAAAAAAAAAAAAAAAAAAAAAAAAAAAAAAAAAAAAACAGGTTTGCCATTCAAACAGGAGAATGAAATTCACTGACTTTTCCAGATTTTCCAAATGTTTTTAAAGAAAATTCCAGTCTATATGCATAGTGCATACTGGCTGTTCTGAGAGGTGAATTAATTATGGTACCACCTGAAAACACAAAAATTTGCCAATTACATACGACTTAAACACACAAACATATATATTGAGATTAAAATCTGCCCAATCTGGATTAAAAAATTTCTTTTTTTGCAGATATTTTGTAGCTAAACAAAAGAAATCTATTTAATGATATTTCAAAATAAATTCAGGTATTTTATATTTATTTAACAGCGTAACATCAGCAAAAATATGTCCATTAAATTTCGTGACAGTATGTCATCATAGTGCTAGAAATAGTTTCAGGATTATGCCAGAGAAAATTGCCTGAAATTTGAAAGTATTATTAACTAATAATAAATAAATTTAGATGGTAGAAGTGGCTTTCCATTAATGTGGCTTCCATTTTGTCACATTCTTGCCACTAGGTGGCGGGCGTCTCTTCCTTTACTTTTGCTGTAATTAAGTTTCGAGAACCAGTCGAGATTGGAACCGCTCTGAGGAGCGTAAAGACTCAGAATTAAAAATGTACTGTCTTAAAATAATTATCACCTACCTTGTAAATAGTGTATATTAGCGTTTTCTTTGAATAAATAATTAAAAGACAAGATGGCTTGTTAGCAGTAATAGAAACTCTTACTGAAAACGTGATTATTAGAAGCCTGGCGTCGTGAACACTGAAGATGCAGCAGGTAAGGAATTTTACATTAATTTTATTGTAAATAGAAGAACCTGATGCAACATTTCTATGGCGCCCGAACAGGGACGCCAGGTTTTTTGAAAAGTTCTAATAAAGTGAATTCAAAAGCTGAATATTAAAATTGAAGATTTTAATACTTGTTCTTGAAGTATTCAGCAAAAGAATAATTTTGTTTTCTAAGTAAGAGTTAAATATTTGTTTTTCATGAGACGTATATTTTTTGTGTAAATGTTTGAATTTAAGAAAGATAATGGCTGAAGTAGATAAATTAAAAAAGAAAAGAAGTATCTTAAGAACTGCCGTTACAAAACTATTTAAGAAAATCGAAAGTGAATTAAATAAATCTGAAGGTAGTATTAATGAGCTCGAAGAATTGTTAGAACAGCTTAATGCTAAAACCGAAACGCTATCTAATGCCGATGTGGAAGTTGAACCAATTCTGAGTGTAGATGAATTCGAAATTACAGAACAATATCGCGAGAAGATAACGTTATGGAAATTCAGGCTTAAGAAACGGATTAAGGAACTTAATCATGACTCAAATGCACCGAACACTCAGCAAAATATAAAAGACACACCTAATGTTAAATTACCAAAACTTTCGATTCCCGTATTTTATGGGAACAGTAGTCAATGGCTTACTTTTTGGAATAGTTTTGAGTCCTCAATACATAATAACGAATCATTGAACAAAGTAGACAAATTTAATTACCTGAAAGCATATTTAGGAGGAACAGCTGCTAGTTGCGTTCAAGGACTTCCGTTATCGCCGAAACATTATGATTCAGCAATTCAAATCTTACACGACCGTTTTGGAAGGAGAGACATTCTTATTAATGCGCACATGAATAATTTGCTGAATATTGAATCATTAAAAAATGCGAATGACATAAAAACATTTCGTAACTTGTATGATAAAGTACAAACGCAGATTAGATGTCTCGAAGCGTTAGATGTTGTATCGAAATCTTACAGCGCTTTGCTGTGTCCGATGATTTTGAAGTTATTGCCTTCAGAATTAACGCTTGAATTTCATAGAACACAAAATGTTGGCACCGATTATAACATAAAAGATTTAATGTCATTTTTACACGCAGAACTTTCATCCCGTGAACGCACGAGGTCAACGGTTTCGCAACAGCAAAAAGTATCCGATCGGCGACAGTCTTCTTCCCCCCCTGCAACGAAAAGCGCATATGGTCTCTCAAATAGACATAATAAACCAAAGATTCCGACCGCTACAGATTTGTTTACAAAATCCGAATGCAGAGAGGAAAATATGAACTGCGTCTTCTGTAATCAATTTCACAAGACTTATGACTGTAGTTTCGTTTCCGGCTTATCATTACAAGAAAAAAGGGACATTTTAAAAAGAAAATGTGCTTGCTATAAATGCCTAAAATTACACCATTTGGCTCAAAACTGCAGAACAAAAATAACTTGTTCTATTTGTAAAAAACAACATGCAACTATTATGTGTAATAAACAAAATCCTTCTGTCGAGGTTTCGGAAATTAAAAAAGACGAACAGATAGAAAATAAAGTACTTTCAAATCAAGCAGGATGTTCAGAAGTATATTTGTAAACTTTAATTGTTCGCATATATGGAAGAGGGAATAACCAATTTGTTCGAGCGATAATTGACACCGGAAGTCAAAACTCATACATAAGCAGGTATGCAGCAGAAAGGTTACAATTAAGAAGCTTAGGTGAACAAAGTGTAACCCACGGACTTTTCGGTGGCATAGAAGTTTCGGAAAAACATAAACGTTATAGAATAAAATTGGGTAGCGTAGATAAACGGTATAATTGCGAAATCAATGTATTGGATGAAAGAAAAATATGTTCTTCGGTCCCTAAAATCAAAAATATACACTGGATTAGGGAACTTAGAAGAAGAGGAATTTACGTCAGTGATGTTTTTGAAAATTGCAGATTATTTCAGGAGAACCCCCAAGAGATTCATTTGTTGTTAGGGGCAGATGTTGCTGCAAATTTATTTACAGGTAAAATCGAAGTTCCTCCTTGGGGAAGATTAGTTGCTGTAAGTACAAGACTTGGGTGGACAGTCATGGGGAAAGCGAACACTGACAATTGTGAAATAGAAAATTCCTTTTCCACGCTTTCGTTATCTTTACATATTTCTGATGCCACGCTGTCAGAACTGTGGAGGCTTGATGTTATCGGAATAACAGATCCAGTTACAAAAAAGGCTAGAGAGGAAAGGGATTTGCAAGCAAAATTGCATTTCGAAAATTCTGTATCTCTAAACGAAGAAGGGCGTTATGAAGTCGCACTTCCGTGGGCGGAGAATCATGTACCCCTCTCCACCCACAAGGATTTAGCGTTAAAACGTCTACAATCTACCACCCAGAAACTTTTATCTCAAAATTTATTTTCTCCATACAATGCAATTTTTAATGACTGGTGTAACTTAGGAGTGATCGAAGAAGTTAAAGAAAATATTGCGGTTGACTATGGACATTATTTACCGCATAGACCGGTGATCAAAGAAAATAGCTCAACACCAATTCGACCGGTGTTTGATGCGTCTGCGAGGAAACAATCGTCTCCTTCTCTAAATCAGTGTTTGGAGTGTGGACCAAATTTGATAGAACTAATTCCATCTCTTTTATTGAGATTTCGGGAAGGCAAGTTTGCTGCTATAGCAGACACTGAAAAGGCTTTCTTACAGATCAGTGTAAGGCCTCAAGATAGAGACTGGCTTCGGTTTTTCTGGTGGAATGATGTGGAAGAAAGGAAAACGAAAATATTTCGTCATACTAGGGTAGTATTTGGGGTTAAGAGTAGTCCTTTCCTTTTGGCAGCTGTTATAGAATTCCATCTACAAAAATACATGAAAAATTCTTCATATGATACGGAGATGATAGCTAAACTCTTGCGTAGCTTCTACGTAGATAACGTTGTTGCCAGTTTTGACAAAAAATCCGAGATGATCCAGTTCATCGAAAAATCTCGAGAAATAATGTATGAAGGAAAGTTTAATCTTCGAGGTTGGTTACATAACGGAGATAACTTGAAACATGAAACTATTTCACCCATATTGGGTCTGTTATGGAACTCTCAGAAAGATAATTTAACTTTGAATCTGAATTGGCTAGAAGATTTTGAAATGGGTATAATAACGAAGAGAACAATTCTCGCTGTAACACACAAAATATTTGATCCTATTGGTATTGAGAGTCCTGTTCTCTTGTATCCTAAAATATTGTTGCAGAACCTATGGAAAACAGGAATTTCTTGGGATACTGAAGTTGACGAGAGTACAAAACAAAATTTTGTTAATTGGTATAAAAGCCTTTTTCTCTTAAAAGAAATATCCCTCCTACGTTGGATACATTCCAGCAAGGACAATAGGAAGTTCTGCAGCATTCACACATTCTGTGATGCCAGTAGTAATGCGTATGCTGCTGCAGTTTTCTTGAGAACTGTGACGAATTCTGGAGTTGAAGTTCATCTGTTGGCATCGAAGTCTAGAGTAGCTCCCGTAAAATCTATTACGATCCCTCGTCTGGAATTGATAGCTGCCACGATAGGTGCCAGACTATGCTCTTCTGTTTTAAATGGTTTGCAATGGCAAAATATGGAAACGCATTTTTGGACGGATTCTACAACAGTTTTGACATGGATTCAAAGGGAAGAGATTGTTTAGGCTGTCTTTGTGGAAAACAGAGTCAGGGAGATTAGGAAACTGACGGATCCAAAAACGTGGAAACATATTGCTGGAACAAAAAATCCAGCTGACCTCCCATCAAGAGGTTGCACCGCTAAACAACTTTTAGTAGTTAGATGGTGGGAGGGCCCCGACTGGCTGAAGAAAAATCAGGAAGAATGGCCTAGACAAAGGGAAATACCGGATATGGAAATAGTAAATTCAGAAAAAAGGAAATCAGTGATTTCTGCACTAAATACGCAAAGGGTAGAACATTTTTTTGAGAAATATTCATCTTACCATAAAATGTTAAGAATAACTGCTTGGATATGCAGATTTATCAACAACTGCAGAAGACCAGATTCTAAACAATCAGGAGAACTCACGGTCCCTGAAATAGAAACTGTAGAAAAGAAAATATGCAAGATAATACAAATAGAAGCATTTGGCAAAGAACTTAAAGTTAGCAACCTTTGTACCTTTCTTGACTCAGATGGCCTTATTCGGTTAAAGACCAAGATTACTAGAAGAGAGGAAGAAGAAAATTTTCTCTGTCCAATTGTATTGCCCTCAAATCATGACTTAGTTCATAGGTTAATTTTAGATTACCATTTGCGACTATCCCACGTTGGTGTGCAATTCGTACTAGCCAATATTCGACAGAAATTCTGGGTCCTGAGAGGAAGAAAAACAGTACGTAAAGTTCTTATGAAGTGTGTTTGCTGTAGAAGATATAGCGCAAAGAATATAGAGACTGTTCCAGCACCTCTTCCTGAAGATCGAGTTAGAGATGCTCTGGTGTTTGAAGTGACCGGAGTCGACGTAGCCGGTCCTCTTTATTTACGAAAAGGAAAAAAGGCATGGATCTTGCTCTTTACTTGCGCGGTCTATCGCGCGATACATCTTGAACTGATAGAAAGTTTATCAACAAATGCGTTCATCTTGGGATTAAGGAGATTTATTGCCAGAAGAGGTCGTCCAAGTATTATTTACAGTGACAATAGCACTAATTTCGTTGGAACTGAAAATCTTTTAAGATCGATAGATTGGAAAGAAATAGAATGTCGTTCAACTAGTATGAGAATACAGTGGAAGTTTAATCCCCCAACTGCTTCATGGTGGGGCGGTTGGTGGGAGAGTTGGTGCAAACAGTGAAGAAGATATTGAGAAATGTTCTCGGCAAGTCCTGTGTCTCTTACGAGGAAATGTTGACTATACTTTGTGATATCGAATCAGTAATCAACTCAAGACCCCTTACGTACCTTTCAGAAGATCCAAATGATCTTACGGCACTAACTCCTTCAATGTTTCTACAAGATGTGCACGACGTCGGAGTGCCTGACTTAGATTACCTGGATACCATTAATCTGACAAAAAGATACAAGTTCTTGCAGAACTTAAGAGAACATTTTAGCAAAAGATTTCGTGATGAATATTTAGCTATCCTAGTGCAAAAACCATCTAAACGATCTACTCGGACTATCAACAAAAATGACTTGGTGTTTGTCGGCAGCGACAACAAGAAGAGAATAGATTGGCCAATAGGTCGTGTTGTAGAACTATATCCTGGGAAAGACAACGAAGTACGTGTTGTCAAAGTGAAAACTGCAACGGGTGAACTCCTAAGACCTGTGAAACGTATTTATCCTCTCGAACTTGATAGACCTAACTTGTTTAGTGACTTCACCATGAACAGAAAAAACTCTGCCGATAAGTGTGACAGTGATATGAACTATCAAACTAGATATGGACGTAAAACTGTAAAACCTGTTACATATTTTTAAATTGCTATACTAATTTTTGTTTCATTTCAGTATTTTAGAAATTTAATTGTCCTAACAGTAGTCAATTGGAACATGTTATCTGGATATGGTATGAATGTAATGCAGAAAATGTTTAGATGTGTAATCCTTCTTTGTAAGTATTAATTTTAGAGCATTAGTTACTTTTCATATTTGTGAAAGTTGTACTTGAATTTTGTTTGATTATTGATAAATTTTGTTTTGATTTTCCCATCTTATCGAGGTAAAATCAAAAGGTGGGAGGATGTCACATTCTTGCCACTAGGTGGCGGGCGTCTCTTCCTTTACTTTTGCTGTAATTAAGTTTCGAGAACCAGTCGAGATTGGAACCGCTCTGAGGAGCGTAAAGACTCAGAATTAAAAATGTACTGTCTTAAAATAATTATCACCTACCTTGTAAATAGTGTATATTAGCGTTTTCTTTGAATAAATAATTAAAAGACAAGATGGCTTGTTAGCAGTAATAGAAACTCTTACTGAAAACGTGATTATTAGAAGCCTGGCGTCGTGAACACTGAAGATGCAGCAGGTAAGGAATTTTACATTAATTTTATTGTAAATAGAAGAACCTGATGCAACACATTTAATACCATTTAATGTGGCTTCTTCCACATTAAATGGTAGAATTAATATTAAAATAAAGTTAATTAATTAAAATTTGAATTACAATAATCAACGATATTTTGAAGAGTATAATTATATTAAATGGTTAGTGTAGATGACTGATTACTATTTTTTATTTTACAGCAAAATGACAAATAAGGCATTCATTAAAAAGAAAGAAAAAAAGGTTTAAAAGATTTTGTTGTAAAATCATAGTATATGCTGTGGCCTTGGCATGATTTTGAAAACTGTCGCAAACACCAAAATGACCAGGTTACTCCTCCTCGTCATCATGTTTCCAAATATCATGTGTAATGTATACTAGGATTAAGCTAATTTTGTAAACGGGAAGGTATTTTCTTTAGTTCAAAATGCACTACAAATGCCAGTCTCTCGATTCTTGAGGTTACTGGAAACCAAAAGTTGCTAGAAACCTGCTTTGCCTTTCTAAAAGACAATTTGATTGGAGCTGCAAAAATTGGCTCTACCCCAGCTGTCCGAATGATGCTCACAGGATACATACATAATCCACCAAGAAAGTTATCACTTCCAACTTGGCACAAAATTCACTTTTTGGGGGATCACTGTATGAAATTCCCCAACTTTTCTAGATTTTAACTAAAATATTTAAATTCCCCTTTGTTTTTTGGGTCAATTTTTGAATTCCCTGACTTTTTCTGGTTTTTCAGGTAGCGTGGCAACCCTGAAATCATTTAAAACCAATAACAGCAGTTTTTCATTTTTATTATTGCTAATTGCCAGCATGACACATGAAATTCCACTAGC
Organism: Stegodyphus dumicola; assembly: GCF_044657685.1. NCBI lineage: Eukaryota > Metazoa > Arthropoda > Arachnida > Araneae > Eresidae > Stegodyphus > Stegodyphus dumicola. The sequence goes on from NC_140768.1 coordinate 234,708,111, forward strand.
TGAACTTACTAAAATCATTATGTTCATTTTCCTTTTATATATATATAAATTGCTTTAGTATATATAATGTTTAATGCACACAATGCTACAACTGTGAACAATGCTGAATTTATTCAAGTTTCTGATGTTTCTGCCTGAAAAAATAGCTGAAAATTGGACAAATTCGGGATGCTTATGTTAACATAGTGCACATTACACATTGCCCAGTTATTCAAAATGCAATATAAACTGGCTATCATATTTGATACCTTGGAACACATCTGGTGACTGGCAACATAAGTACCATACATTCTAATAATTTTGATTGAATATAGAAATTCAAAATAACTAACCTTGCATTTGTTCAGCAGCAGTTTTTGCAAGAGCACTCATATCTACTTTGTAAGCATCTTCCACTTTATGCCAAAATTCTACACTGCAAGAAATTTGCATAAATAATGATGTATCGATGGTATAATTTTATTCCATTTAAATTATCTTTTATATTGAGAAAACCATAAAATTATTTTATTTAAAAAAATTCAAAATAAAATATTTACAATAGCAAAAATTTAACAAATAACTATGATGTCTTTAAAAAGATATCAGCTTTATTCTATGCCCAATAAGACATCAAGACAATTCACGTAAAAATTATTTAAGTTAAAAATTTAAAAACGAAGAATCGAAGTTTGAGGAGGAGAGAAGGATAAGTAAGTTGAATATCAACACAAGTAGTTCATTATTACTTAAAACTGACGATTTTTCAACAGCCCAAGATAAGAAAGTAAATATAATTCTTTTTTGCAAAGCATGGGGCATGAAAAAAATCAATGTACGACTTTCTAACAAAATTGCCTTACACATATTTTATATAACTAAGAAAACACTCATGCAATCAATCATTTTTTAGGCCCAAATTATCCCACTGTCCAGTGTGGCTGATTAATCTGATCAGAGAAAAGGAATACTTTTGTAAAAGACTTGCTGGGGAAAGCTGGCTGATAATAATGATGTTATGCTGCCAGCGTATTTTACTGCCCAAAAACAAACACACATAGTAAAAATATTACAGTATGGGTATTTTTCCCACCTAGTTAATAAATACACTTATAAATTTTATGGAACTGCATTTTACACATGTAAAAACATAAGTACCATATACATGTAAAAACATAAGTACCATACATTAGTTGACAAAAAATAACAGAAAGAGAAGGAAAAAAATCTATTTTAAAAATCACAGAACATGAGCTCATTACAGGGAGAAAAACTGTATGTTAAATATTACATCAGAAATTCAAATACATTATAATTAAATCCTTAATTACTCACTAATTAGTCTCACCTATATTCATATTCCTGATAATCAGATATAGGAGCTATATAAATACGAACTTCTTCAGGAAACAAATGCCCACCCTAAAAACAAAAATGTTTCATCATGATAAATATTGTGAATCCTTAATAAACAACACATATTATTTTCCCTCCGTTGTTTGGTATTAAAAGAAAAAATAAATACACAGAAAATTCACATGAAAAATGTAATGACATTTTAAAATATGATAATCCTTTAATTAAAAAGATATATGTATAAAGATACACAAAAAATAAAAGCACTTTTCCACTGAAGCCATATTATGTATCTTTGATGCAAGTTGGTGCATTTTGGCTTATATATTTTATCTATGACTTTAGTTCAATATTAGACTTAACAAAATGATTGAAAACAGAAAGATTCTCTAATTTCCAAACATTATGATGAAAGAATATTATTAACATTATTTTTTTTCCTTTCTGTGATAAGTTTCAAAAGTTTTGACAGTTTCACTGCATCCATTGATTTTATTGTTAGGATGAATTAACAATGAATTGCACATCAATTGTTTGAGTTACAATTCATTTGAAGCAAGCTTTAGTTCACAAAAGTCAATGATACTGCCTGACACCATAAGGCAGTATCATTGACTTTTGTGATGATACTGCCTGATGTAATACAAATTTGAAATAATCCAAATTTGTATTATTATATATTTCCAAATTTGTATTACATACCATATGTAATACAAATTTGTAAATCACGAATGTGCAAATACACTGTGAAACTATTTTGCTCACTGATGTATTAAGCAATGACAGACTAAAATAAAAACTGGATGCTTTACCACGATTTATACCATCTTGCATATTATTTGATTAAAATCTTATTCTCAGACATTATGCAGATTAGAGCTGCAAGAGCAGAAAGATTACATTCTCAGGAAAAAAAAAAAAGGCAAAGAATGCTCTTAAAAATTGGTAAGCCAAATTATATTCTACTTAACATTAAAAAAACTGCTTAATGTGCATAAATTACATGTGATGTAACTGTAATGCAAACTACATAAGGAAATAAAAATATACAAAAGAGTTATAAAATATATCTTAACCCTTTGCGCAGAGCAGAGTCAACCTTCGAAACAACCTCCTGTTAATTTATGTAAACCTCCTGTTATGTCCCCCCCCCAAGTTGTGCAGTGATTTTTCTGTGGTTTTACTGTGTTAGTATGTTTTTAAAACTCAAAAGAACCAACAAATGGCAGCACATAACAGAGTGTTTTTTCTGTATTTATTTATATGTGCTTAAACTTTGAACAAACAAAGATAAAAAAATTTCAATTTTTCTCTCTAACTTCATAAAAAATGCATCTAGTTACCCAAGTATAACTATGAATTTTTTATTTACATACCCTTTTATATGTAAAACACTAATATGGAAAGAAATCAGTAATAATTTATATATATATATATATATATATATATATATATAATTTAACATGTGGTTTTGAAATCAATAAGACCTCTACCCAAACCACTGCCCTCTTAGAACTAAAACATTCCTATATATTTTCTGTTTGCTAAAGTGTAATGTGATCTTAGGGCTAAAATATCCCCATATATTTTCTGACTGTTAGGGTGTAATGTGATCTGTAATATGATCTTAGAGCTAAAACTTTCTTATGTATTTTCTAATTTCTAGGGTGTAATGTGATCTCTGTGTTTCAAGAAGGGGAGGGTGTTATAAGTTTGGGAAGAAGGTATTGCCCTTTCCCTTGAGAGAAGGAAAATAAATAAAGGATAGAACAGGAGCAATTCATTCTTTTAGCCTCTTTTTCTAAAGATAGATGTGTCTTTTTACTTTGCACTGTTATGTAATTATCAGAAAGGCATCGCATGCTTTCAAAAGTTTCACAATTTTTAAAGCTGTGTGAATATGCCAGTAATAAGATATACTTTATATAACCTCTGCATAATATTTTTGATGAAAATCTGAAGATGGAATGTTATAAATTTTTAGCATTTACTTAGTATATTCATATGAACATCATATGAAATTTCGTACTGAAATAAGATTAGAATAAATAGTATTATTTGTACTATATTTTTAAATTATGGAGTTAATTTTCAGAAATTATATTTTTATTTATATTTAACAAAAAAACCATAACTATTTATATATGCATTATTTTGCTGTAAAAATCAATGCACAAAATGTTTGCAGATTTCATGCTCTACATGGGCAGTGGTTTCACTCTGAAACCACCACCCACCTCCCTTCCAAGGAGTGTAATTTTTTTTTTCAATGCATTTCACATTTACGGAGCTCAAAGGTCATCAATTAATTTCATTAAAGGCTGAACAATTTTTAATGTGCCCCTCAAAGGGTTACAGATATTGGGGATGTATTATATTGGAAATAAAAAATTTTCTTTATGTCAACAAAAAGTAACAGCTAGAGTGTTCCCGAGTTAAGAATCAAAACCCATGCGCCTATTTAGAGCCCTTAATTGAGAGTACTTTGGAACTACAAATACAAGCTTTCTTAATGAGGCCCATTTAAATTTAGAGAATTAGGAGAACTTAACAGTATTATGGTACTTTCTGATTAGCCACAACCCTACAAAGTCGTGTTAGAAACTTTTTGAAGTGACAAAAAGCATTTTAGGCTAGTTTTATATTTGCAATTATGAATACCATTCGGTGAAATGACAGTTAACTATAAAGAATATAAATCCATGTGTGCTCAAACTCATATGCGATACATGCCATTTGTGTGGAATGTGTAAGAAAAAATTTTGTCCCCAAAACAGCAATTTTACCAAATGTGGAAATTGCGGGTGCAGATAATCAGAAAATACCTGCATTCTTCTATAACAAAGTACCCTAATTTTCATGATTGAAACACAACAATTTACATCTATAAAAAACGGAAGAAAACTGCAATAACTCAAGTGATTTAAGCACATCCACTTAACATGCCCTAAAATCTAACCCTGCACGTCAACACTGAAATCGTATAGTGATACTACAATCTGAACAACTATAACTAAATTTTGGGAGTATAAAATTTATATATTTTAACCTCAGTAAAGAGATTTCATGTTGTTACACTTAGAACTCAATAAATGATCAGAATGGACTTACCTGTTTCAACCACCGGTCACGAGCATACAATAGAGAAGGGAGCATTGACTCGTACATTAGCATATAACCCTGAAAATTGCATAAACATTATAAAATTACTTTTCATAGTCCAATGAAAATTGTAGTAGAATCCTTATGCATTTACATTAGTCAAACTTTGATGTAGATTTGATTTTGTATGGATTAATTTTATTTTCTGTTCTTTCTAAATAAACATGTTAAGTTTCTATTCTTATTGGAGTTATGAAATGAAATTTAGTTTAAAACAATCTAAAATCAAAGATGTTTGGAGATCTTTTAGCAAATACAAGCGTTTATACATGTGATGTTTTAAATGCGTAGTTAGAAATATGGATGCATAAACCAGAAACTTCCAGATGTGGCCATTCCGAAACATATTTTTAATTCCATGAAAATTTACATTATATCCTTTTGGTAGACATGGTATTTATCCAATCATAGTTAAATACAATACTTTTTATGTACACGGGTTTTAAAAGTACGATGTAAGCATCTTAGACAGGAAAGCATAGCAGCGCAGAGATGTTTGCATGGTAGAAGTTAGGAAAAGGAATGCTGTAATTGCTTGCAATGTAGTATACATATAATGCATAGGTGTATAAGTAGAGCTAAGCCGTTTTTAGTTAATTTTAGGTTTCAGTTCTCATTTTAAGCAGTGTTATGTAATTTGGAAAGAGCACGAATTTGGGAGAAAGGATAAACTCGGAGGGAGAACATAAATATCTAGAATAGTCAATTTTGAGGTTGCCAATTATTTCTTAACATACCCATCGTATTTTATTATACCTCACAATATCACCCCTTCAAAAGAAAGGTTGGGAGAGCCTTTGGAGAAAAAGCATTAGTGTATCAAACAGTTATCATAAGAGGAAAGACACGATGAAGCATCAAGGACATAGCCTGCAAGTCTTCCTATGCCCTGTCATTGTTCAAGAACTTTCTCATATATATATTATGAAATACTTAAAACATATAATTTACAACTGTTACAGCAACAATATAACCTCTAAATAAAACTAAATAATAAATTAACACAATTTTTTTAAAGTCCTCAAACTTTTAGAATGCTCAATGACAAGTTTTTGTACACGTTCTTGATGAAAATAGCTCCAAAAAGTAACTGCTATATAAAATGCCATTTAAATTTTCTTGAAAATATTTCCACATGAAAATCGGAAGATATAACGCACAATTTATGATTAATTGAATGAGTTCTTCTTATTATGGTTATTAAACATAATACAATAGAAAAAATTTATATAAAAACATGATATAATGCAATATTGAATAACATAATGATACTTTGCTGATTACTTCGCATGTCCTCTCCAACAAAATCAGCGTACCAGCCTGCTAATGGTTGGGGGATGCTTAAGTACAATATATAAAAAAAAATCTCCGTTCCTTCGAAAAAGGTAACTGGGTTCTGGCATTGAACAATTGTTGAAGTTTTTCTTTCAAAGATCTTTCTTATTAATTAATAAAAATACAGAATTATACAAAATTAAGACTGAAATTTAAGACAAATAACTTATATAATTAAGTTAAAGTCTTTTAAATTTTTCAAAATATAATTGATTATTACCCTACAATAAGATGCAAACATGGGGAAAAAAATTGTTTTAAAATTATGTAAAATGTATGTATTTGTGTGTATGGTAGCACTTTTTTGCTAAGCTATGGTCAGAGAATTGTGACTGGTAAAGGAAATAGAAATAATCAAAGTCAGTTTCATAACCATAGCTGAATCTCCTAACAAATAAAAACAATAAAATTTTGGAGAAGGTGTTAGGAGTGTTCCTAAAGGGACAGCAGGCACGTGCTATCACATCTTGTATCCTCTCTAAAGTGAGGACACAAACAGTAATTAATATACATAGTGTAAAAACTCATGTTACAGGGGAATAGAGATGTTGTCATTGATTGAGAATCTGGTACTGAATCCAGATTTTCAAGAAAAATGTTGTGTTAGTGAAAACCCTCTCCTGGGCTATGGGGGACGTATACAACAAATTTAAAACAGAAAAACTCTGGGAAGAAGGAAAGGAGCCAGACTGGGAGAGAACAAAATCAGGAAAAATAAATTGTCGTAATTGGGTTTTAAAATGTCATAATGGGAAAACAATTTTGATGCAGACTTTGGAAAACTAAAAATACATTAGTTTTGCACAGAAACAGGGATTCTACTATTTCTAGCCGTTAAATTCATTAGCTTGATTAAAAGGTCTGAGCCTGGTTGAGTGAACAATTTCTGATTTCTTTTTAGTTAGATAATTAGGCTTATCTATTTAAAGTAACTTCAGAATACTATTTTAAAATTTTGTAAGGGCCTGAAAAAGGAGGACAAAGTTTATGGGTATTAGGAATTTGAAATTCTTTATACATTACTAAATCACCTATTTTAAAATTACTGGGCTTACAATGGGTGTCATATCTTTTTACTTCCTTGGTGTAAAAAAGAAGTATTGTAATCACGAAAAGTTTCAGGCAGCATATTTCAACAAAAATATCCATTTTGACCACTTTTGAATGCAATTTAACGATGCTTTTGCGTGATATCTGGCAGAATAAAAGACTCTTTTCCTCCAAAAAAATTATAAAACTGCTTTAAAATGAATTCCGAAGAGAATTTTTTGTGGCGTCAGTATGAACGTATGTACGTACGTATCTCACATAACTCAAAAACGAGTAGCCTCATAACGTTGAAATTTTGTATATGGGACTACTATAACATGTAGATGTGCACCTTGTATTTTGGTTGCAATCGGCCGCGCCAAACATATATAAATTTATTCGGCTCAGTGATCTCAGTTTCTTTACTTTTATATGTTTGTAAATTGTACATTTTTTTTGCTTTAAAAATGATTGAATTATGTTGTTCTTGTCTGCCGGTTAAGGTTTTTATGCATTTAGTAAATCTGTATGCAATATTTTTAGAATTATCAACAATTTTAAAGTTGTTTAAGTGCCACTAAGCCCAATAAATTTTTTTATGGCGGCCATTGCTTGTTTACATTTGAAACAGCAGAGTAGTGGATTTGTTGCCAAACTAGAGAAACATAGCTTCGCAACAGCAAAGATAACGCCTTCATTTATTATTGTGAACTAAATCATGCTTAATCCTTTCTGGAATTTTTTCCAGGAAATAAGTGTTTAAGATTTACTTAATTTTTAATAATTAGTAATTTAATTTTTAATACAGATATTTTGAGTTTTTATGTATTTGCCTTGTCACGGAGTAAGAACTGAATTAATTGAATGAGAAATACTCAATCGTCTGTGAAAAACTGTTTCTTTTTTGTTTTGTTTGCTTAATTTCTTTTATACATAGTTCTAGCTTTATTATAGTATTTGAATAGAACATGTGGCAACAATTAGATAATTCTTTAAATGATATAAATTTTGTGCATTCTGAGTTATAATATGAACGAAATATAATACTGTTAAGTCAACCTAGCGCCAGAGTGTCGCTATGGTAAACAAAGTGAATTTTAAAGAATGTATTTATTATATTGTGGTTTATGCGCTGTCGGCGAAGTAGATTGAATTAAATCCAATAAGTTTAAACGAAATGCAAGAAAAAAATGCATATAATTTAACATTCCGTACAAGGAAGTCATGTGGTGTACAGATCAGATTTTTTTATTTGCATTATGATAATCTTGTCCAAACAAGGTCTTCTTCAATTGGTGGATATATTTACTGATTTTCAAGTAGAGGATTATAAGGTAATTTTCCATACATTAAATAAGATGGTGAGAATTTTGTTACAGAATGTGGTGTATTATTATATTCTTCAGTAACCTGAGGTAACAATTTTGCCCATGCAATATTACCCTGATAAGAATTTAATTTACATTTTAAGATAGTTATAATTGTTTGATTAACTTATTAAACTTTATAATTAGGTTGAGGCCTGTCAGCAGTAGTTAATAATTGTTTTACATTATGATTTCTTAAAAAAAGTTTAAATTTTGAAGAAGCAGCTTTTCTATCACTTATTTTTTTTTTTTTTTTTTTTTTTTATCTGAATTTGGAAAATTTGTCTTCAACAATTTATGTAAGTATCCATAGTTACACTTTTAGAAGCAAAAGACCATATATAAAGAGTAGCATGATTGATAATTATGTGAATATACTTTTTAGTAGAATCATAATAATTTAAGCCACCAATAATATCAATGGACAATAATTCAAAAGGTTCACTAACAGATGGTAAGGCTTGCATTAAACCGAATCTCTTTTGTTTATTTTTATTATTAAGCTGACATACTTCACCATGTTTACTATAATTTTTAATAGCTTGAACAATCCTGACCTGAATAATATTGAGAAGATAATAAATTTAGCATTGAGGACACACCAATATAATCAAAATTAAGATGAGCTTTTTCAAGTAATTTAGTACGAAGAGATATTGGTATTACAATTTTGTATAATCCTTGTTTTTAAATAGTTAACATACAATTAATTTTCTTATACATAGGATTATATACATTATCTAAATTCTGATGCTCTTTAATTTTTTCTAATGATAATAAATTAACTTGAAAACTCAAATGATGACAAATTGACAGCTTGAATAAATTTACAAATAGGATTTCTAGTTAGCATATCAGCTTCAACATTAGTAGAACCTTTTTTTATATTTTATATCAAAATCATACATATATAATTTTAAAGACCATCTAAATAACCTGCATGTAGGATGTTTAATATTCTTTAACCAAACTAAAGTAGCATGATCAGTATGTACAGTAAAACGATTACCATGTAAATAATAATAAAATTTATCTATAGCATAAATAATAGCTAAACACTCTAATTCAGTAATTGCATAATTTTGCTCATAAGACCTTAATTTTCTAGAATGAAAAGCACATGGATGTAAATATCCAGCTGGGAGTTCTTGCTTTAAAACTTCACCAACAGCTTCTTTAGATGCATCTACAAATACATGACAAGGATATTTCGGATTAAACAAAGTTAGAATGAGTCTCGAAATTAAAGCATCTTTTAAATTTTGAAAAGCTATTTTACATTCTGTAGTCCATTTATAAGGGGTATCCTTTTCAGTAAATTTATTAAAGGAGCTCTAATTTTTGCATAATTTTGAATAAATTAATAGTATATGTTTATACTTCCTAAATATCTTCTAAATTTTCGTAGTTCTTTAACATTTTTAGGGGGTTGTAATTTTTTAATAACTTCAATATTTGCATTACTAGGCTGATATTTTCCTGCTTGAACTTCATATCCTAGTAGCAAAGTGACATTTAGATTGTTTTAATTTTATATTGTCTTTTTCACATATGACAAATATTATCTTAAGATGTTTAAAAATTTTCATCAAAATTTGGGGAAAATACTATCATCAAAATAATGTATCTGATATATGTTTAAAATTTGTCTAAGGGCTCTTTGGAAAACAGCTGAGGAATTTTTCCAACCCAGAGATAATCTATTCAATTCATAAGAGCATATAATTGTCGTCGTAAATACTAATTTTTCATTATCTTTTTCATTTAATTTTATATGTCAATAACACACACTAAATCTAATGTGGAATAGATTTTTGCATTCGTTAATTGTTCTAATTCAGTATCAATTCGAGATATAGGTTCAGAGTCTGTTTTAGTAATTTGGTTAAGTTTTCGATAATCAATAACACAGTCTCATTTTTGAATTTCCATCTCTTTTATAAGCTAGAGTTGCAGGTGCAGCACAAGGATTGGATTGGATTATTCAATTATGGCAAAGCACACGAGGGCTATCTGCCTGAAGAGAGGGATGCCTTCGTGGAGGACTTTCTAAGGGAAACTGGCTCATATACATGTTACACATGGGGAAAACCACAAAAACACCCATGCAGCCAGCCCGTTCGCGGGATTCGAACCTCGGACCAAACTACCAGGGTTCAGCGTCTTTACCGCTCGGCCGCTGGTGGGCCGGTGCAGCATAAGGACTGAATGAAGGTTTAATCATACCAGCATTTAACAATTCATCTATTTTGTTTCTTAATTTCACTGTTATCTTTAGGAGATGCTCTATAAGGTCTACAAGTTATATGTAATTCTCTGAATTACATATACCACTCATACTTACATATACCACTAAGTTAAAATACTTGTGGAGGTTTAATATTGATACAAACCACATCATATTTATTTTTAGCAATTATAGTTACTTAGCAATATATGTTTCATTGTTTTTAGCATAATTATCAAATTTCTAGTATTTGCACTATTTTTACACAAAAAATTATTTTGAAAAAGTTTAGCTAATTGAATACCTTTACTTATTATACGTTTAAACTGACACACTTCATAATTATTAAATTTCAATTGTAATTTAAATAAAGAAACCGAAGAATGATTATAATAATTAATACGTCAGGCTAGAATTCACAGCATAAAATACTATATCATTAGTAAGTCTAACTATTTTACATGACAATTTAATTACTTTGGTCACAGAAAGACCTCCAAATAGAGATAATAATTTTGTTTTAGGGTTGTTCTCAATAATTTCAATTTGTGCATCAATACAATTTATACGATTATGTGACATTACAGTAGCCTGCAACCCTGAATCAATTATCACGGGTAGATTTTGTTTACCAGCCTGAACATTTACTTTAAAATATTTTCCCATTTTAGGTAAGAGTTTTTTGAGAAGATTCATAACAATAGCTTAAAGAAGGAAATTACTGATAAGGATAGGCCACTTGTAGAAATTCCTCCAATCTTTATTTTGAGAATGGAAATTCCTCCAATCTTTATTTTGAGGTAAATATTGCCTAGGACAGAATGGTCTTGAATTAGGGTATCTAGGTTGATAAAAATTTTGGTGTATTTTTTATATTTTGTACTTCTCCCAGTGAACTTGAGCTAGGAAAATGTTTGCGAGCCATCGCTATCTAATCCTTCAAAGAAGTGATATTTTGTACGGTAAGCAACAACAACTGTTGCTCCAGCAGTCCCTGATTTAAAGCTTCTATTATAATTTTGTCATTTAATTTTAAGACTAGATGCATATCTTAACTTTTGTCGGAAATATTTATCAGTATCGTTGAATTTTGAATAAGTAATAGCCACAAAATCATTAAACGTTACCATCTCGGCACTAGAAAAATATGTGAGAAAGTTTTCTTGAATCATCGCTTCTTTTAAGACTTGCCAATCCAAACCAATGCATTTACGAACATGGAATGCTAGTGTCTCACTGCACAGACATTTGGAAAACACCAAACCTGTGTTAGTAGTATTTTTCCTGGCACATTTTTTGAAAAAATGATAAAAAATATTTATCTACCAGAATATCTCAACTTTGACCATCAAACACTGCACTTGAAATTTGTCCAAATTCACAGAAACCATTTTTGTAGCTAATTTCGATTGAGATCAGGTTTCTATTCTTAATTTTTTACTTTTTTCTGAAAACTAAACACTGAAGAATTTGCAATAATCACCACTTTTTTAAAAACACACTTTTAAAAATAACTCTTTGAAGAATCTGCACCAAAAATACAAAATTGATGCACCATATTTTAATATTTGATGACATGTGCAAGCACATAATTAAAACCTTTCCACAGCTGTCATCACTATGATTTTTCACTGATTACATTGCAGAAAAAACACCATGAAGTAGATTTGTACTGGATCTCCAGTGGATACTGGATGATTGTATCAATACAATTGTTATATTGTATTGATACAGTGAAAACTCCAGTGTATACTGGATAACTTGCAAATAAATCATGTTCTCCATCACCGTTACAGAATCGCTATGATATTTTCTTCGCGTAACAGCGGAAAGAAGCAATACAATAAACACGCAGTTCAGTGACCTATTGAAGCACTTGTAAGGATTATGTTAATTTTATTAACAGTTAAGTTCCTTTCCTGTCAAATTCTTAACTTCAACTTACTACTTCCGGCCAGAACGTAGTTCTGGAATCTCTGAGGAGGAGCAGTATTTAAACTGCGAAGTCTACTCACTGAGTTAGAGAGAATCAGAGTTTCTGATTTGTGCGCATCTCCTTTTGGCTACTCTCTCTCTCAAAGCTGCTATTATGCTCGACTGTACTCAGGCCCTTGATAAGCTACATAGTCAAATAGAGTTAAGGGGCCAACTTGATTATAATCTGAATAGCTTCGGCTATATCTCTTTATTTCTTAGTCTCTTAAGTTCAAGCCCAAGTGTCGTCTTTTATTGTACACTCCAAGACGGAGTTTTGTTAAATCTTATTGGAATACTAAAGGGTTAGTTACCTGTTAGTTACCTCTTCTTCTTGTTTCTTGTCACACGAACTTAAGAGATTATTCGCTAACTAGTTCTTAAGATTCGTCACTTTCTACAGTAACTGAGAAATACACTAGTGAGAATCTTACACACTATTGAAAATGCCGTTAAATCACTTTCACTTTTTGACGCTGAAAACAAATTTGATGATTCATTCTGATATTCACTGGAGTTTGAGGCAGCAGATAAATATCCTAGTCGACTCCTTTTAAATGTGATGTTTTAAATACATAATTAGAAATATGGATGCATAAAGCAGAAACTTTCAGGTGTGGCCATTTCAAAACATAATTTTTATTACATGATAATTCACATCAGATAATTTTGGTAGACAAGGTCCAATAATAGTTAAATATGATAATTTTTATGTACAAGGGTTTTAAAAATAGGGCGTAAGCATCTTAGACAGGAAAGCATAGCAGCTCGGAGATGTTTGCATGTCAGAAGTTAGGAAAAGGAATGGTGTAATTGCTTGCAACGCAGTATTTATACTATGTATGTGCATAAAGATGTGTTCCCACCAACACGGTCACGCATTCCTGCATAAAACGTTAACTAATCAGAAGCCAGTTCAGAGGCGGCATTTGCCGGATGGCCGGAGACCACACAAGTAGTAAGTCAAAACATGCATTACATCATTAGATATGGCTGACCATTCATGTTCCATTTGAAACTTATTACAAATAATTGCTTTTCCTTCTGTTTATAGAATAATATCGTTTTATTTATTTTTTGCATTAAATGATGCTATTGCCTTTGTTTCATATTTGAATATGTACTGTAAACGTACAATGCAAACATTAGTCTTTTTCGTGTTATTAATAAGTTTACTTAAATGTTCCATGGAAACATACATGAAAAAATGATTTCCTTTTTTGATAAACATGTAATTCCAACAGATAAAATTAGGGGGTAATTTTTTCATGTGTATCAAGGAAATCTGTATTTAATGCAACATATTAAGACAAATAATGTTTTGAACTTGTTCTAAAATCCACTGTATACAACTGGTTCTTATATGAAAACTTAAAATGAGCAGCATAAAATTGAGCCAACTTATTTTAACATTTTTTCCATTGATTTAATGCATACTGATGAATGCTTTGTATATTTATTTCTTCTTTGTAATCAGCATTCAATACACTCCTAAAAAGTTGCTGTAGATTTCTTTTTAAGTACAGTATGTTTGACATTTAAATACTAGTTCACCATGAAGTTCTATACTTGATTGGTATGTTGTACCCTGCTTCCATGTCATCATTCAAACCTGATCTACAATTTTCATTTTAAAATTTAGATTAGTAATTAAAATTGAGGTTAGTCTAAGTATTGTGTTCTTCATGACAGTATGTTTCATTTGCATAGCTGGAGGGGAAGGTCATTTTTTGGGATGGTATTGTTTATGTTAAACATATAGGGGTTATTCAAATGGGTCTTTGGAGCAAAAACAAGGCCTGGGATTTATTGGATTATAGCAAAATGACACTTGAAGCGTCAGTTTTAGGCATCTCGTTTCAAATGCCCAGTTTATACCATGGTTTTTAAATGATTGTACTTTCAAAAATTATTCTTGATGGGGGGAAAAAAAGACAAATGGACTAATCTTAATAAAGATTTCAGATTAAATAAAAAAATTCATATGCTAATAGAATAAATAGCTTTATAACTTGTTTAAAGGAAAATTCTCAAGTTTATTAGTAGTAATAAACCTTAAATCAATCATAAATCATCAGCCATAAATGATATATGGTTGATAATTTTTACAGAATAATCTAAAGCAATAGATTGTTGCGAGAAAATAGTGATGGATTTCGAAATCCCAGATTCTGAATTTTTCTTAAAATATATCTTGCTCTTGTTGCCTAGTGGATAAAATGTTGGCTTCTTGAGTTAAAGATTTTGGATTCAAGTGTCACCAGAGTGGTTTTGTAATGGAATTGGTAATTTTTTTTTATTTATTTACAGAAAAAAATTATGGCTAGTTTCACAGTAGCCTAGATGCTTCTTCCGTTTACTGAAGGTGAAATGTAAAAAACGATGCTTACCTGCAAGGTATCGTAGAGCGGAGGTAACACGCTCAAGTAAAAGATTCAGCTTTTACTGGGGGCTTGTATTACGGGTTCGGGCCTTGCTTTTTCCTACCTTTGAATGATGGTACGAATATACTTTTTTTCAATCTATTGCAAATTTTTTTTGGGGGGGGGGTGACATAAGAAACTTGTATTTATTTTTCATTTCATTCATCATTCATACAAACTCAATTTTCGCTCGGCATTGTGTGCATTATTCTTCTTTTGACAATGAGCCTTTGGTATAATTCATAAGATCTGACTGTTATGATCTGATTTTATTTTGATTGACATGAAATTAGAAAAAGCGATACTGATATTAGTATAAAGTTGCTGTGACAAGTAAATCATTTGTTTAAAAAAAATTAAGAAAACTGTTATTTATACAGAAAAGAAGGTCGCTAGTATGTATCTGATTTCATGTAACATTTCTATACATTTTAATGGCTTCATGTTTGTTTTTCTTAACATGCAGGACCACTTTTTGACAGGTTTAATCTTGATAATAATTTTTCATTAATTTAAAAACCTGCATGAGCATTAGCAAATTTGCTTATTGTGGAATTCAATTTTTAACACAGAAAAAGAAGTATTATATAAAATGCAGTTACTTCAATGAGTTATAGATAAAAGTGACCTTATAAAATAAACCTTTAGATAGTGGCTGTTCATTAATATATGAATGACTAATTGAAGTAATTACTGTTACATTTAAGATAAAAAATATGTACATAAGGCAGAAACTAAAATATTTTTAAAAAATTGATGTTTATTAACTTTAAAATAACTGCTTTTTTTAAGTACGATATTTAATTTAGTAATGCTGTAAATCCTACATATATTTAAACAATATATACTTTTTTATTGCATTATTTAAACCAATTAAGTGAAGTTTATTTAAGGAAGCATTTAAGGGAAGTTCATACATCATGCGAAAACATTTATAATATTCTACCACATGAAAAATTTACTCTCCAAAATAGAATAATACAATTATGATTTTTTAATCATCATTCAACAAAATTCATAAATAAATTAAATTAGATATATACAACAATCCTTTTCTGGAATATCCTATTCCTATAGTCCAAACGATTCTTTTCTGGGATATTCTTCTTCTTACTGCAGTCATCTCTCACATATTAATATAAACCACTGCATTCTGCTTCTCTTACACAAAGCAAGAAATAAGTTTTAATTGGGGAGAAATTAAATCCATTTTAATTAAAAAATGTAATTGTAAAATATCAAAATATCACACAAAAATTTCACATTTTCCCCCAAGTTTCCGATATGAAGCACCATCTAGTGAGAGCATATGACAACTTTTAAAGCAAAAGTTGCCGCGCTGGTGTGAACTGACACATGCGGAAAGAGTTTTTTTACGCTTTGCCACTTGACATCCCAACGGACCAGTGTGAACGCAGCTTAAGTACAGCTAAGGTGTGATTGGATAGCTTTAGGTTTTAGTTTTGCTTTCAGGCAGTATTACGTAATTTGGAAAGATCTCCAATATAGTAGAAAGGATAAACTTAGGGGAAGAACATAAAATGTTGAATAGTCAATTTTCAGGTTACCAATTATTTCTTAGCGTAGATGTCATATTTTATTATATTTTACTTACATATATACACATATTAACACAAAAAAAGGTTATTACAGGCAAATAAGTTAAATATACATATAATGAAAATAATTTCAATTGTTTAGCAATATATGAATAAAGTATTAATAAAATAATATGAAATAAGGGAAAAATCAATTTCTTAAATCACACTATTTCACAATCTAATGAGGAAAAAATCAATATCTTCCGACTGATTTTTCTTCACTGCTGAAGGAACTTGCCAAATGTGCTTACAATACACCATTTCCAAAGTCATTTGCAATACATTAAATTTTGAATGGCAGAAAAGGAATGTGTCAGTTTTGAGTTTCAGTTTAACTATGTAAAGTAGTGGAAAGTAAATTTCAGCTGGATTTGAGCAAATATTTTTTCTATTTTGAATTCATCCACTATAACAAAATATGTTATTATATGCAATAGCAAAAAAATTTTCTTTTTTTTTTTTACACCATTGGTACTAAAAAAGAAAATGTTATTGCAGGCATACAAATAGCCTTGTTAAATTATATAGAAAATGAAAATATTTAAATCAACAGTGTTACTGTTATAATAATATAAAGTTAGTTATTTTCTGCATTTTTTTGGGGGGGGAGGGGAGGGGATTGTTTTTAATGCTATGGAAGAAACTTGCCATTCCTGATGTTTATACACAAAGTTATTCGTGCTCAAAGTACTGTTGCTTTTTTTTTTTTTTTTTTGTAAATGTGCTTTTTAAGAATGTTAAACTGGATTACATCAAACTTTTTTGTTTTCCGCATCATTACAAAAGTGAACTCTAGTACAGAGAGGCCTGTATTTATCTTTGAGCATTATTTATTTCATTACTGCACACTTCATAAAGCAAGTACTCTTACTGAGCTTGGAACAGCTGCACTACGCAAATGTGTCCATGAAACACACGCACTAGGCAGTTAAAGAAATAAAGGTGGGCACAGTCTATGTAGAGATAAACTTAATAACAAAGTAGGTGTTTGCTTCCTTGTTGCTAGATAGTGCTCAGCACTAAGATGAGATGTAGTTTCCAATCCTTGTGGGTGTCTTGCAAGGATCAATTCTTGGACCATTTCTCTGCATCAACTAAGGAAATAACTTAAAATTTTAGAAAAATCCAAATATCATGCTCAGCTGATATTACTACCATCATTGCCAGATCAAGAAAACCCAACCACACTCTAGGAGACAAAATTCCATATATAAAAAACTAGTGCCAAAAACGAAGAGTTAAAATTAATTCAAAAAAATAACAAATTCTTATCACATGAAATTTAAAATCAAAGACATCCTTGACAGCAAGATCCTATTTGGAAAACAGGTTCTGATAGTCAATTCAGAAAAATACCTTGGTTTTATCTTTAAAAGATTGTTTACATGATCAACAAACATAAACAGTGTCTGTAAAGCCTATCATGGATGCCCCATATTTCACCATATATATTTCATCAGGAAAGAACACCTTCATCATGAGCTAAAAGTTGGCACTATGACTATCTCTGGAGGTTAAACGAAAACTTCTACAAGGCAAATTAATAGGGCGGCAAACTCAATAATCAAATTACGTTGGAAGATATGCTTATCTGCCTGTACACTGCTTGCCTGATCAGACAGGAGGATTAATATTGATTTGTGTTTTCAATAAAAGGAGATAAACCAGTTATACAAGTTTTATTAAAAGGGTGGCAAAACAGAAACTGCTTTTCATCCAATGACTGGCAAAATGCTTTTTATGTCATTTATCAAGTATTAAGCTGATGTTCTTGTTGATTTAGATGAATAACCAATCAGCAAATTCTAACTCATGCAACAGAATATTCAGTTACCAAGGATTATTTCCTATAATTAAGAAAATTTAAAATGTTAAGATATTTAAACATTCCCCTGCTAAAAATACCATTTTACAAAAATATATACTTATGGAAATGATAACAGAAATGCTAATGTTAGATTCTAAAACATACTGGAATGGTTTGCTCGTAATAATGGAATGTTATTAGAAATTCATTTCAAAAAAGCATTAATAGACTTAAACTCACAAATTAATTTTTACAATAGTGAAAATTAATAGCGAGTTTGATTTATCTACAACTGTATCAGTTCTGCTTCAAATAAAGCTGGCTAGGGAGGCATTACGTCAAAAGGATTCAAACTTATTAAAAGTAAATGCAACAATAAATTTTATGTTGCAGTTTCTTAAAGATCAAGACATATCACTATCTAAGGAATTATACAGCACATTGGAAAGTTGCACAGAGGAAAGGTATAGTAAACAAAAAAATATTTTAAAGTATTTACACAATTATAATGACTTTAAAAAACAAAAAGGAAGAGAAGAGGCTAACAACCTTAACTAAATTTTCTGCAAATTTTCACAAAAGAAACATTTACGAAAAGCAAAACATAAACCTATCTAGAGAAATCATCAAAAATGATGCTGATGATATTATCAGAAAATTATTGTCTTTTGAGAAGAAATTATAATTAATTACAATAAGAATCAACATAAAAAATAATGTAAAAGTAATTAAAGAAAGACATTCATCCAAAACTGTAGGACTTTGAGGCAAATATTTAGAGGAAGTATATAGCTAATTATTAACAGAACCACCAAACCAACACGGAAGCCGAAATAGTATTTTCAACTGCAGGTAATTTCTGCACAAAATATATTCCAGGCTTAATAACAGTTCAATACAAAGCATTTATGTTTTTTATGATCACATTTCAAAAATACGCAGTTAATTTTTTTAAATATTATATAATAGACCAGATGACAAGATTTTTATGGGATATTTATTCTTAATAATAATACTATTATGTTTTGCTCCTTTATTACATTGTAGCACTGTTATGGTTTATTTTTTATGCTATTGTAATGGATATATTTACTCATACCTTCTCTTTTGATGCACTAGAGGGCACTACATTCTTTAGTCAGCTAGCGTCTCTCCCATGATCCTCTGCGAACACAGAATTAATGATGTAGTCCAGCAGTCATTTTTTTTAGTGTAATTTTGTTTCTTGTTATGTCCGTGTGTTATTATGTTTTGTGAATATTGGAGCTTAAGACTTAATTAAAATATATCTGTTCCTAAGAATGGTTGCTTTCGTTGGCTGCAATATTTTTATCAAGAGTGTCGTAACAACACAACAGGCATAAAATGGCGCCCAACTCCTCTACGAACCAAAAAGTGAAAGCGTGTCAAGCGGACGCTTCCAATAAATTTTGGGAATATAGCCGCTCTGGCTTGGTTTCCAGCACTGGTTAATGTGCTTCTTGTGAGTTCCTTCTCCAATAATTTGAATCTGCAAGCCGCTCTAACTTATGTTCATTCACCCTGCATTGGATATATTCTGCTTGCAAGGAACGTGTCATCCCAACACTTGAAATCCAACATGTCTTCGCAGCGACAGTGTTGTGTGTGCGTTTATGTTATATCTTCGCTTCATCATTGAAAGTTATTTATCCGATGCCTTTCTCCGCTCCGTGTGTATTTTGTAAAAGTGCTAAGTTTATAAGCAACAGTAAAGAAAATTTGAAGCCGCTCTAACTGATGTTCATTCACCCTGCATTGGATATATTTTGCTTGCGTGGAACGTGTCATCTCGACACTTGAAATCCAACGTGTCTTCGCAGCGACAGTGTTGTGTGTGCGTTTATGTTATATCTTCGCTTCATCACTCAAAGTTATTTAATCTGACGCCTTTTCTCCGCTCCGTGTGTATTTTATAAAAGTGATTAGTTACAAGTTTATCAACATCAGTAAAGAAAATTTGAATTTGTGTGCAACGTTCGCAAATGGTATATTTTTATTTCTTTCTGCTTACATTCAAAAATATTTGTGCATTCTTTGATACATCGTGTTTCAGTTCAGAACTATCAAGTTAAAGAATCATACAATTATTCCTTTTTAGGAAATCCTCAATTGTGAAAAACAAACATGCAGACCTCCAGTCTGTGATACAACGCCATTTTTAAGTGGAATAGAATTTATTGCTTCCTGCCAGTCAATTCAAAAGTAATTTGGATTCATTTTAGTTTCGCTTCTTCCTATGACTCGGTCCAATCAAAATGAAAATATTGCTGGTGATATAAACAGGCTTAGTGTCATAAATGAGGAAAGTGATCTTTTGATTATTAATTTTTTTGATAGTTCATAGTTCAGAACGTACCTGATTAAATGATGTGTTCATTATTGTTCCCTTTCATGTGATTTAAGTAAGTTTATTGAAAGGACAGAGTAACTCAATTGGTTTCCTTTAAAACTATGGTTGAAACTATGGTTGGTGAAATTGCTTTGATATTTTTTCTTTTGTTTATAGAAGTATTTGGTTTCATAATGAAATATATATATATGCATAAAAGTGTTTGGAATATAAGTAAATTTTCTATTGCTACAAGTATATATATTTATATTCTCTATTTCTTTTTGCATTCTTTAAACATGTGATTATTATTTCTGTGTATGGTATTTTTTTGTTGGATCCAACTCATTTTCACAGGTATTGGATAATTACTATTTTAACTGTAAGTTTTATTGTATGCTGTGTTCTTATAAATTTATTTTAGAAAGGGTTGACGATTCGGAATGAAATATTCTAATTAAGAATCATTTCTGTGCCACAGTCTAAATGGTATAAAGAGTATAACTTTATATTTGAGTCTCAGAATGTTATTAGAATAGTTGAAAGTATATTTAAATAATTTATGGTTTTGATTATTGAAAGTGTTTGATATATAAGTATATGTACAATATTTTAAAACAGGTTGCTTAGTCATCGTAATTATTGCATTCTAATTATTTCAAAAGCCTGTGGTAATATTGGTTGTAGAGTGTGTATACATTTCAGATGCAGAACCTGGTATGGTCTTACAACTGGTTAAAATCTCTTGCTATATGTACATATTTCTCCAAACATTTATTAAGGTGATGGTAATTTTTTCTTAATATTTTCTCAGAAATATTGTTGGATTTTAATTCTTGATTACTATATATCTTTCTGAATGCTCATGTTATTGACTAAATTATCTTCAAAAGAGAAGGTAGGGGTATAATTTTATTCACATTCAAATTTTCTTCAGTAAATTATAATTTTATTTCACTAATATTTAAACAAAAATGTCTCTTCTCACGAAGGGTAAGAAAATTGATCTCTACAACTTAGCATTAGAATTACGCATCGAAGCTACGTCTAATGATAGAATAATTGATTTACATGATAAAATTACTAAATCTGCGGTCTTTAAGAATAATGAACAATTCGTGAAGGATACGTTTAATAATATTGTGGATGCTCGGAAAAATTTGGAAGAAGCAGAAGTAAAGAAATCTGAAAGAGAAAACCAAGAAAAGGAAAACCTGTGCCTACCTGAGGAAAGAGCATTTGAGCTTGAAAAGCTTAGACTCCAAAATACAAAATTGTCAAATTGATTCTACTCCAATGCGATTTGATTTAAAAACTGTCCTACCTACGTTTTGTCCTGATACAGATGATGTCTTTATTTTTAACCATGTTTGAAAGACAGATGAAACTTTTAAATGTGTCTACAGACCACTGGGTATCACATTTAGTTGGAATACTTCCAAGTGATATAGGTAAATTAATAGCAAGAGAACCTGAAGAAATGTTTAAAAACTACACCCACATTTGTACTATATTGCTACAAAGGTTTAAGCTGACAGCCGACCAATTCAGACTTCTTTTTAGTCAACATCAGAAACGTGATCATTCCACTTGGAAAGATTTCTATTGAGCTTCGAACCTACTTTGAAGGTTAGCTCAATGAGTTAGAAATTACTTCATTTGACCAATTAAAACAGCTAATCCTCACTGATCAAATTAAGAAAAGATGTCCTCCGGAATATAAAAATCATTATTTACATAGTTGGGAAACACTCAATGATCCTGTCATGTTAGCCGAAAGTTTGGACTTGTATGATAACATAAAACCACCTTATCAAAAAGTAGCGCAACCCCTCAAATCACAGGAATTGCACAAACCGAAATTCCCTAGAAATGCAGGTGGTCAGGTCTTTAAGAAATCTCCTTTCAATAAATTTGAGAAGAAAGATCCTCTGAGTTTTCAGAAAAATACTATTCCTAACCCAAGTTATATGCCTTCACGAAACGTGGAAAATTCTGTTTATTGTTATGGTTGTGGCTATCCAGGATTCATAAAATCAAAATGTCCAAAATGTTCCCTAAAGAAGGACACTATGCATGCCAATGCAATAAATATGTTTACTTGTTTCACCTCTCCCGTAGCTTTACTTGATATCGAAGTATATGAAGCTACAGGAACAGTCTGTACTGACACAGGAGCCAATCAGTCAGTCGGTGGAGAGCTAATGTTTAAATTTTTAACGAGGCGAGGACAAAAACTTCACGGAAGTTGATCTTGCTATCTGTCTGGCAGACGGTCAGCAATCCACATCATTCGTTCTTAAAGCTACAATGCCGATCACAGTGCATGGCCGGACTTTCAACATGGATTTACATTTTCTACCCCATGCCAAAGGTAATCGTACTCTCCTAGGAGTTGGCTTTTTAAGGAAATCAGGAATTGTAATGGACATGCGAAACAATTTCTGGTATTTTGGTGATGCACCAAGTTGTAGAATACCTTTTGCAAAAGATATTCCCTCACCAACAAGTTGTAATCCTGTCGAAATAAATACTAGTTACTTGTCTGACAAATTCACTTACAAGTGATGTTTCAGTGCAAAACAATCCAGTTATACCTGAAACAAAAACTCCTTTGTTATGCGAAGACAAAGGTCAGAACCTTGTTGCAGAAAATAAAAATCGCTTAGCTGCTTTGCTTAATGAAAATGGATATCTTTTGACTAGGGGGAGAACCAACTCCTTATGTCAAGCACTTTATTAACACAGGTGATCACCCACCGGTTGCATCGCAGCCTTATAGATTATCCCAAAAAAAGAAAGAGCTCTTACGAAAAGAAATTGATGAACTTTTAGCCAATGATGTTATAGAAGAGTGTGAATCACCGTATGATATGCAACACCAGTAGTTTTAGTGCCTAAGCCAAATGGAGCTATTCGTTTGCGTATTGATTACCGTAAACTGAATGCTATAACAATACCTGACAAGTATCCACTTCCGGTTATGGATACACTTTTACACGATGCAAGATCCACTGCCTATATGTCTACCCTTGACTTAAAGAGTGGATATCATCAAATTGAAGTCAATCCACCAATAAAGATAAAACTGCATTTGTGTGTCTTTTTGGTACGTTTCGATATAAAAGAATGCCTTTTGGTCTCAGAAATGCTCCAGCAACTTTTCAACGCCTTATGGACCAGTTCCGAAACGGACTACCCACTGTAAATATTCTTGTTTATTTAGATGATATTTTTGTACTGTCCGAAACCTTTGAACAACATATTCAAGACTTAAACTTGGTTTTCGAAAGACTCCGAAAATTTAAGTTATGTGTTAATAGAGAGAAATGTAAATTCGCATGCTCTCGTGTGAAACATCTAGGGTTGTGGATAACACCTAAAGGAATAGAAGTAGATCAAGACAAAATTGCAGCAATACAAAACATTCCTTCTCCAAGAAATGTTAAAAAGTTACAATCATTTTTGCAGACCTGTTCGTGGTACAGGAAATTCATCCCGAACTTTTCTGATATTGCTAGACCCCTTAGCAATTTGACAAAAAAGAATGTTGTTTGGAGATGGAGTGAACAAGAGCAACGAGCCTTTCAAACTCTTAAGCAATGTTTAGTAACTCCACCAGTACTGAAGCAAGTCGATCCTACAAACCCCTTTATCATCAGGACGGATGCAAGCGGTTACGCTTTAGGTGCAGTTCTTCTGCAGTGAGAAAGTACCGCCGATGAAAGACCAATAGAATATGCCAGTAGACTCTTAAGCTCTGCTGAAAGAAATTACTCAACAACTGAGAGAGAAGCGTTGGCTGTTGTCTGGGCTTTGAACAAATTTCGAGGATATATTGAGGGTGCAGATATTACAGTAGCATCTGACCACCAACCATTAAAGTGGTTAATGACTTTATCGTCACCCACTGGCAGGTTAGCCAGATGGGCACTTCAGATCCAAAGCTTCAATTTGAAAATCAATTATTTTCCAGGAAAATGTAACGTTGTGGCCGACATGCTTTCGCGACCTGAGTGCAGCGACAAAGAACCTTGTGAATTACAAACTATTGTTATTGATGTCCCATCAAGAACAGCTGCTGACCTTAGGACGGAACAGTTAAAAGATCTTGAACTGAAGAAGATCATAGATTGTTTTGAAGATATCAACAAAAGTGTTGATTTTGAAAATTGGACGGAACGAGGGTACGTCTTAAATCAAGGAGTACTCTACCGCTACTCTCCACACTCGGAAGTGGAAGAGGCTCAACTAGTCATCCCATCTCATGAAAGAGAACAAATTTTAAAATTACATCATAATGCACCCACAGCTGCACATTATGGAGCTGATGGAACCTTTTCTCGAATATCATCCAGATATTATTGGACAGGTATGAGAAAATATATTACCAATTATGTAAAAAATTGTGCAGAATGTGTCAGATATAAGGCAGCAAACCAGAAACCTGCTGGTCTGTTACAGACACCTGTACCTGCTCAACGTTTTGAAAGCATAGCTGTATTGATCTTTTTGGGCCCTTACCAAAAACGAGTGACGGCATGAAGTGGATCTTCATTGTTGAAGATTGTACTCCCATTAAAGGAAGCTACTGCTAAGGAATGTGCCTTAACACTACTCAATGAAGTCTTCTTAAGATACGGATTACCACGACATCTAATAAGTGACAATGGTACTCAGTTTGTTAGAGCGATCATTCAACAGTTGTGTTTTGTACTAAGCATCAATCAAAGTCTAATTCCAGTTTACCATCCGCAGGCAAATCCTGTTGAACATAAAAACAGAGATTTGAAACCTCGTTTGGCACTCATGGTTGGTAACAACCATACATTGTGGACTGAACAATTACCTGCTATTAGATTTGCAATGAACACTGCAAAATGTGAAAGTACTGGATGCACTGCAGCTTATCTCAACTTTGCCAGAGAATTAAGTACTGTAGACGATGTTACTTCTGACCTGCGATCTGTTATTCACAATGACAATTTTGTTCCAGAATTTACTCCTTACTTAAAACGTTTTGAAAGGAATATGTCACAAATTAAAGAAAATATCAAGAAAAGTCAAGATCGTCGAAAAGCATATGCAGACAAATTACGTAAATCAAGCCCTAAGTATAAACCAAATGATTTGGTTTGGGTAAAACTTCACCAATTAAGTAAAGCAAACCAAAGCAAAACTGCAAAGTTCATGCCAAGGAAAGATGGTCCTTATATCATTCTGTCCCAGAAATCACCTTCATCATTCATCATAGCTAGTTGTGACAAACCTAATGAACCTACAGGTGTATATCATGCATCAGCTATTACACCTTTTCAAAATGTCACACAGAACCAATCTCCTGTAATGCCTTTAAGGAGACGTGGTAGACCTCCAAAACAAACTTCTAACGATAATGAAAATCCTGGGAAAGATGCAAATTTATCCAGAATTACACCACCTCGCCGGGACGGTCATAGGAGGTGTAGGGGGAGGATGTAACGGATATATTTACTCATACCTTCTCTTTTGATGCACTAGAGGGTGCTACATCCTTTAGCCAGCTAGTGTCTCTCCCATGATCCTCTGCGAACACAGAATTAATGATGTAGTCCAGCAGTCATGTTTTTTTAGTGTAATTTTGTTTCTTGTTATGTCTGTGTGTTATTATGTTTTGTGAATGTGGAGCTTAAGACTTAATTAAAATATATCTGCTCCTAAGAATGGTTGCTTTCATTGGCTGCAATATTTTTATCAAGAGTCTCGTAACAACACAACGGGCATACTATATTTTTTTGCTTCCAATGTTGTTTTTTTAAATTACTATTTTACTGTTCTTATTAATAATATTTGATTATAAAATGTGCTCCTTTATTTTACATTTGTTTACAGCAAAATGGTTTACATTTTTAGTTTATGCATATTTTGTATAAAATAAATATGGCAAAGAAACAACTGTGCTTTTGTACCTTTTTTGAAAAATTTCCAATTCCTATATTTATACCAGTTATTCAGGTACTATGTTAAAAAAAAATATTGAATACTAGTCATTTATTTTTGTATGATACTACATTCACTACTCACAACTTAATTAATCTGGTTCTCATTTAGTGTACTTATACTAACTAAATTTCCACTAAACACTACAATTAACAAATGAAATAGAAGTTACACTTACCATCCATTCACTCACAATAATATCAACTTTTTCAGGCAAATTAGCATCCTGTAAATTAAATTACGTCTTAAATAAAGAAAAAAATTTCAATGTTAATAACACGCTTAAACTCGCATAATTTGATAACCTAAATTCTGACTTCTGAAATAGCAAAAAACATTTCATCATAAAAATGAGCCTAAAAATGAATTTTGTATTAGTAAAAAGGTTTATAGTACAATTCTAAATTTAAAAAAGTACAATATTAATTTTTATAAAAAGTACCCTTTAAGATATTATAATTTGATTGTTACTCTAATGATAATGATGATGATAATGCTATTATTAATAGCAGTATATAAAAAAAGAAAAACATGCAAAATCATAAGATTTCTTTTTTTAATATGAAGTTAACATATTAGTTTTCTAATATCTAATGATTATTTTAGATTTATTTACTAATAACTGATTTTATATATCTTCTCATTCTCAATCTGAAATTTAATTGGCAGTGCAGAAATATATATACATATATACTACCACAATAAATATTCTCTTATATGTAATAAAGAAAGACGATTTCGAAAGTTACTTGTGCCTTAACTTGTGACACAGCAAATTTTTAGAAATATACCAGTTTCTATCAAAATATTTTTTAAAGTGACTCTGAAACAAAATATTTTAAAATTACACAAATTTCAAACAGTATATTTGAAACAAATTTAGCAGCTTGAAATAGCACACAATAAAAGTATGCTCATTTTCAACATACATGCTTAAAATATGAACAAAGATTTAAAAAAAAAATCCATATCTCTAAATAACACTAATAACTATCAGGTAAAAATTAATGTTTTAATAATTGATTAAAATACACAGTTAAAAGTCCGTAATCTGGACGTCCATTATCCGGAATGATCTATAATCCAGACCTCAGAGCCACAAACGTTTTTTTCGTATGCTTTACGCATGCACGTTTAATGTTACGCATGCGCATTTAGCACAAAAAACGAAGCAACTTAAATAACTTGCACTGAAAGAAATGTTTTATAAAGTAAACAAATGAATATTAAGCTTTTTTTTTTTTTTTTTTTGTAAATTTTGATACCCTTTAGATCATAATTTCTCTTCAAGCACGTAATGCGTTTACGTATGCACGTTTAGCACAAAAAACGAAGCAATCAACTTACAGTGAAAGAAATGTTTAATAAAGTAAACAAATAAATATTAAGCTTTTTTTATGTAAATTTTGATACCCTTTAGATTATAATTTCTCTTCATGCACATAATGGGTTTACGCATGCGCGTTTAATGTTTACGCATGTGCGTTTAGCACAAAAACGAAGCAAACATTTTACAATGAAAAAAATGTTTAATAAAGTAAACAAATAAATATTAAGCTTTTTTTTTTTTTTTTGTAAATTTTGATACTCTGTAGATCATAATTGCTCTTTATTTCATAAATTATGGTTTAATATTTTCAATTGTACAATTTCTGCATGCCATCTTACCAGATTTAAATTGATGATCTATAATCCGGGAAAACCCCTAATAAAGGGACTTTGTACTGTATCTCTTTATTATGTCTCATTTTAGACAATGCTTTTACATTTAAATTTTTTTTTAATTGTCAAGTTTACTTTAAAAAGTTTCTAGTTTAAACTTATGTAGTTTTCATATCATATTTAGATCAGAATGTCAGTTTTACTGCTTTTACTTTTTATGCCAGGTAATGAAATTAAATTTTGCATTAATTTTTTATTTTTGCTTTCCCCCTCCACATTATTAAATTTCCCTCAATCACACAGTTCACTGCCAAAAAACTGAGTTAATATTTGTCACTTTGATATGAAATCTGAATAAAATTTTCTTAATGTGCTGCCCAATTTTTATAAATATCCACAAAATATTATGTCTTCCATGAATACAGCACTAAAATTCTGAGTTAGTTGTCTTTTTTTTTTTTTTTTTTTTTTTTTTTATGCTTTGCTTCTAAACCTCTATTCTGAAAAACCTACTGAAATAAAATCTTAGCTGATCTTTCATAGCAATTTGGAACAGCATTCAATATCAAGCATAATTTGAAGCAACAAATACAGCAATCCCACACTATTTATTTTCAGATAGTAATTCCTCTATATGCACAACAGAATGTATTTGTCTCATTTTTTTCAAATGAAGTTTATAATGTTTGTATGAAACTAATCAGTTATTTATGATTTGTGCCTTTACTATAACTTTTCCTTTCCATTTCCTCACCAAAATGCAAATCAGTTAGATAGTATTTAAACTGATGTTTTGGTTTTGGGATTGTAATATACACCATGTTTCTCCTTTTCATGGGCACATTTCATTAGTTCCTGCCAAGTCTGATAAGTTTGTAATCATTTGGCTTTGTGTCATCACAGCAGACATTTAAATTAGTTATGTTGATAGAGTTATTGAGCCAGCTCTGGTTAAAATGTAATTGTGCAGTTTCTGATTACTAGCCTATGTTTTAAATTGAAAGTTACTGTTCCTTAGTTGCATCACCAAAAGTTGTGGTTGTTCTTATTAACACAAGAGGTTATTACACACACACACAACTTAAAAGGTTTATTTAAACCTTTCCAAGTCTCTGTAGTTACTTCATAAAAAGTGATAATTTGCTTTGTGTCTGTTAGGGTTTTGGACTACTTAACGACAGATCAAGGCAATCCATATAAGTTCTGAGGGAATATTAGAAAGCTTCTATCAGAAGGCCACACTGCCAAATGCATTTAACTGCCTACTATATTAAAGACAGGCATTAAGGTAGATGTGCAATGACAAATAAGACTAAAACGCATAACCAACTCAAATTTACAGTCTGCTGTATTACAAATGCACAAAAATGGCACCATCATTTGCTGAAACCTAGGTGCATCACAAATATTTTCAGAAGACAGGAAATAAAAACAAAAAAAAAATTCCACAATGAGATATTTTGGCTGTAGAGTCAAGACCTTCCATATAAGGACAATCAACTTGGCTTCAAGATTCTGACAAGATGAGGATGTGTACTGATGTGTGGCACAATGACTTGTAAGGCTCCGTGTTAAACAGAAATAATGGAATCGGATAAATGTTTGCTAGTTAAGTCCTTTGGTAGCCAAAGAAATGTACATTGATTGCATATGATCTGTTATGGAACAAAATCTGATAGCTTCAATGTCATCAATATGCATATTATGCATTCCATACACAATACTAAATTTAATATATATATATATATATCTTACGTGACATGGTCTAAACATGAATTCCATAGCTGTTCACCCAAAGCATGATACACATCAAATACAACTGCATATATATATACACCTTACGTGACATGGTCTAAACACGAATTCCATATCTGTTCACCTAAAGCAACTTAAACAACTTGCATTGAAAGAAATGTTTTATAAAGTAAACAAATGAATATTAAGCACACATCAAATACAACTGCAACATCATTAAACAAAGAATTTTTAAGTAACTTATAATTATATAAATGTGTATAACTAAAGACAAACTAAATCTAACCTCCATTTTTTCTTGCATAACAATTATTCGATCAGCATATCCATTTGTAGCAACAACTTTCTGAGCTTCTGTTGCAATGGAACTTGCTTCAATGGCATACACTAAGGAGAGAACACATCGCTCTTATTAAAG
The DNA here is from genome assembly GCF_044657685.1 of Stegodyphus dumicola. Lineage (NCBI taxonomy): Eukaryota > Metazoa > Arthropoda > Arachnida > Araneae > Eresidae > Stegodyphus > Stegodyphus dumicola. The sequence goes on from NC_140768.1 coordinate 234,738,535, forward strand.
AAAGATTTTTTTTAAACTTAAAAAAAATATTCACACTAAAAACCTTTTTCATACCACTTATTTTTCTTACTAAAGAGAAAAATTTAAAAAACTATTGCTAAAATGTTGACACCAAATTAAGTATTGCATTATATTATAAAAATAAAAAATCAATTTTTGCACCTTTTATATCACTCAGTCAAATCCAGAAAAAATATTAAAATCAAAATCAGAATATTTTATTTAGATAAGAATAATAGATTGATCAGGGCAAATTTGGTCATAATAAATACACAATAGGAAGAGTAGGTTTCATTTTAATAAATCAAACAGTTAAATCTAATGATAAACTCAAAAGAAAATTTAATTGTTTTAAATCATGATGCACAGATTTCTCATTAAAGTACTGTTATGCTTTGAAGAATCATGCAGTCAAATGAAAAAAGTTTTAAATGAAAAAAGTTCATGATTCAAACCTGGGACAAACTGACATAGTTAGTGCTGTAATGAATAAATTATAGACATTCAAATTAAAGATCTCTTCTTGCAAATGAATATTTCAAAATAAGCCATTCAATCTATTTTAACAAATAATTTGTTCATGGAAAATGACCAACTTGCAGCCACAGGAAATTGCGACTTATCAGGTTCATAGAATAGCCTTGAAAATACCTTCCATTTGGAAATCAAATATCGCGTTATGGCTAAGACTAGATTAATATGACGTTATGAAATCCAATTTGATCTGGCTGCAATTACTAATGATAATGTGACATTTTCGTATATCATAGCAAATTTAGACACATCAACTTTATTACATGCCTCAAATTTAATCTTAACACCTCCAGAAACTGACAAATATCTAACTTTAAAAAACAGATTAATCACAGAGTTTCAAGATTCTAAAATAGCATAAATCCGTAAACTTTTATCAGAATTACAATTAGATGACAAAAAACCTAGTTTCCTTTTGAAACAAATGAAAGAGATAGCATCAAACAAAATACATGATGATTTCCTAAAAAATCTGTGGATACAAAGACTTTCTTCCAATATGCAAGCAATTTTATCTGCTTTGGATACAGATTTAATTCATCTATCGCAGATAGCAGATAAGGTTTTGGAAATTACAAATGACGCACAACTCAATGTTTGCACAGCACCAAATATTGAACAAAATTCAGAGTTAAGTTCAGCACTAAGCTTTATGACCAAACAAATAGAGAATCTCACTAAGCAAGTTGAACAACTGTCTTGAAAGCAGTACAATAAAGATCCAAGATACCGCGATAACCGCAAAAATTCAAAACACCAAAAGTTCATTACCATCATGTTATTATCACAAAAGAAATCAAATCTGAATGATGTCAAACTGATACTCGTAAATGTACTCATCCATGCTCATTTCACGCGGAAAACTAAATTCCACTGCTATTCCGAAACAAGTCATGGATACTGGAATAGCAGACAATACTTCCAACAGATTACACATATATGACAAACATGTAGTTTCTTGTTGACACAGGTAGTGACATTGCCTGCCTTCTGGTGCCTAAAGGAAAGCATATCTCTGTTACTACTCTAAAGTTATTTACTGCAAATAATACTAAAATTAAAACATACAGCATTAAGCAACTAAATTTTATTTTCGATCTCAGGCAAACTTTTAAAAGGGATTTCATAATAGCTGATGTTTCAATTCTCATAATAGGGACCGATTTCCTCAGCTATTTTGGATTGCTAGTCGATTTACAAAATAAATAAATAAAATAAAATAAAAATTACATTAAAAAAATCTGAAAGCTTTTAGACTTTACATTATGCCCAAAGGGACTATTTTTTTAATGTTTTGTGTGTTACCTTTATTTATTAAATATAATGTTCTTTGTGCTTAAACCATAAAATTCAGTTCAACAGCAATATCGCAAAACAATTTTAAAATTACTATATTTTTAGAATTTCTGATACACAGTCTCATGCGCTGGAGATGAATTCCCCCCCCCCTTTCCGTACAGTGTTACCACTGCTAACTTTGAAATCGTCGAATTTCTTAATAAAAAATTCACTGACGTGTTACAAAATATGAAATTGATAATAAAACAAATTTCAATTTCCAAATTAGGGCTTCCAGATGCTCATTTTCGGTAGAAAATTATGTTATGTTACTAGTACTTTCACGAGGACTATTACAACTGATCAAGAATGTCAATTCGAGTCTTGTTTATTTAAGGCTCTAAACTCCTAGGCATAAAACGAATATGCACAACTGCTTATCACCCTCACAGCAATGGTTTAATTGAGGAATTTCACCATCCTTTAAAATCCGCATTAATGTGTCACAACACCATACAATGGACAGAAGTTTTACCAACTGTGCTGCTTGGGCTGAGAACAGCTCTCAAAGAAACCATCGGTTGCACTCCTGCTGAACTTGTGTACAGAACTACCATTAAATGATCCTGTTGCAAACACTGAACAACACCAAAGTTGCATGCAGCAACTTAAATCAAAACCAATTAGATCACATGCAGTAAAAGCAGTGTTTATTCACAAAGATTTAAAAACATGTTCACATGTGTTTAAGTGACATGATGCAGTACGACGGCCACTACAACCACCATACGACAGCCTTTATAAAGTGCTCAAACATGGTGAAAAAATATTCAAATTATCCATTCATGGAAAAACTGTTTCGGTCTCAATTGACCGGGTGAAACCAGCATTTCTGTTGAATACCAACATGGATACTTGTTTTCCTGATACTTTGAAACCTAGATCTGCCAAACCAAATATTCGTCAAACTCTTTCAAGCAGATGTGCATTTCCCTGACTTTTATGTACCATCACAATGTTACTAGAGGGGGAGTACACAGATCACACAGAGATGAGAAAATTGTGTGTGTGTGGTCCTCGGACGTCGCTATTTTTAAGCTGTTACGATGTGTCAGACGACATGGTCTGATATCGCAGATATAATAATTTGTTTCAGCTGACAGTACAAGAGGCATAACTTTACGACCAGTGTCAAGAGATTTTAGCATTTTACACTGTGTCTGTCAACAAAGCCTCTCGATTTCAGAAGGGCTGACGAACTAATGATCTTGTTTTTCTTCTGAAATCGTTGCAGATATAATGAATCAGACAATGTAAAATGTAACTAAAAATTAAGGAGGTGACTCTAGTTCAGTCTGCAGATTATTTCCAACCAAACAACATACGAGAATGCTCTGGAACTCTCAACTACAGAGACTTGCCGTTAGCAAGATTCTAACATAACAAGGACAGTAATCTTACCTACATTAATTGTTCTAGGTTTTCCATATTATTATACATATGTAATAGAATTTCTCATAATTTATAATAAAAATATTTTGCATTAAAAATGCAGTAAATAATACACAACCTCAACAAATGTAATAATCATTACAAGGAGTCATCAATACTACCTGCTGCCGGTTACCACATGATAAAGCAAGCTGGTCCCTTTCCAAAATTGAAAGCTAGATTACATACATTCTGAAGTAGATCCACTCTAAAAACTTATATGATACAAAAAAGTCAATGAAATTATACACCAAGATCCCAAAAATTACTCAACTTTATCTAAAAATTCTCATATTTCAGTTAATGCAATGCTTAAAATTCATCAGATTCCCCGTCCAATATAAGGAAAGGTATGGAACTAAAACTCTAATGCAGTTTGAAAAAAAAAAAGAAAAAAATGTTAAAACTGCTGAAAATTCTCAGTATTTATTTTTTAAAAAACTTGTTAATATTGCTGAGAGAATTTATATATTTAGAAAAAAAAAAAAGAAAGAATGAATGAATGAAAGATACATTTACCTTTTTTGGCACCAGCTTGAGCACAAAACAGACTCAATATACCTAAAAATTATGAAAAGATTACTGTTAAAAACTTTAAATTACTTGACAATATACCTCTATGTAGACATTAATGGATGCATATATATATGTGTGTGTGTGTGTGTGTAAGAGATACAAAAAATATTATTGAAATGTATCAACAAATTAAATTGAATTGGAACAGTCCTTCAAATTCTTAATTCTAATTGCGTTACATCCCCTCTTCAGGGTTTAACAAATTAAATTGAATTGGAAGGGTCTTTTAAATTTTTAATTCTAATTGCACACATCCTCTTTTCGAGGCTCTATATCGCACCATGCTACATCATCATGTTTTCCCAAGAGTAACCGCAATGCAAAATCTTTTGACCAATCGCACCTCAGGATTAAAACAATCTCCACATTATCACTTTATTTGATGAAAGAAGCCTTTCAATTTTAATACAATTAAACTAAATAACTGGAAATCTAATATTTCTAGAAAAAAGTATTGCCAAAACTATTATTAATCAAATAAAAAAATAAAAAATATTTGTAGTGACAGCAATTTATTTTACAAACAAAAATATTTGTAATGATAGCAATGATTTTACAAAACAGCTTTTTATTAATTTAAATATTAAAGGTTGACAAAATTCCACATAATTTTAACAAAAGACAACTAACTAAACAACAGTTGTCAATCTAAAAATTATTTACACTACCAAACTGCTGTTTTTCATAAAATTCTATACATAAACCATTATGCCAGTATAGTTTAGATGCCCTTGACTCTGTTAAATTAGACATTCTTGCTTAATTCTTACACAGATTTAATTTAGATTAGATCTTCACCTAACTTAAATTTATGGTGGTTAGTACTGAACTCCTTTTGGGATTTCTAATCTAGGTAATGTGATGAATTTTACTTTTACAAAATAATTTCTTTTTGTTACATCATTTTTGCTAGACCATATTTAATGTTGCAGTGGTGATTTTTTCCCCTAACTATATTTATTATTTTGTGCTGTATCTAAATCCATTACTTAGTACATTATACACTTAGCAATGATATTTTGCTACCAAGCACAATATACATTTTTTCATTTCAAAATTTTTGTTCCTCTAATGTTACTGATTTTAAGAAGTAGCTCCTTTTTTTAATTTTATTTTTATAATTTCAGTTTTAATTTTCATATGTTGGATTATTTCTGTTTTACATGTTTTTACATGTTTTTTGAGCTCAATCCATTTGAACTGAAATTATCATTACAGTACAACGTCTTTAATCCGGACTAGTCGGGACTTCGGCGATTTCAGATTAGGGGTTTTTCCAGATCATAGATCATCAATTTAAATCTGGTAAGATGGCATGCAGAAATTATAAAATTAAAAATATGAAACTGTAATTAATGAAATAAAGAGCAATTATGATCTAAAAAGTATCAGAGTTTACAAAAAAAAAAAAAGCTTATTATTTATTTGTTTACTTTATTAAACATTTCTTTCAATGCAAGTTGTTTAAGTTGCTTCGTTTTATGTGCTAATACTTTCTCTTTAATTAACCAGACATAATTTCTTGTTCAGTTACAAAGTTAATCTTTAATTAAACAGACATAATTTCTTGTTCAGTTACAAAGTTCTGCTGTTCAAGTTCTGTAATTTCTGTGCCGAGAATACCGACTAACTTGTCAATCAAAATTTTTTCATTTTCACTAACCTCTCTGTCACTTTCTTCATGACTTTATCCATTTTTTGCAGCAATTTCACTTTTTGTTTGATGGACATCTAAACATGCTTTCGGTTTGTAGATCCTTTGGCAGCTCCAGAATTGGAAACTCTTTTTCACATAATCGAAAGTTCAAGCTTACTTTTTATAAAATTTCTCTAACAGTCTGCAAAAAATAATAAGCCAGATCCAATTAGAAGCTTAAGGAACAACGCAATCTGCAATATTAACTGAAATAGATAATTAGATAATTTTAGCCTAGCTTACACCGTCCGTTATACATTAAACTCGCATGCGTAAACGTATTATGTGCATGCATAAACGCATATGCGCATGCGTAAAGGTATTATGTGCCTGCGTAAACGCTACGCATGCGCTTTGTTTCAAAATTTGTAGCTTTGAGGTCCGGATTATATATCATTTCGGATTAAAGACTTTGTACTGTATTAGATTTTCAAGCTTTTTGTGATTTTGTTGCTACAAAAAATTGTTTTTCATGATTTTGACCAGACCTATATGGATTCAAAATTTTTATTTTTCTTATTGTGTTGGATTGCTTATATTTGCATGCCATGTTTTGGACTCATTCTGCTCCAGATAATATTTTCTTTTGTTTATGGTTTCGAATTTTTTTTCACTGTTTACTTTGTCACGTAGGTGTTTGTCTAATTAAGATATAGATTACTTTAACTGTCTTTCTAAAATTAAATTTTAAATTGTATCTTTGTTGGTTCAGAAACAGCCTGGTTTATTTATTTCATTGCCCCAATTCAATGATAATCACACAGCAAAAGATGTAAAGTTCTTATTTCATTTTTGTTTTGCCTCCTTTTCTTTGTAGTTTGTCAATATGCTTCAGGTTTTTTGGCTTTTGCATGTTTATTCTGAACCCAATATGGGATGAATTTATTATTTATTTTGCATATTATATATTATTTATTTTGCATTGTTACCACTGCTTGTTACTGCTTTCAGCACACAACTGGATTAGGTTTTGAACTGCTTTGTATTTTTTCTTTTATAAATGTATTTATAAAAATACATACATATTTCATACAATAAAATTACAATTAAATGCAAAAAATCAAATGAAATTCATTAACTTGGGGAGCATATATAAAAATAAATAAATAAATAAAAAATACACTCAGTTACATTTCTTCATTTATTTATATTAATTACAGCAGCAAAACTCCTGCTTTTAATGAATTATTTTTGTTATTATTTTATTCCTAACTGATTTTTGATTGCACCCACACATATAACATGCAGGCATGAACACATTTGTGCATGCTCACACACACTAAAGCTTACAAGCATTGAGTAATGCTTAAATGGTATATATACTAAATAAATTAAATATTTAAAAATGGCAAAAATTACAGGTCAGTGAGCAAAAAACTGATAAAATATCTGTCCTTGTTTACATACAGAATAATTAATTATATAGTAGAAACATTATTTTTTATGATTTTTTAGATAGAAAAGGATTGTATTTTTATTACCAACACATGTAGTCCTCTTACAATATGCTACTTTTATAACAAAAAATTCCAAATAATATGTTGCAAAATGTACATAAAATTAACAATTCATTAATAATATCACAGTTTCTTAAAATTAACATGACGTAATAAAAGAAATTGATTTAAAAGTTACCTGTGCCGGCACCAACGTCAAGAACAACTTTCTGGTGAAATAACTTATAATTGGTAAGAATAGCTTTTCGATATGTTTGAGTTCTAGTATAGTCCCCAATCATAACTCTATGAATTGACAGATCAGCATAACATCTAAAACAAAAATTCCATTTAACAGTGAAATGAAAACTAGAACTTACAAACTTTTGCAAAGTAATTACAAAAACTAGATATAAAATTCATCCTAAATATAACTAACTTTAAGCATAAGGAGAAGCAGTAAGCAGTTTATTTGCATTAAGTGTATATATAATTAAGTTAAATTACAATTCAACAAATATATAAACATCTGCATGTTTAACAACATGAACAAATACCTAAAATAATTAGAATCATTATTTTCTAGTTCAGTCTCTTCATTGTCAAAGTTCAACCTGTAAGACAAAAAAAATAATTATAATAATAATATTCAGATATCATATAACATATTTTGCATGAACACTTGCTGTTTTATAGAAAGATATGAAACATGTACAAAACAGCATGTCACATAATCTTTCATTGCATGTGATATTGTAAAAAGTATAACTCATTTTTTGTAAATTTAACCTCAATCTCGGAGCATTGATAATACATTCAGCTCCAAAATGTACACTGCAACCATAGTTCCTATAGATAATCACTATACTGTTCTGTTCAATCAGTCGAAATATAAGACAAAATAATGACCATCTATTGCACCTCTCCTTGTAACTACATGCAAGTGCTTATGTTATTTTGCTTTATTAAATAATAATTTTAAATAATGACTGAGCATAAAAAACACTTAACCCTTTGTGGCGCACTATACGTTAACGTAGGAATTTCAAAAAAAAAAAAAAAGTTGTATGCAGTCTATTTAGTCCTAAAGGAGTATACAGGTAAAATTTTGTAAAAATTGCACTTCCCATTTTAATTCTGTGAGTGTTCCATGAGGTGCAACACTGCGCCGCCAGAGCTTTTAAAAGTGCGACTAAGCGAGCATTGCAGTGAAGCACGAAAATGAGTAGAAGTGTTTGTATAAGAATGAAAAAACTCTGTATTATGGCTGTATACATGGTTTCCTGGATATACACAATATTCTTGAATATATACGGATAAATGAGATAAATATCTATATACACAAGTCCTATATACAAAAATATTTACAAATTTTTGGAAAGAACGCGTTGGAAAGAGTTTGACCTCTCCGCGCCATTTATGGAAAATTAATAATAAAAAAATTAACTACGATTAATATTAACAATAAAGAAAAACAAACCTATAATATATACATACACAAAAAATATCTACACAATTATTGAACATAAATGGGAATGAGACTAAAATGCGACAGCAAAAAATTCTCGCAGGTCTAAGTAAAGATGTGTCAAGCTACTAATAAAATTCCCGCCTAAAAACTACTCCCAAAAAATTCGAGATGGTAGTATTAGGGCTTTCATAACACAAAACACACCTCACCCCTCAATACTGCTTTGTTTGAATTTATCCCCCCCCAAAAAAAAACAATGGATGTTCTCTCCTAAGCACAGATGTTCTGATTCGTAACAGCATGAGATCGTCGCTAAAGGCGCAGTGTTCCCGCTAATGCAACACCCGGTTTTATTCAATGATTCTGCATATGGTTTTTGTATGAAAGAATAAAAAAAATATGGAACAAATAATTTGGAGTACAGCCAGCAAAATTATGCCCAAATTTTTTTCCAAATACAATTTTTTATATCATTAAAAAAATAGAGAAAATTACTTGAAAAAAAGCGGATTTTAATAACACATAATAAATGAAAATTCTGTGTCTCTTTGTGATATGCTGCTATCTACTGTTTAAAAAGAAAAGTTTAAAGTATATTATAAAGGCATTTTTATCTATTTACGGTTAAATTTAAAGGTTTCAGAAGTGATTCAATTTGGGTGTTCCATGTAGTGGAACACTGAGCCGCAAAGGGTTAACTGACAGAGATATGAGGTTTCCCACTACTTATAAGAAATGTGATAAAAAAAAAAGTCAGAATTGAGGCTATTAAAAAAAATATGCAACTTTTTGATACAATATTTAATCCCCTTCAAAACCGTCACCTTCTGAGACAAATACTTAATTCAATATTACTTCTACCAGTGGATGCACACTTTGAAACTATTTTTATAATAAATATAAGCAGTTGCTTTGTCATATTCTCTTGTGTGTTTTTGCCATCTTTTGGGATTTTCTGTCTCTTTTTGTTCAGAAGAAAAAGTCTTTATCATTCTGATTTTAGACATACAGTGGCTACCAGATCTGGGAAATTTTGTGCCTGGTTATAAACTGTGAACAGGCTCAACTGAATAGCAGGTGCGTAGTTCATTCATTAGATGAAAGCAATCCTAGCCTTTTCAGAAAAATAACATTTCTCAAATGTTGAACTCTTATTCATGATGAACAATGACCTTAAAATTAAAGAAAATAATCAATGGTATCTTTACATTGTTTAGAACAGGGGTTCTCAACCGGTGGTACGCAAAGAAGCAAAGTATTTTTAATTATTAAATTCAAAAATTAAAACCCCAACATACTGATTGAGTTTTTTCTCCAATACTCTTAAATGTATGCAATCTGACCTTTGTTCAAGAATGGTAGTGGTAGTAGTACTTTGTAGTGGTGGTACTACAAAGGTTTTCAATTTTTGTTTAGATGGTACATGCTAGTCAAAGGGTTGTAAACCACTAGTTTAGACTAATTTATGCTTCTCCATTACTATGGGTCTCAGAGAGATTGGAGTTTTCCTATGAAGACTGAGCCTTGGTTTCAGGATCATAACTATACACCCCCAATTACAATCCTTTTCAAAACTTTTTTTATTGTTATCAGCATAATCAAGGTCATTGTACAGCTGAAACCTGACATTTTGATAATTCAAAAACAGAAACTTGACAGACATGTATATCACACTCAAATCTTTAGAGAGAATAGACGGAACTTGACTATCACTAATGTTGAGCTCCTCAGATATCTCAGACAGAGACGACTTTTTCACACAGATAAATGCCCATCTAATGTTTTTTTCCCACTTTCAAGACATTTAGCTCATAATAGCAGTTTAATCTGCTGTCTTGGAAATGTTTGAATCGCTTGTTTGAGCATGGCTCATATATATTCTTCCCTCTACATCTTCTGCAACTTTGTGCATTAGGATCACAAAACTTTCACCGAAATCTAATGCAAATCATTTATTCAGTTTTCTCTCACTTCAAATGCTTCAAAAGAAAAACACTTCACACATTTACTTAAAGAATTCTAATAAACAAATGAAGTGCACTACAATAATATTACTTGAGCCGTATGAATGACCTAATCCAAGGTCAAAAAGTAGGCTTTGTTTTAGGTGTTTTCACTCCAGCCTATGGCACCAGATACTTTCTGATCAAGCCTTGTAAATCTATCAGACCCGACAGGAAACAGCATAACTATTTTGTTCAGAATGATAAAGACTTAAAAGATGAAAATGTAAACTTGATTAACTATCTTTCTAAACATAATGAGACCCACAATTACAGTTCTTGTTCACAGGATTAATTGCAATCCCAATTCACAAATCCTGAAAACTATCATATGGTATAAATCTGACATAATTTCCAATAATTCAGAAAATTAATGTGAAATATATATATGTAATGTTTTTGAAGCATAGTTGCGGTGGCATTGTGGGAGGTTGGGAAGACGAACAGATGACGCCAACACAAAAGTGAATTAGAAAAATTCCCAAGATTTATTTCCACACATTTAAAATCATCTCAGTAGATATTTATCCAATCATAATGAAATCCGATACATTTTTATGATTCAATCATAATGAAATATGATAAATTTCTGTATACAGTACAAAGTCTGTAATCTGGACCCCAAAGCTACAAACTTTATGCGCATAATGCATTTATGCATGTGCGTTTAATGTATAACGGACGATATAAGCTAGGCTAAAATTATCTAAGGCATTTCAGTTAATGTTGCAGATTGTGCTGTTCTTTAATCTTCTAATTGGATTTGGCTTATTATTTTTCGCAGACTGTTAGAACAATTTTATAACAATTAAGCTTGAACTTTCGATTATGTCAAAAAGAGTTTCCAATTCTGGAGCTGCCAAAGGAACTACAAACCAAAAGCATGTTTAGATGTCCATCAAACAAAAAGTGGAATTGCTGCAAAAAAATTAATAAAGGCATGAAGAAAATGACAGAGAGGTTAGTGAAAACGAAAAAAATTTGATTGACAAGTTAAGTCGGTATTCTTGGCACAGAAATTACAGAACTTGAACAGCAGAACTTTGTATCTGAACAAGAAATTATGTCTGTTTAATTAAAGAGAAAGTATTAGCACATAAAACGAAGCAACTTAAACAACTTGCATTGAAAGAAATGTTTAATAAAGTAAACAAATAAATAATAAACTTTTTTTTTGTAAATTTTGATACCCTTTAGATCATAATTGCTCTTTTTTTCATAAATAAGGGTTTCATATTTTTAATTTTTTAATTTCTGCATGCCATCTTACCAGATTTAAATTGATGATCTATAATCCGGAAAAACCCCTTATCTGAAATCGCCGAAGTCACACAGCATACAACTATGCATTGTTTCACAAGAGTTGTACCATATTACACAGATGCTTGTATGACTGCACTCAAAATAATATGTCAAAAGTAAATATTACTTTTTATGACAAGTGCCAGGAAATCTTTGATTTTTGTTAACTTGGTGAAAATTTGGTAAACCAATGTAACACCACCAACCAGCACTTTTTTTTTTTAGCAAAAGGGGGAAGGTCTGGTTTTTTTTTTTTTTTTTTTTTTTTTTTTTTTTTTTATTATTATTATTATTATTATTATTATTATTATTATTATTATTATTATTTGATCTAAAGCTGAATTATATTTCTGTCAGAACGTTTCTGATTTGTTACTGTGTAAGTTAAGCAAAAATTCTTTATCTCTGAAATATGGGCAAAAAATATAAGCTAAAATTCTCCAAAATGCATATTAGCTGAACCAGAAATTGAAATTTTGCACTGAAATAGCAGAAGAAATGCCCTTTTTTTTTTAATTCTCAGACACTTTCCTGTTTTGTTTCACTAACAGACCTTTCCTGTTTTGTTTCTAAGTATTTCAGCTCAGTAAAAATGCTTTACCTTTAAAACAGGAACTGAAAATACACACGAAAATGTTTCAAAATCCTAATTAGCTGAAATTATTACCTAAAAAAATTCCTTTTTTCTAGAATAAATTTATATACATAACAGTCTCCCAAGTTCTGGTACAAATTGAAGAATTTTGAACTAAAATGTAGCAAAATTATGGAGAATAATTGAAATCAGAGAAAAAAGTACATATTTTACTGTGCATATATTCTTTTTCAAAGAAGAACTACATATGTACATACACTAATATAATTAAAGAAACAATGAGAAATTAGAAAATGCTTTACAGCATAACAAAATGCTTACATGAAATTAATAAAAAAGGTGGTTGAAAGATACATCTTATTTACTTCAAGCATGAAATTTATTTAGCCTAGGTGGTAGTACATTAATAAAATCTGTCAAATCACTTTTTACCATACTCCAAATATCAATCCAATTATCAGCTTTCTGGAAACTTAAAATATTGATTACATGCTAGACATCCATAAAGAAAATTTCTTGCTCCAAACTCCCCACATTTAAATTGCACGTATATTTACCATATACGTGCAATTTAAATTCAAAAGAAAATACAGTACAAAGTCTGCAATCCGAATGTCCATAATCCCGACCTCAAAGCTACAAACTTTATGAGCCTGCACAAGTGCATAATGCTTTTACGCATGTGCGTTTAATGTATAATGGACGGTATAAGCTAGGCTAAAATTATCTAAGTAATTTCAGTTAAAGTTGCAGATTACGCTGTTCCTTAATCTTCTAATTCGATCCGGCTTATTATTTTTTGCAGACTGTTAGAACAATTTTATAAAAATTAAGCTTGAACTTTCGATTATGTCAAAGAGAGTTTCCAATTCTGGAGCTGCTAAAGGATCTACAAAGCGAAAGCACGTTTTGATGTCCATTAACACTAGAATGGCGGTAGGGGTCATTTTGACCTCCGAGCACTTTTGACCGTTGATTACTTTTGTTTTATTGGAAGAAATCGTTTGAAATTTTTTGACTTTTCCTAAATAGATGACAAATATTTGTAAAAAAAATTTCAGCATTGTAGGTTTTTAAAATATTGGCATATATTCCTAGAACGGCAGACGGGTGTCAATTTGACCCCTTTACTTCTGCTCGAGGCATTGTCAAATAATCCATGAAAAAAATTCACTGATAAGGATTTTTCGATTGCATTCATACTATCTCCCAGAGGGATAAAAACATGGGTGGTCTTACTACTTTGTAATGTTTATATAAAATGTTGTTCCTTTGTTTGCAATTATCTATTCGTTCGAAGGAAATACTGCAAGGAAGGTAGATGCTTACATTTCTTTTTACACGCTTACATTTCTTTTCAGAAATAGTTTATTTTACAGATGTATTTTGGAGTTTGTTAGTTCAGCTTACTTACCGCAAGTGATAACAGTTAGGACAGATTTTTTTTGGTAATCCCAAATCAGTATTTCAGTACATATGAATTCTGCCATCATTTTTTGTGGAAACATCTTAAACAACTTAAATTGAAAGAAATGTTTAATGAAGTAAACAAATAAATATTAAGCTTTTTTTTTGTAAATTTTGATAACCCTTTAGATCATAATTGTTCTTCATTTCATAAATTACGATTTCATATTTTTAATTGTATAATTTCTGCATGCCACCTTACCAGATTTAAATTGATGATCTATAATCCGGAAAAAAGCCTAATTCGGAATCGACGAAGTCCCGACGAGTCCGCATTATGGACTTTCTACTGCATTTAATTAAGAGAGAAAAAACTAAAAGATTCTGAATGCACTAACAGTAATAAATAAAACAAAATAAAAAATAATTAATACTAAAATTAAAATTAAAATAATTAATACTAATAATAAAAAATAATTAATATTAATAATAGTTATTTTGATTTTTCTGACAAGTTTACAGCAATTCATTTACATGAGAATACATAACTATTTTCAGAAATCTTTACCTAGAATTTGAATTGCAGCTATCTTTATTAATTTCAAAGGATGAATCAGAAGTTTCAACTTTACAGTGTGCATCATAAACACTTAAAACAGATCCTGAAGAATTGGCACTTATTTCTTTCTTCTGTCTTTTACATGGAGGCAATATATTTTCATTTTCCATTATCTTCAGATCTTATAACTTATATTCAGCTTTAAAAAAAAAGGCAAACATATAAAAACAAATTAGATCAGGGATTTTGAAAAAAGGTCCTAAAAATATTTATGAAAATTATTACCTCTACTGTCATCACAAGCATTTTAAAAGCACATATGCTTTTTTAGATTCAGAATAACTACAGGTTATTTTAAGTTATTTTTAATAATTTGAAACACGGAAAAAGTATTGAAAATTTTGTCTCATTAATTAACTTTATTGAAAATTTATGATATAAATTCGTAAAACAAAATAAAAGCCCTTTGAAATCAAATTCCCAGACTTTATTCATAACTAAATAAAACTGATGTTAATTTTTTCTTCTTTCTCCTCCCCATTACAAAAAAAATAGAAATCACTATTAAGAATTAATCAGGAAAAAAAATCTATTTTTTAGCATGGCAATTATTCTTTAAGTGAATGTTCAACAGACTTTAAAAGTAAAATTTCAGAAGTTTACAACGTGCTTTTCCACCAGTAACAAATTCTAATAGATGGTAAGTTTTAATCATGATATCAGCCTGCCCTTTAATCTTATTATTTATTTTAGAAAACATTCACTTTAACCATTTTAAAGTTAACATGTTCTTATTTCTCTACATGATATTTATAGTGATAAGATTTAGCATTTACTTCTTTGATTTAACATTTATTTCTAAGATTTATCATTTACTTCTTTGAACTGAATTTACCTACTACAGTCAAAAGTCGTTAATTCGGACACCCATAATCCGGACCTCAAAGCTACAAACTTTCTGCGCATGCGTCGCTTTGACGCATGCGCGTAAGACCTTTACCGCTGCTAATTTGCGTGTGCGCGTGCGCAAAATACGTTTACGAATGCGCGTTTAATGTATAACGGACGGGATAAGCTAAGCTAAAATTATCTAATTATCTATTTCAGTTAATGTTGTAGATTGCGTTGTTCCTTAATCTTCGAATTGGATCCGGATTATTATTTTTTGCAGACTGTTAGAGCAATTTTATAAAAGTAAGCTTGAACTTTCGATTATGTCAAATAGAATTTCCGATATATATTTACTAATATGTAAAGGATATACAAAGCGAAAGTATCTTTCGGAGTCCATTAAACAAAAAGTGGAATTGCTGCAAAAAATGGATAAAGTTTATCTAAACTTTAACGTTTGTTTATCTAAACTTTGTTTATCTTTAACGCCGCGGCAGCGTGCATTGAATTGGAAGTTGATCTGTCAGCACTATCCTTATCTTAAGGGCAGATGTTTTTATTTTATTTGGCTTATAATTGCTTACTCAATGTAGTATTTCATCTCGCCATTGATATGATTTAAATCAAATGCCTCGTCATTATAATTCGCTTCCGATAGCGAAGAAAGTGACAGAGGTTACTGAAAACGAAAAAATTTCGATTGACAAATTAGTCGGTATTCTCGACACAGCAATTATAGGACTTGAAAAGCGGAACTTTGTAACTGAACAAGAAATTATGTCTGTTTATGGAATTAAAGAGAATGTATTATCACATAAAAAACGAAGCAACTTAAACAACTTACATTGAAAGAAATGTTAAATAAAGTAAACAAATAAATATTAAGCTTTTCTTTTTTTGTAAATTTTGATACCCTTTAGATCATAATTATTCTTTATTTCGTAAATTACGGTTTCATATTTTTAATTTTATAATTTCTGCATGCCATTTTACCAGATTTAAACTGATGATCTATAATCCGGAATCGCCGAAGTCCCGATGAGTCCGGATTAACGACTTTTGACTGTATTGTTCTTCACTGGGCTGAAAAAGCTCAATTATTTAAATAGCTACATAAGTGCACCTAATGCTTAGATAAAGTCTGCTTCAGAAAAAAAGGTTGTTATTTATAGAAAAATTTAAAAGTTTACAGTAACCTCTCCCCCCTCTCAGTTTTTTTAAACGTTTCTGACAAAAAATCAATAGATATTAAAAATAAATTAACATAACCTTGAAAATTCAAAACAACCAGAAATCTATAAGTTATAATTACGTTTAACTAATTTACATTCATAACTCTGCAACACAAATAAATTTAATGGTTAAAGAGTATGTATCAGCTCATAGCTTAAAGTGGATATTCAGGTACTTCTAAATGGAAACTTGACTAGAAAACTAAACAGTATTTTCTTTAACAATGATTATATTTCCCTCTTAATCAGACAGTAAAGGAATGTACACAAGCACAAATGTATACATACCAGAATAAATAATTTTATAACTGTAGCTGAATTAAGCATAAAAATTTTTTAAACAGGAAGTAAATGTAAAAATGGGTTTTCAAGCATATAAACATCCACATAATTTTAAAATAATACCCACTAAATAAAAACCCCAAATTTTAATTAATTAATTTCAAATTTTACAAAAGAAAAATTTAAAGAAAGCACTGAAATTCCAAGACATAGGAAGTTTATACATAAATTTAACTGCAACAAAATATGCTAATTCATTTATAAAAAGAAATGAATGACCTAATGATCTGGCATGTCTGTAAGTTAAAAATCTATGAAAAAATTATTATCAGAGAAAAGAATCAGGAAACAACTGACACATTTCACAAATTCCAGGTTAGAAACAAAATGTAGATAACAAATAAATAACAAATTACAAAATTCTGTTAAAAACATTGCTTCGAAATATCAAGACTTTCTTAAATGACAGTTTCTATGCTTTCTAAGGAACAAATTTCCATTAGACTGAAAGTTAAATGAAGTTCTTTCTATATATTTCTAATTTGGGTTCGATCCCAGGCAAATGAGCTGGGTGCAGGGATGCTTTCGTGGTTTTCTTCAAGTATGATATGTATATAAGGCTTTTTCCCTCAGAAATTGCTCCACAAACCCATCTTTCCCTTAAAAGGCCTAGGTACTTTTGTGGTTCAGATAGCCCTAGTGTACTTTTGTGGTTAGTCTATATTTTAGACAGATTATTACCGTATTTGACGGCATATAAGATGCACATTTTTTCCTAAATTTGGTCTCAAAAAAAGTTACCTGTGTCTTATACGTGAAGTACACAGGTTAACTTTCAATACTGAATGCTTTTTTTAGCCCGGATAAAGGTCTAGACACACATAACTTTTTCTACATCTGCCATAATTATTTTGCGCATGCGTGAAATATCTGTCGCCAAAAAGCACCAAAGCTCGAAGCTGATGTCGAAGTACATCTTTACGTAGACTTTCTTTGACTTAGCCGACACACATGTTGGTATCGGTGCTACTCCGTATAAACATGTCAGTATCGGTGCTTAAAACTAGTTGTTTAAAAAAATACCCTGGAAAATATGACTACAGGAAACAAGAGATTAAGCTATACACTTCAGTATACACTAGGAATGTTAAACTATGCCAAAGTGCATGGAAACAGAGCAACAGCAAGGCATTTTAGTCCACCACCTGCCAAAAAAATACTTACTTGGCGACTGCAGGAAGATCAACTGAAGACTGCTAAGAAACAAAAACATAACCTTCGATGCCCAGCTCCATCTTGGCCTGAACTTGAAACTGCCCTAAAAATGTGGGTGATAGATAAGAGGAAATCTGGGATAAGTGTTTCAACCAAAATGATAATCAATGAGGCCAAAGGATTTGCAGAAAAACATGGGAATCAGAACTTTTCAGGGTCTGAGGGCTGGTGCTACAGGTTCATGAAAAGGCAAGGCTTATCAATGCGCACAAAAACAACTATTGCACAGAAAATGCCAGCAGATTATGAAGAAAAAATACTAGCACTTCATAAATTTGTTATAAATGCACACAAGAAAACTTCTTTTGAGCTCGAACAAATAGGAAATATGGATGAAATTCCACTCACATTTGATGTACTATCCAACAAGACTGTGAGTATTAACCCTTTCGTGGGCCATTTATTTCTCTTTTGAATTTCTCCCATTTTTTTATGTTTTATTATTAATTAAACAATAGCATTTAAGGAAATATATTTTATTTTGCCAAATTTTTTGTTTACATTTAAATTTTAGCGGTGGGAAGTATACTTCCCACGGGACCTTTTAGGGTCATAGAGAAAATTCAATTTAAAGGCGATTATTTGCTGTGAAAAGATGAGAAACACATTGCAATGCACAAGGATACTTCAGATACTGCACACATATAGCGGGTCCTCTTTTCTTGGGCCTTTGTGCTACATTTCTTACACCGTCTATAGTTGGAAACCATCTTTGGCATATGATTTCCCACACTGACTAAGCGTACATCATCCGGAACTGCACACTTTTTTGCTTGGAAGCTAGCCAGATGGCCTTTCTTTTTTTGAGGAATATCGGTCTATTAGTTGATGAGCTAATGCCCTATGGAATGTTAGCTGGTCTAAACTTCTATTTCTCTTGTTTCCTTGCCACAGTATAAAACTATTTACGATGCCAAGATCAATAAGAAAATAAAAAATACGATGCCACCATTCTACAGATCTCTTCCTATTTGGTACATTTATTTTCTTTGATCGAAGCAATCAACCCCTCCCATGATATCGGTATATATGGCAACCGCTTTAGGGCAAGGTACTTTTGTTTTAGCACCATCCTTTTATGTACGATTTACAGATGTAAAATCGCTGAATTATGTGCAGTAGTCAGGAACGTAACAGCCTTTTTGTCCATCAACTTTATTTCAGCAACACCTTCCTTAGTTAGGAACACTGATTCCCCTCTTTGTAGTTTGTTATTAGCCTTCAGTATTGGCGGAAGATCCTTCCTTTGCGGCCTCACAGTCCCCATAGAAAACAGACCACTTATAAGTAGACTTTTTGCAAGCCTAAAAGATGTCAAATAGTTATCATAGGCTATAAGGTGACCTGTCTGTTTCACATCTTCCGTTAGTTTAGTTATTACTGTTTTCCCTAAGCTCAATATTTTATCCTTATTATCAGAAGTTTCTTTTCCACAATAAATTTCAAATTTTTGAATATATCAAGTCTTAGAGTCTGCTACACACCACACCTTGTAACCTCTTTTTATAGGCTTCATTGGCATATACTGCTTCAATGAAGTTTTCCCTTTGGAAGCTATCATACATTCATCTATTCATAATGTTGATGAAGGTTCGTAGACTTTAGCTACGGAATCATTGAGCTGTGAGAGGATGCCTGACTTTATACAGTTTATCATGCCCAAATTGCCCACATGGATTTGTGCTGTTATCGTTTACATGTAAAGTATCAATTATTTTTTTGAACCTCTTTGCGATTATTATTCTTGCTACTGATTGAACATGGAGAATAGGGTCTGTGCTCCAGTAGTTTTTCAGTTCAGGCAATGATGTATACCCAGGAGTATATGCATACCTACCCCATGCTTTCAATTCTTCTGATGTGATTTCTTTCCAGTTCAGGATAATGTCTTTTGTGGTATGACCCAATCTCTTCATTTTCTTAGGCTGCTTTGCATATGAGTTTGTTTCGTCAACAATATTCTGTAAAATTTCCTCGGTAAATATCATGCCAAAATAATCCTTTTTTTCTCAGTAAAACTGAATGATATTTTCAAATGTATCTTCAAAAATATTCTAATTTTTCCAACATATTTATTGCACGTGGCTTTTATATATGATGCAATAGCATTTTCACTTTTCACCCATTATTTATTATTCAATATTAGATAGTTACTGCAGAAATATACACAATAAGAAAACGTTATTATAATAAAAACAGTATTTTACTTACATTTGTAGCAGAATCGTATAGCAATGCAAATGTCAAATCAAAACAGGTGTCTCAGTTGGACAGATCTCACACAACACGTTCGAACTTTCAAAACAAATGTGGTAATTCTGTTTACAATCGATTGAACACAGAGGGCAGCACAATACTGAAGTGGGAATTAGAGTTCCGAACGTTATAATAGCAAAGCCAATATATTATAGTGGGTTTTGCGCTTCCCACAGGTGTATTTCCAAGGAACATGTAGGTGAGAAGTAACCTTCCCACGGCCCACGAAAGGGTTAAAGGGTCTACATCAATAACCATAAAAACCACAGGTCATGAAAAACCTGAAATACGGTAGTTCTAACATGTTGTGCTGATGGCACAATACTACCGCCGTTTTTCATATTCAAAAGAAAAACTCATCCGAAAGAAAAACTTCAACTGGGTGTAATTGTTCATGTTCATCCGAAAGGCTGGATGGACGAAGTTGGAACAAAACTGTAGTTATAGAACGTATGGGCAAGGCTGTGGACTTTTAAAACCCTCTCTTTTGGTTTTGAATCAATTTAACACCCATAGAAGTGAAACCATAAATAATAAAGCGAGAGAATTAAAAACCCAGATAGCTGTCATTCCTGGTGGACTGACTAGCCAATTGGTGAATAAGCTATTTAAGGAAAAAGTGCGAGAACGATGGAACAAGTGGATAGGAGAGCCACAACACGCCCTCACACCTTCAGGTAGAATGAAGCTGCCCTCTAGTTCACAAGTGTGCGAGTGGGTAAAAAGATCTTGGGAGGATATAAAGGCTGAAGTAATTGTTAAGACCTTTAAGAAGTGCGGAATCAGTAATGCTCTTCATGAAACAGAAGACAGCTTTAGTGTAGAATTGGGTGCCCCTTTGATTGGCGACATTTTTTTTTTTTTATTTTGGCGATGAGACCTCACTTCTGGTTACCACAATAGTTTTAACTTTGTTTTAGCTTCCCGATTTTATTTAAATGAAAATAGATTGATGTGTACATTGGACATATTTAAGGCAGTGCGCAATGGAGAATAGTTTTCATTTTTACTTTTAGGAATTTATGTGGCAATGGTAGTAAACAGATTCTAGTTTAGATAATTCAGTTAGAGTTGACTTTAAGGTACCCCTTGTAATATTTCTAAGTTATTGTTTCATTTATCGCCAAGTTGTTGTATCATTTATTGTAAGCTGAGTAGTTGAATGTTATGGAAACCCTATTACGACGTAATCGTTTGGGCTGATCTTTAGAATATGGTAACTGGTAGTTTGCCGACATTTTGGAGGCGATAAAGGTTACTACCTGTGACTTTGGTAATAATGTGAGCAGTACTCAGTTCCGATTACGCATTATTTTGTGTGAGGGAAATGAGAGATCATGGGATATGTCATGTGATATTAATGGACGAATTACTGTTCTTTAATCGCGAAAGGGGGGAATTAGGAAAAATATCTGTGGCTGTATATTATTTTGTATTAAGCTTCATTGTGTGTTGTGTGAAGTAGGGTTGAATAATTTTGGGATTGCATGGCGCTGTCTAAAGTGAATTCTAGATGTGATAAAGAGAATTTTGCTTTTTATTTAGCAGAGGAAGTGTAGAGGAAAAATTCGCAGAAAAAATCGTTAACTAATTTTATTGAATCCATAATAAAAGTGTATACACCATGTAAGCAAGACTCTGAAGAAGATTAGGTAAGTTAGTATTTTTAATTATTTGAGGATATTATTTCTATGCATTGTTCTAAATGTAAGGTGGAAGTAAAGTAATTTGGTATTATTGGGAAAATTGTTATTAGCAATGATTTAGTTTAAAGTAATTAGGATTGAAAGCTAATTTTTATTAATTTAATGTATGTGCTTATTTATATTTTAAGTAGTAGTTTTGAATTTAATTATATTTTAATTAAATGATAGTTATTTTGTGAATTTTATGTTTGTAGGAATTTGGTATATGTTTTAGTTGAAGTAAACGTGCATGGAAATAATTTAAATATTTGACACTAAGTATTTGTAATGTTTGCGGTATGAATTCGTTGGTGACGTTTATAATATAATAGATAATTTAGAGGTAAAAGTTTTTGGATATTTTATTTATTTTATATGTGGAAATGTTCATATTTGGAAAGGGTATATACTTTTTCGTTATTAGGTAATTTCATATATATTCTTTTTAATGGGTTTAAAGATTCAGAAAATTGTCATGCATTTTCGTGAAATTTTTCTAATTTATGAGAAAAAAGCAGTGTACATGGATATGGTGAAGAGTGTGCGCAATGCCATTTTTGTGCAATTCTGGGATTTTTTTTTAAGTAAAAATAAGTCGACGTATACATGGTTTAGTGATATTTTAATTAAATGGTAGTTATTTTGTGAATTTTATGTTTGTAGGAATTTGGTATACGTTTTAGTTGAAGTAAACATGCATGGAAATAATTTAAATATTTGACACTAAGTATTTGTAATGCTTGCGGTATGAATTCGTTGGTGACGTTTATAATATAATAGATGATTTAGAGGTAAAAGTTTTTGGATATTTTATTTATTTTATATGTGGAAATGTTCATATTTGCAAAGGGTATATACTTTTTCGCGATCAGGTAATTTCATATATGTTCTTTTTACCGGGTTTAAAGATTGAGAAAATTGTCATGTATTTTCGTGAAATTTTTCTAATTTATGAGAAAAAAGCAGTGTACATGGATATAGTGAAGAGTGTTTGCAATGCCATTTTTGTGTAATTCTGGGATGTTTTTTTAAGTAAAAATAAGTCGACGTGTACATGGTTTATGTGTATTTGTTATTTTGAAAAACGCGTAAGGAGTATGGTATTGTGCACTTTTTCCCAATTTTGCAGTGAATATTTGTCATGATTAAGCAGTTTTGTTAGATTAAATTTCTAGCATAAGAGTAATTCGGCTAGTAGATTGTTGTAAGAAGTGTTCAGTAGATAAAAAGAAAAGAAACATGTCTTTACTTCGTGAAGACAAAATGGCGGCGGGAAAAAAAAAAATAGAGGGTTGCTGTAGGAGAGTTGGTCGCTAAATTTTCGCCACAAAATCGCCAAGTTACCATAATCTAAAGATCAAACATCGTTTGCATTATTCCAGGAAATTTTGAATCATGGGATGTTTTGCAAGGGCTTTTGTGATGTGTGTTGCTTAGAAGTACATTGCTTGTTTCATTGTTTAGACGGTACAATGGCTGAATGTAGCAGGATTAATTTGAAGTTTCTGTACAATTCGGAACAAATTAATTGACTATTAAGGGGGAAAGTGTATTAATTGACTGGCGTGTAAATGAAGATTTACTTAGTAGCTATTTTCCGGACAGTCCGGAACTACGTCTTGGACTCTTTTTTTTTTTTTTTTTTTTTTTTTAATTTATGTGGCAACGGCGATATACGGATTATAGTTCAGATAATTTTACGAAGTTTTTGGTTGCTGTTAACGAATTTTATGCGTCACAGAATGAAGACGAACGAATTTCTAAATCAGATAAGTGGACGGTTAATCTTCGGATTTTGGTAACTTGGCGATTTTTTGGTGACCAACCCTGCTACAGCAACCTGCTATTTTTTTTTTTTTGGACGCCATTTTGTTTTTACAAAGTAAAGGCTTTTTTTTTTTTTTTTTTTTAACTCAACATTTTTTTTTTCAACAATCTGCTAGCCAAATTACGCTTATGCTAGAACTTTTATGGAACAAAAGTGCTTAATCATGACGAAGATTAGGTGCGAAATTGGGAGAAAGTGCAGAATCGCCCACTGCTTGCCACGTTTTTAAGAATTGCACATACACAGTATCCATGTACACGTCAACCTATTTTCATTTAAAAACACATCCCAGAATTGCACAAAATGGCATTGCACACACTCTTGACTGTATCTCCATGTACACTGCTAAAGTCCTAGCTAGTAACCTTTATAGCCTTACCAAAATGTCGCCAAACTACCCGTTACCATATTCCAAAGATTAGTCAAGTGGGGTTATATTTGCTTTGTGTAGAGCTAAAATACATAACAGGTTTTTTCCTTTTTTTCTGTTATTTTGTTTGGTTTAAAATAAAGTTTATTGAGATTACGTATTTATTTATTTATTTATTTTGCCTCTACTGTAGAACTGGGTGTTTTAAGTGAAAATATATCGATGTGTACATGGACAAACTCATGGGAGTGCATAAGGCATAGTTTGTGCAATTCTTTGATGTTTTTTTAAGTGAAAATAGGTCGATGTGTACATGAATGAAGTCAAGAAAGTGCACAATACCATTTTTGTGCAAATCTGGGATTTTTTTTAAGTGAAAATATGTTGATATGTACATGGATACCGAATTTGTGCAATTCTTTGTCTTGTTATTTTGGCTTTGCGTATGGTGCCAAGAGATACCCTGAAATATATACCTAATTTTGTATTCATCTAGTTAGCATACTTAACTCTCTCTACATATATCTGAAATATTAGTATCTTACTTTTGGTTCTCCATGTAAGAAAAATTTCAATCACTCTTAAATTCACATAAGCATACTAAAATAATAATAATAATAAAGTTTGGTTTAATCCTAGTATCCGGTGCACACGGGATTTGGCTACTTTATGATGAGCAGTAAAAACGGGACATATACGACGAGTAGTAAACGGGTCATTCAAGGAATATATATTGTTATATATAGTATATTATGTATATACACACATAGTATATAGTATATAGACGTTGTTTGGATCAATTTTGGCGTAAACGATAATTTTCAAAATCGCACCAAGGCTGCACCGTATACTAGGATTTTAACAAAAGCTTTATATAATCATAGCTTAAAACTAATCATTAAACATAAACATTAAGATTTTCATCGTGAAACTCAAAAGAGCAAGTTTTCTTTACACAATCATGTAAGCATAAACTGGCACTTAGCTAAATAAAAGTTAGCGTCTTAAAAGAATTTTAAGGATAAAGTTAAAAACCCGAGATTTTAAAGCATATTCTTTTAGAATTTTTTTTAATTTAATAAAAGTTTGTAACAGAGTGAAATTTTAAAAACTCGTCACGTACACTTTATCAACTTCATAACGAGCGAAATTAAAAGAAGCTTTTACTTATTACAAAATTCATGTGTTTGGTTGAAGAAAAGAAAATTATATGAAAAAAATGAAAATCATCAATGCTTCCGAAAATCATAGTAAAGAGAAAATTTGCCAAAAAAATAAAAGTTTATGTATGCAAATAACTGTAAGTTCATTATTTTACCTCCAGCAACAAAGAATGCTTTCAATACTAGAATTCAACAACATTAAAAAATATATAAAAGCAGACAAAAGACTTTCTTAGCCATTCTTTTATCATAAAAGCATTTTTTAATTAAAATATTTTCTACACCTTATATTTCAAAGCAAGAAAACCACTTACAAAACTAAAAGAAATCACATATACAAAAATACTATCTACACGAAGGTATCCTCCAGTATTTACACATAATTATTTCTAATACGTCGCATCAGACTACCGACTACAACAATATTACTAATAACATTCACGCTGCTTAAAGAAAAACAACAGACGCGAATATAATGATGCCATCTATTATTTTCTAACTTTGAAAAACACAGATTATGAAATTTCCAAGGAGGTTAGAATATAAGGAGGGAGGGTTCACAGTTTTCTCCACTATCGGGGAATGAAACTCCACCGAACAAGCGGCGTCCATGTTTGTAACTTCAAAACATTGCATTACGGCAGTGAAACGTACGTGTTTTTAAGCTGTTCCGTGCATGTATTTTCCACTAAAAATATGTAAAATTTATAATGAAATACTTCGCTATTGTTAGTTTTTTGTTTCTAAGTTATAAAGATGATATCCGCAATTTACTACGTACAGAAAATCATTAAGAAATAGTTCGAAATCTAAATGCATGTGCATAACATTAAAGCCTTTAAAAATAGAATTTGTTTAGGTTTTATTGGCAACATGTTGGGTGTACTTTCCAGTTTTTCCTTTAAGAAGTGATATTTCTGATTTATTCACAATATTGTAATTTATTCAAGAATCATTTAAAATGTATTTAACCTGAAATTAATAGCAGATAATTATCTAAAAAAATAGTCACAGGTTGCATTTTTTTAAATGAAAGTTTTAGATTCTTTTTACAACTAACAACCTTATAACAACAAGAAAACAAATATTAATAAAACAAAACAGATTTATGTGAATTCAGTGATTTCAGTTTATGCGCGTTTCATATTTATGAATCTCAAAGAAATTGCCTTGAATTAAGCTAA
The DNA here is from genome assembly GCF_044657685.1 of Stegodyphus dumicola. NCBI lineage: Eukaryota > Metazoa > Arthropoda > Arachnida > Araneae > Eresidae > Stegodyphus > Stegodyphus dumicola. The sequence goes on from NC_140768.1 coordinate 234,765,049, forward strand.
ATTAGAGAAATATACCTATATTTTTGAATACATCTTTCCATATGTTCAGTTGTGTAAATATTTTACTTACTTTTATCGCTATACTGCCCACAAATTTGTAAATTTATGCAAAAACATTTTAACTACAGAAAAGTTAGTTTATCTTGATCAAATGCACAAATTATATTCTTAAGAGTTCAAAAAACTTTAAAATGAATAATAATTAAAGCATAAAGAAAAGCATTACTTTATTTAACACCTTTAAAATTCATAAAAATAGTAACAATTGGTGTCTTACTTTTCATGAAAATTATCAAACGAATTACCTAATACGTTCAAATTATACAGTTTAAATCCTAGCATACATCATTGTATGTTAAGGAACAGAGATACCAGCTATAAACAGAAACATTAAAATGTATTTTAACATATTTTGATTATTATTAAGTCTCTTTTTTTACATCTGGAAAGAAAACATGACATTGTGATATTTTTTACCATAGTTACCAAATTACATAAAAAAAAAAATCAATACTTACGCGTGAAAAGTAATCCCAGGAATCTTTTTCAAAAATCTGTTTGTGCATCCATATACAACACAAGCTGACATGCTTCAAAAAGAAAAGAAAAAAAAAATATTGCAATTACAGATTTCCTTGCACAAGTCACAGCGAGAACAGGAACATGGCCGCCAAGCTTCACCGTTTGAGTTGAACCTTCCCTCCTCCTATTCTAACCTCCTTGGAAATTTCAGTACACGATGTGCTACCCATTAAATAATCCTACTTTAAAACTTAGAAAAATCTTGTTTATTTATTTATTTACCATGAATTTGTCTATGCCCCCTTTATTTTCTGTTTTAGGGAATGTGCTCTGAGCTTCACTTTCTTACTTTTTTGCGGGGGGAGGAGGGTGTGTATTCTTAACAAACCTTTTGTCTTTTTAATTATCACTCTATAAACAGGGGAGAAAATGTACCATAAAATAAATTTTGATGTGCGTTCAGGAGAAACAAAATTTGATAGTTGTAATGTTCTCTTTCTTTTATCTCCTTTCTTGATTCACTAACCTACGGCCCTAGTCTGGACGCGTATTTCCAAATCCTACCCCACTTTTCGAATTTTTGACGTCATGGACAAATCGACTAGTTTCGCCTGGATGGTAATTCTCAGGAGGGGCCCAAGAGCGATGCGCAGTGCAGGGAGAAAGTTATGCCACATACGCATGACGTCATGTGGGTGACAGCGTTAGTTCTTGGCGTTTGTTTACTTTCGTTGCATCAACAGTTTGATTTGATTTGTGTTGTTAATTTGCTATTATACCTAGGCAGAAGTGGCAAATTGTGCTATAGCGTTGTGTCAGAATTATACACGTTAATACGTTTTTTGGCGGAAAATACTCTTTACAACCAGATAAAATAACTATTTTTTTTAATGAATTTATGTAGTTTTCATACATAACTGTGATGTAATTTTACATTTATTTTACATTTGTATTGAAAAATTTCTCATTTTAATTCATTTTTTATCATAATCTTCATTTTGTGTATGAGACTTACATAGTAGTGAGATATTTAAACTCAGTGTCATGTTTACCAATACTGAGTACCTGAATGATTAGTTAATAAATTCGCGTATCCAACTTCATTCACATGTTTTGGTTACTTTCTTTACATCCCAAACGTAATTCTATGTATTGAAGCAGCGTCTGGGTTAAGCTTCGCGAACTAAGTAAACTGATACATGCCTCACCGTGAGGAAAGAACAATTTCTCGACCACACTATGATGCAAACATCGAATGAGTGAGTGACATATTTCCTTCAGTGTTATTTAACTGATGCATATAGGTATGTGTGATGTAATTTAATTGATATAACTTACACATGCTTGAACCTGAAGGAAAACAAATCTGTGTATAATGCTAGAATACAAATAGCGAAAGAATAAGTAAGATATTCTGTTCAGTGTTATTTAACTGCTGCATATGTTTTAATTTTGATTCCATATAACTTATTTTTAATTATAAGAGAAAAAAATAATTCAATATTGAAGACATATTTCGAGTATAACAAAAGTATTTTTAGAAACAACCTGATAAAAATACATTAGTAATTAAAAATATTTAATTTGTGTACAGGCTGAATTGAAATTAAGATGTGTTGGTGTATTTAATTATGGCAAAGCAAACTAGGGCTATCTGCGTAATAGGTGTGATGCCTTCGTGGAGGACTTTCTCAGGGAAACTGGCTCGTATACACGTTACACATGAGGAAAACCACGAAAACACCCATGCAGCCAGCCCGTTCGTGGGATTCGGACCGAACTACCAGTGTTCAGCGACTTTACTGCTCGGCCGCTGGTGGGCCGAAACTAAGATGTAGGGCAAGTTTTATATTATTATTATTGTGCGTATATGTGTAAGAAAATGTATTTTAATTGTTCCATTTTTAATGTATGGAAGGAAGAATAGGATGCCAATATCGAAGATTATTTACTATAGCAAATAATCACGTCAGGATAAATGTTTAATAGAAATCTTAGGAGTGTAAGGGATTATAAGAGTACTTTTAGATTATACTGAAAATATACGCACTTCTGCTAAAATCTGAAGTGAATCAGTATGAAGTGACTTTTCACTTTAAAAAGAATGTGATAAGTATACTATTTAAAAGTATAATGACGGATATTAAGAAATTTGTAGAATTTTATGGTATTTAAATATGAATTTGTTAAGTCAAATCTTTTTATATATATTTTTGCTTGAGATATGTAATTTAAACTGAAAATCACGATCATATATTTCTCATGGAATGTCAAAGTCCATTTGTATTTAAAAAAGTGCATGAGCAGTGAAAATAAATAGAATAATACTTTTTGATTATGTTTTTACTATGGTCTTAGCAGTTATGCCATCATGTGTTCTGTTCAACAAGATTTATTTAGTGCAAACAATACTACGAAAAATATTGAAAAATACCTTGTGTTACAATATTTATTTCCCTTAATTTACTTATATCGTTTTTCATTCTAATGCTTTCCTTTACGAAAAGAATTTAATGTTTACAATTATTTTTAGCATTCGTACGAATTCTGTGCATAAAATAAACATTTTCTTTAACAAAATACTTAATCGGAAAGTATATACCCGGTATTTCCGGTGTATCTAACACATATAAAATGATCATTTTGCTTTATTTACGTTTTTTCCATTACCAAAATCATGTAGTAGACGCGTCGGCCGATGCGTCTTGTCTCCCGGGTGACGTCACTACCAGCAACCAATGGCACGCTTTTTCCGTTCCTGGCCTAACCTTAGTATGAACCTTGGGTAATTCTTGAGCATACGCTGAAAGGTGAGAAGTAACATAAACAGAACTTTGGCTTGCGCTTGTAAACAGTATTAAGTATATTGTCTGAAAGTGTATTCGTTTATGTAATTGCATAATTTTACTGTTTCTGTAATAAGAAAATTTCATTCAAATAAAATTTATTTTAATATAAATTATTATCTGGTTATAGGATTACACGAAATGCTGAATACTCTAGGTACTATCGTAATCTTCGCATAACCTTTCACATTGGATTTTGCCTTATCATTTTAAAATATATTTTATTATAAAGATTAAATCAAAGCAAATTACTTTGTTAGAGATGTGAATCTTCTAACTGAATTTTCTTTTTATCACTTATTTCCTCTTTGAAAACACATTCATATTTGACAAATAATTATCTCCGCTGAAAATTTTTTGATTGTTTAAAAACTATATTTGTCAATAATGTAATAAAAACTCACTAATCTAGTGCTTCATAGATCAATATGACAACGAATTCAAAATGTTTTAAAAACAGTTCTTTAATCTTTATTTTGTAGTAGATGCAACTAATGTCACAGAGAAAAAATATTTCAATAAAAAAGTTCTCCATGTTAATTCAATAGCAAAATTATTTCTATTTCAGTGAGAAATCCTCTTTTAATGCTTATATAACAGAAAAATGTAACATAAGCATTTTAGAAGTTTTAAATATTAAAAAGGTTTATTGTATTATTTATTATTATTATTAAATAAGGTTTATTGTACAATTTTATGTAAGAAACGTAATAATTTACTTTCATTCCTTTTAAATTGGCATATTAGTTTCCAATCAACTAAAATTTTTGGCAAGTTAGAGACGTAACACACAGTATTCCGTCACTTAAACTATCAATTAATTGTTCTTTTTCATTTAGAGGTACATTGGAATTGAAAATACCAAAGGCAAAATGGGTCACAGATCCAAAAAAATTTCTGTCAGTTTTATCATATGTTGTTTTAAACAAGAAATCTGTATTATTTTCTTTAGTAAATTGTAAAAAAAAAAAAGCATGTTTTTTTTTTTTTTTTTTTTTTTTTTTTTTTCAATTCTAATTGCCAAAGTATTGGCTTAGTTTTAAAAGCTTACATTAGTACAAACTGCGACACAGTGTGTCTAGGTAAGATTATTTGTTTCAAAATGTCTGTTAATAATTTCAAATATTTTCTCTCCAGTTGCTTTTCCTTCCCAAATATTACAACATAAAAAATATTCTACTGCGTCATTTTCAAAAATATATCTTACATAAACGATGAATTGAAACATTTTAGTAATGTCGGTAGTTTCATCAAGTTTTATAGTAAAGACTGGATTTGGGTTTCTATAGTGTCTGATATGACAAAAATTTGGTGAGAAACAGTATCTTTTTTTAATGCTATTGCTTTTAAATCGTTACTATATTTTTCTGCATGCATAAATGGTGTCATTTGAATTGCTGAAGGAAGAATGAGCGATTCTCCAATTGTATGAGGTTTTAAATTTTTTACAATTAAATATGAAACTTTTAAGGATGCCTGTAAATCCTTCTCAGGAACTGTTGTATATTTTTTCAAAAATACATTTTAATTTTTCATGCTCTCAGCTCATTCCTTAAAAAAAATTCTTCAGATTTATTTACTTAATCTTTATGTTTAGTTTCTGAGGTACTTTTCAGTTTCACTGGCGCAAATCTCGCCAAGCAGACTTTGTTGATGACAACATACAATATACACATAAAAAATGTTAACAAACATTAGTTCTAAGAATTTTTTATCTTGAAGGTACAAACATTTTATATGTTTAAATATGGAATGTTCAATATGGAAATGTTAAATTTAAAATTCCTGGCAAATGTTAAAAAACATCCAAAATTCTCTTCAAATTCCGTATATCTTTTATTGTCAAATAAATTTCTTTGAATTTGGGGACCCCCCACAAATTTGTTCATGACTCCCAGGTTAAAATTTTGTAAAAACACAAGTTATCAATTGCATTTTGAAAGAAAAAAAAAAAAGATTTCAGGCTTGTCTTAAACAGAACAGCATACAGAACAGCTGTACTATGCAATCTCTGTGGGTCCTAAATTCTAAAAACTTTTCCACTCATAAATTCCAAAAATTTTGCTACTTGATATTTCTGTAAATTCCAAAATTTGCACACCTGCCATAACTGCAGTGGCTGTGGCCTCAGTTATCCAATGTTCCAACAAAATCAAATAATGTAATGTTATTTTAGACCAGACTTTCTTAAACTGTAGATCGCAACCCCCATCTACAGCAGAGGGTCGCAAAAAATTTTAGTAGTTTTGGTATTTCTTAAACTTAATATAATAATTTCACAATTACCCAATATTTTTACACAATGTATCTGAATATAGATAAAGATAAGACAATACAGACAAAGAGAAAAACAAAAGTGTTTCAACGCATTCTGTTTATAATACAAATGTTCATTTTAATTGTATTGCATGTGACGCTGTCATTTCGTCTGTTAATTAATTAAAATTTTCACATTGTTCTATGTCTTAAAATAAGAAATTAAAGATAATGACCTAAAACTGCAATGCTATCTTACAATACAAGGGAAAAAATTGACAGTTTCACTCGCGCGCGTGTGTGTGTGTGTCAGATTTTCGCAATGCTTATGGGGTCCCACAAAATTTTCATAAATATTTTGGGGTTGTGAAAAAAATACCCACGGCGCTGTAGCCGAGTGCAGGTCACCGGTGACCCCCACGGCAGTCAACATGTTAAAATAAACCATCACAAGAAAAACCAAAAAAGTAGTATAAGAGAACAAGAAAAGTGAGGAATCCAACTAACTTTAACAAAATATCGTCAAGAGGAGTTATGTCGAATTTAATTACATTTCCCCTTCTAAAACAAAATCCTTGCTTTTCTGTATCCAGAATCAGCTGATGAACCATTTCAATATATTTTTTATCTTAATAGTTCACCAAAAAATTCTAGTCCTCCTCAAAGCGAAGGAAAAATCACTGAAAATATCTTCCGATTTAAAAATATTTTTCTAATCTAAAAAAAAAAAAGAAAGAAAGAAAACATGCCCTTAAAAATGTAGAAAAAATTAAAATCCTGCAGTGGGAAATCTTTGAAAGTTCAAAATAATTTTAACACAAAACTTTACTAGAACCTCTTATCAAACAGCAGTAGCAGAGGAAAATGGGGGGGGGGAGAAGTAAAATCATTAAAAATATCTTCCAATTTAAAAAGATTTTACTAGTCTTAAACAGGATTTTATCAAGTTAATTTGAATTTCAATTTTTATTCTTTCTGAAAAATTGGTTCTAAATTTCTTTCTTTATATATTTATTGATCAATTTTTAGCAGCATAATGCACAAAAATTTTTGGAAGGATTATAAATTTTCCTTTTAAAAAATTATTTGTATAGACATAGTCCAAACACACCTGTATACAGTGGAATTCGTTTAACGCGAAATATCGGTTAACACGAAATAATGCAACGGTCCCCACAAACTACTATGTATTTTCATGCATTTTGTTTCTCTTCACACGAAACAAAAATCGCTTAACACGAAAAGATATCCTTTCTGGAAATGAACAAAATACAGAAAACACTGGCATCGCTGGCGAGATTTAAGCGGGGTGTGAAATGAAAGAGAGGTGAATCCTTTTAAAAAATTATTTGTATATACATAGTTCAAACACATCTGTATACAGTGGAATACGTTTAACGCGAAAATATCGGTTAACACGAAATAATGCAACGTTCCCGACAAACTACTATGTATTTTCATGCATTTTGTTTCTCTTCACACGAAACAAAAATCGCTTAACACGAAAAGATATCCTTTCTGGAAATGAACAAAATACAGAAAACACTGGCATCGCTGGCGAGATTTAAGCGGGGTGTGAAATGAAAGAGAGGTGAATCCTTTTAAAAAATTATTTGTATATACATAGTTCAAACACATCTGTATACAGTGGAATACGTTTAACGCGAAAATATCGGTTAACACGAAATAATGCAACGTTCCCGACAAACTACTATGTATTTTCATGCATTTTGTTTCTCTTCACACGAAACAAAAATCGCTTAACACGAAAAGATATCCTTTCTGGAAATGAACAAAATACAGAAAACACTGGCATCGCTGGCGAGATTTAAGTGGGGTGTGAAATGAAAGAGAGGTGAATTCACATGTTTCGTACAAAAGAGGCTAATTTGGCTTTGAAATACCCTCGGAATAGCCTGTGACACGAGCCAGTTTTGTTTATCTCTACGGTACTTTCGCCTTCCATGTCTACAAACGCCACACAAACATCTCATCTCTCATCAGTTAGCTTTGGAATTCACTGATGAGTACATGGCAGTGTGAGTAAAAATTAGTGAGTTTGGCTCATATGTTGCACTGCATAGAATTCAGCGACTCCAAGGATGAATGAAAATTATTTTCATTACACATAATTCTCAAAAGTATCAGATTCTTCGGCGCCGAAAGAAATGGAGAAGTAGGATACTGAATTTGAGCTGGCACTTAATGAAATGTTTGAGAAAGTTTCTGTAGTAATGAACTGTCCTACTGTACTATCAGAAGAATTCGTTGCAGTAGTTTATGAAAATGTGTGTACAGCCCCAATTATGGCAGACAAAGTTATTTTGAAGTTTGTTCAAAGCTAAAAAGATATCATTGATGCAGATTCTAATGACGAAAATAAAATGAATGCAGTTCCTGTTCCCACGTTATCCGAAATGAGGAATATCATAAAAAGTATGGACAGTTATTTAGACGCACATTCCAATGGTGAAATGAATAACAAAATGTTTGACATTGAACAATTTGATGCTAAAAAAGACAATGCAAAGAAAAATATCAGATTATTTTCCCAAAACTCAATAAATGTTTTGTTTTCAAAAACTTGAAAATTTTGTATTAAATTCCATTGATTTCTTGTGGATGTTTTTGTTTCATTGGTTTTTATTAAATACATGCATATATACATATCTATGTGAATAAAATGTACTCTAATAAGCTTAATTTTGTCGAATATATGCTTTTTTTTCCTTTTCAATATTCTTTAACACGAAAAAATATTTCAGTCCCCTCAGTTTTGTGTTAAATGATTTTCACTGTACATCTGTTGCACATAATTCCCTTTCTTACATAAAATATAAATGTACTATGTATAGAATAACTAAATAAATCGTAAAGGAAGTTTAATTAGCAACTATGAAATTTTAAAAAAGTACATAGTATGAAATTTATAATGGCAAACATTAAAAATAGATGAAAGTAAATAAAATTTAAATTATAGAATGTACTTTATAAAATTAATAATAAGTGGTTAAAAATATATTTTTTAATTACTTAAAACATAGAAGTTATTGGCAGAGATTGTTGGATATAAAATTACTACTTCAAATTTTCAGATTACTATTGTTCATATTTAAAGTCTCAACTTGCAGTCTTAATCCACATAACAACCATTGTAAAAATCACCCGTTATCATATTCCAAAGATCAGCAGCATACATTGTTTTCAAAATTGTGCATAATATTAAATATTGGCTTTTGATAGTCAAGTTGATACAAATAAGATGAACTGTTTTTATGATTTTAGACTAGTAATTTTTTCTTCCATTCACTTATTACAATATTTCATTTTTTATATGCTCGGCTATCCAAAATTTCAAGAGCTTTCCAGATATTTTTTTTTTTTTTTTTTGTTGTTGTTGAGTTTTTACTATACATACATTTCAGCATTTACATCGTCAAAATTGCACATACTTGAAGTGAATTTACTTTTACAGCTAAACACAGGAACTGGAAAACAAAAAAGTACTTATTCAGAGATTGTATTTCTTTTTCGTTCATGAAAATCAAAGTTCATTACACAAACATGCATTCACACTGCACAAGCATGTATGAAAATTCGGTTGATGTTTACAATATGGTAACTGGTAGTTTTGCGACATTTTGGAGGCGATAAAGGTACCTGGGACTTTGGTAATAATGTGAGCAGTACTCAGTTCCGATTACGCATTATTTTGTGTGAGGGAAATGAGAGATCATGGGATATGTCATGTGATATTAATGGACGAATTACGGTTCTTTAATCGGAAAAGGGGGAAAATCGGGAAAAAATCTGGAAATTTTGTATTTGGCTTTATTCTGTGTTGTGTGAAACAGTGTTTGTGAATTTTTGGATCCCATGGCCGTAACTAAAGTGAATTCGAAGTGCGAGATAGAAATAAAGATGATTTATTAAGTTATTTATTTTACCTGGTACCTTGCTGTGAAATATAAGTATGATTTTAAACATCCTGAAACAGAAAGAAGAAAAGTTTATCGGACACGTAATCAAGATTCTGAAGAAGATTAGGTAAGTTAGTATTTTTAATTATTTGAGGATATTATTTTTATGCATTGTTCTAAATGTAAGGTGGAAGTAAAGGAATTTGGTATTATTGGGAAAATTGTTATTAGCAATGATTTAGTTTAAAGTAATTAGGATTGTAAGGTAATTTTTATTAATTTAATGTATGTGCTCATTTATATTTTAAGTAGTGTTTTTGAATTTAATTATATTTTAATTAAATGATAGTTATTTTGTGAATTTTATGTTTGTAGGAATTTGGTATACGTTTTAGTTGAAGTAAACGTGCATGGAAATAATTTAAATATCTGACACTAAGTATTTGTAATGGTTGCGGTATGAATTCGTTGGTGACGTTTATAATATAATAGATGATTTAGAGGTAAAAGTTTTTGGATATTTTATTTATTTTATATGTGGAAATGTTCATATTTGCAAAGGGTAAATACTTTTTCACGATCAGGTAATTTCATATATGTACTTTTTACCGGGTTTAAAGATTGAGAAAATTGTCATGTATTTTCGTGAAATTTTTCTAATTTATGAGAAAAAAGCAGTGTACATGGATATAGTGAAGAGTGTTTGCAATGCCATTTTTGTGTAATTCTGGGATGTTTTTTTAAATAAAAATAAGTCGGCGTGTACATGGTTTATGTGTATGTGTTATTTTGAAAAACGCGTAAGGAGTATGGTATTGTGCACTTTTTCCCTAGTTTTGCAGTGAATATTTGTCATGATTAAGCAGTTTTGTTAGATAAAATTTCTAGCATAAGTGTAATTCGGCTAGTAGATTGTTGGAAGAAGTGTTCAGTAGATAAAAAGAAAAGAAACATGTCTTTACTTCGTGAAGACAAAATGGCGGCGGGAAAAAAAAATAGAGGGTTGCTGTAGGAGAGTTGGTCGCCAAATTTTCGCCAAAAAAACGCCAAGTTACCATAATGTAAAGATCAACCGGAAATTCCTAATACATTTAGTAATCCTGATAATTGATTACGCATTTAGTAAATAAATCAGAAAGTATTTTAATGTATAACAAATGAATAAAATAGTTAAGCTTTTATAAAACAGAGCATAATACCACAGTTACGAAGATATTTAATGTTATAAAGTTAGGTAATTTAGTAAATTTCAATTGTTTTCCAAAGCAATGAATTATGAAGTTCCTTGTATATCTTTATAAATGAACTTTATTGCTGTTTTAAGCAATTAAACAACCGTTCAAGTTATTTTAATAATTTTGGAATATATACACTAAAAGAAACAATAAAATGTATTAATCTATTTGTCAACTTTGATTTTGGCACGAAAGTCTGCAGAATGCGTCGTAGTTTTTAAGCACATAGAGGCACTGCAATTGTTTATTTTTATTTTTTTTATTTTTTTTTTATTTAAATTGCTGTATTGGCAGACATACAATTTTTGTATAGTGGCTTCAGATGTGGATAAGTTTTTCGAACACTTTCGTTTGTTTTACTGGCGTCGCTGAGTTTTGCGATGAAATGCAGCACATTTATTGCGGAGTATCACCTTCCAGAGTTTTCATACTGTTAATGTATACTACATCAGCAGTGAATTATTCTCCTCTTTCCTCAAATACACTACGGCGATAAAGAATAACCACTCACTAAAGATTTTGCGTAAATTCCCCCTCACAATAATTTAAAATGCGAAAATCTCACAATTAGCACCTAAACACACTATTTAGCAGCACAATTCTTTCGAAAGCGCGCCGTAGTAGTCAAAAGTGGGGTAGGCGTCTTGCCAAGTGAAACTAGTCGATATTTCCGTGACGTCAAAAATTCGAAAAGTGGGGTAGGGTTTGGAAATACGCAGTCTGGACGCGTAATGGCAGACCGCACATTGAGTTGAACCAAGGCCTGCCAGACTGAACGAAATTCCGGTTCCCAGTTTTCAGTGGCTTTCGCAAAATTCATCACTAGGTGGCGCTCGCATTCTGCTACAATTTTGCTATACGCTCACTATTTGTAACGTGGTTCGTTATTGACAAAAAGTGTATTTTATGGCTAGCTGCTGTATATTTAAAGGCTATACTTAACGAGCTTGGGTTTTTTGCGTAACTTTATATGCATATAGGTTTAAAATTGTGTATATACATCATTGAACTCAGTTCTAAATTCCTCATTCTGCTTATTTAATTCTGAAATCTTTGTGCATCTAATGCTGTTATTTTCAAAACTTTGTTTGTAACTTTCTTCTGATTAATCTGGAATGGGAATAATACACATGGATTTATGTCAGCTAGTTACATGTAGATAATATATCAAGATAACACTCATGTATATGTGTGCTTAATAGTGATAATATTGTTTTGTGAAATTCAGTAATTTTATTTCATGTATACATTTTTCTTGATAATGAACTATATCAGTATCTCAGGCTGCCAGCCATAAAATTTTGTACACATGTCATTCTGATTAATGTTGTATGTGTGTAAAAATGTCTAGCTGCTATATATGTAAGGGCTATACTTAATAAGCTTGTTTTTTTGCCTAACTTTAAATGCATATATATTTAAAATTGTGTATATACCTCATTCTACTTAGCATTGTGGGCATGTGTGATGGATATATTATTTGTATTCAGCCATTGCAAGTTTTCAAATTTTATCCTTGTTATACAGAACTGAACTTTTCTTAAGTATATATTGTGATTATGAGAGTTATTATTTTTTTGTGTGCTGTTAAAATATATTTTATAATGCCTGTGTCTCTTTTATTTATAACAAACAGATTGATTTGATCAATAGCTTTATCAAAAATGTCATTATTTTCATTTGAAGAATTGAAGTTTCTCTAACACTGAAAATGTAAATTGATGCAGTGCACTTAATTCAGTTACTAGTTTCTTAATGTTAACATCAATGAAATTTAGAATACAAATGAAAGTGAAGAGAAACACACCTGTGTAATATTAAAATTAGTCAAAAAAGCAACTTTGGGTTTGAGTTTCATTCAAAATCTATGCCACAGTAAGATCCCCCCTTTTTTTTTACTAATAATTTTATAATGTCTTTGAATATCTGCAATGCAAATACTGCACAGAGATCAAAATCTGCATTATTTAAACTTTTATTGTTTAAGATTTCCTAAAAACAGGTATTTAATCATTTAAAAAAATTCTTCAGTATGTAAAATTTAATCTCTTTAAGTAATATCCTTACTTTAATCTCTTTAAGTAATATTTTTACTCTAGTGTCGTGGAAACAGATATACAAATTTTAGATCACGGTGTATTAATATGTTAATTACATCTCTGATAGAGGATACTAAATTATTTTTTGGCCCAGTACAGCCGATAGAAATATTTTGAAAATTTTTCACTGAAATAGTACATGATCTGAAGCTATCTGTTAACTTCTTACTATATACATAATTAAAAAATAAGGTGTATACTCTGAATTACCTTTATATTAGAATAAGTAGTTGTAATGCGTACAATTCAGAAGAGCGCATGTCTAGATCAAAGCAGGAATTAAAATCGAGATCAAATAGCTGGTGTTTATGTGTGAAAAAAAAAAGGTGAGATAGCTTAAAATTCCATGCTTTCCTTCTAATTAAAATATTTTTACTAATAAGAAATCAACAATTTCTGACTACTATGGATTAATCGTTTTTAAACTTTGCATATAACAAGACAGAATTCGTTTTTGGTACTTTTCCGATCTTTGTAAACATCGCAAAGTGTAGCAGAATTGTAGCGCCATCTTGCGATCAGTAGGAATATCACTCAGGCAACCGAAAACACAAAAGAATATTTTCACACTGGCAGGCCTTGAGTATAAGTTGGCCTTGGTTGAACAGTTGAAAACGAATGTCGCATACTGCGCATGCCCAGAAAAAAAGTTGGCATAATTATTATATTGGCGCGATTTGAAAAGAAGATAAATACGGTATATGGTAAATGTACCGCCATCTGATTGTAAACAAATCTAGCGTTTAAATCTTCGTAGAGTATAATTCTTCGTAGAGTATACTTCGTAAAGTAATTACTGTGTTAAAATACGATTTTTTCCTGTACTGCTCGAACAACTGGAAAGCTGAATGATACGATCAAGTATGAATTCGATTGAAGAGTGCAAAAAATGGGTAAAGGAAATCAGCGTAAATACAAATGCCCAGCGCAAGAACTGCAAACCAAATGCTATTGCAAGATTGCTTTCAGGTATGTATTTTTCCATTTCAGTAAATTTGATATGTTATAAATTGCAATGTACATAAATTGCAATGCAAGTATGTTTATGTACTATGTCACAGTATCATCTTTCTTAATACACATACAGTTCATTAACTTTTTATTAAACATTTTCTAAATTTCTATATATTGTAACATTAAGAAAAAAAGTTTTAAGGAATGATTTGTTTCCTTCAGAGGAATTGTAAGATCCAGCCGTGTCCGGTGGCGTAATTAATACACTCAGATTTATCTTTTAATTTATTCACACCATCAACGTAAACTATATGCACTTTTTACAATAAGAAATATATAAAAAAGTAGGATTGTTAAATTTATAAAGTTACCACACTGAGCATACTGAGCAATCGGCCTCTCTCACCGAAAGCCAGTCTCCAACTTACCGTTTTCCCGCCTAGAGGGCGCTACGTATTTTCAGGGTTACAGTTTCGGAGGACCAGGCACTACACCTTCCCCCTAAGATTGTGGTTGGGCAGGATGTCCAAACACATTCTGATAACAAAGCCTGGTGCTCACAATTCAACATTATAAATACTAATCAACTAAAAGAAAATATAAAATATTACAACATTTGCATAACAAAACAGTTAACTCTTACAAGTATACATTTTAAAGAAACGCTTCTAAATGGTTAAGAATGCTATACTTAAATCATCTCATTGCTGTAAGTAACTAATTTCGATAACTTTACAAATATTACTTAGTAAAGATATATCTTGTAATAAGTTTTAAAGAAAATAAGAAATTAAAAATTAATCTAAAGACCAAAATTAAAGTCTTTATGAATTCTCCATAAATGTTTTTGGTCCATAAAAAGACATAAATAAAGAAAAGGATATTCATCCTTCTTTCAGTCTGGATAAAGCATCTGCATTACCCATTTTTACTCCTGGTAGATGCTTCATGTCTATTTGGTATTTTTGTAAAGCAAAAGCCCAACGTTGTAATCTAGATGATTGCGATGCACATTTTGTCAGGTAAGGTAAAGGATTATGGTCGGTGTAAAGTTCAACTTTGGATTCAAAAATCCAGGTTTCAAATTTTTTCAAACTCCACACAATAGCAGATGCTTCTCTTTCTATAGTAGACCACGATTGCTGAGCTCGAGTTAACTTCTGACTTGCATAGGCTATGGGATAATTGCGTTCATTGAAATTTTGTGACAAACATGCTGCAACTCCCATTTGTGAGGCATCACAACGTATAATGAATGGTTGCCCCAAAACTGGTGTATATAACGATGGAGCTTTAATCAGAGCATTCTTGAGTTCTTCGAAAGCAATGTTGTGCTCTTCTTTCCATGGTATTTCTTCAGGTATCATCTTCTTTGTAAGTTCAGTAAGTGGATATACTAATTCAGAATATTTTGGAATACAGTCCCTATAATAGTTACATAGACCTAATAAACTTCTGAGTTGCTTCTTGGTCTTCGGTTTTGATAATCTGGAAATTGCTTCTATCTTCTCAGGATCGGCTCGATGTTTTCCAGATCCGATTACATGACCCAAATATTTGATTTGCGGTTTGGCAAAATCACATTTGCTGATATTGACTGTAAAGCGAAGCTCTTCCAACTTAGTAAGTATCATATCCAAATGAACTATTTGAGATTTCCAGTCCTTTGAAAATATTGCGATGTCATCAATATATGCTCTGGCAAAGTCTTTGTATTCATGGAGTGCTTTATTGATTTCCCTTTGAAATGTTGCTGCAGCGTTTTTCAGACCAAAACTCATAACTTTAAATCTGTACTGTTGTCGATGGGTTTTAAACGAAGTGTAATCACGACTTTCAGGATCCATAGGAATAGCCCAATAACTTCTTAGTAAATCCAGTGTTGATATTATAAGCTGGTCCTATTGAATGCATAAGTTCTGAAGCATTTTGCATAGGAAAATCATCAGTAATTGTCACAGATTCAATGCACGATAATCAACACACAGTCGAATTCCACCGTCTTTCTTGTTCACACAAACTATAGGATATGCAATTTCTGCACTGCTTTCTTCTATTAAATCAAGTTCTAACAGCTCTACAATTTGTTCATCAACTTTGGATTTTAAAGTTTCAGGAATCCGGTAGATATGTGGCTTTTTCCTTTCTTGATTAAATTCTAATTTTATTTTGTGAAAACCAACCTTTGCAATTTTCACTTTACCTGTAAATAACGATTCGTGCTTTCTTATGAGTTGCTTAATTTGCTGCTGTTGGTCACCCGTTAAATGTTCAAGTTGCAATTTTTGGAGAACAACTTCCATATCTTGAGAAGAAGCTTGCAGAGTTGGATGAATCTCTCCAAATTTTTCTTCGTTTTCGAAAATAACCCCCACAGCATTTACTCTAGATATATACTTTCTGATTTTATTCACGTGAACATGTTTTACTTTCCCTTCTGAAAGTTTGACTTTATATGAATGAGGTGGACAGTATTTTATAATCTCCCCTGGACCAGTCCATCATGCATAAAGTTTATTGGACGAATCGGGAATAAGCAAATAAACTTTGTCTCCTACGTCTCCTACTTTGAATTCTTTAGGTATAGCTCGACGATTAAAGTAATTCGAATAAGCTGCCTGTTTCTCAGATGCTATCAAGGATGCTTGATCAGCTGCTCGTTCTAAGTTTATTTTCATTTCTTGTAAATAATCAACAACTAAATGCTTCATATTTAAGGGTATCGGTATTTCACCACTCCAACTAGATTTCAAAACACTCAGTGGACCACGTATCTCTCTACCATACATTAACTTGAACGGAGAAACCCCTGTAGTATAATTAGGAACCTCGCGATAAGCAAAGAGCAAATATGGTAGATACTTATCCCAATTAGGTGGATCCATACGGATGATGTGATGTAGAGCGTTTTTCAAAACTCGGTTGTACCTCTCGACAAGTCCATTACTAGCTGGGTATCCTGGAACTGAAAATCTAGGATGACATCCAAGACGCTTCATAAATTCTTGTGTCAGTTGAGAAATAAAGTTAGTTCCTTGGTCACTTGCTATGATTTTCGGAATACCAGTTCTTGTAAATATTTCCAACAGATCATCACAAGTAGCTTTTGCCGTTAAAGAACGTAATGGAATGGCTTCTGGCCAACGTGAATGTTGATCCATTAAACATAAAACATATTTATGTTTTCTAGCCGAAGGAGGATCTATAGGACCTATAATATCGATATTAACAACTTCGAATGGTAAATAAGGTCTTAGAACTGGGGTAATAGGAATTCTATCAGTTCTTTTTTCGGTACTTCTTAACTGACATGGTTCGCAAGAAAAACAATATTCGGTAATATCATTATTCATATGGGGCCAGTAGAAATTATATCTGATTCTCGCTTTTGTTTTCTTTATTCCCATGTGAGCCCCGAAAACAGATTCATGTGCTAATTTTAAAACATCTTTTCTTCGACTCTTTGGAAGAACTAACTGCTGAACCGAATCTCCCATTACTTTATCCTTATGAAAAATTATATTATCAAGTTCCATAAAATTTCCTTTTCCCTGTTTTAAATTAATTCTGACTTCTTCTAAAGTCGGGCAAGACATCTGCTCCTCTCGAAATTTTAATACATCATTACGTTGATTATTTTCTAATATCTGTATTGGAGTCGTTACTGAATGCGTGTTGGCATATGAATTAGTCCTATTTTTTATTTTAGTTTCTTCATATGGCTGAGGAATGTTTATTTCAGGCGTATTTGACTCCACGTAGTCTAAACATTTATTCGTTTCGCTTTCCAAATTCATTTCCCCCGTTAAATTTGTTTCCCCCTTCAAACTGCATCACTCGCGCAAGAGTTCAAAGGTCTGTATGGGTAATAAACGATCTACGTTCAAGCGATATGTTACCGCCGCCAAAATGTCTACCGGGTAGCTTAATAAATCAGAATCCTCATCTTTGAGTGACATAAATAATTATATTAATTTCGCATCTATTTCTTCGCCAAATGCAGATATTAACTTAATTTTCCCATTATCTTGATCGGTTGACGGTACAATATTACTGTTTAATACCGGAATTTGTGTATCTGAATCGATAATAGCATCAATTTCTTTATTTTCAAGTAATATTTTCACATATTGCAAAGGCTGAACTTCGACTTGTTTCTTCTCGAGGTATTCTGTATTAATCTGGGCCACAACCGCATCACTTTTCTGTGATTTATTACTTTCGGAAGTAGTTTTATTTTGATTTTCGAGTTTAAATTTTTTCTGACAGTCTTTAGCTATATGTTGGAAAGATCTACAAATATAACAGTCCTTTTTAAATTTAGTAATTTTGGGCAAACCATCCGGTTTTCGCATAGGAGGGGGTACATAGCAGGTACTTTTGGTTTCAATATTCGGTGTTTTCTGAGAATAATTACCGATATCATTTAAAGATTTTCTTTTACAAGCGAAGAACGTATCACATTCCTTTCCGATTTCCGCGGGTTTTAACCAAGTATCGCCTTGTTTTACATTTATATGCATGGCTGTCTCGTGATCAAGAGTTTGCATTAATTTATCGGCTACAATTAATTCATGGATTGTATTTAAATCATTTGCATTCCTTAAAGTGCAATAGTATTTCCACTGTGTCATTAACCGGGCTGCTAATTGTACACGTGTTTCCCCTGACTGACGTTTAGCCTTTCGAAACATATCCAAACATGCTTGAGCAGTTGGCTGGTATTCTTTTAAGATTTTATTCTTAACTGCTTCGTAATTTTTGACATCATCTTCACTAACATAAATCAAAGCGTTTGTTGCATTTTCACCTAAAAGATTTATCAAAATTTCGGCTTTGTATTCTTCTGGTACATTTTTAATCTTAAATGCTCTTTCTAGCGAAGAGAAATAAAGTGTCCATGATTCCGGACGAGTCGGAACGGATATCGTTAAAGTTTTTATGCTTTTAATTAATCTTTCTAACGATGTGTTATCCGAAAGGTTAAAATTAGATGAAGCTCTAAGTTTTGCGATTTCTAGTTCGTGTTCTTTCTCTAATTTAAACTTTTCTAGCTTCAACCTTTCAGCTTCCAATTCTTCAGTGGATTTCCTATCGTCAATTATGGATATTAACCCTTTAACTGCTTAAGACGTGTTTAAACGTTTTTTGAATTTCTTTAAAAATGCTTAAGACGTCTTTACACGAATTTCAAATCGCACGAAAAATGCTTAAGACGTGTATACACGAAGCCCGAATTTCGTGAAGATTGCTTAACCCTTTGCGGCATGGTGGGTCAATATATGTCCCACCTAATTAATATTTATTTTCTCAGTTAGCAATTTCCGTTAGAAATTTTCTAATCTTTTAAAAATAATCTATTTTAGTTATTATTTTTCTCAGTAGATGTCATTATTATACCAGGGCTTAAGTTTATAAGCAAAAATATTCAAAATAGGATCACAAGAGTGATATCCATGTATCTCGCATTTTTCAATATTTTAAAAATTTTGGTATAAAATTTATGATATGTATGATTCTTTTTAATATTCAAAGGTATTTTATTTTCAGAAATCTTAACTAGATTCAATATTTTATAACACTAATTTTGCAGTTGAAATAAGTGGGTTAAAATTTGTCCCACCACACACTTGAATTTTTGCTCAATAGATGGCAGCACTCACGATTATTTTTCTTTTCTTTTTTGCATCTACTTTTTTCGTCATTGCGCACGCTTTTACATCCGTTGTATGCTCTGATGTGCAAAAATGTCTAGGAAAAAATTAACAGCTCAGGAAGCTTTGGATCTTCTTGCTGAATTGCCATCCGATTGCGACTCAAATGCTTCAGGTGTCTGTTCTGATTCAGACGAAATTGAAATCCAGGAGAGAATAACTAAGGTTGAAGTTATTCTTGAAGAAGAAAGGGAAGTAGTTATAATTTGTTTCGCTTTTTAAAGACACAGATCCATCTATGCATGTGGCTGCCATCTGTGCATGTGGTACTGTAAATATGAATCGGAAGTATCTACCCACAAATTTATGTCAAGAGAATATATAGACTTTTCAGTTAGCGATGATGCAATTTATTGCATAAAATGGAAGGATAAAAGATCCGTTTCTTCCTGTCTTGCTTGGAAAAGGCAACTGAAATGAAAGAAATTAATAGAAAAGAACGAGATGGAAAGACAAAAAAAGTACTGTGCCCAAACAGCATTATTTCATACAATAAGAACATGATGTCGACTGATTGATCAACTGAAAGCACTATATGAAATAGACCGCAAAAGCAAGAAATGGCGGCACATGATTTTTTTTTACTTTTTACATGTGAGTATAATAAACGCATTTATTCTATTTAAGTTTGTTAGCGAACCCGATCATGATGTAAACACAATGAAAGATTTTCTTCTCTCAGTTATAGAAGGTCTAATGGCATTTGCAGGCAAGAAAGAGCTGAAAAGAAAACTGAAATCCCCAGTTCAAATAAAAACTAAAAACCCGTTAGTAGTAACCTGAGGTAACCGTGCGGTCAAAGGATGCCGCCATGACGTAATATAACAATAGACGACATAAGAGAACAATAGATGTCGCAATGCGGCATTCCTTTGATGTGCCGCATCCGCCATCTTGAATCACGTGACAACCGGAAGTGACGTCACAGAAAAGCGTGGCCTCCGACATCTTGGATTTCTCCGGAAGTGACGACACCAGCGCCATCTTGTATCACGTCATGGAATGACATCATCAAAGTTTCGTTTTTATTCTTTGTGATATACGTTTTAATTTATTATTTTAAGTGTTTAATCATTTTTATTCATTATTTTTAATTATGTTTCGTTATTTAATTGTGAATCATCCTTTTTTTAATTATTTAATCCGTCATTATTTTTAATTAGTTTTAATTGATTCCATTATATTTTAATCCATTTTTAATGAATTTAATATTATTTTCCCTGAATTTTAAAAGTAACTCCACGGCTGAGATTCGAACTCGCTATCTCTGGGATGGGAGTCTAGCGCTTTACCGCTCGGCTACCCTGTCCTCTTATCAGACTTGTTATTTGAAACTCTCTTTGTCCCTTTGAGTTTTTGCAGCATTGATGACATAAGGCTGAAAGTCTGCGCATGCGCTTTGACATGAAAACCGCGTCACACATTTGTTTTTACACGACGGCTAGGATTTCTTTTGGCTTCTTAATCATTACTTTATTCATTGCTGTTTTAAATGTAAGATTTTCCCACGGTTTAATTTTTTTTATTATTAAGATATTTTTAATTGTTTTCAATTTTCATCTCATTCTTACTTTTTTTAAGTTATTAGTTAATTTATTAATTTTTATTTTATTTTTTTCCCTTTCCCAAACATAAATTTTATTTTTAACTTCAACAAAAGTGAATTTAAATTTTCTTTTTACTTTTTATCTTGCAAAGTTTATTTTATTTTTTTTTTTATATTTAATTTTCTTTTTGGTTTTACAAAAGTAATATTTATTTTTACGAATTGAATTTTTCCTTTTCACTTTTTTATTTTGCAAAAGTTTTTTTTTTTTTTTTTCCAAAATTTTTTCCTTTTTGTATTTTTACTTTATTTTAATTTTTTGTTTAACTTTCTTTTTGGGTTTACAAAAGTAATATTTTTATTTACGAATTGAATTTTTCTTTTTCACTTTTTTATTTTGCAAAAGTTTTTTTTTTCCCAAAATTTATTCCTTTTCGTATTTTTACTTTACTTTATTTTAATTTTTTGTTTAAACTTTTTTTTGGTTTTACAAAAGAAATATTTATTTTTCCAAATTTAATTTTCCTTTCCGCTTTTTATTTTAAAAAAAGTTGTTACTACATTTTTAACTTAATTTTTTTTACAAAAGTAATATTTAGTTTCATAATTTTAATTTTTTTGAGTTTTTTTGTTTACACAAATGTTTTTTTTTTTTGTTACATTTTTATTTTACCCTTAACTTTTTTCCCTTGTTTTAAATACAATACGATGTTACATTTCCATTTCTCCAAAAGTAAACTTACCTACATTTCTGTGTCTTTGAAATTTTAAGCTGGAATTTACATGCATATAACTTCACTAGATAATATTTTCTGTAACATTAAGCCAATATACACAATGCTCTTTCTATATAGTTTAACTGGAATACTACATTTCTTACTTTTTTTACTACTAAGTTGGAGATACTCAGAACTTTTCCTTCTAATGCATTGTACTAACTATTAATGCCTGTATTAACTTTTTTGGCCAACTATACAAAACTTTGTTGATTCCCTTTTACACGTCTTACTTTTATTCAAAGGATTCACCAAACTATGTCTGACAAATGTAATTTTTACACTTTCCATTTACACATTTACCCTTATATTTAACTTATAAATGATATTCATGCTGTATTTCTGATTCCTTTTTCCCACAATAAATACAGACTTACACATGTTTCTTTATTGTAAGACTTACTAACTTTAAAACAAATCTTACAAGGAGCAATAAATTTTCATGGTATGAAGCCCACTCAAACCAATGCATGGAGCATTTCTACCTAGTTAAGTTTAGATACATACCAATAGTACTTCATTTTTTCTTATTTTACTCTACAGATATTTATACATATATATTCAGAACACTCCCTTTCATTCAGTAAGATTCATTTATACTACTAACACAAATTTTGCTAACTCTTTGAAATATTTTACAAAAATATCTTGTATTTTCTTGCACACATCCTACTTAAATCACCAAACATACACTGAACCTTGATTTTTCCTTCATGTGAAAACGTCACTCGGATTTTTAATATGATTCCACCATTTATCGCAGAACTTTATAAACACTACTCTATTTGAACTTATCACAGCCTAACTCTCTTAACAAGGTACAGAAGATTGAATTATATTTTAACTACAGAGAAGAATATCCACATTGTAATGAATTATTTTAAATTTGAATTATAATCACATTTTGTGAAGGAGAACTTAAAGTCTATAATACACATGGAATTAATATTCAGCCATGGAAATGAAACTTTATCGCCTTTTTCCCAATTTGGAATAAAAAAATTTGTTAACTTGGAATATTTTTAACGTATTCATTGTAACTTAACTGAAAAATACTCATATTTCCCATTGTCAATAATTTATTTAGCACTGAACTCTTACAGCCTTTTGAGAACGAAATTTAATTTATCATACCTGACAAATGACTCCTACATAGTTATGATACATTACACGAAATACTGAGTAGAGTTCCAAATAATGATCTAACATAGTAATTAACATAAAAGACCTAACACAAATAATTTTAAGATAGAAATTTCAAACTGACATTGCTTACTAATGAACTTTTACAGCTTTTTTTGACTGACATTTAACTTCTCATAGATAATAAATAAAATTACACACAAATAATTATACAAAATAGGTAATAATGACAGAAAGTCCATATAATGATCTACTATAGTCACCAACTTAAAAAATTTTAACGCATTTCTAATATAAGACCACACTTTTTGAAAAGCATTATTTTAATTAAACATTGGAGCCACGCAGTCCTGCGCACATGCATAACATCTTTATTTATCATGAGCATGACACATAATAAGTAAATAAAATTTTCACAAAGTTCGAAACACATTTCTCTTTTAACTGAACTGTACTCTTAAGAAAAATGCAGTATGGAATGCTTAGAACACTCAGGGCCACAGTTCCTCATTTCCCCATGCATTGACCAAAATATACATGTACTTTAAAATCAGTTAAACAAATTCAAATGTTAGTATTCAAAGAGGAATACTTCACAAATTAGATGAAAGAAAGGTACACAATGAACTTGAGTGAAAAATACACAAAAGCATGTAAGGACCGAGAAAAAGATGTATTCGTGGAGAACTTTTTTAAGATAAACTTGCTCTATTTTTGCACATGGGTTACATTTTGCATTTCAGATTAAGGAAACATTCAAGATAATTCCTGTATAACTAGGGGTTTTATTCACACTTGTTAGTACTGTAATTTATTAGAACAGTCACAGACATATAGGACAAGTATGCCATTTCCAAGGAAAACAATTTTCCCAAGCCAGACTTTAACAGTGAAATATAAAAGGGAATAAGAATATCCCATATTTCAAACAAAATTAGTATCTGAGTATGCAAAAACATGAACAAGAAACGAATATTTTTTCTGAAAATGTTCCGAATGGTTTAAGTCAGGACTAGTTTCATGAACAGAGCATGAAAAATAATGATGAATTTTTAATTTTATTTTGTCTGTAGTACATTTACTTATGCTAAAATCTTCCATTTTGGTTGACTGTACTTTACATTCAGACCTAAGTTGATAAATCAGAGTGATTTTGTGTTTTAAAGCTTCAAATTCAGAAATACTACAACTCAAAAGCAAAAAGATTAAAACGACAAGAGAATATACTGCAAGCAAGCGAACGTGATAAATGACTTTTTGGGCTGAATTTCATGAATTCATAGATGGGGTGCAAAATTTTAATGCACTGTATATGAACTATTTTTCAAATGTATTATGATCACCAACTTTACATAGACTTTAAGTAAACATTTCATGTTAATTTACCATTTTATCTATGTATTTACTAAATTTTTGCATTTTGTTTATAAATATAATAACAAAAGGACATAAGAGAACATTTGTTTCTTGAAAATGTCCATAATTTTACCCAACTGTTATTTCTTTCATAGCTTTGAAGTAACCTATTAAACACATAGTTATCTTGTATTGACCAGACAGCCGTTGGTCTTGCCAATGTCTGAGGGAAGTCACAAAGCTAGAGAATTTAAGTAATATTTTACCAGTACGGAGAACTTCTTACGGCGTTTTCGATGAAAATTGACCGAATTTAGTAGTTCATTACTAACTTAGGAGCCTTTAACTATTTTTTTTTATTCGAAAAAAACACACCAGAAATTATCATCAAGATTTTCCATACAGATATATTGTACTACTTTTCATGCCATTACATTTCAAATGAAATTTGATTCATTGTCAGATAGTTAAATGTTTGTTATTTTTTCGCATACGAATGCATTTTCGTGTCTCACATACGCTCATTACATATGATTTAACAAAATTACGAACAAGTTAGAAGTTAAATGAATATTTCCTGAAATACTGTACATTGCATTCCGGAAAGTTTACATGAGTACCTTCATTTCGAAACCCCTAATGTTTCTTTTCCTGAATTCAAAGTAAATTTTGAGTGTAGAATTTTCAGTTTTGACAGAAGTTATTTGTAAGTGGCTGTGATGTGTTCGTGTTTTCATAAACCGTTTTTGTGAAACACCCTATTGGTAACCTTTAGAACAGTTTAAATATTACCATTTTTTACCTTACTGCCACTGCAAATCATTGAATTTTCAAATATTTTCCTTTTTTATCGTTTACAGTGCCTCGTAAAGTCTTGAGAACAAATTTTTACTAAATACTTATATCATTCGATTTAATAATTTTGTTACACGTTTGGAAGATTTAACTTCACTATCACGCTAAACCAGAAGTTAAAAAAAGAAATGTAATTGTTATCTTAGTATTCTATGGGGATAGATTAATTTTCTCTGACATTGACGTATTCGTATGTAGATAATAGAGACTTTTAACCCAGCTCATACAGACTTGGAATATTTTCTCTAAGTCACCACGATCACTGACTTGCATTGTCTTAGATTTTTCTCGTAAAGACTATTCCTTAAAAGAAGTTTATATACTAATTTCATTAGAAACATGTCTAAAAAATATCTCATCTTCTTAAGAAACATCAACGCTTTGATTTAAATTACTAGGAAAACAAGAACCATTGTTTTGTAAACATAGCTTCTCTCTGACTCAAAAAGTTTATGCTTTGTCATATTCGAAATAAACAATTAACCTTACATACCTAATATATTGTATTGATTAGTTATATTTTAACTTACTGCATTACATTTCAAGCGAATGTGTTTATTGCATCTTTTAATAAATTCTTAAAGGCTGAAATGAGTGTTTCAATACCAAATTTGTACTTTCTAACTTCATTCTACTGAAACGAAAACATTCATAACTTATTGCGAAGAAAATGTTTACGTGTTATACTTTTTGATTAATTTTCATACCACAGTATCATCTTTGAAAATTTGTTTCCTTCTCCACTGCTAATGAATTACTAATTTTCGCTGTTTCAATACATTTCGTACGTGACAAAAAAACCTCAGTTTAGAATTTTTTTTTATTTAACAACTTGCATTGCATTGCTGAACCGGAGTTATGCTTTCATTTTTATTACATATCATGTGAATATTTGAAAAAAGGGATTTTTTCCCTTCTGTTAGCACAATTTAAACAGCATTTTACTATTACAGAGACTTCTTTAGTAAAATCTCAAGGGTTAAATTGAACGTTTCATTATTAGTTTTGAAGATTCTGGATATATCCTACTTAAAAGTTCATAACCGATTAGCAAAATAATTTATATATGTACTTCGTTGTGCTCTTGGTTAATTTTTAAATCGTTGTTCATTTATAACACTTGACTTCTAGAGAAGTATCGAAATGATTATTTACTTTTCGCTTTTTCCAAACAATTTCGTAGACTCATATATTCAGTATAGAAAATGTTCCTAACTTAAAAGTATTATTACCCAAATAGAAAACATGCAAAATTTTCCTAAAAATTTATATATTTGTTTTTTACAAACATGTACACGAATACCCACATTTACTTACTTAATGTGTATTTTCCTATATCAGAACTAAAATTTCGAACGAAAATTTTTAAATAATGTCATGTTCCACAAAATTTATGTTTTTGTGAGATCATTGTCTTTTCGCAAACGTTTTGAGAGTGTGCGCTAGGTTGTCGCTTACACATTTCGAAACTGTTTTTTCTTTGCTATTGGAAACTATTTTATCTTTGCTGCTTTATGTCTTTGAAAATATGCCAATGAATTCCCGATACTCTTTTGGTTTATCTTCAGCTTATGAAATATTTAAATACTTAAAAATATATTTGTATATCGTTTATGTTGACACTTGTGAAAGATTTTCTGGATGTTTGTTTTTGAGAATGTGTTTATTCACGTGAATGAAGTTGATGTTTTCTTAAAACTTTTATTATTCAGAGTATTAGTCAATTATGACAGAATGCTGTATTTGTTCTCTTTATTCAACATTCATATGAACTTTAGTATTCCAAATCTCTCATGTAAATGTAATTTTTCCTATCAGTAATAGGAAGACGAATAGAATAAATGCAGGTTATGCAGACATAAGATAAAAAATCTGAAAGTAAAAGACATTCTCCATATCTAAACAATTCAGTAGAATGTGCAAATATTCATCCTATTCGAAGCTTATTTTTTCAATTACATAGAATATAAAATGTAAATTTAATAAAAAGAGATATAATGAAGATCGAGTATTCTGCAAAATCTGGATGGTAATTATACAAAATTAGTCATAAAGCAGGTTTTCGTAAAAAGTGGCTCCAGCGGAGGAAACACGCCGGCAGTCTTCTGAAGCTCTAAGTGAGCACCTGATCTTTGCTCTTACAAAAGCTAAGTAGAATTGTAAATTCTACGTAAGAGCGAAGATCAAATGACCACTTAGAGTTTCAATTGTCAAGCAGTTCTTTTGTTATTTCCCATCCCTCCCAGAATTTTACCTCAATGATTCCGCTAAGTGAGATTAATTGCTATATATTGTTCGGTAGCTGTGAGCTCTCAAGAGAATTGCAAAAGGCTAGACTCTCTGTGATGATCGTCTTAATGCCGCAGGCTACAGCTGCGAAACTTGAAAGTTTCCTTCCCTTAAACAATCTTATCTCTACATATCTTCTCTACATATAATAAAAGAAAGAGTCTGTCTGTGTGTGTGCGCCTTTCGTTCGCGCTGCGCATAAGCTAATAGACCCCCGGCTACGAAATTTGGTACATAGGTACATCTACACAAGAGCCAGTGCACTTCGAAGCGATTTTTTCGAATTCCAATTTTTTTTATTACATGTTTTGTAACGAAATCGTGTCATTTTGAAACATGATGGGCTATAGGAAAGTGAGATTTTACTCTACACACTCCATTTTCACATCGTCATGAAACGTAGGTATTTAGCTATTTTACGAACTTAAAATAAATTTCGTGTTTCAATAAATCGATTAAATACGAATTTATTTAACAAAGGGAGCTTAACACTTTTTCAATGGGATTTTTTCTAAAAAAGTTTATTTTTAAAAATGTACAGATTATTTTTCTTTGATTTTTGGACGAGTTAAACTTTCATCCTTGCGAATGCTTCTACAAAAAGAATTTTGGAAAAATGATAATATTTTGTATTTTTAAAAGATTTTTTAAATGAAGCTTCCGAGTACATTTCTCACATCTCACATCTTTAAAAATGTGATTTTGGCAACAACTTTCCTGTCTTATTATTGTTGATAGATTTTTGATGAAATCGCAACATTTTGAATAGTTTCATTCTTTTAGAAATATGGGTTTGGCAACAGTTTTTCATCGTATTTCTTATGTCACTGTTTTTAAGAGATTGGCATATTTCATTGTCATTTTTATATAAATATAATATATTTTTATTGATTTTTTTTTTGATAAAGTTGTTCTGTGGAGTAAAATTCTGCGCGGAATTTTATGTGTTTTGAGTTGCTTTCATGTCATTTTTTTGCTTATTTCACTGTTTATAAGATATTGAAAAGTTTTACATGATTTTTGTTCTTCTACGGAAAGTTGGTTAATTTTTTAATTAGGATAATTAATATTTGTATTAAGGGATATAGCTTATTTCATTGTAATTTTTTCCCTTGAAAACATAAGATAAAATATCATTAATTATACTTTGCTTTTCAGAATTTTTTGTTTTTTGCATTCCTTTATTTTATTTATTGCTCATTTCACTGTTTTTAAGATATTGAAAAGTTTTGATTGATTTTTTTAGGAAACAAAGTTATTAACCTCCTTTATACCATTTGAGTTCTTAAGATTTTGCGAAGGGAATTTGGTTAATTTATTTATTAGGATAATTAATATTTGTATTAAGGGACATTGCTTATTTCATTTTAATTTTGTTATACGTAATAACTTTTTTTATGAAGTTGTTCTGCAGAGTAAAATCCTACGCAGTTTTTAAATTTAACGTTTGGAGTTCCCTTCAGCCATTTTTCCGGTACATTTAAAAGCCAGACGAAGGCTCGCAGCGAAGCTGATAGTTTTCAAATAAATTGGTTTTAAAATTTAACCGGTTAAATTTTAAATTATTACGCATTTTTAACCTAAGTAACCTAAATCTGTATGTCACTGATTATCACCGGAATTTCAATGCAGACTGATTAAACTGCTATCACTAAAATTATATTCTGACAAATATCTGGTGCAATTTTCATCCCTTCTGAGATATTGCTGAAACATTTCGTATTATTTCCGATTTTCTGTATTTTTGTCAATTAAAAAACTTTAAAACCTTCAGCGTTTTCCTATATTCTTCAACTGCAGGCAACTAATAATTATTTTAAATAATTTCTTTTTCCCTTAATTATTACGTAGTTTTAAGAGAGTAATAAACGAAATATTTGAGTGTTTTTAAGGGTGATAATATTAACATTAAATTTGCATTTTACTTTTTCATATACATTCAAGATATTTAGAAAGGGAATTATAACATGAAACCGTTTTCAGTGTATCATAAATTTATGGATTCAAATTAAAAATTCTTGCTTTCCTGTCCAAGAAACACTAGTAAATTTTATCTGAAATAGGAAAGATGAGACATATTAATAACAAACAAAGCAATTAATTTGGAAGTCAAAGAAAAAAAATCAGCGTTATATTTTCAAATTTTCACAGGACTAGTTTCGATGGTTTTACCGAACCATCATCTTCAGCTGCAAAAGCGCAAATGAACGAGATAAGATATAATGAAAATTAGATTGTGAAAATTTGAAAATATAACGCTGATTTTTGTTGTTTGACTTCGAATTTAATGTTTGTTCGGCTTGTTATTGTATCTTAATTAAACAAAGCAATGTTGTTACTTATTAGCTTACAATATAATTTATTCAATATGGTATTTTTGTAAAGAAAGAGTGTTGCTGTACATTTGGTAAAGTATAAATAAGCATTTCATTTCATAATTATAAAAGTTATTAATTATTTAATAATTAATCATAAGAATATGAATAATTAAATATTTTTTCGGAGATATATTTTTCGGCGATATTTTTTTTTCTAGGGATCCCAGCATACATTTTTGAAGCATTATGCTCTAAATAAATGTCTTGTTTAAACATAGCATTTATTGTTGACAAATCTCCAGCCAAAGGAAATACCTTACTAGGGAGGATATTCAAACAAAAATTTTTATTAGAATAAATATTTTCGTTATTTTAATACTACTAATAATATACAAACATTAGTTTAAGTTCACTATAGTTGAGTGAATAAGATTGCTGGATGTTGGTATTTTGTTGTTGGCAACCGAACAGTTTAGCTGCTTGTGGTATTTATGATTTTCTCGATGCGTAACGTGAATTCAAGCCAGTTTTATTTAGAAAATTGCCCACGAAGGTGTTCTCTTAAAGCAGATAACCCATGACATCTTAAAAACTGTAAAATATAATCTGTGGATATTTTCCGTTATACGATAATACGAAGAAAATGATTTCCTATTCGAAACATATGATCAGCGCTGTTATTGCCCGCCGTTTAATTAAATGCATCCATGTTATTCCTTACAATTAGTTTTCCTTTTTCAAAGAAAGTTTGATTTCAGTAAAATGTACTATTTACAATGTGTCATTTTATTTTGCTCGTTTTTTATGCAAATATTCAAATTCAGATAAGTATTGCGTAAGTTCAGAAAGCCAACTAGTCTCCAAGCGGTAAGATAGCTGAGCACCGGTAAATTCTAGCGGCTGAATGGGGGGTTTAGGAGTTTTTCATAAGTAAAATTGATTGTGAATTAACAGTTTGTTTCCCACAAAAAAAATCTACCCCGAAGACTTCCTTAGACAAATAGGTCCTGTGTGCTTTATCATAATCCAAAATCTTAAGCGTAAAAATCTTTTATCATAGCCGATGATGACGATAAAATATTTTCTATCTGATGTGTCAAGTTAGCATAATTGTATATTTCTAACGAAAATTGTTTGGCTCATGTTACCCTATAATGAAAAAAAGATTCAAATCGGTTTTTAGCTTAAACAGTATTTTCATTATTAATTATATCACGAATTTTATCAATAGTATTCTTAGTATTAATTGCAGGCATGTATTCAAGAATATAATATACACAAAGCTGTGTCTAATGATTACGGCTAATTTTTATATAAAATTTTATAGTATAAAAATTTAGGTTCATAGGTCAGACATATTTGAAAGAGTACTTGTGTATTATAAGAAAAGAGAGAGAGAAATTTAAGAATAAAAAAATTTACTACGAAGTAATATAAAAATGCAATAGAATACAAAAGAGTACAATACTATTTCATGTTTTGTGGATATACTTGAAGACAGAAACATGTTTCAGCTGTATTCGTTCATCGGAGAAAAACTTTTCATATGAAGCTATTTTTTTTCAAATCTTTCACTATACAAGTAATACAAGAGCAGTATAGGAATTTCTTTTCTTAATACCCAACCGAAGAGCTGAGGGGACGTTCAATGATTAACATACAATATGTGCCTTGAATTATTTTGCTTTACATGCAATTTCCTTATATATGTACAACAAAATAAACTTTCACCCATTCCAAGATTTCAAGAACTCACAGAGAGAGAGAAATATCTATAACAAATTTTATTGCTGTCTGACTGATTGCTTCGGAAACAATAAGTCTTCCAACTCAAGCTTTCAAGCTATTCAAATACGAACGCTTCTCGGCAAAGCCATTTGGACCGCATCTGCTTTGTTAAAGAAAACCTTTTGGGGGTAAAATCATCCACTTCATCGGGTTTTTCAAACAAAGCAGTCAGTGGTCCTGTTACTACCTGCTGACCTAGAGAAATTTCTCAGAAACTTTTGTTCGAAAAAAACGAATCTCATATTTTTAAGAATTTCCATTCTGACAGCAAGATTTTGTTATTTTTCATATATAGATGAAAAGAAACTAATTTGTTTTTAATAAAGAAGAAAAAATTAATAAGCTTATTTAAATTTTTTACACAGCACCGAGTAAGGAGACGAAATTTAATTTTCTTTATAAATATTTTTCTCAGACAATACTTTAGTGTTTTTCAAATTACGAGAATAGCGCGTTAGTGCATGCATTTTCAAATCAGATTTATTTAATTAATATATATGGATATGCCGAACAAGCACACTTTCGCACACATACACTGTATATTAGTACATACATAAAAATGAAATAAAATTTGGAAACAAGCAATTTAAAAACTACTGTATTGAAAAATTATTGAAAATTTGTTTTTACCTCATTTTTTTTTCGTTATATACATTTACTTCAGTTTTTTATATGCATTTACTTAATTTATTTTCTTATATGCATTTACTTAATTTTATTTTGTTATATGCATCTGTTAGTGTTTTTGAAAATTTTTTAGATTTTTTGAGTATGGCAAAGGAAACGAGATCTATCAGCCGAAGGCAATGAATGTCTCCATGGACGACTTTCTAAGTAAAACGTACTCATGTTCATGTTACGCATAGAGGAAATCACAAAATTCAACCAGTTCGTTTGTTTGGGTTCGAATACGAGTCGAAATAGAAATAATCAGATATCTTAGCCAGGAGGCCATTGATTGGGTTTGACAGATTTGAAAACCTAATAAATAGTATTTAATAAATATAATATTATTAAACGAATCGGATTTATATAAACCAAATAAAATTCTTATATCGAACACAACTAAAACTCGATATAACTTACACTGATAAACTGATGTGTAATAACACTGATAAATTAAAATACTAAACGGAATATACATTAATTCTACATAGATAATTTTTTGTAATTTATTTCGCTGGGAATGTCTGGCCGCAAAATCCTGATTATATATACCCTTATTTTAAGGTTATCACATATCTGATGGTTTGACTTTTACCTCAAAACACAAAGAATCCACAAAATTCAGTAAAATTAATAACTTTATTTCCATGTTGAAAATTCTCTGAATCTTTTCAAATATAAAAGCACAAGCGCCAAGCAGTTTGCTTTAAATAAATATATGCAGCAACGAGAAGATGCGCTTTTGACAGCAACTCGTTTCGAAAATCGAAAATTTTTCTAAATGTAAGAGATTTGCCGCTTAAATTAATTTTTCATTAAACAAAAAAACAAAATAGTATCGCATATTATTAAAAGAATTTTATTGATAATTCAGATTCTGAAAACAAGAACATTGTTGTTATAAAAAACAAAGAAAAAATAAACAACATATTTTATTCAACGG
Source organism: Stegodyphus dumicola (assembly GCF_044657685.1). Lineage (NCBI taxonomy): Eukaryota > Metazoa > Arthropoda > Arachnida > Araneae > Eresidae > Stegodyphus > Stegodyphus dumicola. The sequence continues at coordinate 234,798,275 of NC_140768.1, forward strand.
GGGCCAACTTTGGCGCATGAACTTTTCAACATAAAAATATTTCAAGCATGTTATGGATAAAGGTTTATTTGATTATGGCAAAGTACTCGATGGTTATTTGCCTAAGGTGAAGGATGCCTTCGTTCGAGGACTGCCTAACGGAAATTAGCTTGCATACATGTTACACATATGGAAAACTAAGAATATCATCCTGGCAACCAGCTCGTTTCCCGGGATTCGAACCCCGGACAGAACCACCAGTTGTTCCGTTAGACTCCGCTCAATCCCTGGTGGGCTGTCCGATAACAGAAAAGTTCAAAATTTCATATTAGAGGAAAAGTAGTAGCATAGTATAATTCGAAGTTATTGCCATTTCAGTAATGTGAAGAGATTTCAAGAATGTTTAATTATTTTATTTAGCTTATGACAAACTAAATAAAATAATTAAACATTCTTGGAATCGCTTCTCTTAACATATTGGTAGTTTGACCTGCATTCAAACCCCCATGAACAAGCTGATTGCATGGGCGTTTTTATGGTTTTAACTTTTTGTAGTGCGAGATTGTTTCCCTTAGAAAATCTGTCACGAAAGCATACCTCCCCTTAGACAGATCGCCTTCACGTGCTTAATAATCTAACAAGCCAAACCAAATACAACCCGAGCGAGGACTCGTAGTCAAGGCACGTCATCATGAAAAGCTAACTAAAATAGTCTCATATTCACATTAAACATGCGCAACAAATATTCGCTAAAACTGGTATGCAGGCAATCCATTCATCAGGATTTGAACCCGCTTCAAACTATTAGTATTCAACGATTTTACTGCTACTTCGTTGGCGGCATTTTGTAGTATCTATAAGAAAAGTAATCGCAAAGACACAATTGTTGCGTACCGACGGATGAACTAAGTTCGGAATTTAAAGAATAACTTTCATTCGTGCTATTGCTGTTAGCACTGACATTTGGACAGATGTTAATTTATTTTAAATTCTTTTAATGTAATTAATTTATATCTTTAAATAATTGATCTTCTGACTGTAATTTTTTGTGCGCAGTATATCTAACCCTTCCGTACACTAACTGTTTTAATTAATTTACACTCCATTAATTTTAAGAGATTTTATATCGATAGATTTCTTTCCAAAAATGTTTCAAGGATTACATATTTTTTTCTTTAGATTTCAAAACATTTTGTATTTGAAATCTTAATAATAAAATTTTTAAAACAAATATTTCTAGAAATTCCTTCGGCGTATTCATTTATTCCATTTAGTTGAAGTTTCGAGTAGAATATCTTCCTTTCAACATTCATATAATTTTTATATGTCAGTTGGCCATTTCTACGGAGCACAGAGCCACACATACGAGTACAAAACTCAGACATGCTGAAAGCACAGTTTTAAAATTTAAGAATGTAAAAAGAAGAATATAACATTATAATAACGCGCATTTGAAATACGAAGGCAAAGAAGAAAGCTGGTTGCAACATTTTATATTTTTTCCTGACGAATCAGAAATTGTAATCATTTTTCAATACAAAAATAAAATATTTGATTCTATAACATATAGACATAAAGACGTCCTCCGTTACAATTCTTATTTTTTCTTGTTTCTACTAAAATTCGGCAATGTACTATAACAACGTCGGATCCTGTTTGACTTTCATTTGTATAAAGTACCACAAGGCAAACAGTTGTAAAACGATTTATCTTCTTTCGCAAACTATTAGTCGGCACACAGATAATACATACCTGCTGTCTGACAAAGATACTTCACTCTAAGGACTTTTTCTTTAAGTGCTCTTTTGAAAAAGACTTCACACCCTATTAAGAGCTTTGTATCAACTGACAGTCGCCTGCAGAAAGGTAGGGGAGGGAAGACCAGATCGCGTCGTCTAAACACGTCTTAAGCAATCTTCGCGAAATTCGGGCTTCGTGTGTACACGTTTTAAGCATTTTTCGTGCGATTTGAAATTCGTGTAAAGACGTCTTAAGCATTTTTAAAGAAATTCCAAAAACGTTTAAACACGTCTTAAGCAGTTAAAGGGTTAAAAAGGGTATAAATAAGAATATGTACTGCAATTTCTTTCACTGCATCTGATAATATATTTATCATACAGTTATATTGTAAGGATCTTAAATTTTACTAACGTTTATTTTATTTTAAATCTTTACTATCACTTCTTATTTTCTACTTCCGGCCAGAATTAAAAGATTTAACTTATTTATGCAAATTTGTCTGACGAACGCCAAGTACTTAAGTTGTGGCTTTTTGCCAAGCGAGAGAGAGGAAGGAGTTAGTCGAAGCAGGCCGCTTGCCTTAGAAGTTTCACTCGGTTGCTGGTTGCCTTCCAGGCCTGAGGTTTAATCCTCTCACGAATTTTAAAAGTATTGTAGTGTTAACAGTTCTCTGTACTACACACGGCTTCCTGTTAATATACGGCCAATCTTCCACGTAGGCCCTTGTTTATTATTCCAAAGTTAAGTTAGCGTTTAGTTAATATATTTATATTCTTACGTTCAGACCACAAGTGGTTGGTCTCTGTATTCCGAAGTTCGGAAATTATTGTAAAGAGTGAAAAATAAAGGGTTTCGTATACCCTTCCTGTGTATCTTGTCTACTTCCCACATTTATTGAACATAGCTTTAGTAAGCTCCCTGTTCCGAGTCAGGTTCTTGAATGTTACCCAAGCAAGTAAGGCGGAACATAGAACCTGATAGCGGCGCCCGACGAAGAAGAATAACCATGGCCGAGCTTCAAGAAGAACCTGTGCTGCCTGCAGAAGCGGCTCAGAATCCAGAAATGCCAGCTGCCGCCCTGGAAGGATTTGGTTACATCGTCCAGACCATGCGCGCAGCGATGAAACCAGAAGCAACATTTAATGGAAACTCACCGGTTACCAGTTTTTTGGAAAAACTAGATGACCACTTCATGCTCTATCCCGTGCACGATTTCCAGAAAGTTACCTTAGCTACCAGCGCTTTGAGGGGCCAAGCGCTTAATTGGTTCAAATGTATAGGCAGAAGTCTCTTGGGTCAAGCAGGAAGTCCCACCTATACTTACGAAAATTTCAAGACTGCGCTAGTAAAAGCCTTCCCTGTCGTAAGGGATAGTGCGAAATTAGAAACGGAACTTTTCAGCATATATCAGGAAAGAATCGAAAATTTTCCACCTTTATTTTAAGAAAAATTCACGTCTTCAAACTCTTGTATGGAAACCGTCCGGATCCTGAGATAATTCAAGTGATTTTGCCGAGGTTACTTCCCCAAGTACAAGACTTTATTGAATTAAGGAATCCGACTACACTGGAAAAGTTATTTGAGCTAGCAATCCAGTTTGAAAGTAGAAGAACGGCGGACATTGAAAGAAGACGCCAATATCAACAACGAAACCAATTTGGTGAGCCAAGACCACAGCAAAGTCAAGCACACGGCTACGGAAGCAAAGCGAATCAGTGGGCAAGGAAACCCGAGCACCCAAAAACAGCCGGCGAACGTCGACAGTTCAATAGCAATCCAGAAAAAAAGTCTCAAGGCCAGTGGAAAAAGAAGGAAAGCATGGAAACAAAAAAGGATTTAAACTAAAACGGATTTGTGCTGACGGGAGGGTGCGGAAATCCGAAGGCCAAGAAAACCCCTCTTCCTTCAATTTAAATACAGTAATGGTGAAAAATTTGACTCTTCCGAAGATTGAAGTGTTGGTGAATAACATCCCAGCCACCGCACTCCTGGATACAGGCACGCAGTGTTCCTGTGTGGCAGAAGATTTTTTTAGGAAGTATTTTCGTAAATATCGCATATATAATTCGGATAATACGACAGTGTTAGCTGCGCAAGGAGAAAGATGCAAGTGCATAGGTAAATTACCGCTATACGTCCGTATCAAGGACGAATAAGTAAAGGTTATGTTTTTTTATAGTAAAGAATCTGCAAGCACATATCATCTTAGGAATGGATTTTCTTTCAGAGGCAGAAGCAACGCTGGATTTTAATGAAGCGTCCCTTAAGCTGACGATGAAACCAGTTCGAGAAGAAAAAACGGAACCGCCAATGTTAAAACTTGACCACCTGCCTAAGGAAGAGCAACAAAGAATACGACAAGTGGTAAGTGAATTTGCTTCGTTATTTAGTGATATTCCAGGATTTACTCAAGTTACTAACCATAGTATCGACACCGGAGATTCAATGCCAGTTTGCCACAAAGCATACCGTTATGATAAGAATAAAGAAAAAATTATAGAATGGCACATTAGCGATATGTTACGTAAAAAGATCATAACGCCCATCTCAAGTAGTTATGCTAGCCCGGTGGTTTTATGTAAGAAAAACAATGACTATCCATTAACACATCCAAAAAGGGGGCGTTTCGCGATTGACTATCGTAAATTAAACTCCATAACTAAATATCCGGTATATCCGTTAGCTATTATTGAAGAAATTCTAAGGAACATAACGTCTACCAAATATATGACGACTTTAGACTTAACGACTGGTTATTTTCAAATAGGGGTTAGACCGGAGGACGTGCCTAAGACTGCTTATATAACCAAGTCGGGAACATATGCATTCCTGCGTATACCGTTTGGCCTTTCAGGGGCACCGGCAACATTTCAGCGATGTATGGATATTGTGTTAAGGCCTGTTCTTGTAAAGTCCACATTTATCTATTTAGACGATATCATTATTACTAGTGATAATCTGGACCAACATGTACATGATTTAAGACAGGTGTTTTCTTTATTAAATGAGGCCGGTCTAAAAGTTAATGCCGAAAAGTGCAAATTTGCAGCCCCTGAATTAAAATATTTAGGTTACAAAATATCTCAGAAAGGAATCGAGACAGACGAATCAAAAATAATCGCTGTGCAAAAGTATCCGCCGCCAAACACGGCGAAGAAGCTCTCTTCTTTTCTAAGACATTGTTCATATTATAGGTCCTTTATAAAAGATTTTGCAGCTATTGCTGAACCATTGTTAAAATTAAAAAGGAAAAAGGCAAGATTCTCGTGGACGGCCGAAGTGAATAGTGCTTTCGAAAAATTAAAGCAAGCATTAACGCAAGCCCCTGTGTTGAAATTTCCTGAAAAGGATGAGAATTATAAATTTCAGCGGATGCTTCGGATTATGCGGTAGGAGCGGTAGTTTCACAAAATCAGCAGCCCGTGGCATTTTTTAGTCGAACTTTAAATCGCAAAAAGAAATTATTCCGCGACTGAGATAGAGGCACTTGCAGTTCTGTTAGCAGTGCAAAAGTTCCGAGTCTATTTTGGAAGAGCGCCAATAACAGTGTATTCTGATCATGCGGCGGTAACTAGAGTGTACTCAGGGAAAAACTTATCCCCAAGGTTAATAAGATGGGCACTCAAGCTACAAGAATATAATCTGGTAATCAAGCATACCCCCGGAAAGGAAGATATCGTAGCAGATGCCCTATCCAGGATAAAAATAGATGAAGAAGGTAATACTGTAAAGGTGGCAATGCTCACAGCATGTACAATAAATTCCCGAGAAACTGTAATAACCGAACTGGGTAAGGATCCTGAGTTTGGAAACATTTATGAGTATTTAAAAGATCCTGAAAATTTTAGCCACCAAGATATTGTGGCGATAAGAAATAGGGCGGCCTATTACGAACTAATAGATGGTCTATTATTTTATACAAAAACTACAAATTCCAACAATGAATTTCGACCTGTTATCCCAGCTAGTCTTAGATTAAATATCCTGCAGGAATTACATGGCATCCCTTTAGCTTCTCATGCTGGTATTCGAAAAACTATCCAACGCGTACGCGAGGCAGTCTATTTTCCTGAACTGCAAAAGTTAACAAGGGCGTATGTCCAGTCCTGCCCAACATGTCAAGCAGTTAATTATATTAATTTCCGCCCGGCCGGGTTTCTAAATAGTATTAAATCCGAATTTCCAAATGAAATAATTGGCATCGATTTATTGGGCCCTTTCCCAAAAAGTCAGTTAAATAAAAGTCGCTATCGCCTTGTTATGGTTGATCATTTTAGTAAGTGGACCGAAATTGTTCCCTTAAAACGAGCCTCCGCGAAATTAGTTACTGATTCTATTTTAAATAAATATATTTTAAAATACGGGGCGCCCCTAAAAGTTATATCGGATAATGGTCCTCAATTTGTAAGTAATATATTTGAAGACATGTGCAAAAAAACTGGGCATACGTCATTTAAAAATGGTCCCGTATCGGCCGCAATCAAATATAGCGGAACGGGTCAATAGAAATATAGTGAAAATTATCCGTAGTTATGATAAAAATTTTCATAAAAGCTGGGATAACTATGTCAATGAATTTGCTTTCGCCCTTAGGACCGCAAAACATGATACAACGGGCAAAACTCCTGCTGAGTTATTTTTAGGCAGAAAGATTATAACGCCGTTAGATAAATTATTTTATGTTCAACAAAGAGCCCCAGAATTTAAAATGGGTGATATAGAAAAATTAATTAAAGAAGCAAAAAAGAACACTGAAGTAGCACAAAGAAAACAGAAGCTCTATTATGATTTGAAACTACGGGGAGTAACTTATAAAGTAGGAGATGAAGTATTAAAAATTAAGCATTCACTTTCTTCAGCACCAGAAGATAAAACTGCCAAATTTTTTCCACGATTTGAAGGACCATATGTCATAGAAAAAAATAACTCAGGCTGTAGTGGTGTTAAAAGCCAGGAATGGTGAAACATGCTCCGCAAACATTGACCAAATAAAACCATACTATGACCGTAATAAAATGCAAATATTTACAGATCTTTTGCAGGATCCGGCACGGCAGGCACTGCAGGCACAAGCTCCAGAGGTGGAACAACGACAAGTACAAGGGCAAGCCATTAGGAGGCAGGAGCAATTGAAAAGAAAGGTTCCCCGTTGGAAAATTCAAGGTAACAAGAAAAAGAAGCCGTACCACCGACCACAAAAGAGAGCGCACGACCACCCCCAGAATGAAGAAGGGAGAAGTACGACGAATGCAAAGAGAACCAGGAGAAATAACGGCAACTATAACCCGGCTCCCAAACGGAAGATCTACTCATCGGACAGGACTCTACGCAGCAAATGTCGCCGAATTACGGAAGGACCACCAGCGGCGGAGGAAAAGATACAAGGAAAATTTGAACGGCCAGCAACGAGGTCCAAGCAGGAACGAGAGAGAAGTCTCCCGGTTCCGCCAAGACCAGCGGCCATCAAACGGCCAGGACCACAGGCAGAGGCGAAAAAGAAGGTATTCAAGGGTGACCGAACTGGAGGGGAAAGAAAGCTCCTAGAGGAAAGAACTGAAGGGCGAGCCCGCACAAGAAGGAGGATAAATCAAACTAGAATCTGCGCTACCTTCCAGGACTGGGCAGAGAAAAAATTGTCCGAATATCACAAAGATAAGTAACACTTTATGTTACTTTGCAAACTTAAGTTAATCTTTCATTCTTACTGCAAGTGGCAGATTTCAAGACGTTTTACCTTATGTGAGGTCTACCTTTATCGCCAAAAAGGCGAGAAATGAGTTGTTACCTATTTTGGTATTATGTTTTTCAATTACTCGCGAGTAAAACTAAAGTTGATGTATAATAGGAATGTGTAAATACTTGATGATTGTAAAAGTTATTGTATAAATTTTATTTAAAACATTCTGGCAAGAAAGAAGTTTTAGTCTGAAAGACTTTTGAAATGTAGTATTTCAATGTAGAAGAATTGGCACTTGCTTGAAAAAGAATAGAAGTTAACAATGTACTACTAATGTATGTTTTAAAATGCGTAAAATTAACGGCATGTTAATATGTTCTTATATACAATGTGAACTGTTATTTTAAATGTTAAGAAATACTGTGATATGGTAAAAGTGAAAGTAATGCCAAAAATTTTAAACTTATTCGTGTGACTGTAAAAAGAGCAAATTATTGTGAATATGTGTTAAAGGTTGAATGAATGTAGTTAGGCTGTCTGACGCTACAATTCAGAGTTAGCCACTTTTTCAGAATAGTACCTCAGGGTTTAGAGATGAATATAAGGTGTGTTCTGAGGTCCTGTTATGTTGAATTTTAACACGTTAGTGTTTTGATTACAGGCGGTAGTGTTGAACACTTGTACATAGACACGCTCGTGTTTGGTGTTTTCCTTTACAACACATGTCAGAGAGCACGGGGAGATAATTAAATAACGTCATGAATGAAGTAAGAATGTTAAAAGAGAAATATAAGTATTCATGTTACTTGCCATTTAATTGTGTAACATTTCATTAAACTAGTTTTCCTTCCAGATCTCTGGAAGGAACAAGATTTCAACTAAGAAACTCCTCTTTATAGATGCAGTACAGATGAAAAATCTTGTCCATGGAGTTGATAATGTAAAAACGACTTTTTTTAATTTCTAGTTTCTAGTGAGAAATGTTTGTAAAAGATTGGCCTCGCGTTAGATTCTAGAGCTAAAAGTTTTCAACAAGGGCGTTTTAGACCTCAGTTTCAAACTAATTAACCCTGGCGGGAAGTATGTAAGGATCCTAAGTTTTACTAACGTTTATTTTATTTTAAATCTTTACTATCACTTCTTATTTTCTACTTCCGGCCAGAATTAAAAGCTTTAACTTATTTATGCAAATTTGTCTTGCTAACACCAAGTACTTAAGTTGTGGCTTTTTGCCAAGCAAGAGAGAGGAAGGAGTTATTAGAAGCAGGCCGCTGGCCATAGTAGTTTTACTCGTTTGCTGGTTGCCTTCAAGGCCAGAGGTTTAACCCTCTTGATAATTTTAAACGCATCGTAGTTTGAGCAGCTCTCCGTACTACATACGGATTTTTGTTAAATAACGGCCAATCTTGAAGTTAGGCACTTGTATATTAATCCAAAGTTAGTTTTAGTTAGAATTTTTTGTTAGTATTTTTACATTCTTACGTTCAGACCACAAGTGGTTGGTCTCTGTATTCAGAAGTTCCGGAAATCGCTGTAAAGATAGAAAAATAAAGGGTTTCGTATACCCTTCCTGTGTGTATTGTCTACTTCACAATTTATTGAACATAGCTTTAGTAAGCTCCCTGTTCCGAGTCAGGACAGTTCATGTTTCCAAAGCAAGTAAAGAGGAACACAAGTCCTGATAAGATGATATCAATGTAAGATATTTTAAATCCTTTATGATGTTTACCTTTTCACTTTGACGATTTTTGCATATTTTAAATCTAGGAAAAAATTCCAGAAAGGATTAAGCGTGATTTAATTCGCAATAATAAATGAAGGTGTTATCTTTGTTGTTGTGAAGCTTAGTCTTTCTAGATTGGCAACAAATCTACTATTCTGCTATTTCAAATGTAAATAAATATGCCCGTCATGTTATCTAAAAATTAGGCTTAACCGCACTTAAACAGCTTTTAAATTGTTGATAATTGTACAAATATTGCTTGCAGATTTACTAAGCAGGCATAAAAAAACCTTAACCAGAAGATAAGAACAACATAATTCAATCCCTTTTAAGGCCAAAAAATGCACAATTTTCAAACAAATAAGAGTAAAGAAACTGAGATCACTGAGCCGGGTAACAGAATGAATATATAAAAACACTGGTTATCATAAATTAAGGAAAAATCACAAAAATAGCCATAACTCCCTCAAAAATAAGCCAAACAGTGTAAATTTGAATATGTTGCCAAGTAAGTGTAGCTGAGTAAAACTGCAATATGCAAATTAGTGGCATTGCACTCGGAATACGTTATCTGCGAGGAGCATAAAAGTCCATGTTTGAGAGCAAGCCCACATATTGCAGTGTGATAGTGACATCAGAAATCTGAGATAGCCAATTCGTTGCAATGACCCTCCAGGCATCATTTGCCTGCAGAACTACGATGGAGAGCCATTGGGAAACTAGAGGCAGGACAAAGTCAAACAGAAGTGGCCAGATGGCTAAATGTGAGTCCTTCTGTGGTTCATAGACTTTGGAGGCAATTTCAAACCACAGATTCGGCATCTAGGAGGTTCAGCCAAGGACGGCCAACTGCTACGACGAGCGCCGATGCACGAAGGAATAGAACCGCCACTCCGACTCTTCTTAGATCCTTTCTTGCTGCAGGCACCGGAAGGTTGGTGTCAATGTCAACTGTGCGTAGAAGGCTTCATGAAGGTGGTCTGTATGCGAGGCGACCAGCCATTTGTGTGCCTCTCACGTCACGCCATAGGAAGGACCGTTTGCAGTGGGCATGACAATATGTCCACTGGACGCCTGATCAATGGAGGACTGTTCTCTTTACGGATGAGTCCAAGTTTAGTCTAGAAAGCGATAGTAAGTGTTATTTTATATGGAGAGAACCTGGAACCCGCTATCATCAGCAAAACATCCGTGAAAGAGATGTATACGGAAGAGGCGGTGTCTGTGTTTGGGATGGCATCTCTTTGGGTGGACGCACAGACCTCCATGTCTTTCCAAGGGGAACCGTGAATGTTCAGATTTATACAGATGACATCCTTCATGTTTATGTGCGCCCATATGTCTGGGCAATAGGTGATGCTTTCCTGTTACAGGACGACAACGCAAAACCACACAGGGCTCGCATCGTAGATGATTATCTTCAACAGGAAACAATTATGCGCATGGAGTGGCCAGCTCGGTCCCCGGACTTGAATGGAAGCACGTTTGGGATGCTTTAGGGAGACGACTAGTTGCTCTCAATCCGCCCCCTCAGACCCTTGCCGTGCTTGCAACTGCTTTGTAAGAGCAATGGCTCTCGCTTCCTGTGAAACTGATAGAACGCATAATTGAAAGCATTACACATCGCTGCATGTGCTGTATTGCTTCTAGAGGCGATCAAATGCCATATTGAAGGTACTTTTTTTATAGCAAACTGACACCTTCGATTTGTTCATTTTATACATGTGCTGATTTCTATACTACCATGTTTGTCTGGTAATTTCTTTTTATGTTATTTGATACCTTACTATGTGTTGTATGGGCCCACCAGCGGCCGAGCGGTAAAGTCGCTGAACACTGGTAGTTCGGTCCGAGGTTCGAATCCCGCGAACGGGCTGGGTGCATGGGCGTTTTCGTGGTTTTCCCCATGTGTAACGTGTATACGAGCCAGTTTCCCTTAGAAAGTCCTCCACGAAAGGCATTCCTCCCCTTAGGCAGATAGCCCTCGCGTGCTTTGCCATAATTAAATACACCAACACCATGTGTTGTATGTTGTGGGTAAGTTTCATTAAATTCTACATGTAACCTCTTCAGTAATCGTGATTTTTGTGATTTTCCTTAATTTATGATAACCAGTGTATAAGTATACTTATATACGTTTGGTGCGGCGGATTACAACCAAAATACGAGGTACACATCTACATGTTATAGCAGTCCAATATGAAATTTCAACGTTCTGAGGCTACTTTTTTTGAGTTATGCGATATACGTACGTACGTACAAACGCCACGAAAAATTCTCTTCAGAATTAATTTTAAAGCAATTTTATAATTTTTTTGAAGGAAAAGAGTCTTTTATTATGTACTGACGTAGAGATGTTACACAAAAATATCGTTAAATTGCATTAAATAGTGGTCAAAATGGATATTTTCGTTGAAATATGCTGCCTGAAACTTTTCGCTATTACAATACTTACTTTTTACTTCGTACAAGAAAGTAAAAAGTACATATTTCTATATTTCTGTGTTTTTTTTTTTTTTTTTTTCAATTTTTGTTTTTATGACCTCAATATAAATACATTGTAAATAAAAGTACAACCTTATTCATTTTAAACCAGAATAGTTAAGAATCCTAATTTAGTATTCTACAGTTTTGAAGGAAAAAGGTTGCATTTCTTTGTATACTTTATTTCTAAATAATCATTAATTCATAAAATAAATGTTTAATAAGTTCAATGCTCTAATAGAGAAATTTTAGCTTAACAAGGGAATAAGCTTATCAAAAATAAAAAAATACCTAATATTCTTTAAAATATTTTAAATAAGAACTAACAAATGATTGAAAATGCCCACTTTGGAGTGGGCATTTTCAAAACAAGAAACTAGTTACTAGGGAATGATCCGGATATTTTCTACCACCAGGAAAGAGAAATTTGCCATTCCTATTTTAAAATTTACAAAAAAATAAATAAGATTTAAATATGAGAACTAATAAAACTTCTAAAATGATTAATAGATGAATTTGCACAATAATATTACGCCGCCAATCATAGACCTAAGGTCATGTCATTTAATTTTTTATATTTTTAAAATAGAGAAATGCAAAAAATATATGTTTTAAATACTATAGGAGGATTTAGAGTTCGCTTGAAAATGAATGCCCAACGCAAATGCCCCGTTTGGCACTGGAAAATCAGGCTAAGTATCTGGTATTTACAGTGTCTAAGAAGAACACTGAAATAATTTTTTGCATGCAAAAGCATTAATGACCATATTTTTAACAACATTTTTTAGTTAACAAGTGTCACTCTTAAAAAACAACTCCTCTATTTCCATGGTACTTCTTAAGCATTAATTTTCCGTAAGTCTGGACGATAACACCTAAATTTACTGAAGTTATTTCGAAACATGCCCTGAAATGTGCATTGATCTGTTATGAGAATATTCCCAGCAAGAATCTAATAATAAAAAGCCGCCCACTTTTCTGTATTATATAGTAGCTGTACCCGCCCGGCGTTGCCCGTGCATTTAGAAAATGCAGATAAGTGTGAAAATGCAGGAATAGTAGTGTAGGACATGTAGACTGTCTCTCTCTCTTCCCCCCCCACAAGCTACAAAAAAGAAATGAATTGTAATTAATCGATTTAATGTATCGTCAAAACAGCAAACTAACGCTAGAATAAAGAAATCAATTGTTACAATCGAACGTTATTTGAAAACAAATAATAATATCAGTGAGTCAAAAAAACCGTGATTAATTAATTATAAATAATTTTTTTTAAATTTTTCTAATTCAAAAATCGAAAATCGGGCTTCGAGGTCTGGTGGCCAGCCCCTTTGTGCTTCCGTATAAAAAATTCCAGGTCCCTGCGTGCGATAGATTTGGCTGGAGAGCTCGGTCAGACAGACAGACAGACAGACTTACACTTGCTTTTATTATTATAAGATCTACGTTGACATAATGGCTGATGGCCAAGTCAACGCATGCGCAGAAAAAGTATTTTGTGCAGTTCTTCAAACAATAACAAATACTAAACATATACCCTAAAAGCGACACTACTCTATCTACCCGATATACTCCAGTTGATTGTCCACTTTTAATTCCTCTCGCATTTCATATTTTCATAAAATTATAGCACATGTATACGAAAGTCACCATTAATTTTTATAACCGATACAAATGGATTTTGAAAAACAATTTTTGGCCGGGTTTAAAATATCTATCTATACGCCAAAAAATACCATTATTTTACATGGTCTTTACATAAATATTGAAACATCATATACTTTCACAAAATTTTTATTGTTTTGCTTAGAGGAAATAGATTTTATAGACAATAAAATATACATTCAAAATATTAATGCTTACAATGAAATAACTGAAAAATGATGACAGTAGAATTACCTACGAATACGTTTTTTTATTATCAAATGTACAATTCGCTTCTCTTTTTTTATATATTTTATTTGAAAAAAAGACTATTATTCATGCATTTTTTTTAAAAATGTATTCTGGATAACTTTTGACTCAATAACTTTACATAAATTATAAAAAGCATACATCATGGTTTCCCTTTTTGTAAATGTGTCATTAAATTTAGTAACCAATCCGCCACCAGTAGCCGAAAAGTCAAACTGGTAATTTATTCTGGATGTATACAGGGTATTTCTTACTGAATGGGACAAGAAGAAGAAAGCGTACATGTGAAAGTTGTAATTACTTTATTTTGATAAATCAAATTTACAATTTACAGTGAAACTATAGTTATCCAAGTTTATATAGATATTCTCTGTGACACGGCAAATATCTATGCAGCATTCCAGTTCCTGCCCCATTCGTGATAGAATATTTTTTATTATTGATTTGAGCATTTGAATTATCTGCTGCTTCAGTTGCTGTAAGTCCTGGGGAAATGGAGGCACGAACATTTTTCCTCAAACAAAACCTTCATAAGAAAATATCACTATAGGGATTAGATCTAGGGATCTCGGTGGCCAACAAAGTAATGACGCAGCGTTTCACCCTGCACGACCAATCCAGAGATGGGGAAGACTATCGTTGAGGTACTGGGGTAAGTTTTTATGCCACCGTGGTGGAGCACTGTCTTGCTGAAGAATGAAACCGCGAACCACTTCCTCCAGCTAAAAGAACAATCCTTTTAACAGCATATCTTGGTAAATGCACCTGTTACTCGATTTTTCCCAAAAGGAAAAAAAAAAAAAAAAAAAAAAAAAAAAAAGGACGAAAAGAAGAACTGTTAGAAAAGGCGCAGAAAAAGTTCATCTTTGGAGACTCACGCTCATGATCCATTACATCATGTGGAATTTCAGCGTCCGAAAATCGTAAATTATGGCAATTAATTTTGACAGAAACGTGAAAAATAATTTCACCCGCAAACACAAGTCTGTTCGCTAAATTATCAATCTAGTAAATTCTCATAGAGAGCTTTACGCAACGATTAATCTAGAGGTTTTAAGGCCTGCGCCATCTGAAAGGTGTATGGACGGAATTGTAGTCGGAAATTACACTGAAAGATATAATTTTACGGAATGGCCAAAATTCCGTAACACCACACCGTTAAATGAAGCGCACTAAGTTCAGAACTCGCACGACGGACGCGTTGATTTTGTGGGACTTCGTAAATACATTTCACGAATTGTTTCGGCCACTTCTGTTTTGGCCGTTTTTAGTCCTGGACTGGTTTCCTAAAACTGTTTCATCCACCAACTGATTTTGTGATGTTCCAGTGGTTCTTTATGTTTCTTTTTTTCCGTGCGAAAATGTCTTTGAACTACGATAAACAATGCTTTGGCGTATTCAAAAAAAAAAAAAAAAAAAAAGTCCGCGATTAACAGTGTCTCCAGTTGCGATTTCGTAACCGATTTTTCGCTGTTGCAAAGTTGAAACTTGTGTAATTATAGTTTCAGAATTAATTTCTTTTGGCTTAATAAATAAACTATGAATGATGTACAGAATTTTTACTATGCTATTCTTTTTGCCCCAGTCAATAAGAACACAGTATTTTCTTCATGGTAATACAAAAACAGACCATGAGTAAATTTCAGAATTCATGCGATTTTCAAAAATCAGGATCGTCTTGCAGCATTTGATTATGAGAAAACACCCTATGGCTCTCTATTTCGAGAGATGTGTCGCAACGCATTTTCTAAAGGAAATCCATCCATACTTACGATACAAACAAGTCATAAAAGCTCATGCAACTAACACTTTTAACAACCAGGAATGTAATCAATTGGACTAATTTATTGTAGCCATCTAGGGCTATCTGCCTAAGAGAACGTACACCTTCGTGGAGATTTTCTTAGATATGGATTGTTTAGATTATGGGGGCTCATACACCTTAAACCCCTTATGATCTTCGAATATGTGACTGTTGCAAGAATTGGAATATTTTATTTATTTTAAAAACAATTACTTCCAGCCTTTTACAGCTGACTACATAATATAGCTGGTTTGGGAACTAGTAACAAGAAAGTTTGTGTTGCCAAGAGTATTTTTGCAATTTAACCTGCTTTGGGACAAAATGTTTCGTCATGTTTCCACCTTGCGCGCATGTTATTTTAAAAATGGCTAATGGTACATACTTGAAATTTGATGGAAGTCTTTATATGGGCACTATCTTCTAACTGAACCAAAAATATGATGAATATTTTAATATTAAAAAATTTTAGGCATGAAAACATTACAGATTCTTTTAATAAAATACATTTTATAAACTCAACTCCAAATAAAATAAAAATTTAACATGAAATTCTTAGAATATTTGGTTCACAGTAGTTTCGAAATGTTATAAAAGCTACATATTAAATATGGAATTAAATTATGCAACAGAATGTTTTAAACTGTGCGAGTAAGGCGGAAACAAGACGAAACATTTTGTCACAAAGCGGATTAAATTATAAAAATATTTATCGCAACACAAACTTTCTGATTACTATTTCAGAAAGCAGCTATATTATGTAGTCAGCTTTAAAAAGTTGGAAGTAATTGCTTTTAAAATAGATTAGTTATCCCAATTCTTGCAACAGTCACATATTTGAAGATCTTATGGGTTTTAAGGTGTATGAGTCCCCTTAAGCAAAAGTACACGAAAACTGTCTACCCAAGGAAAGGAATGCCTCCGTAGAGAACGTTTCAAGAGCTAATAGCTCGCATTCTTGTTGCACATTGAAACCACCTCTCATGCAGCTACCTATTCACCGAGGTTTGAATCAGGGTCTATCAGTGCTTTGGAACTACCAGTGCTTTAGAATCTTATCCCTCCGCTGATAATAGACCTGGATCTTCCAAGGGGAACTGACTTGTATTTGCTTTACATGCGGTGAAAACCACGAAAAGACCAAAGATCCCAGCTCATTCGCCGAAGCTAAGACCCTACTTGAACTACAAGTGTTCAACAGTCTTCCTTACTCGGCCACTAGTAATACCCGCCAGGACTGGAATTGCTGATAAACAAAAAATAGCATTTCTTGGCTTTAGCCACTCAATCACCAACGACAAAGTTTTACTAACAATGTTACTTCTTTTTCATATTTTACATTCATTTTTCATTTTGCATTTTGCAAAGAGAAATTTATTCAAATCCTTTTCTAACTTTTTGACTGCTTCTCCCGCAAAATGCTGTAAGAAATGTGGCGGAAATGTATGGAAAAGATACTCTATATATTCACTAGTGCCAACGATTATTCTATAAATTTAGCAAGGAAACCTTGACAGACAGCTTGAAAGATTCTACCTCTATCGTTTTTAACTCTCCAAACGTTTAAGCTATATATATATATTTCGAATGTATATATATATATATATATATATATATACATACATTTGAAAATATTTGTCATAATATTTTTGAATACACAGACATGAATCTTGAAATATATCTAGAAAGAAATATAGGAAGTATATAGGAAGAATAGGAATCAAAGTACAAAGGCTCATTTTGGAATTATAATGAAAAAAATACCACATATTCATGACCTTTTTGATAACGTTAAAGGTTTCGGGACCAAACCCTTGGCCACTTAGAGGCTTAATAACGACGAGTTGATGATTGCAGTTGAAAACATGAGCAGATGATGTTAGTTCGTCGACTGTCCATCGCTATTTGAAGGACCTTGGAATCGTGTCTAAGTCGAGTAACTGGACTCCGCTACTTACGCTAATCAAAAGATATTCAGAACTTTTTTCTAATTTGGTTGATTTCTTTAGGGAATGGCCTCTTATGGAGTTGCAAGAATGTTATTTATTCAGATGGAGAATACGTAATTGATTAGATTAATATCTTACTTAAATGTTGGAACACTGATTCCATAATAAAAGGGCCTGGGTTCATAATGGGATGATCTTAAAATCAACATTTCTTGGAGGTGCATATTAATGCATCCGAAGTGCGATATGGAGACGAGAATAGACGATTGTCCTTTCGGCAACATATCGATCCGGTTTATATTCGCGGATTGGGTAAATACGCATTTCTCGCCTCAGAAATTCCTCTTTCGATCGATGGTAACATAGCCTCACCTTCCCTCCCTCGAAGACGTTTTGCTTTGCTTCTCCTAGCTGAAAGAGATAAAAGCATCCCTAACTGCACACCGATCTAGGTAAACAGAAAGAATGAGGAACAAACGAAAACACGATTTTTATCCCTTCCCCCCAAATCGATTACTGGTAACTTACAGCTAACAAAACCAACCACAGGTTTCTGAAACACGAGGATGTTTCTCCAGAAGTTAATCGCGTTAATCAACAACAGCTGAAGAATTTCTAATCAACCGTAGTTTCACGAATCGATACTTTTTAATTTGCCTTCCATGAAACGTTTATTAGAAGATAAGGAAGGTATTTGCTGTGTGGGCATCCTTTTCAAATGAATTAAGTTGAGTAAAATTTGAGAAACAGAAATTATTAGTTGCCTTATTTACTCGTTTCAGTAACAGTAAAAGTTCTGTTATCTTCTAGATAAAAGAAAAAGAATTATTACGACAAAAATAAGTTTAAATAATTTGAACAGAATGATTTTTACCATACTCCTCCACTAAGGAATTCAGGTAGAGAATGCTTACAAATTTGAATCTCTAAGATTTAGCCTCTATATTTAACTAACTAATTATTTTCAATTTCTGTGGTTCCTAAGTCGAGAAATATAAAGGAATTTTAAAAACAGTTAAATAAACAACAGTTAAGTCATTAAAAACAGTTAAGTCTATTTATAATACAGAATAAAATACAGAGTGAACAAAAAGTCAATGTATAAAAATTATATTGATAAGTTTTTTCTAGAAGCACGAAGCATAAAAAATCTTTTATGCTTCGTGCTTCTTATGCTTCGTGCTTCTAAAAAAACTTAACAATTTCCTTGTTCGGAGTTCCAAACCGCGGAGCTTCCAGTTTCCTAGTTAGGGGTATAAATGATGTGCTGTACAAAAATAAGCAAGGAGAAATACGAATCCTCGCCCAGTTCAACAGCGACTGGAAAGAGGTATGTGATGTAGTGGATAAAATCAAGGTAGTGATGATTTAATCATCTACCGCATTTTTCATTCGTGTGTCATAGTGAAGATTATTATGTTTTTCGAAGCAGGAAACATAAAATATCCACTTTTCCTCACTATAATTGGAAACACAGATGTTCCAGTTTCCTAAGTTAGGAATAGTATAACGAGTTACAACACAATAACACATACAGGGGGATGCGATCATTCCACACATTCTTTCCTACACAAGGGGAAGACAGAGAAAGGCACGAGACCAAGCCGATGAAATCTAAGAAAAAATATAAATTCACTTATGCACACTTAAAAATCATCTCCCCTCCAAAAGGAATTTAATTATTATTCTGTAAGTTGTATAAAAATATTATTTTATTTACGTTTTTAGAAATGAAAGCATTAATGGGTGCAAAAGATTCACTATATACTTCGTTAACGCAACGCGTAAAGATCAACCGTACATTAAAGGCAAGGTTTAAATTATTTATCTATTTTATCCAACCGTTTATTTATAAAATAAATAAAGAATTTGAATAAATTCAAAAAATAGATTCGAAAAAATCGGCGAATTTTATTCGGACTGAGTCTAAATTTCGAACTGTGAAAGAAGAAATCGAGTAAATGCTATAAAATAGAGATTAATAAACATATACCAAATTGAATTAAAATTGAAGGGTTAAAATTTTGAGAGCCAATTTTTTAAAAATCACTCGTGCGATTTTTATATAACTTGTCACTTTGGCATAATCTGAGTCATAGAGTTTAAATAGGGAAAAATAGGTATGTTATTTCAGAAAAAGTCCAGTTTTGCGCCAAAATAACTATTTTAGAAAAATACTATATATACATCTAATATATATTTTAAGTCACGCTTTCGAACGGCCCAGTAGAATGGGAGATATAGATAGAACTGTCTCTCCCTTTTTTTGTGAAAAGTGTACATACGTACTTACACGCAGACTTCATAATTTAATAATAGAGATAGCTAGAAGATCATTCATCTAAAAAGGTAATTTAGTAGCCCCAGCGGCAATCAATCAAAAAATTAAAATTACCCAATACAACGCGGATGCTTTAATTAAAAAAATATAAAACTATCAGCAGTTTTTTTAGCTTCATGAAAAGGATGCAAAAAAAATTGTTAGTCATACGAAGGCACCACTTTACATGCACATTTTCCCACATTTATCAAAAATAAACTAATTTCTCGTTTTGTCTATTTACGCAATAGTAATTATTAATAGAGTATATAAAGAAAACATTTTCAGCTACATAGCTTTAACTAAATGCATTTAAAAGGAAACTCAGCTATATCGGAATATTTCTAATCTTTTGATTAAAAAGAATAATAAAAAAGGATTTTAAATAAAAATTATTAAGAAGAAATTTAATGAACTGAGGATAATCATTCTGATGTGTCTTTTCTATGCTTTTATTTCTAGAGTTGATTTAATGTATTTATGTCCACGCTCCATAATTTTTGCTTTGACACGTTTCATTCAATTACTTCAGATAGCTAAGAAACTTATTTTTTACTTTTTCGCACATTCAGTTAAAACCTTGTTTAAAAATATTTTTATTTACTTTGCTTTGTTTTATTTAGTTCACAGAAGAAGAAATAAACAAATCAAATGACTGCTCTCTTTCAAAATCTTCCAATTAGTCTGACAATGTAAGATCACATTTAGTTCATTTAAATTTCTCTTTGACAATTTTGATCTTTACCCAGCCCACCTTTCAATTTTGAAAAAAATATTAGCCGAATCGGTATAGCATCACATATACTAAAGGGTCTTTTTGGAAGACTTCATGAGGAAATCTGTCTCGTATTCACGTTCTACATAAGGTAAAATATGATACAGCATGTAAAACTGGTATCTGAATACCGGCCCGAACTACCAGTGTGTCTTATTCGCTTCTCCACTTGGCGGGGCAAAGGAGATAGGAAAGTTGTTTCAAAGATATGCAGAAGTCACAGATAATGATCAAAAATAAAGTTTGAGGAATAATTAAAAAAAAATTCCAGAAAATCCGCGAAACCATAATTGACAGAAAAGTGAGACTTCAACTAGCTTCTCCTATGCGCGATAATCGCGGCAATATATGAACACACAGGTACTAGACAAAACATGATTTTGCGTGAATTCACTTTAAATGCTGCTAAATGTAAATGCATTTTTTCACTTTTCCTTTCAGTCTTTTGCCGTTCAGGAAATATCTTTCAAATTCAATATGTCTGTGATTTGACTGTCAAATATTATCCGTCTGTAAGCTTTTTAAAAATAGCAGATGTAGTTCTTATTTTTTTTAAACTTTTTATCTGATCAATTAAATGAAAATATAATATATTTAATCAAAAACAAAAAAATTTTTTATAGAATTACTTTATATATTTTTTCACTTTTCAAATATATATATAATGTTCCCATGTTAATTTAAGTCTATACTCATAATAGTATTCTATAAAATGATTCGCTGTATCACCTGGGCGATCTCTATCGATAATCTCTACTGATAAAGCATACCAGATCTTTTAAAAGAGTCCTTTTAAGCGATCGTTAAAACCTGAAACCTTTCAGATTTTTTTACCTTACTTCCTCCCTTTCTTTTCCTTTGTTATGTAAGTGTATGTGTGTCTTTCTTCAAAAATCAGACCATTATTTTGCCCTCTCATTGGCGACTGATATCGTTTAACGAAGCCCGAAGTTGTAAACTTACACTAAATATAGCCTTTTACTTCACGAGGTACTTCAAGGCCTTTGCTAGCCTTTTACATCATCTGCGATCGTAACCCGTATCATTTTCATATATAGAGCTTATTTGCTGCACCTGGTTTGAGACTGCAGCTTAAGTCACCCTGCACTGGAGCGATACTTTTCAAGAAAAGCATGCTAAACGAAAATGGTGTGTGAGAAAAAAATCAAGCAGCTCGACCTTTTTTTCACAACTGTTGTTCTTATGGTTATGAGCCAAATTTTGAATAATCTTGACGTTCTTATTTTAAAGTAACAGACCATAACGCAGCCAATCTCTGCTATCATGTTACCGAAATATTTGAAGCTCATGACATCATGGGGATATGTTATCATGAGGTAATGTCATCATGGGGATTGTCTTGATGTGTCTTTTGATTATCTTAGGCGGAATCATAGACCAGATTATTAAACTTATAGAGACATTAGATATTTTTTGGAAGCAAGCAAGATGAAAAATGAGCAATCACCTTCGCCGGGAATACAACCACGGACCTCTGAAATACCGCCCCAGCGTGCAGAACCACTACACCAGGAAGGCTAGGAAGGCTGGAGAAATATCTTATAAACTAATAAATAAATAATTACATTAGGTTGGTATTATCTATTTAATTTAATTAATTACGAGTTGGAATAAATTAAACAAGAATTCTTTAGGTTCCCCTCTTTATGCCATTTTTTTTTTTTTTTTTTTTTTTTTGCCAGAAAATAAAAAGAACCTGATTTAAAATACATATAAGCTTTTTTATACTTTGCATAACATATAATCAATTGGAAACCACGAAAATAAAACATACAGAGCGATGAAATATACTTTTAAGAAACTTAATGAGAAAGAAAAACATTTTATTTAACGAAATACTTTATATTATTCGCATCAGTGATATATTTTACATTGATAAGTATTAGAGAAGGGGGTGTTCTATAAAAGGTCCCATAAATTCAGCTCTACATTCAACACT
This sequence comes from Stegodyphus dumicola, assembly GCF_044657685.1. Classification (NCBI taxonomy): domain Eukaryota; kingdom Metazoa; phylum Arthropoda; class Arachnida; order Araneae; family Eresidae; genus Stegodyphus; species Stegodyphus dumicola. The sequence goes on from NC_140768.1 coordinate 234,820,597, forward strand.
TCTCCATAAATTAACATTACAGCACAGAAATAACACACAAGGATCTGATATTCAAACTCAAATTGCAGCACTAATATACGCATCATATATAATAGCAGATATATGCGTGTGTGCATTTAATTGTGTGTATTTAATTATGGCAAAGCACACGAGGGCTATCTGCCTAAGGGACGGATGCCTTCGTGGAAGACTTTCTAAGGGAAACTGGTCGTATACACGTTACACATGGGGAAAACCACGAAAACGCCCATGAAGCCAGCCCGTTCGCGGGATTCGAACTTCTGACCGAACCTACCAGTGTTCAGCGACTTTACCGCTCGGCCGCTGGTGAGCCAGATATATGTAATCAATGTATAGCATATATATGTAATCAATGTATAGCATATATATGTAATCAATGTATAGCATATATATGTAATCAATGTATAGCATATATACGTAACCAATATATAGCATATATACGTAATCAATAACGTATAAGTAATAAAGTAATCAACGTGTAGCATATATACGCAATAAATAATAACAATACATAATCATAACAGCATATATACGTAATCAATGTACTAGACTAGAAAACATATAAGTGTAATTACAGCACAGTAATTACGAGTTTTACCTTACAGCTGAATGGAGAACTCAGTTAAAAATAATGAATTGCTTCAATTAAAAATAACCAGAATAGCCGCATTTGTGTATGTATATCGTAGAAAATCATTGAATGGAAAAATATTAAAGACATCACAAGAACTAATGAATTTTCCAGGTTCAGTTACTTCGATAATTAAAAAGCCTAATGGAAAGTTCTTTTAAAATATGGGAACTTACTTTTATGTTTCTTATTCATTGTTGACGTGAAAGCTAAAAGAAAAACATCGTCGTCCTAAATGTTTGTATGCTCGCAAAAAATTGCATTATTTTTTGTTAGAGTCAATTTAATATAGGTATGTTTTCATTCTAACTTTGAAAGAACTTTTATTTGCAATATAAATATTTTATTTGCAATATAAATATTGAAAAGATTTGCATTTGTTTGCAACGATTACGATATTATGATTTAATATCGCAATCATTTATTTATGTTTTTTCAACATAAATCGATTACGATATTTCATTTTAAATAAATACTTGTTTCTATTTAGTTTATATTATTCCTACACAGACCATTAAGTTCTTAGGAGCAGAAACACGAAAAAGCAGCTTATGCCTTCGAATCTTTTAATTTCCAGTTGGTGGTGCTAATCACTTATGCCATAACGTTAAGCAACGGTGTTGCAAAATAGCAAAGGGGCGTCAGTTGCAGAAATTCATGTTTATCTTGCACCAAAGAAACGGTTTTTAAAGTTAATAGCATAAACTACAACTGAAATTCCAAGCGATATATTACATGCAACAAAGAATATTTCGGTATTAACAATCGAAACAAACTGCCATTAATATATATTTGGTATTTCCACAATTTTTGAAAATTGCATGTGCGCTGCTTTTGGATCAGCCGGCATTCTGTACCTCTCTATATAAATATTCAATGTACAAAACCGGAATCATAATATTCGTAATACAACAGCAATGCTGGAATTGAAATTAAATTCGGAAAGGAAATAAAGAAGAAAAATTATACATTTCAAAAACTGGTCTTACAATGTAAAAATACTAAAAGCTTACTCATCAGGAAACGGAACGGGCTGTAGGAGTTGAGCCAGACCCGGCCTCCAGTCTTCCTGGGTGGATCTAAAACAAACCACAGCATTTCAAAATCCTTAAGATACGTCGTTTCGGAAACAAATAGAACAGTAAAAGTCCGATAATTCAGTTCAAAAACCGATAATCTAAACTGCTGACGAGTATATTCCCTACACTCATATGGAATAAACGCGTACATTCTATAGTTTAGTTTAGAGACGGAGGACGCGAGCACCACCGCTCTAGCATGGCGGTTAATTGGTATAGCACCGCGTCCTTCTTTATCTAAAGCACCTCAAGATGGTATGGGGAAGGAAAGGGGCCGTACGAACCCCCAGAACAGTAGCCGAGACCCAGCATATTTATTGAATTTCATGTGATAGAAATAAATAAAATAAATAAAAAAATGAAATAAAATTAAAATTAAAAAAAATGCTGAACAAGGGCCATGGCAGATAAGCACTTGGCACAATTAGCGCTTTAAGTGACATACATATGCAGCATAGTATTGCATGAGACAGTCAATGGTACATGATATGTGATACTACGTGAAATATTACTGGATGATACTCAATGGTACTAATGACATTGGTTAACTGTATAACATTTAGACTGTTGCATACTAAACGATATATGAAAACTATATATAACATGAATCATAAAGACATGACTATATACTACATAGACACTACATACCACATACTACATAGAGGCTATAGGCTATATACTGCAAAAGGACTACATATTACATGATATAAGAGACTAAGAGATGACAATAAAATAATAATGATTTTGCACGATACAACATATTGCGGCATTATATATGGCATAAAGATATAAAGCCATATAAAAACTAACATTGAATGATATACATGATGCAGGATAACTTGATACCATATGCGAATGATGCTAAAAATAACATGCTGCATGACACCACGCAAGGCATAATGCAACATGGTATAGCATGTGAAGAGATAATACTAGGGAGACTATAATACAGTACATGATATGTACTAAATAACAGGCGATTCCGTTGAGACTATGTTACTATTTGATACTACTTAATATACAGGATGCATTTATTACTGCATGAAAATATACTATTACACTATACCGTATATTCTATATGATGCTAAGGACATATCGATCAGAAATAGAAACGTTCTCAGCATTGTCGAAATAAACAACATTGTTACTGTTGTGATTAAAAAATCTGAACTGTTGACCTAAATCCGAAGTGTTCTTTTGAAACATTCTATAGTCGTATTTTCTGAGGACAAAATTTACTGTATCGAGTAAGGAAGCCAAAGATGAGCTAGATGCGAGAAACCCTATTAATGTCAAAATTGGAGAGGCATGAGGAAGCATGACTTGATGTATTGAAATATTGAATGCATTTATTAAATTTAAAGGCGTAAGAATTATAAAGCTCTTCAGATGTAATGAATCTTCACACTCTCTTCTTTTACCCACGGTTTTTCACACAATGCACATAGGCATTCGTGCTACGAACGCATTTAGCATCTGCCTCCAGTTCGATAAAAGTACACTAAATCTTCTTTTACCCACGGTTACAGATGATTTTGTTCTATGAAGGTAGCCGTCTTAGACCGATGTTAGTTTTTAAAAATGCTGCCTTCTTTCAGTGGTGGTCGTCTTAGGGAAGTAGTCGATATGCGAGAGTTTACCGTAAAGATTTGATAGAGCCATTTGTTATCAGAGAATTATTTTCCACCCAAAAACTACTTTAATTTTGTAAAAAGATGATGCTTACTGACAGCATGATCTGGACTGTAAGTAGGATGTTTCCAAATCTATAACTGACAGTTTGGAAATAGACGATGTATTATAAATGCGGCGACATGCAGTTGAGCCTAGTTATGAACGATATGATCAGATTATTAATAGTAATATAATTTTACTGCATTTTACTCGACACTTTTAACACCGTCAATGGGCAGCCGATCCAGCGGAATAAATAGCATGTTCACCGGATTACTTTTCCGACGTTCACCGAATTACTTTTCATAGGGCACTGCATTTTACAGGCAAAATAACGGTTACCATTACTTGGAGTCAGTAAATACTCCTTCACTGACTTCACTAATAACTGCATTTCTCAATGGATTGGCGACAGAAATGCATAGCGAGGTATGCTAGGATATACAAGCGATGTACAAGGGTATACAATATGTGCATAACGAGGATATACAAGGAGTTATCTGCAGGTACGATAAATTGTCAATGTTATTACTACATACGCGGAAAAATAGCCTGAAAGAAAAAAAAAAGTAATTAAGAGGCGAGAGTTGTATTCAACTAACGTCTTTTTTATTACTAAACTGTTACTACTTTTTGTACATATTATGGACTTAATATTTAACTTTAGTATTTAAATTGCTTAGTGTTTAAATTTTTAGGCATCTTTAGTCATATCAGACGATAATCGTGGATATTTTTTAAAGCTATAAGAAATACTTGCACTTTTATAAATAGTATTTCCTTACGTTTAGGACTATAGCTTTACATCTTTAACTATTATTTTGAAATATTAGGTGGTCCAATTAAACTGCATATTTCCCATGTAACAGAAGAGACCTGAAGCCATTTTATCTGTTGTTTTATCTGTTTATTTTAAGATACTAAATATAATTCTTACTAATTCCACATAATCCTTGTTCTTTCAGACTTGCCCCAACTAAAAAATAGCCGCGCCCCATTAGCCACAGACTCTAAGTAAAATTCTATCGTCAAATCTTTAAACAGAATTTTGAAATTAAAAATTTTCAAATTATTCTCATATAATATATACTCCTTAAGACGACCGTTCACAGTTACAGATAATTTTGCTCCTTCTCTCTCTAGTTCATCTCTTAGAGAGGTCACATTCAGTATCAGTGTTTCTGAAAAATAGTTGTCACTTTCAGGAGCGGTTGTCTTAGGAAGGTGGTCTTCCCGAGAGAGTTTATTGTATTTAAGATTAGTAAACTCTGGGAAACGTCATTTTGTTTCTTAGAAAGTACGTTCTATTTTTTAAGGAAAAGAGAGAAACCATTAATTAAATCGACAAAGTCAAATTAACTTCAGATTTCGTTTGATCGCTGTCTTTATCGGACATAAGTCAGTGGAATTTCCGACGAATTCTTTAAAGCAAATCATTTCTCATGACCGTGCACTTGACTGCTTCAGGTCTGCACGTCTCGAAGAAAGTCGCCAGTGCTTATCAGTGGTTTATGTCTTTTCTCAAATATTCCCTTGAAGTTCCTTATCAGTTGAAGGATTTGTATATAGTGTAATTACTCAGTTGTATATATTGTAAAAAGCTAATTGTCTTCAGACTTATACTGTTACTAAAAAAATGGGCCTAGTTCATAATCTTTAGTCTGTCTACTTTAGACAGTGAAAGCTGTCTGCTTTAGACAGTGAAAGCTTTAGTCTGTCTACTTTAGACAGTGAAGCTCTTAGACAGTGAAAATTTCTTTTTTCCTTTCTTAAATTCTTAATCATTACGACACGACAATTAGCCAGAAATTAATTAATTTCCATTCACTAGTATTTTCAAAAAAATCTTAACAGACAGTTTCACTCAAATAAGAACTCCACATTATACATCCCTCAAGAATTCCGAGTCCCACCCACTACCATAAATTACTTCACCCAAGTCTTACCGACTGATTTTATTCAAAGCTCCCACTGCCGCTAAGAATTTTTCGGACACCCTACACTTCTGAGTCAGACTCGAAGAGAACACTTTGCCGACTCCCCACTAGAAAGAATGTAAGTTACTTAATACTTTTTCTGGCCTTTATTTCTTCATGTACATTCGCGGAAATATTTGGCCTGACTAGAATTGCTGGTTTGGCTTAACCTTATTACTCGAGTAAAGACGAAACACCTTCGTATTTACGTATTTATTTATTGATTATTGTTCATTGAACGGGAGTTGGTTTGTTCCCCTTGAAAAATCAACTAATTTCCGATCAATGACAATAATTACATGCTTCTAATTTAATTTGTTCTTTTACAATTGAAATTTTGTTCTTCATAATTATTTAATACCAGTCCCCGTTAAAACATTATTAACATATTACTTTCAAATTATTTCAAAACATCTTTCAAAATATAACTTACCAGTATGGATTCACTCTTTTAAAATAATTCTAATTTAATTAAACTTAGGAGGTAATATAATCAATTAATCAATATTGTTTAGGAAATAAATTATTATTAACTTACTTTGCAGCAATTGCGCAAGTAGTAGTAACTTGTTTTTCGCACTAAATGAATTTAAGATCATACAACATATATATATAAACTTTCGAATCAATAAGCATAGAGCTCAAATCAAAAAATTCAACGCACAAAAAAATAGCATTAAAATAAGTACACCATCACAACTTAATACAGCAGAATTAGAACACTTTAAACAACATGACTTCAACTCTATTCAACTTCAGATACTAGATATAATACCCAATCACAAAACACGAATTTTTCAGGAATCTCTCTATATACTAAAACAACGTTCACTTTATCCATATGGACTTAACACTTATATATATAGTCATAGAGATACTTCTAAGAAGTTTATTTTCAGCCAATTTAAGCTCTACAGCATCAAAACGCAGAGAGGAAAAAGAGGAAGCAAAATAAAAAATAATGCGAGATTTTTATCCACTTTGGATACACTTGCATTGAAAAAACAATTGAAATGTTTTTTTGACTCAGACTACTTTCCCAAGAAACTTCTCAACTGGTTACACTCCTGTACTAATAAATTCCTTATCAAACTAAAAAAATTCATTCAAGAAAGCTACGACGACATACAAATCATTAAAGACATGATTCTTTATTTTAGTCTTTTCAGACTCTCTAATAGTCTCACTCAACGCAAAATTTATTTTAAAGTCAATTTTCTGCATCCGCAGTTTGACAATATTCATTTCTCAAGAATCATCAGAGATTGTAAAGATTACTTCCCCGCAGTTGACACAATACCAATGATTGCATTTAAATATCAAAGGACCTTAAGCAACTTGCTCACTAACCACCATGAAATAGATGAAACAGCAGAATGACATTGTAAGACACCAGTTTACAGCAATTACGCAGATTCTCATCACCAGCACATAATTACTGGCAACCTGAATATCATACAAAACCATCAACTAAAAACACTAATGACTTATGGTACAAAATTTAGACCAGTCAGAAACATGACTACAAATTACTGTTACAAGACTTTCGAAAACAACATCAACGAATTTATAGTTAAAGCAAGCTATCAACTGAATTTACCCATAGATACCTTCTTAAAATGGAAAGCTAAAATTCTTCAAAGCATATCCACCGAAATCAGTCACCTCAAATTTAAAAGTACACTGAATTGGTCGCAACTTACATCAGATATTAATAAATTAAAACAGCTTTTTACTATTACAAAAATAGATAAAGCAACTAATAACTTTAGCATTATATGAAAACAATTCTACGCTGAAATTATTCATAAAGAGCTTCTCAACGCAGCTACTTATCAATTAGCCAACCTTACAGAAACATCTATAATAAACAGGATTAAAACTTTTCATAAGAAACTCAATATTACTTTCAATACAAACTACAAAAGATTTACTAATCTTTATGCGATTCCCAAATTCCATAAAACACCATTAAAATTCAGATTTATAGCTAATGGAACTAATAATTACAAGAAAAATATAGACTATTATTTTTCAATTCAACTTAATAAAATCTGTAAATTTATTTTCAATGATTGTAACACTAATCATAACTATTGCTGGATCATTCATAATAACACTCCTGTCATTAATACCATTCATACCATTAACATCCAAAACATTAACTGCTATGATTTTGAAAACTTATATACCTCACTTCCTCTAGAAGAAATCTATACCAGTCTACTTGATCTACCAAAACTTTTCCCTAATATACTCAATATCATGACTCTTGACAAATGGAAAACCTACCTAAAATGCACACTTTTTCATAACTACATCAAGTTTCAAAATCAACTTTTTAAACAAGTCAGAGGATTGCCAATGGGCTTACATTCCAGCACCTCGATCTGTAATATCTTTTTATTTGTCAAAGAATTTAACTTCCAAAAAAATCTACAACCACAAGAGTTAAATTACTACAAACACACCTACAGATTTATTGATGACCTTATTACAATTAATAATTTTGGTAAAATTGAAAACTCCGACATTTATCCGAATTGTCTTAAACTTAATAAAACTAATAATTCACAAAATAGCATAGACTTTCTAGATCTTCAAATCATTAACTACAAAAAAATTTTACTTTTTGACAAAACAAGAAACTTCAATTTCAATACTAACAAATTAATAAATTGGAACTCCAACATATCCAAAAAAGTAATTAACAATACTATAATTAATCAAATACAACGAATTAAAACTATATGCACAGATACAATAGATTTACAACGCGAAATTTTGATCCTTATCAAAATTCTCAAAAATAATCTAATTCCCTTTCAATTTATCAACCATTGCCTTAAAAGAGCAGGCGTTAAATACTCACTCTAAATCATTTAACTGATAGGGATATGATAATTTATTCCTAAACCTGAGAAGGCGGTATAAGTTGGATGACTGTCAGTTGAAAGATTTGTATATAGTGTAATTACTCAATTGTATATATTGTAAAAAGCTAATTGTCTTCAGACATATACTGTTACTAAAAAAATGGGCCTATTTCCTGCCTTTAGACTGTCTACTAGCTCTTGGATAGCGAAAATGCCTTTTTCCTTTCTTAAATTCTTAATCATTGTGACACGACAATTAGCCAGAAATTAATTAATTTCCATTCACTAGTATTTTTAAAAAAATCTTAACAGACGGTCTCTCTCAGATAAGAACTCCACAAAATACATCCCTCAAGAATTCCAAGTCCCACCCACTACCATAAATTTCTTCACCCAAGTCTTGCCGACTGATATAATTCAAAGCCCCTACTGCCGCTAAGAATTTTCGGACACCCTACACTTCTGAGTCAGACACGAAGAGAACACACTGCCAACTCCCCCACTAGAAAGAATGTAAGTTACTTAATACCTTTCTGGCCTTTATATCTTCATGTACATTCACTGATCTTATTTATGTTATTTTTATATTATTTTTATGTTCTCTTTGATTTGTTTTTGCAAAGTTTGCATTATTTATCTTTTTTATAATCTTCTATGTTTATTTCAACTTTACTTTGATTTCGATTTCATAATGACAATTTCCAATGTTTAATTTCTACAAATAATATAGTACTCAAATACATAAAGATGATAGTGTCGGGGACGATTACTCGAGTTTTACAAGATTTCTCTACAGTAATTGATTTTTACTCCAAATTGAATTGACTAAAATGCTTCATGAGAATCAGTTCTTTGAGTAACAACTATTCGCGGAAATATTTGGCCTGACTAGAATTGCCGGTTTGGCTTTAATTTATAACTCGAGTAAAGACGAAACACTTTCATATTTACGTATTTCTATCAATTATTGATCATTGAACGGGAGTTGGTTTATTCCCCTTGAAAAGTCAACTAATTTCCGATCAATGACAATAATTACATGTTTTAATTTTTACTTTTGCAATTGTAATATTATTCTTCGTGATGATTTAACTCCAGTCCCCGTTAAAACATTATTAACATTTTGCTTTCAAATTACTTCAAAACATCTTTCAAAATATAACTTACCAGTATGGATGCACACTTTTAAAATAATTCTACTTTAATTAAACTTAGGAGATAATATAATCAATTAATCAATACGGTTTAGGAAATAAATTATTATTAACTAACTTTGCAGCAATTGCGCAAGTAATAATAACTTGTATTCGCACTAAATGGATTTAAGTTCATACAACATTATATATAGTTATATATATATATATATATATATATATGATATATAGTTATTTATTTATTCCAAACAAGTTTTGTTTGCCTTAAATTGTTTTGCTTCTGGAAGTTACCAGAGATATATTGTTAATGAGAGATATATTGGGCTGAGAAATAAATATCAAGTTGGTGCATTTGAGAGGTTACATATGCTATTTGTTCTGGTATTTTCACCAAATAGATAAATTTACATAGTTTTTAACAAAACAAAATCAAATTACGATTCAATCGAAAGTTTGGATTTTCTGGTGTCATCAGCGCTGTAGGATGGTACCCACGTATCTATAATTGCACCTACTGACACGGAAGAATGCCAGAGTTCATTTATATAAACAGAAAAATCTTTTCATTATCTTAATATGCAGCTGTTATGCAATTTTCCTTTCCATTTTATATAATATATATATGCTTATGTATGTGCATTTATATGCAAGTTGATATGTTTTGTGATTTAACCTATAGTTATTTAATTCTTTTTATTTTCCTTCCCATTACTTTTGTTAAAAATTTCTTATATTTTTACTCAATAGTAAATCGTCTTTTAATGCATCATTCCAAAGTTTTCTGCTTATTGGTATTTTCGATACATGGTATATTTGTAGCTACGTGATAAGTATAATTCCTGAATAAATAAAATTATTGATATAATCATGGGCTGCTAAAAATTTAAAAAAAATTTGCTTAAAATTCAATAGGAATATTAAACACGCATACGCGATGCTATATTTTAATGATTTGATTTAGGACACTGTTACATAACCTTTTAAGACAAAAAATATTTTAACCATAAAACTGTCAACAAATAGTTTATAAACATGTAATCTTTTATAAAATTTCCATTTTGCAAAAGATCATACGTAAAATTATGCTTACGCTCTTCACATATCTGCAGTTTTGTGTAAAATATCCATTGACTCTTCTCATTTCTTTTTTCTGTGCTCTTTACTAAATATTCTATCAAGTTTATCACTTAACAGCTGCAGAGGATTTCGAAAAATTTCACCATTTACTCCAACTGATTGGTATTTTTTTTTTTTTTTTTTTTTTGGATACCGCCATCCTGGTTGAAAAGCACGTGCGAAGCAGCACTTTTGACAACAAACTATCCCCTTTCCCTGAGCCTCGAGCAATGTAGAGGTGAGACAGACTGGTTGCTATGCAATAAACGTCACTTCCGCACGGAATCTCCACTTCATTTTCCGCCAACGGAATTTGAAGGGGAAGCTCGCTCTCCCGTTTGCAGTCGAGTGGAAAGAGAATCCCGACTGGTTTTCCGATATCGATCTCGACAGGTTTCCAGACTAGACCCCAACTCGAATATAGGTGGCGATATTCCCAGAAATGGTTCATATTGATTTGACTTATGGATTTACCTTTTTGGTTTGTCATTTGAATCATGCATTTATATCTACAGTTTTATCGTGATTTCCACAGGATGCAGCCATGGCTATCTTCAGATCTTGTTAGCAGCTAGTCATCCTTTTCTTTCCTGATTGTTATCAGAAGCAGAGTAAAAGATGTTTCTACATCTTTGACACTGGAGAATAAAATACGATCTGTGTGTGTGTATCTGTATGTCATTCTTCTCTTCCTTAAATAATGCCTAAGTGTCAATATTTTTCGTAAATTAACATATTTAATCATAACTTTATTGTTATATATATCCTTTCTTTTTAGCATTCTTCAGCAGCATTTAAAGCAGTTTCAAAATCTCTCTCCTTTCACCATCCTTTATCTATCGATATTTAAAATTTTTATTTATGTTTTTTTTTATTTTTACTCTCTTTATTTATTTATTATAAACTTCTTTTTTATATAACTAATCCTTTTTTTTTGCTTTCCTACCTAAATGAGTAAGGCTAGCATCTTGAAGAGAATTTAAACTTTCCTCCCAACAAACTCTTTTTTAGCCCAAAGGGACAATTTACCCAGAAAGGCTATTAATTTAATTTTGCATTGATTTTATTTGATATAATATTAGAGCCCTGTATTATATTTAAAGAAATTAGCCCTATGAGCGGCCCAGGTTTATGGATCTGTCAGGGACCTACATTTAATTAGCCTTTTTTGGCTAAAGTGCAGAATCGCCCGAGTATTTGTTTGGCGCTTTTTACAAGAGTAAGAACTGGATTTTTGTCAATTTTCTTTCGCTTTTTAAGTGAAAATAGGTCGATGTGTACATGGATAACGTCAAAGGTGTGCACAATGCCATTTTTGTACAATTCTGGGATGTTTTTTAAGTAAAAATAGGTCGATGTGTACATAGATACAGAGTATGTGCAATTCTTAAAAACGTGCCAAGCAGTGGGCTATTCTGGACTTTCCCCCTTTTTTAGTTAAATATGTATATTTATGTATTTTAGTTTCCATTTTCATAAACTTCCATTCATCAAGATGGCATTTATATTATTAATGAAAGAAAGAAAGCAAAATTTCTTAAATTATAAGCTAACTTATAACAAGTGACAAAAAATCTCATAACCGGATAAAGGCGGTCATAACGCTCAGAGGATAATGAAGAATCTGCATTAATGTATGCATGTTTCTCACATTGTGATAAAACAATGGTACCTAGAGCCATCAAATTTTGTATAATGTATGTCTCCATCCAAATATGGGCATCTGGAAGCCCAAATTTGGAATTTGTTTTATTATCTGTTTCATATTATGAGTTTTTGATTAAGAAACCCAACGATTTGAAAGCAAGCAATGGCGAAAAAAACTGTAGGAAAAAATCAAACATTTTTATCTCCAGCATACGAGGCTGTGTATCGGAAATTCTAAAGATGATCTCTTTTAAATATTTTGTGATATTACTGTTTAATTTAATTTTATTGTTTAAGTGCAAAGAGCATGCTATTTAATAAATAAAGGTAACATAGAAAACGCTAAAAAAGAGCCGCTTTGGGCATAATATAAATCTGAAAGCCTTCAGATTTTTTAGCCCAAAGGAGCAATTTGCTATTAATACCCTTTTGGCATTGTGCATTGATTCACTATAAATGGTGAATCACTTTATATACATATTTCTTACTTATTATTTTTATGTCTCTGTTCTCGCTTTTAGCTCAGGACATAATAGGAATTTTCAAAATGTGCATACTCATAATAGCACATTAAGAGTCTTTGTTTATAGCTGATAAGACAATTGAACTTCTTCAGTTTTTAACATGTTGTACTCTTGCACGTTAGGCTGCATTAATTGTGTAACATCACACTTCTCTATCTAATTTACACCCATAAATAACTTTTTCCATATAGTGCGGACTTTTTATTTTTTGTGCACACTTTTTTATCTGGCTTATAAGTAACAATTCGTATCATTTACTGCAATTTCTTCCTTCACACTTTGAAACTTCATTTTTCGTCCAGCGGGCATAAAGACAAAACAAGATATCTGTCTAATTTGTATTGTGTGGCAATTTTTTCATTTGTTTTTGTTATAAAAGTTTGGGTATTTAAATTTATATATTTTATCCCCTTACAAGATGATTAATTCATCGAAAGTAATTAGAACAGTGTCTGAAGTTACACTTGTGCGGATGATTGTTGAAGTCTTAGGTCAAAGATCTTCAGGTCGTTTTTTTTTTTTTTTCCCTGTAACTCCTAGGAATCTTTGTGGCTATAAAGTCCAACATGGTACAGTTCCGTTATATGGACCATACAAAATTGCAGAGAAAATATATGTGCAAAAGTGACATTCACAGCACGTAAATTTAGATAGCTTTCCATCTGTAAATCAATATTGAAATATTGGTTTAATTTTTTAATTCTCTTTTGATAACAATATGGATATAACAATTTGGGAATTGCCGAGTGCCAAAAAGTCTGGAATATAGTCAAATGTCGTTAATCCGGTCTCGTCGGGACTTCGGCGATTCCGGATTATCGATTTTTCCGGATTATAGATCATCAGTTTAAATCTGGTAAAATGGCATGCAGAAATTATAAAATTAAAAATATGAAACCGTAATTTACGAAATAAAGAACAATTATGATTTAAAGGGTATCAAAATTTACAAAAAAAGAAAAGCTTAATATTTATTTGTTTACTTTATTTAACATTTCTTTCAATGTAAGTTGCTTCGTTTTTAATGTGATAATACATTCTCTTTAATTCCATAAACAGACATAATTTCTTGTTCAGTTACAAAGTTCCGCTTTTCAAGTCCTATAATTGCTGTGTCGAGAATACCGACTAATTTGTCAATCGAAATTTTTTCGTTTTCAATAACCTCTGTCACTTTCTTCGCTATCGGAAGCGAATTATAATGACGAGGCATTTGATTTAAATCATATCAAAGACGAGATGAAATACTACATTGAGTAAGCAATTATAATCCAAATAAAATAAAAACATCTCCCCTTAAGATAAGGATAGTGCTGACAGATCAACTTCCAATTCAATGCACGCCGCCGCGGCGTTAAAGATAAACAAAGTTTAGATAAACTTTATCCATTTTTTGCAGCAATTCCACTTTTTGTTTAATGGACTCCGAAAGATACTTTCGCTTTGTATATCCTTTACATATTAGTATATATCGGAAATTCTATTTGACATAATCGAAAGTTCAAGCTTACTTTTATAAAATTGCTCTAACAGTCTGCAAAAAATAATAATCCGGATCCAATTCGAAGATTAAGGAACAACGCAATCTGCAACATTAACTGAAATAGATAATTAGATAATTTTAGCTTAGCTTATCCCGTCCGTTATACATTAAACGCGCATTCGTAAACGTATTTTGCGCACGCGCAAATTAGCAGCGGTAAAGGTCTTACGCGCATGCGTCAACGCGCAGAAAGTTTGTAGCTTTGAGGTCCGGATTATAGATCATTCCGGATTATGGGTGTCCGAATTAACGACTTTTGACTGTACAATGTTTTCAAAGAAAAGGAATCATCGATGATAGAAAATAATGTTTGAACGACCATGAGATGAAATTATGCTTTAGCAGTAACTCAATAGCAAAATAGCAGTATATGTGGCAGGAAAGAAACCTGTAATGAGAAGAAAGTATTAAGAAGTCAAAACTGGTTCGAAAGATCAAAAATACCCTTCCTTACAGCCATCAGGTTCACCTATTTTTTGGTATCAGGAGATAACATCTTATTAAATTTTGTGACCTTTGACTGAAGATGAACCACAATACAACTGTAGACTGGAACAGTTACAAGCATGAGGTCGGTGCCGCAGCTTTAACTGCTCGACCTAAGTTAAAAATCGGCAGATGTGGCAAAATTATTTAAGTAGATGAAAGTCTTTTCAAAAGCCAGTAGAAGGAAGAATAATGTTGGATGTGTTCTTTCAACACAGTGGATTTTCAGCGGATGGTGCAGAAAATCAAATGAATGTTTTCAGATTGATCAGTAGAAACATTATCAAATGCCTTAAAGGAATATATCACAGAAGGAAGCATTATTTATACTGACTGCTAGAAATCATATGAGTTGGATGAACTGCGAAATGCCGGCTTTAAAGATTTCACTGCCATCCGCAAACAGTTTTGTGGACTCTGAATTTGTGGAATCCGGTGAAAGTCGGTGTCATACACAAACAATAGAGCAGCTGTGTGGCAATGCTAAATGGTGTAATAAATGTCACTGGTGCACTGCTCAACAACATTTCGATTCTTATTTGTTCGAGTTTATGTACAGAAGCTTGCACATAAAAATTGAGATCTTCTCTGCAAAGTCGGAAAATATCAAAAAATGTTATTCCTCCCGTTTAATTTCACTGATGTTTAGCTCATTATCTTTAAATTACAATAATAAAAAACATGTATTATGTAAAATTAACCTTTCATCAAATTAAATTAAAAATCTTAAACACTTAATTACTATTGTGGTGTAGTGTTAATGCTTTAACAGTGTGGTGTTGAACTCCAATGAAAACGCTAACGTTAGAACACCACATGAAAATTTTATTTAGCGCCCAAAAAATGGCTACATACAATCAACAACAGAAAAACCTAAATCTGTTTCTTAAAATCAAATTCTGTACATTTTACGTGCAAGAGAAATACGTGGCTCTCGAGCTTGCGTTTTTAACATTGCCAACAATTTAATTATATAAATAACAACTATTGAAAACATATTTGTAAGTTAAATAATAATAATTTTCAGCTTATGCTCACAAGACATCTTTGTTCATATTAATCTTCAGTTTCTTCTTTCTTTATGTGACCTTATCACACTATTATGCTTTCTTTCAGTTATGTTCAGCCATTTCTTTATAAATTATAATAATAAAAAAATGTATTATATGAAATTAACCTTTCATTTAAATTAAAATAATAATCTGAGATAGTTATTTCCTATTATTCTTCCATTAAGTTTAGCTTTTTTTTTTTTATAAATTATAATAATAAATAAATAAAAAAAAGTCCAAAAAGAATATGTGAAAGGTTTCACATTTTAAATTATGTCCAAAGGGGCATTTTTTTAACATTTTGTGTGTTACCTTTATTTATTAAATATCATGTTCTTTGCACTTAAAACTATAAAATTCAGTTCAAGAGTAATGTCGCAAAATAACTTTAAATTGAGCATATCTTTAGAATTTCCGATACACAGTCTCACGTGCTGGAGACAAAAATATATTTTCTGTCCGATGTTGCCATTGCTCGCTTTGAAATCCTTGAGTTTGTTAAGCAAAAATTAGTTTTAAAGTTTTTCAAAATATGACATCGATAATAAAACAAATTTAAAATTTGGGTTTCCAAATGCCCATACTCACAGTAGGATTTCATCATTCAAAATTTAATGGCTCTATGTACCGTTGTTTTATCACAATGCGAGAAACATACATACATTTATGCAGATTCTTCATTATTTAATTTCTTCAAATATAATACAGGGCGATAATATTTTGTGGCAACAATTTGAAAAGTGAAACTGATATTCAGAGCGATTCTACGCAAAACGAAAACAATAATCTCTCAGGGACAAAGCCCCTTTTGACTAAAAATGTATTATATGAAATTAAACTTCGTTATAAATTATATGAAATTAAACTAAACGTCTAAATTAAAATAATAATAGATAGTTACTATTATACTTCTTTTCTTGCATTAGGTTTACTGTAATTATTTTGGCTTCAACAATAGTTTGGCAATTTTTTATGGTCACTATAACATAATTGTACCTTCGATATTAGGGTTATGTGATTATTTCGTAACCTTGGTGATTTGCTCTAAATATTTAGTACTTTTATCTGAAGCTTCAGTATGCATAATAACTTACTGCTATTTATTTACTTTGTAGCTGTATATGGATATCTTCTTTTTTTTTTTTCCTTTTCTTTTTGCTGATGTGGTCTTGAATTGTGTATAGATATCTACTTTTGTTTGCTGCTGTGTTCTAAAAAAACATATAAAGAATCTACTTTTTTCTGATGTTACGTTTCTTTGTTGCTGTTTTGTCTCATGGTGAAAGCACGAGTTCCCCCTTATCTTAGCTTACAAGTTAGCTTCCAAACTAGATTTTAAATGGTCATGAAATGTACCCCCTTTTTTTTCTTTTGGTTTGGAAGTGCTTTCAACTAGCTCAAACACACTTAAATGTTATTTTATTAATTATTATTAACTTAAAATATACAACTTTAGGTTAGTATTTCCAACACCTTACTCAACATACTATATATTTACAGACAGACAAGACAATAACAGTAGATTTATTTCAACAATACATGCCAAAAAGGAGGTTGGTCTGCATCCGGTGAACTCGTCTACAGCTTCGCAAAGCACAATTTAACTAACAAAAAGATCATGCTTTGTATCTGGAAAGATTGCCATGGTATTATTTACAAAGAATATCTGAGAAAAAGGAAAACCTTGACAGTAAGGTGTACAGCAAGAGGCTAGTCCGTGTTGACACCGATAACAAGGAAAAAGGTAATGTTCCGTTAAGATAATGCAAGCCCACGTGTCTGCATTCACCGGCTGGACTCTACAGATTTTAATAGGATCTTTTGCCACACCAACCATATAGCCCTGGCATTACTCCTTTGAACTTCTACCTTTTTTCACCCCTTTAGCTACAACTTGCTGGTGCTGTCTTCTATTCTGCACAGGATGTCCGAAATGAGGTTGATCTGTTTTTGGATTTGTGGTCACCAATTTTCTGGGCCGAAGGCTTTGAAAAACTACCAAATTGTTGGCAAAAAATCGTAGATTTGAGTGGTGATTATTACTCACACTAAAGGTACTGCTTTCATTTTTTTTCTAACTTTATTAAGAACGCTTTTTGACGGAAAGCTTTCGTTACAACCAGATATTAAACACCATGTTAATAAAAAAACATACAAAATAATTTCTGCAAATGAAATTTTCAGTTATCTAATTACATGCAGGATACAAAATTGTATATTAATTTGGCAAGCCTGTCATTTCTGCGAGAGTCATATTTAGGACTATAACTTCTGGATATTTTCAACACTGTAAAGGAGCACAGAAAAGATGATATTGTTTGACCAAGATAAAGTACAGTACAAAGTCCCAAATCCGGATGTCCATTATCCGGAATGATCTATAATCCGGTCCTCAAAGCCACAAACTTACGCATGTGTAAAGCGTTTACACATGCGCGCTTCTGATAGTGAAGAAAGTGACAGAGAGGTTATTGAAAACGAA
This sequence comes from Stegodyphus dumicola, assembly GCF_044657685.1. Classification (NCBI taxonomy): domain Eukaryota; kingdom Metazoa; phylum Arthropoda; class Arachnida; order Araneae; family Eresidae; genus Stegodyphus; species Stegodyphus dumicola. The sequence continues at coordinate 234,838,858 of NC_140768.1, forward strand.
AAAATTTTAATTGACAAGTTAGTCGGTGTTCTCAACACAGCAATTACAGGATTTGAACAGTGTAACTTTGTAACTCAACAAGAAATTATGTCTGTTTATAGAAGAGAGAATTAAAGAGAAAGTATTAGCACAAAAAACGAAGCTACTTTAACAACTTACATTGAAAGAAATGTTTAATAAAGTAAACAAATAAATATTAAGCTTTTTTTTTTTTTTGTAAATTTTGATATCCTTCAGATCATAATTGCTCTTTATTTCATAAATTACGGTTTCATATTTTTAATTGTATAGTTTCTGCATGCCATCTTACCACATTTAAATTGATGATCTATAATCCGGAATCACCGAAGTCAAGATGAGTCCGTATATGGAATAATAAATTGTCCATAATTCCTACTGATATCTGAACTTTCAAAGAAATAGTCTTGGGAGTAGGATATCTAGAAAACATATCAGCCCAATATAAAAGTCACACTCAGTGACTATCTTTGACATATGCCTTGCATACAAATTCATACTATTAAACAATCTTTAATTCGGATTATCCTTTCTTATAACAGAAGTAATTTGATCAGAAACTATTGCAGTCAGTGTTTCCTCTAATTTTTGACTACTTGTACAACTGTTTTTTTATTACAAGAATAGTTTGTGTGGCTTTTACTTTTATATTTAAATCAATTTTATTTTAATAACATCCATTATGTTCAAAGACAAATATATTTAAAAAAACTAGTTATTAATTATAAAAAATTAATATACATGTAAACATTTGCAAAATTATTTACTAAAATATACCTTACTCTAATAGAAATAATGTTTTGATTTCTCAAAAATGAATAAACAAGTAAATGCTCTGTTTATATTATCATATATTCAATCTTTCCTCTTCTATCTTTAAAAGTTAATTATTCAGCATATATGCAATCCAAATTTATACCATTTCCAATAATAAAGTACCATTTTACTCACATTACTACAAAAGTACATATATTAAATACTAAAGAATCTTTAACATATTTCATATGATTTATTCTAAAATTAATGTAATTATTATTACTGTTAGTTTGATTAGTGATGTGTTCGTGTAAATATTGTTTGTGAGCTAAATTTTTTAAAGGCATGTGCACAGCTTAGAGGGAACTCTGATTGTAGTTATTTAATTTTTTTTAAAAAAGATAAAGTATATAAACATCTTTCAAGTATTGCTACATACTGAATGTTTGTTCATCAGAATATCATATTTGACCATTGAGTGAAATATGAAATGTCTTAGAAAGCTCCCATTAGTTGGAACTCTCAGCTTTGCTTGATCACCCATTAAAGATTCCTTTCCTTCAGAAATATGACAGAAAATAATGCTTCTAACATTAATTTCTATCTGTTTGCCATTACCTTCTTAATTTAAACTTGTGTTACTTCATCCAGTAGTTTTGAGCTATATGATCTATATGGTTGCAACATTGTTCACAGACAGAAGTTTCAAGAGCTCTCGTCAGTGTCTGTACATACTTCTTGTAGAGAGCTTTTCTAATTAGAATTGAAAAGCTTGCAATAACATCAAACAAGCAATATTTAAACTAGTTATGCTTCATCTTCTCCCCATTCGGATTTTTGATGAGTGCAATACAAACACCAAGACAGTATCTCCTTTCTTTGCCTACAGGAACTGGCCAACTTTCTGGATCTCTTGAATCAATAAAACGTTAAGGAAAGTTTTAATTGTAGTTTTACAGCAATTTTTCTTCTATTTCACAGAATTGAAAAATAACTAGAATTTTATAACACAAAGTAAAAACTGAAGTTGCATCTACTAGTATTTTACTAATAGTGCCCATATTCACATTTGGGAAAATTTCCAACACTCTGTATCATGTTGACAAGATAAGAGAGATAATTGTCTTTAGCAAAATCAACTAAGTCAATTAAGTGAGATACTAATTTGAGATTTCATATTTTGACCAATATATATCAACTGCTGATTTGAAATTTTAATGTATATAAGATTACAGAAATGAAAAAACAGACATATATTGTTTTAATAATATTTATGTAAGATGAAGCCCCCAGCAACTGCAAATTACGAGACCCTTAGGTTGAAAATAATCTATTTAATAAATTGTTTATGATATATTACACAAAATATAGTAAATCATGAAGGACTCAAATTTGATTGAGGAAGCAAAAAACAAAACTCAGGGCTTGTAGGGTTACATGATTCTGTAAAGAAGAATCAGTATCAACATTTTTCTATCAATGTTGATATATGCTGCTATAAGCTTTCTTTTGGATGAGAAAAATTTCCTATATAATCAAGGACATGCAGACATTATTTTAAATCACCATTGCATTGAAATGAAATCTTACATATATATGAAAGATTTCCTCCTACTGAGAACAAATCACATTTTACATACCTCATATAACATACATTTTCTCTTATATGGACAGACACACGCTTCTTTAAATCAGCCTTTAGTTGAAATGGTTCATACTGTAATTCATATATGAGGTTTTTCTGCAGCACAAATAGGTAAATATTTTTAACTTTCTCTCTAAATAAAATAGGACATCTCTTAGGTATGGATAAGCATAGGCACCTGCAAATTACATTTCTGTAAAAATGATTTGTTTCATGCCTCACATGCATGAGGTTTTTCTTCTGTGTGTGTAAGAATATGTTTGTTTAATTCGCCCTTATGTCTGAATGACTTATTACATGCATCACATAAATGATGTTGCTTTCCTGTGTGAATAAGCATATGTTTGCATAAAACACTCCTACGTCTAAATGACTTGTTACATACCTCACACGCATGAGGTTTCTCTCCTGTGTGAATAAAAAAATGTATTTTTAATTCTCCCTTCTGTCTAAATGATTTGTTGCATATCTTGCACACATGAGGTTTCTCGCCTGTATGAAAAAGCATATGCTTCTTTAAAAGGTACTTGTATCTAAATGACTTGTTACATACCTCACATATATAAGGTTTTTCTCCTATGTGAACAAGAGCATGCATGTCCAAATCATCCTTTAGCCTAAATGATCTGTTGCACATCTTACACAGATGAGGCTTCTCTCCTGTGTGAATAAGCATATGCTGGTTTAAAACACCCCTGCGTCTAAATGATTTGTTACATTTCCCACACTGAAAAGGTTTCTCTCCTGTGTGAATACGACAATGCATGTTTAAATCAGCCTTTAGCCTAAATGACTTATTACATATCTCACACAGATGAGGTTTATCTCCTGTATGAAAAAGTATATGCATGTTTAAACTACGCTTTAATCTAAATGATTTGTTACATATATCACATACATGAGGTTTTTCTCCTGTGTGAATTAACATGTGCACGCTTAAATCACACTTTTGTCTAAAGGACTTACTACATACCTCGCATGAATGGGGTTTCTCTCCTGTGTGCATTAACATGTGTATCTGGAAATTACATTTTCGTACGAATGATTTGTTACACACCTGACACACATGAGGTTTTTCTCCTGTGTGAACACGTGCATGCATGCTTAAATTACTTTTTTGTTTAAACGACTTCTTACAGATCTCACACACATGAGGTTTTTCTCTTCCATGAACTAGCATATGGATGCTCAATTTACTCTTTTCTCTAAATGACTTGTTACATACATCACAGATAAAAAATTTTTCTTTGTGAAGAAGCACATGTTTCTTTATATCACTCATCATTTGTTACAAAGCACATATGAGGTACTTTTTTCATGTGCCTAGGTCTGTTCAGATTAAACTTTTATGTAAATGACCTGTCACATACATAAGGTTTATTACCAAAGTGAACAACCATATGCATATTTAATCTTTTTTTAATGCTTTGTTATACATACCATACATATGCAGTCTCTCTTCCATGTGGATAAGCATGTCTTTAAAATTACTTATTACACATCTCACACATATGAAATTTCTGTGCTGTGCAATGAAGCATATGCAAACTTATCTTTTTATATGAATATTACATAAAATATATTTCTGGGTACATACACATAGGCAACTTACTTTTTTCCTGAAATGGCTCATTAAATACATCACATACATGAAGTTTCTTCCCTGCAGAGATAAGCACATGCTTATTTCGAATAATTCGTTACATTTCACACAATGCTGTTTTCATGTACTGCATGGAAACAAATGAAGTTGGTTAAAGTTTACCTTTACCCACATTACTTCTTAAATGTTTATTACTAGTTCACCCCCTCCTGTTCAAATATACACATGAATATATATGTAAAAACAATAATGCATAACCTAATTGTGCGTGATTTAAGTACACCTTAACTGGAACACTTCACCCAAAATCAAACTTGTTACTATTTATATAGATATAGCTTCGTGCCGAGTTTATACTTCCTATACATGAATTAACGCACAGATCCATTGTATATGTAACATTATATGAAGTTACGATTGTTACAAGGATTGTGGTGATGGCTAAAATTTGGGATAGTTGACATCATTTTGGAGGTTAGAATTTTGGACCATGTACGTTGACAACACAAGTAAATTCCTCAGCATGTTAGTCAGTGCTGAGTAATTTTAAGTTACTTCTCAAAATTACGCATATATAAATTTCCTTTAATTTAAATATTATTTGCAATACTCAATGCACTGAGAATCTGCATTTAGATAAGAATACTTAAATTACAATTTCTGAAGCCCCTTTGGTTGTGCTTCGTTAATGTCATGCAGATCCTAGGTTTTGCCTCACATGCTCTGTAACGTATTTTGCTATCCGAAACGGAAACTTCCGAATAGTTTGTAGCAAAAACACAGTTCATAACCGACTCAAATCTCCTTGGTTCATACAACCAGCACCATAAACACGATTTATAGCAGAAATTTAAAATTTCCACAGTTTTGCCAGATTACGAGAAAAATAATTCTTCCGAAATAATATCAATAAAATAACACTTATATCCTTGAAAATTCATCAAAGAAAATGTTTCTAAAATTAAACTTAGTGAAAGAAACCTTATGGTTAATGAAATGTTTTTATGTGATAAAATTTATAAGCAATACAATTCGCTGTGTACGAATTTCTAAGTATAACTGTGACCGGAGCACAAAAAAAGGGGGCGTGTTCGGAATGTTTGTTTACTATGACGGTACATGCTTTGCGTCATTTATGATTATTAATGTATATCCTCGAATGACTACGGTGTTCTTATGGCTGGGGTAGATGAACGTGTATTATATCATCGACATATTCTCCTTTCTGTTCTTGTTGGGCTTTTTGTAATTTCTGTAGTAGGTGTTTGTATTTCGATTATAATAATTAGCCCACCGAGAGGAGAAGAAGGTAAATATGCAAACATTTTAGTCGGCTCCTGCTTAATTTAGTATTTAATATTATACTGTGATTATATAGTTCTGTTACTCCTTTTATCCTCCTACTTTTCTATAAATTTGAACGTCTACCTAAAGTTGCGTTAACTAAAATAGCGATTTTTTTCACTAAACTTCTTATTAGAGGAAAATACTATAATGCATCATTACGTGGACCAGCAAAGGTCGAGATGATAAAGCTACAGTTGTGTTCTGCAACCAAATGGAAGAAAAATGCCTCTCGATGGTATATGATAACTTCTTTCTGTTTTCTGCATGAATTTTTCAAGAGTTCTGGCATGAGAAAATTGTTACCATTCCTGTCCTCAGTGCCTTTGTGATTTAGATTAGAGAATGTTCGAGCAATCATCTTCTTTCTTAGCCTTCCAGTATATAGGTCAATATTGATATTGGAAAATAGGAACTAGGCTGAGAACATGGCACCTTGAAATATATGAATAGGAAAAAATAATAAGTTACGTAGCACTATCACAGAGAACCTGGTAAATGGAAATGTTGTTAAAAGTAGCGATAATAGTTCAAAGTTGGTTATCTTATGAATTCTGTTGTGTGGAGATAGCAACCATTCCTTTTGTGTTTGCCTTGTTTTCTTTCATTTCTGTTCACAATTTGCACAATCTAGTATTACAATTTTACAACCAAATCTATCAATAAAAATAATATCAATAAAAAAACACTTATATCCTTGAAAATTCATCAAAGAAAATGTTTCTAAAATTAAACTTAGTGAAAGAAACCTTATGGGTAATGAAATGTTTTTATGTGATAAAATTTATAAGCAATACAATTCGCTGTGTACGAATTTCTAAGTATAACTGTGACCGGAGCACAAAAAAAGGGGGCGTGTTCGGAATGTTTGTTTACTATGACGGTACATGCTTTGCGTCATTTATGATTATTAATGTATATCCTTGAATGACTTTTTCATTCATCAGTCTTTGCACTCTGCAGCTATAGTTTGTTCTTTAGTCTTTTATTAGTACCTTGGTAAAATCCTAGGAGGGCCCACACCCTTGTTGATAATTTGGGAGAGTGCAGAATCACCCACTGTTTCTCGCATTTCACAGAATTGCCAACTTGGAAAATAAAAGTCAAAGAACTGCACAAACTTGGTATCCATGTACATATCAACCTATTTTCTTTTGAAAAATATTAGAGAATTGCATAAAGTTGGCATTACGCTCTCCCTTGACGTTATCCATGTACACATCGATATGCTCCATATAAATGGGCGATTCTGCACATTACCCTTAGTTCAAGAATTTATGTGGTTGGAATATCTAGTGTATCAAAGTAGGGTTAGCAAGATTGGTGCAGTTATCGCCAACCAAAATCATTCACGCCATTGCAGCAAGGGTGTGGGCTCTGCTAGGATCCAATCAGAATGGTATCTGATTTCCGTGTTATCTTTTCTGAAAATGAAATTAGCAAAAAAAAAAAAAAAAAAAAAAAAAAAAAAAAAAAAAAAGTCTTAAAGAAATATCTCTAGTGAATTTCTTGTTTGAATACTTTTTTGGCATGAAATTAAATATAATGGAATATATCCAGTCACAGAAATTTGAAATGCAATTCACTCAGGTAAAATTCTAAATCTGTGAAAATGTGACATGACAAGTTCGAAATTTATCTGACAGTGACAGCTGTCAGATAAAATTTTACATTGTGTGAGTGATTTTGGAATACTGCCATAGGTTTAATTCTAGTATACAGTACACACCGGATTTGGCTACTTTGGGCGACTTTATGATGAACAGTAAATACAACATTTATGATGAGTAGTAAACAGGTCATTTTGGTGTTGCCGACAGTTTTCAAAATAGCACCAAGGTCATACTGTGTAGTAGGATTAAAAATTCATCAAATTCCAAACATATCTTTGACAGCTGATGTAGAGCTACTCACTTTGATAAGGTTTACTTTAGAGTGAAAAATTTCAAAATGAAAATCATGTAAAATTTTTATTCATATACCTTTCTTAATCAAAATGGAACAAAATGCAAATCTAAATATATTCTTACATAAAATAAGAATAAAAAATTAATGCTTTTAACCTCTTTATCATCTGTAACACGTCTAGTGCGTTCAAGTGAAACTTCCACAGGGTGGCCGTAACGCGCCTCAAAAGCGTTCTTCTGCAGTGAGAGATGTCTTCAACGTCTACTCAGCAGAAAAAGAGAAAAAATGAGGTTGTGAATTGGAAAGACAAGAAGGATATACGTTTGATGAGTACAGTCCATAATAACTCAATGATTGATGTTTGAACACGGAAAAGAACTGTAAAAAACCAATAATTGTAAAAGATTACAACAACAAAATGGGAGGAGTGGACCACCTGAATCAGATGGTATCAAATTATCCTGCTGTTAGAAATAAGCAGAGATATTATAATTTTTCCATTATGTTTTATTTCCTTATAATTTTATTTAATATTCATTGATATTCATCCACTACGAAAGTCATGTATGGAAAGTTATGATGTACAGAGAAAACAACATTACATGCTACGAAAGACAGGCGGCCGCTGGGGGGGGGATTTTCGTGGGCAGGAGAGGACGGCGAAAGGGTTAATGGGAGGTTTAAGGCTGATGACTTGATTGTAAATTTTTAATATTTGGCTTCCTGTTAGTCAGGATTAACCTTAAATCTTCTCAGTCAGTGATTTCTAATCCATTTCTTTTTTCTTTCTAAGGAGATTGACAACCACACTGAAGCCCTTTCCATGGGGTTTGAAGATGGAAAAGCCATCCAAAAACTTTAATTGTATGTGCTAATTGTGCTTTAATTGTATGCCACTAACTCTAATTTGTACGTGCTAAGTATCATGTTTAACAAGCTGATTTTCACTTACATATGCTTAATATCAGGCTTTATCTTCTATTTTTTGGCTAACTTGATTGTTTACCTCTAAAAAATTGCCATTTACCAATCAGCAAGTAAAAAATGGGCTGTACCAAGTTCTGTGTAGTATTTCCAATGGGTTCCTTGCAGTAGTAAGTTCTGGATAATTTCTAGTTCCAAGATATGTCATGTAGCATGTGGCTGGGCACCATTTTAAAAACATATTGCTCATTGATCATATCAGGCTTTTAAGTTAGTTATTAGGTATCGACCTATTACATTATTAGAGTGTGTCTTTGGGCCAGTGGCCTATTACCAATAAGTCACTGAACACCTGGGTTCAAATCCCAGGGTATGAGCTGGCTGCATGGTTGTTTTTGAGGATTTTTCCCATGTCTAATGTAGATATGACCTAGTTTCCCTTAGAAAGACCTCAATGAAGGTATCCCTTCCCATAGGCTGATAGCCTTCGAGTTGCTTTGCTCAATCAATCAACTTAATGTAACCTTTTTGGCTGATATTTTAATGCTCCAGTGATTTAGTACCCTGCTATTGGCAAAAAGAAAAGAAAGTACTATTTGCTCTTTTGTAAGCATAGTGATAAAACACCAAGCTGTCATAGACTTGGGCCCAGTGACGTAGCTAGGGTGGGATAAAGGGGGCATCTGTCCCCAGGCGCAGGATCCAAGGGTGCCTAACTGATGTTACGAAGTTTTAGAATGAAACATTTTGCATTCTTGGCATACAGAAAAGGGTGCAAGATTTTCATTTGTCCCTGGGTGCTGAAAACCCAAGCTACGCCTCTGCCTGGCCTGGTTTGAAACTCAAAGAAAGTGTGGATGTTTGTAAGCATACTGTATTTTCGTGGCATAGAAGCACTTAAAATACTGTTAAATCAAAATTTCTTACAGGAAGTGTCTGGAAGATAATCAGATTCGTTTCCTAGGAGACTTTACTTCAAGTTTGGGATAACACTAGGCAAATTAATATAGATTGTTTGGAATAATACTGATAACTGTCACTTATAAGGTTGTCCAAGGTCTACGCCGACAAATGCAATCCAAGCCTCTTAACCACAATGAAGTATGTCTATCTGATGTGATATTAGTATCAAGCGATTGAAATCATATTGCCATGTATTGTCAGATTACTATTTAATGCTTTATCTGTGAGCTGGCAGTGGGATATCATTTGGCATTTTGGAGATCTGTGTTAAAGATTAATGTTGTGGATATAGAATGCAAGTGATTTATCTCTTTTACAAATGGTAATTTTATCTTGTAAATGTTGTAAAATATATATGTGGTCTTTCTATTTTCTTGTCTGTTTTGTGACACGCTGTTTCTGCAATATGTCGGAATGTTAATTAAGTTTGCAGGTAATTGCTGTGTTACTCTAATAGCTTGGTTAATATGTCTGGCATGAGAAACTTGATTCAAACTGTAGCTAGTTTTTAGCTCAAAAGCACTAAAATTTAGTCTCAAAAACTAATCTTGAAACACAATTTCGTGTTAATTCACGTTAATTGCATTGTGTCACTTTTCATTTGAGACTGTTGCCATCTGGAAAAATATAAGGTAATGTATATCTTTCAAAATTAATATGTCTGGTACTGAGTAACAAACTAAGCTACTTAAAAGCAATAGATGCAGTCTTAAAAATGTTACTTTTTTGGGGGGCTTGTTTAATTGGATTGATTTAAATTAAAAAGTATTATATTTATGATGTATCTAATTAAAAACATTTAATATTTTTTTTAGTTACACTATAGATTTTGTAACTTTTCAAATATATTGAAGATATATAATGTTCCCATGTCAGTCTAAATGTGTATTCATATACTAGTACAGTCAAAAGTCTTTAATCTGGACACCCCTAATTCGAAATGATCTATAATCCGGACCTCAAAGCTACAAACTTTCTGTGCATGCGTCAACGCATGCACATATGCATGCACATAATACATTTATGCATGCACGTTTAATGTATAACAGACAGTATAAGCTAAGCTAAAATTATCGGTTGATCTTTGGATTATGGTAACTTGGTGATTTTTTGGCGAAAATTTGGCGACCAACTCTGCTACAGCAACCCTATATTTTTTTCTTTCACCGTCATTTTGTCTTCATGAAGTAATTCATGTTTCTTTTCTTTTTATTTACCTAACACTTTTTCCAACAATCTACTAGCCGAATTACACTTATGCTAGAAATTTTATGTAACAAAACTGCTTAATCATGACAAATATTAACTGCAAAATTGGGAAAAAGTGCAAAATAGCAAACTCCTTGCGCGTTTTTCAGAATAGCACATACACATAAACCATTTACACGTCGACTTATTTTTACTTAAAAAAACATCCCAGAATTGCACAAAAATGGCATTGCGCACACTCCTAACTTTATCCATCTACACTGCTATTTTCTCATAAATTACAAAAATTTGCACGAAAATGCAGGAAAATGTTCTTAATCTTTAAACTCGGTAAAAAGCACATATATGAAATTACCTGATCGCGAAAAAGTATATACCCTTTCCAAGGATGAACATTTCCACGTATAAAATAAATAAAATATTCAAAAGCTTTTACCTCTAAATTATCTATTATGTTATAAACGTCACCAACGAATTTATATGCAAACATTAAAAATAGTTACAAATACCTAGTGTCAAATATTTAAATTATTTCCATATATCTTCACTTCAACTGAAACGTATACCAAATTCCTACAAACATAAAATTCACAAAATAACTATCATTTAATTAAAATATAACTAAACCATGTACACGTCGACTTATTTTTACTTAAAAAAACATCCCAGGATTGCACAAAAATGGCATTGCGCACACTCTTCACTATATCCATGTACACTGCATTTTTCTCATAAATTAGAAAAATTTCACAAAAATGCATGAAAATACTCAACGTATACTACTCAAACGTATTCCAAAATACTACAAACATATAACTCACAAAATTACAATCATTAAATTAAAATATAATTAAATTAAAAAACACTACTTAAAATATAAATAAGCACATACATTAAATTAATAAATATTAGATTACAATCCTAATTACTTTAAACTAAATCATTGCTAATAACAATTTTCCAATAATACCATATTAATTTATTTACTCCTTACATTTAGAACAATGCATAAAAATAATATCCTCAAATGATTAAAAATACTAACTTACCTAATCTTCTTCAGAATCTTCATTACGTGGTACGCACACTTCCCTACAGAAAGAGTTCCAATCGGCTGCAGTACTACTGCTAATTTCTAAATCCGAAATCCAGTAGTCAACTGGCAGTCTATTCACCCAGTAATAAGAAATTAATAAAATTTCACCCATACTCAAACTACTTTCAGCAAACCACGTACCCTCCCTTACACTCCGTTTCACAAAATGTCCATTTTCACCAGATTTCTTGCACTGCCATTCAAACTTATCTGTAATATCCTTCCTTTCACGCAATCTCAACTTATTATTATTATCAGATAAACGCATTAAAAATTTAGAATTCACTTTACATAGCGCCATGCAATCTGAAAATTAATCAACACTATTTCACACAACACACAATGAAGCTTAATACAAAATAATTTTTCCAAATTTATCCCCTTTTCCTATTAAAGAACTGTAATTCGTCCATTAATGTCACATGACATATCTCATGATCTCTCATTTCCCTCACACAAAATAATGCGTAATCGGAACTGAGTACTTCTCACATTATTACCAAAGTCCTAGGTAGTAACCTTTATCGCCTCCAAAATGTCGCCAAACTACCTGTTACCATATTCCAAAGATCAGCCAAATTATCTATTTCAGTTAATGTTGCAGATTGCGTTGTTCCTTAATCTTCGAATTGGATCCGGCTTATTATTTTTTGCAGACTGTTAGAGCAATTTTATAAAAAGTAAGCTTGAACTTTCGATTATGTCAAATAGAATTTCCGATGCTGGAGCTGCCAAAGGATCTACAAAGCGAAGGTATGTTTCGATGTCAATCAAAATGAAAAGTGGAATTGCTGCAAAAAATGGATAAAGGCATATCCTTTGTTTCTCTAACCATTCCGAAATCTGTTTATCAATTTCACGCTGCTCTGCAAGGGGGGGGGGGAACGTCGCGGCGTGCAATGAACTGGATGTTGATCTGTCGACACTATCCTTATCTTCAGGGCAGCTGTTTTTATTTTATTCAGCTTATAATTCCTTACTAAATGTAGTATTTCATCTCGATGTATTCCATCTTTGATATGATTTAAATCAAATTCCTCATCATTATAAATATCACGTTTTCTGATTGCAATCTTCTAATTTCGACTATGCGTAATGTATGCTTTACACATGCGCGCGTTGAAAGAAATGTTTAATAAAGTAAACAAATAAATATTAAGCTTTTTTTTTTTTGTAAATTTTGATACCCCTTTAGATCATAATTGCTCTTTATTTCATAATTTACGGTTTCATATTTTTAATTTTATAATTTCTGCATGCCATCTTACCAGATTTAAACTGATGATCTAGAATCCGGAAAAATCGATTATCCGGAATTGCTGAAGTCCTGACGAGTCCGGATTAAAGACTTTTGACTGTATCTTATAAAATGCTTCACCTGGGGTACTCTCTGATAAACTGTATTAAACTCTAAAAGAGTTCTTTCGGGCAATTGTTGAAATTTGGATCCTTTCAGATTATTTCAAAAGTATTGCCATTTTTATCTTAATCATCATAATATTTATAAAGAAATATATTTGTCTATATACCCCATGTTTCTGTCGCTTGCTTGGCTACAAATTTAGACAACCTACACACTGCTTCTGGCACTCACTTCCGATGATCACCAACTAAATTATTTTGTCAAAATCACAACCAAATAAAGGTATATTTCACTTTAAATTATTAATGTTGTTATGAAATGTACAGGCGCGGTGAGATAGTTTTCCTGAAAAACAGGTTTTGGGTTGCCATAAAATGACAATGGAAGGCAGAGTTGCAAAATTTGGGCAGGGTTGCCACAGAACTCGTCCATTTGGAGACAAAATTGGCTATATGCCATGGAGAACCTTCTGGAACAAATTCTTACCGGTTTAGCCCAGGATATTCTTGAACACCAGCCAAAAGCCTGCTGGTACGCAGAGAGTTAGTTAGTATCGAGTTGGTGTCTCGTCTTGCGAGTCAATCCCTGCGGAGTTGATCGAGTTGACAGCCGGGCTGTGAGTGCTTAGTAGGTCATTGAGTGCACTGAAAGAGTCTTGCAGTGTATCACGGTTAGTGCATCGCCGAGAGAGCGTTTTGAGCTCCGGGAACGACTGAACCATAGAGTCGGAAGCTGTGCTCTGTGTGTCTTAGTGCATCGCGAGTTGTAGTGTAGAGAGTCTCGAGAGTACATGGAGTTCCGAGAACAACCGAGCAGAGTCGGGAGCTGTGCTCTGGTACTTTGCAGTGAAGCTGTCTCCACTGTGATAGCTTGATAACCTGAAAGCTGTGTCGCTGATCGTGTTAGCATGTATATAACAGTTTGACGACTGTAAACGAGATTTTAGAGCTGTCTTGATTAATACCAGCCAATAAAGTGTGTTTCGATACTTCGAGTGTCATCATTATTCACTCCAAATCCACATGAACCCGTATGAACATAAAGGAAGAAAGTAACGTAACAACTGGTGTTGGAAGAAAAACTTAACAATATTTAAAGTGAACCAGACCTGTCTTTTACCACATCTGCAACATTTGCCTCACACTTGTGCTGCTCTGATTTCCAAGTTAAAGTTGATTTCTTCTGTGGTTTATTTATAAGTAAAATTTTGGGAACCACTTGTCCCATTTTTTCAAATTATGGTATTCTTGCTGATATAATATTTAATACTGTTGAAATATTGTCTTCAGTTATGCAGATATATTTTAAGTAATTTCTGCTATATAATATTTAGAAGATAATTATATTTTGTTCCTTTATATTGTGGTCTGTGCCTGAATTACCAAAATAAAACAAAATTACTAATATTGTATATTTTATGTTTAATAAAAATAGTATTTATTAAGAAAAACTATCCATATAAATATTCAGTTCTTTTCCAACTAGTAAGGTAGTAGTAGGTGTCAGATACTCTTGTTGCTAATATTTCAGTTATACATTTCAGGGTACTATTTCAGGCAAATGTTGTTAATATTGATTGTTGTACATTTTTTTATCCTTTTTGCAGAAGAGTTCTCTGGAAGAAAAAATGTATTATTAATTATTATTGATGATCTGAGGCCTGCACTTGGTTGTTATGGTGATGAAAAATCTGTAACTCCTAATATAGATCAACTAGCTTCAAAAAGTGTGTTATTCAAGAATGCATATACCCAGGTTTGATTTTAATTACACCTGTTGATTTATATATATATTTTTTATGTTTTAAAAGGTAATAGTAAATATTTGCATGTATTTATGCATATAATTTAAAAATTATATATATGGATTCTAATGCTTGGAAATTATGCTATAATGCAGCATGACATATAATTTTTTGAAAAAAAAATAACATAAAATATTTATTCTGGTGAAAATAGAACTATTTTTAAAAAAGCACTGTGAAAAAAAGAACTATTTTTAAAAAAGCATTAGATAAACTTATAGATTTTTCATGTCATAATTTTCTTAAAATGGAATGTCAGTTTTTAAATTTATGTATTTTATAGAATTTGTGTATACATTTAACACAGTTGCTGTTTATTTCCTACTTATTTATGTGAAGAGGCATATAGCTGTTAGTGTATTTTAGGATACTGTTTTTTATATTTTTCACTCTCATTATGATTGGAATTTATAAATTCATCTGTACCCTTCACTTAATATTAAATGAGTATTAAAATAATCTAAATGTGTAATATCTTATTGATAGCTTTAAATCTAATGTGGGGAATTTGTAATATCTTTTGATGTAATCGTAATAATCTCTACATATAATAAAAGAAAGAGTCTGTCTGTGTGTGTGTGTCTTTCGTTCGCGCTGCACGTAAGCTAATAGACCCACGGCTACGAAATGTGGTACATAGGTGCATTTAGAAAAAAGCCAGTGCACCTCGAAGCGATTTTTTTGAAATTCGAATTAGAATTTTTAAAATTTTATGTTTTGTAACGAAATCATGCCATCTTGAGACATAATGGGCTGTAGGAAAGCGAGATCTTACTCTACACATTCCATTTTCATATTGTTATGAAATGTAGGCACCACTTAGCTATTTTACGAACTTAAAATAAATTTCGTGTTTCAATAAATCTATTAAATACGAATTTATTTAACAAAGGGAGCTTAACACCTTTTCAACGGGATTTTTTCTAAAAAAGTTTATTTTTAAAAATTTACAGTTTATTTTTCTTTGATTTTTGGACACATTAAACTTTTATCCTTGCAACTGATTTTACAAAAAAAATTTTGGAAAAATGATAATATTTTGTATTTTTAAAAAAATTTTTAATTGAAGCTTCCGAGTACACTTCTCACATCTCACATCTTTAAAAATGTGATTTTGGCAACAATTTTCCTGTCTTGTTGTTGATAGATTTTTGATGAAATTGTATCATTTTGAATAGTTTCATTCTTTTAGAAATATGGGTTTGGCAACAATTTTTCATCGTATTTCTGATGTGACAGTTTTTAAGAGATTGGCATATTTCATTGTCATTTTTATACATATATGATACATTTTTGTTGAATTTTTTTTTTTTTTTGAAAAAGTTGTTCTACAGAGTAAAATTCTGCATGGAATTTTTATGTTTTTTGAATTGCTTTCATGTTATTTTTTGCTTATTTCACTGTTTGTAAGATATTGAAATGTTTTGCATGATTTTTTTTCTTCAATGTAAAGTTGGTTAATTTTTTAATTAGGATGACTAATATTTGTATTAAGGGATATAGATTCATTGTAATTTTTTTTTCTTGAAAATATAAGATAATTATACTTTGCTTTTGAGAATTTTTTGTTTTTTTGTATTCTTTTATGTTATTTATTGCTCATTTCATTGTTTTTAAGATATTGAAAAGTTTTGAGTGATTTTTTTAGAAAACAAAGTTCTTAACCTCCTTTATACCATTTGAGTTTTTAAGATTTTGCAAAGGGAAGTTGGTTCATTTATTTATTAGGATAATTAATATTTGTATTAAAGGATATTGCTTATTTCACTGTAATTTTGTTATACGTAATAACTTTTTTTTATGAGTTGCTTTGCAGAGTAAAATTCTATGTGGTTTTTAAATTTAATGTTTGGTGTTCCCTTCAGCCATTTTTCTGGTACATTTAAAAGCCAGACGAAGGCTGGCAGCAAAGCTGCTAGTTCTAAATAAATACTGAATTTGTAAACGGTAAATTTGCTGTTGATAAGTTATTAGTCTTGAATCATTTATAGTAACATGGCTGAAAGCTTATTTGCATTATTTGTTTACAAAGTGTTCCATTTAAAATTTATTATTAAATTGCTTCATTAAGAGAATCATTATTCATTTATTAATATTATATTAATAAAGATATATAAAATGATATATTTCCTGTATATTTTGATTGCTCAGAGATTCATTCAGTATACTGTCAAAAAGACAACAGAACTCTTAAAAACAGAGCTTAAAAAAAAAACAGAGCTCTTAAAAACAAAGGTTATTAACAGTATATCCTTGTTACCTTTCAAATAGTGCTTTTTCAAGTTAAAATATAACTATAAGGCTTGTTTGTTGTACTGTAATTTTAATATTAAGGTCATATGTTCATACATTATCATAATAACACTGCAAAGAACATATATTACAAATATCAAACATGTAAAGAAAAAAAATCAAGTGATACTATTCGATTATGCATCTTTAATTAGGGTCAACTCCAAGCATAGGTAATACATGCTGCTGCCTAGGCCAGTGATTTTTCAGGAGATGCCAACTGGTTTGTTTTCACCAGCGACAACTATTTAAAGTTGGAAGGATTAAATAAAAAGCACAAAAAGTAGTGGTAAAGTCTTTATTGTCGTAGGCATGAGTGTATATAATTTTGTAATATAATCACTTGTCATATCTCATATCTGCTAAATTACTGGAAATCTTTATAAAATATCAATATGGCAACTTCTGTTACTGTTCTGCAGTGACTGTCACGTAACACAGATTACTTATTGTTTATTATTATGATGGATCACATGCAACATGGCAAATCAAATTTAATTCCGGTAAATTGATCTTAGTCACAGAGACTCATATTAAGTGAGTAGGACAGATATTCACATGCTGTCCATTGCCACTGTCACAAGAGATTTGTAGCAGGTGCTCATATTATGACAATGTATATTGTCATGGAGGAGGATGGGGAGTGCTGGATGCATATGATTGTTGTGGTAAATCTTAGTAGTAGTCAGCATTAACATAAGTCTTTCCTGAAGAAATGAATGTCATATGTCAAAATAAACTTAGCCTTTATGCCATGTAGTGTAGCTGATACTTTGGAAGGTAGAGATAAGTTTTCAAATAATGACTCAATTAGTGTTTAAATATTTATTTATATACCAGTTAAATATATCTAGTACAGGAAAGAAACTTGTCATGATGATACAAATTCAAAAGTAAAAAATATAATAATTGTTGTTCCAGACTTATGAGCGTATCATCACTATGACAACTTGTTACTATGCGATGAATCTAATTATTGCCACAGTACATTCTGTAAATGCAATTAAGTAGGTTGCTTTCATTCAATGGACTGTTATTTCATGCATTATAATGATCAATCCACTGAAATTTTGACCTTTATTCTGGAACTGTTAAAAAATGTTTATGCAATTGCATTGAACCCTGTATAGTGTATGAGATATCAATGAACTACAATATCAAAGGATATCATGCAAAATATGGAACACAGTTGTATGATATATGGTTACTTTAGTATAACCATATATCACACAACTCTGCTGTATATTTTGCATATCATCCTTTGACAATGTGTGATTCATACACAGTTTATCTACAATCAACACCCAGCAAAGAAACAAGAAGCTGAATTTTGTGGCTGTCAACCTGGGGGTCATCCATAATAATGCTAATCCTTAATGACATACTTTCTTTCACAGAATACCCACTAGCAGCAGAACATTAAAACTACTGAATAAAACTGCTGATAATTCAACTTAGATTCAAATCCCTGCAGTTTAGCTGGTATTGCATTAGTAAATTTCAATGTGTGCTCTTTTTATAGTTAGGAGAATGCTAGTTCAATAGTCCTGTTCTGTACACATGTTGAACATTTTCTCTGGAATCCTTGACATAGCAACTGTTATTCTGATCTTCAAATTTTCAATATCATGAATTGGTGTGGCAAAGCTTGGCCTTTGAATGTCCTCTGTCTGAATCTGAACACTATTAATAATCTGATCACTTGCAGTAGGTCTGCCGCTTCTTGGTTGGTCATCAATCACATCAATTTTTAATTTTTCATATCAGTTCATGATGCTCTTAATATCTGGAACATCATGCTTATATACACAATTCAGTTTCATAATACTGTAAAAGACGCATAGCTTTTTGTTTTATTGATACTGTTTCATTTTTAACTATTCCATGCATATTATAAAATATAATTATTATAAAAAAGAAAAGAAATAGGTATCGATTTTTAATGAGTTCAGCTAGTGCCATTTCATATATTGAGGAGAGATAACAGTAACAGGAGCATATTGAAAACATAGATTGAGGAGAGAACATATATTATGACATATATTGAGGAGAGATAACAATAACATTAACTAATAACAGGAGAGATGAAAAGCTGTGTTTATTGCTTTTAAATTGCATAGTTTGTTAATCATTAATACACAGATTAAACTTGAAAGAAAAACTAAACATCTTATGCTTTACACTGGCATATGGAAGATAAAAGTATTTTATTTCAGGTACTGGCAACTCATTGCATTTAAATTGAAGTTTATTGATTAAATTTGAAAACTAGGTGCTTCACCAAGTGTCAACACATTTCTTTTAAATTACAAAGATTTCTGATTAAATTTGAAACATAAATAAATATATTATGTTTTGTAAAATGGCAACAGATTGCTTTAAATCAAGTTTGTCAATCAAAGTTAGTTAAATTCACACAAAATATAAAATAAAAGGGAATTCAAAATTTGAGCTTTGAGGTACACATGTTTGGGTGGAGGACTGTGTTGTATGTTAAAAATTTGGTGACTCTAGGAGCTGTTTTTCTGCAATGTGAGGAACATATATATACATATATACTTACAGATTCTTCATTATTTCATAATTGCAGCATAGCATTTTCCTTCAGATGAAGTTGTAAATTAAAATAATTTGAGAAAAATAAAACAATATTCGGTATTTGTCGTTTCAACAGAAATTATGTTAGTTTAATTACTTATGGCATAGCAACTCAAGGCTGTCTAAGGGAAAGAATGCCTTCGTGGAGGATTCTATAAGGGAAAATGCCTCATATTCACATTATATATTGGAAAAACCATGGAAACTGCTATGTTTCCAGCCTCTTACTGGATTTCGAATTAAGTTGAATTGTCAACATTCAGTGTTCTTACCAGCCAGCTGCTGATAAGCCCCAGGAACCAGAACTGTTATATTTATTTTAAATATCATTATTGTACTGTATGTAACAGTAAGCAAAATAAGATGTTGTTATGTGACTACTTTTTAATATTTATCTTAATTTTTAACTATACTAAGCTAAAATTAAATTTGGTGGAACAAGTTTCTAATATCATGCTTTCTCTTGTTCTTCATGACTTTACTGAACCTAATGAATAGTATAAATCCCACTGTATGTGTTAAATTATGTTCTAATTTTTAAAGAATTTTAATGCTTAACAGCAAGCACATTGTGCTTCAAGCCGCACATCTTTCTTGACAAGCCGCAGGCCTGACAGCTTACATCTCTATGATGGTGGCAGTTATTGGCGGGAATCTGTTGGAGACTTTATGACACTTCCTCAACATTTGAAAGACCATGGTTATGAAACTATAAGCATGGGAAAAATATTTGAACATGGTAATAACACCTTTTTTTAATGAAGAGTATAATTAATTTTTGATGTTTTCAAGAGTTTGTTAAAATTTGCATTTAATTTTTTTTATTTTTATTTTTCTTTTATAATTTGGTTAGAACCTGCCAAACTTTCCAAAGAGAGAATTAAGTTCGGTTGTCCATTTTTGAATTTTCATTTTTTCCATTATCTTTGAAGAATTTTCTAAATTTCTTTAAGAAAGAAAATTAAGTTTGAGTTTTTTTATGCATTTGTGGGTAAATTTTCAGTAGAGATGTTAAAGAATGGTTTATTTTATGGGGAAATAATTATTAAGATTTGTATTATGTCTTATTTATTATAATACAAATGTAATACACTATTTGATATAAAACAGAGTAGGGGAGGCTAAGAAAGAGTGCAAAAAGAATGTTAAATTTTATGGAGTAACTTTTATAAAAAACCTGTCAGTATGTTGGTGCTATATAAAGAAATGTGTATAGTGAAAGTATACAATTTTTTTTTAAAAAACAATGCAAGTGCATTTTATTTTTTTATTTGAGAGGGTGATAAAATCAGTTGGCTGAATATGAAAATAAGTCCGGGGTACATGAAGTATTTTTAGCTTTTGTATGCTTTATTGGCTACTACCAGGTGTATATTTTAATTTTGTCTTTCATATTTGTTATTTCTTTTATTTTAGCTATCAGTTTCTAAAAGAAAAAGAAATTTTAAAGGTGTTGAGATATTTACTGTGAACGCAAAATTTGCATGTAGTTAACATAATCTAAGAGAGCATTCATTGCTTATTCTGATAGGAAACATTAGCAAGTCATTTTGCATAATAGTTGGAAATGTGGATTTGATTGCTCGAACAACGTCCGAAATGTTGTTAGAGCTGCTAAGCATTTGTATAGAGCTCAATTGATGTAACGTTTTGGCGTTAGAAAATATTACATTGATAACAACATTAATGTTGATACAACAGCATTAATGACACAATATACATGCTTCATACTCTGAAGGAATTGTATCTGTGTCATACCTCTCATGAGTTTAACCACACCTTTAAAAACAGTTATTCGACACAGTGATATTTATGCTAATTGTTCACCCCTTCCCCCTAAAAAAAACTCATACTCATTCTTAATAGTATAGTTACAATTTTTCTTTATATGTAAATAATTTTGGTGAAATTATATGAAAAACTGTAGAATCTATTGTGTAATGTAACATGAAGAAGGTGACATTTTGGTCCTGAAAAGGGCAAAGCTTTTCTGGAAAAATAAAGTTACAGAGGCAAATCTACTTAACATTGAGGTAAACGACTACCTCTAAATGGCTAAATTGCAGAGATATCGCCAAGCTGGCAATATTTTTTTATTGCCAAAATTTGTAAACTAATTTTTATCACCAAAAGTCACCAGACCTTTCCACCATTTGGCAACGTTTTGGTATGGTTTCTGTATAAATGGTACTGCAATCGATCCCTAAATGTAACTGTGACCATATCTGGCCCTTATATGTAAATTTAACCATATCTGCTTTCTACTAATTTCAAGAAATGGAAGATACTAGATATTTCTCAGCAGTTATTAGAAAACTATATAAGCCCAGAGAGAGTTTTATTTCATATCCACAGTTTTATTTTATAGCTGAGTTCATTATTCAATATAGAGACATCTCCGTGTAAGCTTTGCCTTTTAGATGTGCTTTGCATTGCATTGTGTTTAATATTCTTAGTAGTTTGAAGTGTAACTACTGATTGTGCTCTGTGTTACTGAGAAGAGCTGTACAAGTACTTTTGTGGAAAGTTAAAATAAATTTTATCAAGCTATCATCAGTTTTGTAGGCATTCAATCCATTACAAATGCGTACACATGCAGCAGTATTCTTACTGCATTGAAATACTGTAGTTACCCACATATTCCCCCCTTTTTTAATTTTGCCTCAAGAAAAATGAAGAAAAATCCGTAAATTCATGCATTTATTTATTACACATGCAGCAGTATTCTTAGTGCATTGAAATTACCCACATATTCCCTTCCTTACACATATTACTTGGAATTCCTTCCTTCCATATAGTCTTTGAAATTAACCCATGTATTCTGTCCCTTTTTTTATTAGTTTTACCTCTTGAAAAATGAAGAAAAGATTACTCAGCAAATTTGTCAATTCATGCATTTATTTATTTCACATGCAAGCAGTATTCTTACTGCATTGAAATACTGTATTTCCCCTCATATTCCCTTCCCCCTTTTTTAAAATTAATTTTGCCTCTTGAGAAATGATGAAAATATTACTCAGTAAATTTGTAAATTCATGCATTTATTTTTTAGACATGCAGCAGTATTCTTACTCACATATTCCCTTTTTTTATATAATTAATTTTTCCTCTTCAAAAATGAAGAAAAGATTACTCAGAAATTTTGTCAATTCATGCATTTATTTATTACACATGCAGCAGTATTCTTATTGCATCGAAGTACTGTATTTACCCACATATTCCCTTCCTATTTTTTTATTAATTTGACCTCTTGCAATACGAAGAAAAGATTACTCAGAAAATTTGCAATTCATGCATTTATTACCCACATATTCCCTTCAGTTTTTTTAAAAATTAATTTTACCTCTTGAAAAATAAAGAAAAGATTACTCAGTAAATTTGTCAGTTGATGCATTTATTTATTACACATGCAGCAGCATTGTTACTGCATTGAAATACTGTTCTTACCCACATATTCATTTCCCCCTCTTTTTTTTTAATTAATGTTGCCTCTTGAAAAATGAAGAAAAGATTACTCAGCATATCTGTAAATTCATGTATTTATTCATTGGTTTAATAATTTATTAGTTATATATTATTTATTGAAATTATTATTTTTATATTGCATTTAGTATTCAGTTTTCCATTTTCTTTAGTTGTAAGTATGCCTTCCTGTCCAGGAACTGTACTGCCCGGGGCATACAGTCCTTGGGAAAGGAGCAATGTTATAAATTTTGTATATATGTGTAAATAATTATATGTATTCATGTATAATGTAACATGAGACGCTTCAAGAATGCAAAGCCTCGTCTGAAAAACAGGATTACAGGGGTAAGTCCATTTAACATTTCGAAAAATGGCTTAGAGCCAAGTTGGCTAAATTCTGTCGCTAAATGTGATGGGAAATTGCCGGCGGACAACATTTTGGTCCTACACCTATGTAATTACCTAGAACGCTGAATAACAATGAAATCATTGGCTGTACTGCTGTTATTTTAATTATTTAAAAAAATAAACTAAGTTCATTAAAATTATGTAATATTTCACTCATTACAACTATCTTATTTACATAATTGTTCATTACAGTTATATAAATAAGTTTAAATTATGTTATTAAGTCATATAAAAATGACAAATGTATGTTAAGAGGTTGTACAATAATGCATATGTCTTAATCCAAAGAAATACAAATAAAAGCATGGCATTGCTATTTACAACATTTACAAAGAACATAACCCTAGTAGTACCTGTAAAATCACCAGCAAAGTTCTATTGCTGAGTTTACTTTACCCTGCCCCTGGTGCAATCCCTATGTAACTGTATCCTGCCCTTCATAACTGCAGCTACATATACCTTCCAGCAATTTCAAGAAATAGAAGATACTGGAAATTTCTTGGCAGCTGGGAAAAAACTATAAAAGACTGGAGAGACTGTAAATTTAATTTAGTTCAGAGTTTAGATCAAAGTAATGAAAGGTCACTGTGCGAGCTTATGCATTTGAGACCTTTTAAATTGTCTTGTATTTAATATTCATAGTAGTTTGAAGTGGTAACTACTGATTGTACTCTCTCATGCTGAAAAGTACATTTGAGAAAGGTTCTGGAAGCTATACAAGTATATTTGTGAAATGTTCCATAATTGTAAAGTGTTTCTTTTGTGAAAACAAATTTTATCAAGCTATCATCAGTTCTGTGTGCACTTAATCCATTACGAACTGGTACGCATGTAATAATATGATATTTACATCCTGCCATCTGCATCGATAGAAACTTCGAGGTACTAAAATTCATTTGCACTTTTAAAAATTGTTAATTTTCATTGTATACTTAACTTTTGGATGCCACTATATATACTTATATTTCACCTGATACAAATAATTATAAGCCAAATGACTATGAAGGCTGTTGACTAAATTTGATTTCAAATGAATGGACATCAGTGTTTTAATGGCATTTCAAATTTAATACAATTAAATAAGGTATTGCATCATTAATTATTTTATTTGAGATAAACTTTTGTAACAGACATGCTGTTTCAATGACAATATCATTTTGTTTCCTTAAACTGAAATTTGTATATCCTAGTATAAATGCACAGTGAAAAAAGCAATGCAATGTGCATTTGAATTATTCAGATTATTGAAAAATTATTTCTTTGCCATACTCAATAACTGAATGTGAGTTTATTTTATTTTTTCATTTTAATTTCACTAGGTATTGTATCTAACTGGACTGATGATTTTCCAAATAGCTGGTCAGAATATCCATTCAGACCTTTGACCTTCGACAAAGAAATGGAACCGGTAATTGTTAAATGTATATAGCACTTGTTGTACGAGGTCATAATTTGTATCACTCAATGAGTTAATATAATTTTGTGTTAAACTGTAATTTTTTAATATAAGTAATAACAATTTAACCCCAAAGTATAAAAATAATAGCATAAATATTATGTTTGGCAGTGAACTGAGAACTTTTGAAGCAGAAGTAACAATCATTTTAATTTTCTTATTTTAGTTCCATAATGTAATAACATTAATACAATTTTTCCTAAAAGAAATAAATTAAGTAGGATTTATGCATATGTTTTCATCAGAGAAAATTCTAAATACAACATATTAAGTATATATTAATTAATTAATTTTGGGGTATCGTAGATTTTTTTCTGTGGATGTATGTCATATTTTTCTGTGGATAAATACTGCAGAATGTGTAACTGATAGATACTGCCTTCTGTAAATATTCATGGGCATTGTAAATTTAATTGACATGAATTTTATTAGTGATGCTTCATATGATCATGAGAATATTTTTGTGGGATCAGTAATGTATTCAATTATCAAGTAATCATTCTTTTTAAATATCTTATAAGGAAATTATCAGGTCCTTAAAACTGCTAGTAAGTGAAAGAATTTATGAATTTTCCATCAGCATTCCAGTTTCATTCTGTACGGAAAAGGGTCATTGAAATTAAATTGCTTAGGGAATTTTAAATGGATCTCTTTTTGAAAATATCATAGAATGTAAACACATGGAGAAAAACTCAACTTCTGAAAGAAGACATTTCAGTGAAGAATAATTAATTTAATATGAATTATTCAATGAGATATTTAGAATGATATCAGTTACCCCCAAAAATTCAAAAATTAAATTATCCTGGTATGATAGTGAAGTTGAATGATATGTAGGGAAATCTTTTCTATCTGAAACCTATCACATTTCTTTGAAATCTGTAACATCTGTCAAATCTGTAGTTTAAGCTTATTTATGCAGAAAAATAGCAGCAATACAGTCAATAATCTTTTGTTTTTATAATAAATGTAGTGAAACCTCTTATTACAAACAGCACTATTATAGGTGATATTTCTGAGAATATTGCAACAAACATTGCTAGGAAACATCAATTGTTACATTCCCTAAAGTTGTAAAAAATAATAATCCATTGAAAACATTTCATTGTGATATGTAAGCAGCTGAAAAAAAGAATTATCAGCAGTATTAATTATTTGAAATAAAAGTATGCTTAAAAAAATTTAATTATTTGATTTTTAAAGAAGTTAAAAAATTCACCACTTCATTTAAACAGTAGTTTGTCTAAGGATTGTAACTTAATGATAGATTTATTTATTTATCTATTATTATTATTGCATATTCTTTGATGAGAAATTTTAGCATATTTTTCTTTTTGACAGGATTCACTGCAACAACTAAAATAAATTGTTTTATTTTAGTTGTTGCAGAAATGGACCGATAATTAAAAAATTTCTGAGCAGATAATTAAGGAATTAAGGAATAATTTCATTACTTGTTTTTATGAAAACAGTGTGTTTTGCATTTCTTCTAATGGAAGTTCAGCTATTCTTAACTGTATAATCTTGTTGAAGTAAAGCACTATGAGCAAGAATATAAAAAAGGGGAAGGAGAGTGTGATGTGTGCGCGACGTCAACTAGTGAGATAACTAAAAAGTGCTAACTCTCCATCTGAGAGGAACCAAAAATTTAGTTTTCTAGGAGGGAGACCTAGAGGGAGATCTGAAAAGGGAAACGCTCTTGGGAGCTGTTAATAAACACAAAATTAACTTGTATTAATTAATGTACATATTTCAGTTATTAGTAGTGTGTAGTTGTGTGTGTGTGTAAGAAATATTTAAAAATACGAAAAAAGGTGGATAATTTCCCATTTGTGGGCCACAAGAAGACAGGAGTGACATTACAGAGAGAGAGCTAAAGAGATAAAAGTTTTAAAAAGAAGACAGAAAAAAAAAAAAAAAAAAAAGAAAAAAAAAGAAATTCTTGTATTATATGAAATATGTGTTCAATTTACTGTAATAAAAAAAAACACAATTTGAAATTTTATGAATATACAAATGGGCTGTGGTACTACGTAATACAGAAACCTATAATTTCATTTTATTTCTTAAAAAAAGCATTTCAGGAATTATTATTAAACCATGTTGAGAGGGTGTATAACACTGCTTTATTTATCAATTTGTAAGATTATTCATAATTATGTCCATAATTTCTGAGGTTTATAATATGAAGATGCATATCAGTACATAAAGGATAAGTTCATATTTGCAATGTTATATTCCTTATCAGATAGCTGTAGATGTAGTCTCTATGGGCTATAAAAAAATAGCCACTGCTACTGGCCTATGATGTTTCTGCAAGATTGCAGTGCCGTGTATTTTTGTAAGGACATACACTTTTAGTTGAATAGTGAAACTTGCATTGGATAAATTTTTGCCAAATGATTCTCCTTTCTGCTCCACAATCAATTGACTTAATCTCAAGTGTTTTTTTTTTTTTTTTTTTTTTTTTGTTATTTATTTTTTGTTGAGATGACTTGAAGATTATGCATTTATGTTATAAGGTATTTCTCCCGCCTTCTTCGCATGCCTTCGTGGTGTGGTGGTCTGCACCCTGGGCGTGTATTCCAGAGGTCCATGGTTCGATTCCCAGCGAAGGCATTGCATATTTTTCATCTTGCCTGCTTCCAAAAAATACCTAATGTTTGTATAGTGGCGCCCAAACTAAAAATGTTGTTGGATGATGATTCTCCTCACCCAGGATTTGGCAATTGGGTCCCCTAAAAACCCCAGTCGCCCTTTAAAAGAGGGAGTATATAAGGTATTTCTCCCGCCTTCTTCGCATGCCTTCATGGTGTGGTGGTCTGCACGCTGGGCACATATTCCAAAGGTCCATGATTCGATTCCCGGCGAAGGCGTTGCATATTTTTCATCTTGCCTGCTTTCAAAAAATACCTAATGTCTCTACTATGTCCTTTGCTTATGATTTATCACAACTGTTATACATGCTGTTCATTTATCAACTGCAGTATATATTTACTTTAAATAGAAAAAAATTTATTGCCTTCAAAATCAGATATTTTTTAAATGCTTGGACAATAATATTAAAATTTGATATACATTTAAATCAATAACTGATATACTTACAGAGGGTATTCGCACATTTTTGTAATGATTTTGCAAAGATTTATATGCAAACAAACCTTAGAATTTTATTTTCTAATATGTTCAATCTGATAGCCCTTTTGTTGAACTATCATATTACATTTTGATTTCGAAGATAAAAATCCTTTTCTTAAAACATCAAGGTCGATTTTATTCCACTCCTCTTTCACAATCTTTCAGAGTCCATCCAATGTTTTTGCATGCCGCTTATAAAGAGATTGTTTCAAAAATTCAAATGTACAGTAATTCAATAGGAGAGACATTAGGAGACTTGAGTGGGTTGTGTTTAAAGAGAATAGCTTCAATTCCAGTTTCATTTCTCATTTTTTCAAAAAATAGTGCAGTAGATTTAGAGGTATGGCTTGGAGCCTTATCCTGATGGAACTTAACACAGTGAAGATTATGCAGATGAAGAGATGGAATTTCTTCTTTAAAATTAGATGTTGAAAAAACATATTTCTGATAGTAATCCAAATTAATTTTGACATTTTTTCTACTTTCCTAATTTTAAGTTTTTTGTTAGAAGAGAATATTGTAATAACCATAAAACCTTTAGAAAAACTTTCCTTGTTTTCTCTGAACCAACGTATTAAGCCTTTTTCTCCTTTTTTTTTTGGTACTAAGTAGATCTTTTTCTGTTGTAGTGGGATAAGTATATCTAAGTTCATCAAATATAACTATATATTTCCATTTTTCACCTACCAAATAATTTTCATTCAGCAATATGCACATAGTCTTAGCACATAGCTGAGAAACATGTTTCAGTGTTAAGCGATGAAAATTAATTTTTTTTTTTTTGTTTTAATTAGGTTTAAATCAGATTTTATAATTTTGTTCACAGTTCCTACAGAGATATTTAAAGATTTTGCAATAGCTCTTTGGGGGAGCTGGATTTTTCTTTACCACATGAGATTTAATAAGAGCTGTATGTACACTGCTCGACATTGAAAATGTTACACCAAGAAGTAGTGGTCAGAAAGTGATGAAATTTTAAAAACAGACAGAGGCAGCATGCAGCAATAAATGATCTTTGTTTCAAAATGATAATCAGAATACAGAGCAAGAACAGCGTTGCTCAGTAGGAATTAGGACCACCACGGACAACGATGCACGAAGAAACATGTTTAGACATAGATTCAATAAGAATGCGGATGGTGTTCTGAGGGATGGCTCTCCATTCCCTTTCAACCATTTGCCACAGTTCATCTGAATGAGGCAGGGACAGAGTCTACAAACGGCGTCCAATCTCATTCCACACATGTTCAATTGGTGACAGGTCAGGAGAGTACGGTGGCCAGGGAAGCATCTGTATACCTTGCAGAGCATGTTGGCAGATGCGAGCACTGTGTGGTCGGTCGTTATCCTACTGAAAAATTGCATTAGGCAGCCCCTGAAAGTAGGGGATTGCCACCAAGCACAGTACATCATCCAAGTACCTTTGGGCCTGAATACGAACTAGAAGTGACCTGGAATCGTAGGCAATAGTGCCCAAAACCATTATGCCACATTGTCGCGCGGCGTTCCACAGTTACTGTCAGATTAGATCTGTCTCCACGTCGACGCCACACACGTATGCGGTAACTGTCACAGGATAAACAGAAGCGTGACTCATCTTAGAACACGATGTGTCACCATTCTGTCATCCACATCGCTCCAGTCCGGCACCATTCTAAACTTTGGCGTCTATGCTGTGGGGTCAATGGCAATCTTCTTAACGGATGCCGTGAGTGCAGGCCACGTTCAACCAATCGACGGGAAATGGTTCTGGTCGACACGGGAACATCCAGGGTATCTTGCACATGCTGCAGAATCGCGGTACAAGTGACTTGTGGGACCGCCACAGCTTGTCGGCGGATGCGTCGATCCATGCATCACTCTATCTGCACCTGCACCCCTCCTTCTTCCCACATTTCCTTGTTCCAACCATGTTCGCCATAGCCGATGCACAGTGCTCGCATCCATGTGGGTATCAGCTGCGATTTGACATAAGGACCAACCCGCCCTTCTCAGTCCGATCACCATACCCTTCGTAAAATCGTCTATCTGCTGGAAATGCCTTCGTTGACGGCGGCCTGGCATTCTCTCCTGTTACATGTATCCGTCGCGACAAAAACCAGCTTTCTTCGATAATTCGTCTGGCAGAAATAACAACGCGAATATTGCCCATTCTGCAGGTTTGTTCCCTTGTATCTTACTTCACGTACATGAGAGCTGCGCATTTCACATCATTCGCATAACTCAGTGACGTGCGTGTACTCTAAAATTTGCATAAATTTCTGACCGCTCCTTCTTGGTGTTGCATTTTCAATGTCGAGCAGTGTACCTTTGTTGAGTATGCATTTTTTGCTTTTTTCTAGTCAGATGCAAACTTTAACGTTTCTTTCCTTTCATATTAATTATGTCACTTATTATATGCGTGGAAATATTAAAACCATGCTTTTCACATTTTTTTTTAATGATTGAATAGGAGTATTTCTCTTCGGACTGTGCAAAAATATAGCTTTCAATCCATTGTTTATTTTTCAGTGATATTTTAAAGAAAAGAATATTTTTAATGCTGCAGACGATAATTAAACCTTATTCTAATTTGATTCCAGTCATGTTTGTATTTTAAAATTAATATTCAAATTCATGGAGAAAATCAAAATCATTACAAAAATGTGTGAATGCCCTTTGTATTTCTCCTGCTACTTTTAGGTATGCAATTCAACAGATGGAAAACGAATGAATTTGGTGTGTCCTGTAGATATAAATGATGGGGATGTTGGTACTTTACCTGATATAGAAATCACACAACATGCAATTGATTATTTAAAGAATAGAACAAAAGGACCAAATAAGTCCTCACCATTCTTCCTTGGAGTAGGTTACTATAAACCTCATATACCTTTCAAATTTCCTAGTCAGTATTTAGGTAAGATTTTTAAATTCTGATTTGTTTTTTAGCAGGGTTTAAAATAAGTTATTTGTTCATTGATTTTTTTTCCTTTTTTTTGTGGTTTTTAACTGCTGATATAAAGTTATTCATTCAAAATCAGTTTTTTATTTTATTTATTATTTTTTTTAAAGTTTTATATTTGTGCATAACCTTATTATTTAGAAGACCTATATTTTGTATCTTTGCATGATATTACTTAATATAGTCCTTAGATTCTTAACACCTTAATTGTTGAAGTATTCTTAGGGAAGTGATTCTATATTATCACACAGCATACAGTATATGCCCTGCCCACAAAAGTCATTATTGGGCCTTTTTTTTTGCAACCATTTTATCTAATCATATACTATCAATTTAAAAAAGGCCTTATCTGGCACACATATTTGCATATTTAAATTAAAATTAATTTTATAAAAAATCTAAATTTTTATACAGCCTTCCAGTCCTTGTAGTTAAATTTATGGAAATTTTATAACCATTATAAAAGTTAAAAAATGAAATATTTAAATTTTTATATTATAAGTTTTACGTAGGAAGTAAAACTCCATTAAAGACTTAAAGCTCCAATAAATCTGAATAATATATCATCATTCCAACAGTTTTAAAAATATTTACTTCTATAACATTCTAACCCATTTTAGTACTATTCCGTTTTTGAAGACCGTAAAAAAATTGCAGCGAAAAGATATGCGCAAAAACACGAAATCTAGCAAAGGTGCCCATATAACAGCGCACCAAATCTAGCATACGCGCTGATTTCAAATTGTAAGACGCCATTGAAATACTAGTATAATTTTTAAATCCTTTTTTGATATGGATTTAACAATTTGAGAATTGCCTATGAAGTTTTTCAAAGAAAAGGCATCATTAATTATAGAATATTATGTTTGAACAACCAATGAGATGAAATTATGCTTTAGCGATAACTCGGTAGTGAAATATCGATGCAGGAATCCATTCAGTTATGTTTAGCCTTTTTTAATATAAATTATAATAGTGATTTGAAATAGTTTTTGACTCTTATGTTTCCATTCAGTTATTTTTAGCCTTTTTTATATAAATTATAATAATAAAAAAGTATTATATGAAATATATGAAATTAAAGGTTCATCTAAATTAAAACAATAATCTTAGATAGTTATTTACTATTATACTTCCTTTCTTGCATTAGGGTTACCAAAATTATTTTTGACAGCACTGGCATTAACAATAGTTTGGCGATTTTTTACGGTCCTCAAAACGGAATACAGTCAAAAGTCTTTAATCCGGACTCATCGGGACTTCGGTGATTCGAAATTATCGGTTTTTCCGTATTGTAGATCATCAGTTTAAATCTGGTAAGATGGCATGCAGAAATTATAAAATTAAAAATATGAAACCGTAATTTATGAAATAAGAGCAATTATGATCTAAAGGGTATCAAAATTTACAAAGAAAAAGGCTGAATATTTATTTGTTTACTTTATTAAACATTTCTTTCAACGCGCGCATGCGTAAACCATACATTACCCATAGTCGAAATTAGAAAATTGCAATCAGAAACCTATTTGATGTGTATTCATGATATTTATAATGACGAGAAATTTTATTTAAATCGTATGAAAGACGGAGTACATCGAGATGAAGTACTACATTTAGTAAGGAATTATAAGCGGCAGAGTCATAGCTAGGGTTTTCAGCGCCCAGGGACAACTGAAGATTTCACACCCCCTACTGCTTGCCAAGGATGGAAAACATTTAATTCTAAAATGTTGTAACATCAGTTTGGCGCCCCTTCAATTCTGCGCCCGGGGACAGATGGCCCCCTCTAGCTATGCCCCTGATAAGCGGAATAAAATAAAATCATCTGCCCTGAAGATAAGGATAGTGCTGACAGATCAACTTCCAGTTCCTTGCGCGCCGCGACGTTCCCCCCCCCCTCCCCCCCGCAGAGCAGCGTGAAATTAATAAACAGATTTTGGAATGGTTAGAGAAACAAAGGATATGCCTTTATCCATTTTTTGCAGCAATTCCACTTTTTGCTTGATGGACATCGAAACATGCTTTTGCTTTGTAGATCCTTTGGCAGCTCCAGAATCGAAAATTCTTTTTGACATAATCGAAAGTTCAAGCTTACTTTTATTAAAATTGCTATAACAGTCTGCAAAAAATAATAAGCCGGATCCAATTAGAAGATTAAGGAACAACGCAATCTGCAACATTAACTGAAATAGATAATTTTAGCTTAGCTTATACTGTCCGTTATCCATTAAATGTGCATGCGTAAACGTATCATGCGCATGCATAAACGCATGCGTAAATGCATAAACGCATGCGTAAATGCATTATGCGCATGCAGAAAGTTTGTAGTTTTGAGGTCCAGGTTATAGATCATTCCGAATTAAAGACTTTTGACTGTAGTACCAAAATTTTTTATATAATATTGAAACGGTAACCATTAATTTGTTTTTAGGTTCTGCATTTTAGGTTTTCAGTTCTGGATAATATAACATTAAAAATTATGAGTATTATCGCAACCACTTTAGTAGAAATTGCTGAAAACTTCAGAATATACAAAACTTTGGTATCCACAGGCATAACTATTATTTGAGTAACCATGCACATGGCAGATATTCAGTTTCCAATGCTACCATTTTCATGTGCATTCTTTTTGTTGTATTCCAAGTTCCAATGGCTTTTATAGAAAAAATTATGATGAATATTAGTTAGTCTCAAACTTGATTTTAAAAATTGTGCTTGTAGGATTTTCCTGCAATGTAAGAAACGTGAAATATCTGCAGGAATACGTTATTTTGCCACAAAACCACTAGACTAATGCTTTGAATTATTTCTCAAAGTGATAACAATGAAATTTCAAAAAAAAAAAAAAAAAAAAAAAAAAAAAACCTATTTGTAACTAGGTTTACTGATTGCCGTTTGGAATAAATATATAATTGAAACTTAGAATACAGTATGTATGTAATATATAATTTTTTACAATAAAAGTAACTGTTCATTTTCTTCTGTAAAATTTGCCAAACTGCACCAAGGTGGTTGCAATGATACATAAGTACAAAAATGATATACGTGTCCTTCTATTTCCTCAGATTTGTATCCTGTTGGATCAATGGATGTTGCACTCAATAATGTTGTACCAAAGAAATTACCTAAAATATCTTGGAATCCTTGGATGGATATTAGACAGCTAGATGATATTAAAAACTTGAACATTAATTTTCCGTATGGACCTCTTCCTGAGTCTTATCAGGTAATTCTTTTTTTCACTTACTTAGTGTCCTTGTTGGTTACTGTTAAGCCCCTTCAACAAGAGCAGATTAGACTGTTGATGAAAACCGCTTTTTCCAATGTGTCCCATTCACATGACAACGTACTACCTGCTTGTCAGTTGGAAGTAGAATGCTCTTACCTCTCTGAAGTAGGACAAATAGGGAGATTTCCCATATGCATTATATGATCCAATTAATTCTGGTAAATGACATGCAGTTGGCTGCTTGCTGGATTGTGAGCAAAATTATCGCATTGATAACTGTCTGGCAATGCAATAGCTTCAGAAAAGAATTAGTACAGTTTACATGATGCAGAAGTATGTAAAGAAGATATGTACATGTTTTGCTGCCTCTGGGTTCATATGAAATACTCTTCAAATCAAAATGCTGAGGGACAAATATCACCCGCAAAGTGACAAACTAAGGATGATATAGCTCCGGATACATTTTTTTAATGACATTAATATTGCATTTGTAAAATTTCCTTCAGCAAATTTACTTTCTCTGATGAAGTAGCAGCCTTTTGTTTCGGCTACGAGGGACTTGACATCGAACAGGCCAATTTCATAACCTGCACATTTTCAGGAAACCCACGTAGCTAGGTTACCATTTTCACTTACTCTAAAGACTTGAATGCCAAAAAGTAAACGATTATCGCTCAGATTGGGATAACGTTATCCTTTAGAAGCAGAACTTTCGTTTGATTAGTTGATCTCTATGCGGGACAGAACTGCAGCCGAAACATTTTCTGTTACATTTCAAAAAATCCTCGTAGATGGTACATTGTTTCTGTAGCTAGGTGAGACTTCACTTCCAGCGGGGCTCTTTTTTTCTGGGAATCCTCCCGTTTAAAGCAGTGCTACCAGAATCTCGTTTCTCAGAAAATTTCCATCTAGCAGGGACAGTTGCTAGACCTGATAGCTCTTAAGTAGCATATACTAAAGTAGATGCAAAAATAATTTTTTTTGGAAGGGGAGAAGGGGGAAAAAAGAAGGAAAATGTTTTTAAAAAGTTTTTTTCAAAGTAAGTTTATTTAAATCTCATAAAATAATAAATGAACTAAAAGGAAAAAATCATACAGTTTAATGGGAATAAAAAATAACATAATTCCCGTCATAAAATACATGTACAATTTCATAACATGAAAATCAAATGCGTGGGGCACTCTTTATAAATTTCTAAAGATAATTGCTTTTACTTTTGATGGTACAATTTAATTGCAAGATTTAATTATTTATATGTCCTTGCTTTTATTATTTGTGATATGTAGAGGGATTTTATAAAGAGAATTATTTAATATCTTTTTCTGATTAAAGTATATGAGAAATTCTTTTTCCATGTTTATTTAGTTCATTAACTATTTTATGAGTTTTAAGTAAGAACTTTTTTATTTTTTTAGTTTCATCTTTTTAGTCTCGGTGACAAGACGTGAATCAAAATTATTCAATTCAAAAACCATATCTCAACAATGAGTACACTTTTCTTTTCCTCCCAAAAATTCTGTTATGTGAAATGGTCGGAAAAAAATTCACTTTAAAATTTCATTTAGAAGATTTTTTTTCCCTATCCAGTAATGCAAACAGTAAAATTTAGATATTTTTAGTTTGTTCCTTAAACAAAGACATGTACGAAAAATTGATTCATATTTAAATTTTAAAGAATGAAGATGAAGTTTGAAAAATCATTTCATTCACATCCACAATGAGGGAATAGGTAAAATTTGAGCTCCTTAACTTGTAAGCAAATAGACTAAAAATCAATGTGAAAGTTTTGGCAATAGTGACAAACACTGTGAATGAATTAAATAAAAGCTTATAAAATCCCAGTAGTTGTAAAATAAACTCTAGAAAGTCGCCTAACTAATATTTTTAAATCATTCTTGTTTTGTAAGGCAGTAAAATGTTTGTTTTATAATCATTGAAAATTTCAAATCTTTATAATGGATACATGTTTGGATGTTAAAATCTTAAAGTCCTAAAAGAATAAAATATTATATACCACAATGAAATTAAGAAAATCAGTCTTTATAATGAAACACTGGGAAAATTATTATAAACTTATAAAATGGAAACAATTAAAATTGACATGATACATTTCATTGCAAGTAATTTTAAGTGGTTACCAATTATTTTTTGGAGGGTGGCGGAATTAATAAAATAAAAGGAATCATAAAATGGAAAATTTATGCATAAAAAAGCAAGAAATAACATTTTTAAATAGCAGAAGATTTTTTATAGTGAGCTTAATTTGGCTTAATTGTAATAATTCTTTCAGCGAAGAAATTGAGATTAATAAATAAGTAACTAAAACAAATTTTTAGAGAAATCTATATGGAAACATAAAAGGTAACAGTAATGGTAGCAGTTTTGAAAACTGATGTTTTTAATTGATGCCAAAGAATGGCCTATACTTCCACTTCTGCTTCATTGCACTTTTCTTTTAATGTAAAAAATCGCACAATTAATGTTTTTGTATGGTTCTTTTTAAAGAGCGGGAAGAATTTGTCTCATAGTCATTGAAAATTTCAAAACTTTATAACCAGGTAAATATTTAGATGTCAAAAAGTCTAACAATTCAAGCAATTTTAAAAAATCCCCCCCACACACACACACACTGCAAAAAATTACATGAAAAATTTCATTGAAAAGATATTTTTCTTTGATGTATGCAGTAGTGCAAACTATAAATTTCTGAGATTTATAATCCGTTTATGAAAATATGGGCAAAAAAGACATTTCAACATTAAATATATAAAAAAAAAACTAATTAAAAATTGAAAAAAAAAAGGTCAGTGCACCTAATTATACTTAATAACTGAAAGCAGTTTAAAAATTGGCGACTGACAAACTTTTAACCATAGCAACAATTCAAAGCAACACCATGAGTGAGCTGAAAAAAGTTTATAACAGTAAGAATAAAAGATAACTTTTTTCAAGAACCATTATGAAAGTTCTCATAGCATCTGTAGCAGTAGTAAACAATTTAAAAAAAAGTGTAAACGGCATTAAAAATCAGCCACTTTGATTCATATTTGTGACTTCATAGGCAGCGACTTATGGGTAAAGGAAGGAAGTGTGAAACAAATAACGCATTTGAGACATAAAAATATGAATAATGAATTTGCATATTTCAATTTTATTTTTTCAGATTTCATATTTAAAAAAATTATTAACAATTTTAAAGGAATTTTGAAGTTAAGTTTAACTAATTCAGTTTGCTTAATACTTATATCAAAATGCAATATTTGTATTGCACTGTTTTCTTTATCTTAATTTTCAAATTGAGTATATTTTAAAATTTCCTTGAGAGGCTAATCATTGTATTAAAAATATTTAGTAAAATTATATATACATGTAAGAAAAATAAAGAATGTAAAAGATTAAATTAGCAGCATAAATTAATTTCCCTTCTGTATTCTAAAAATAGCAACATCTATTTGCACTGCTTCATTTCGAGAAAAGTCTGCATAATTTGACTCTTATGTAATTCTGGTGATGTAAATTGAACTAAAACACAAGCAGCCAATAGTAATTTTACAGCAACATTAATTATCCAATGAAAATGCGTTGAGAACCAAAACTAACTCAGTTTGAATTCAGATTTCATCCTGAACATCACACACTTTCTTTTTATGCTTTGCCTTAGCTGGACTGCAGTCTGTCTGCTTCTTCTTTTTTGCTGCAAATCTATCAAAAATGCAAGCCCTTTGGAACAGGCACATTTAATGTGCCAACTTGTGTGTATCCACAACATGTTGCAAAAAATAAAATTGAAGATTTAATCTGCCTTCGCCTCCAATTTCCTAGTCATTATGGATCAACTCTTCTATGCCATCAAAATTCCTGTTCCTGAATATATTACATATATATATATATATATATGTGGTGTAGTCATTTGTTTCCTTCTTTCATATGAAATAAAAAGTACTCAATGTAGTTTTTAAATTATGGTGTTCTTTTTGTTGTTGTTGTCATTGTTTATATGTTCTAACTTTTTCGTATTTAGAAACTAATACGGCAAGGTTATTATGCTTCTGTATCTTATATTGATGATCAAGTAGGACAGTTACTAGAAGCTCTTGAAGAAAGTGGATATGCTTCCCAAACAGTTGTCGTTTTACTTGGAGATAGTGGTATGTTAGCTGTGAAGTTTTAATGACATAACTGATTTATTCAATTTTGATCAATTGTAAAGATTAATTTTTCTTATATTACTAGTTTACTTTTTAATTTATTATTTACATTTAGAGTTTTAAGTGTTTATGTATAAATATTTTAGAAAATATTTAAAAATGAAAAATCCATTTTGTGTGCATGTGTGTGTTTGTGTGCATCTTAGATTTATTAAAAAAAAAAAAAAAAAAGCTCTTAAGCATTGCATTTTTGTAGGAGAGTAAAATTTTCACTTTTCATTAGTTTTTTTTTTTTTTAATTTTTTAATAAAATTGTTAAACTCCTTTAAAATTAGGATAAACAGCAATCTGAATAAAGCTTTGTCAACTTCAAGAGTGATCAGTAAAAGGTCCCTCTTCTTCAAAAGCAAAAAAATTCTGCAAATTTTGTTCTTGATGAAGAGAGATGCATATATGATCGTCCTTGAAATCAGTAGAGTTTTATTCAAAATCTATGCCAAAATAAGGTTGCTGTTTTGCCTAACTTTAAAGCTTTTGTTTGGCATGTTTATTTTCTAGTTTAATTTATTGTTTAATCACCAATGTTATAATATCAGTTACAGCTTTGGATTTATTAATAAATTATTTAAAGTTTTGTTTTTAGAAAATTTTGTTTATGATGACATGACTTTAATTATTGCATTTAATAGTATTCATTATGAAGAATGGTATGCATTATGAATCATTATGTCTCTGGGATTTTAGTGTACCATTATATCATAAATCATGAGAGATAGGGTAAGTTAACAGAAACAGAGTGAAATGTTACAGATTCTGTGTAGATGCTATATATTTTTTATACGTCTGGCTTCATAACATGACAAATGAAATCTATTCTGTATTAAAGTTGATCATTACCTATATCAGAGAGTAACAATCATTATAATATGTTGTTTTGATTTTGCTAAATGTCTAGTCAAATAGATGGAGGTTCCAGGTTAATTTTAAAAGGTAGAGAAGGCATGTTACCTTTAAAAGGTAGAGACGGCATATCTCAGTGAAAAGTTACTCAAAAGGTGGACTGACTATGCAGCTGTAATGACTAAGCACATCATGCTTACCCACCTCGATCATCATACTTAAAGTTTTAATTATTCTTTTCATTATTGTGTTATCTTTTGCCATTCTGATGACTGTTGGTCAGCAATGTCAACTGTTGTACTATTAGGCCAAGATTCAAATCTCATAAAAGGAATGGATGTTTGTAAATGTATTATGTTTTTCAAATATGAGGACATTTATATCGTCATCAAACTGAAACTCTCCTTGAGAAATAGATAGTTGTGGAAATAGGATACATTGTATTTCGACCCTCGATGTCTTCAACAAAATTAAGATGCAGTTAAGCAAAATCATACTACACCTATAAAATATCTTGTCTAATGACAGGTGCTACTCTCTTCCTCTTAGCCTGCTAAAATTCGTGGACTTGGTCTGGAAACTTTTCCGATATTGGAATAATTAGAAATAATGTGATCTCTCTAGGGCTGTGGTCTCAAGTGGTTATGGTACCCCTGCACCAAGATTTAATTGAATTTAAACAACACATTACCATGGCTACCTTCAGATGAACAAGGTAAAGCTGAAGTGAATAAAACTCAAACTGGATTAAAAGTTACACATTTGCAGTGTTATAAAGTATAAATATAATGATTATTCGAATGACGGATAAAATACTTCAAATATTTTTCTTTACATTACCATTAACGATGTTATAATATTATGTCCCACTATGAAATACTGGTACACTTAACTACCAGAGTCTCATTCTGTATATGACTTTATATGAAGTAGTATTGTAATTAGTCTTCATTATCATTTAGGGTGGGCTCTAGGAGAACATCAGGAATGGTCAAAATACAGCAACTTTGAAGTTGCTCTTAGAGTGCCTTTGCTGGTTTTTGTTCCAGGCCTTACATATGACACAGATGAGAAGAAACCATTCAAATACATACCGGTTATGGAATATGTGCATTTGAAAAGCAGTGCAATATCAAATACAAATGTAAATGTTACTTATTCTCCATTTTCTTCAAAATATGTAACTGAAGAATTTGTTGAATTGGTTGATGTTTATCCTACAATATCAGAGATTATTGGTATAGCTGTTCCACCTTTATGTAAAGTGTATTCCACACCATTTTGTTCTGAAGGTATTAGTTTCTATCCATTAATAGAACATTTAACATTTGATCCATGGGTTGAATTTTCATGGAAAACTGCTGCATTCAGCCAATGTCCAAGACCATCGCTAGTTGCTCAAAATAATAGCGATAATCCATCTAGAGAACATATAAGATTCATGGGATATTCTGTTAGAACAGCTCATTTTCGTTACACAGAGTGGGTTAGATTTGATGCTAAAAATTTCAAGCCAGACTGGCCAGTGATTATATCTAGGGAACTGTATGATTATAGACATGATCCCTTTGAAATTAATAATGTTTGCGATGAAGATAATTATGCTAACACGGTAATAGAGTTATCTAGAATGATTAAAAAGGGCTGGCGTCATGCTATGCCACCAGGTTCTTTTGATAGTCCAGCCTCTGTTGGCCATTCTAGATTTCGAAGCCCGAGGATTCGGCAGTACTCATTGTGAATTGAGGGATTTGTATTCATATCTTAGTTCCTTTTTTGTCTTTTCATGAGAAAACTTAGCAGATAAGTTTTTTTATTTTTACATTGATGTGTTGTGGCATCTATTTTTTAAGTTGTTAATATGCATGCTAAACTGCTAAATATATCTAGTCATTTTGTTTTATGATTCAGAAAAGTCCAGGAAATATTAAAATATAGTTTCAAAAACCACGACTCATGTGATAATTCATAGAGTTCCTAAATATTAAAACATAGTTTCAAAAACCACGACTCATGCTACTTCATATGGTTCCTAAATCTTGTACACCATAAAAGTTTTAATTGGAAATTTTCTGGCTTTGCTTTTGAAAATTTAGGATTATTTACTAGTTGGCCTCTGTGTAAGTCTCATATCCTAATTTAAAGGTTTGAGAATTGTCATGTATTTTTTAATTGCTCAAATCATATTGTTTACAAAGACTGAAATATTTATTTTGTTTTTCCTATTTTGATAACAATTTTTCTGAAAAATTTTTCAGTAAACTGCTTTCTTTTAATTCACATAAATTTTTGTTCTTCATAATGTATATTTTACACATGTTCAAATATACCAAATAAGCATTAAGTACAAATGTAATAATTGTTTTTAATCAACTTTTTATGTTGAAAGTTTATGTAAATATAAACTGTGGTACTAAAACTGATATCTAATAACTAATTTGATGTACAGAAATTATTTTTTTAATTATAATTATATAGGATATTTTTATACAATCTAGTCATGATCTTTAAATTTAAATGTGTATGGCAAGTTATTATTGCTTTGTTTTGATCTAGTGATTATGTTGATTAAAGTTTTTTAAATGCTTTTTATAAGGTTCTCATTAAGTCAGTGATTATATATTTAAGATGATTTTATATTAATATCCAGGAAGATTGTTATTTTGGTTGATTATTAATTTTTATTTACTCATTTAGGTGTTTTAAATGCTTGTTTGTGTGTATCATTAAGCCAGTGATAATTTATTTCAACTAATTTTAACCCTCTGAGTGGCATATCTCCTTGGATGTTCTCAGAAAGAACTGTATTTAAACAACATTAATTAGTTAAATTTGCATGATTATTTATTATAGTTTCTGTATTTAAACAGCATTAATTAGCTAATTGGATTGGATTATTCAATTATGGCAAAGCACGCGAGGGCTATCTGCCTAAAGGGAGGGATGCCTTCGTGGAGGACTTTCTAGGGAAAACTGGCTCGTATACTCATTACTCATGGGGAAAACCATGAAAACACCCATGCAGCCAGCCCGTTCGTAGGATTCGAACCTCGGACTGAACTACCAGTGTTCAGCATCTTTACAGCTCGGCCGCTGGTGGGCCATTAATTAGCTAAATTTG
Source organism: Stegodyphus dumicola (assembly GCF_044657685.1). Taxonomy (NCBI): domain Eukaryota; kingdom Metazoa; phylum Arthropoda; class Arachnida; order Araneae; family Eresidae; genus Stegodyphus; species Stegodyphus dumicola. Next base: position 234,881,190 of record NC_140768.1, read on the forward strand.
CATAATTAATTATTATAGTGTCTGTTTTCACAAACTTTCATTCATTAAGGTGTACAATTAAATTGAATAGAATGTCTAAAATAATAAGCTAATATATACAAAGCGATAAAAAATCTCGTGACCAGATAAAAGTGGTCAAGCCACTTAAGGGTTAAACTAGTATTTTTTAAGATTATTATTTTGATTGATTATTAATTTATATATATATATATGTAATAATAAAATTCCATAGTCAAGAATACACTTAAAATTCTAACTGTATGTTCTTTTCATTTTTAATGGCAACGGTCTCTTATTTGAAAGTACGTGGAATTAAATCCACAGTCCCATAGTCAAGTTGTTTTTCCCGACTTTTCTACACGTACAGTTATAGAATGGTCTGGAAATATTTAAAGCGAACTGGATTGGCTGACGAGGCTGACGTCATTTCTTGGAAGCTCCGCCTTTCCAGAGGCTATAAAAAGACTCGCAAAGGAATATCGGGGGCTTTTTCTTAAATGTCACGATGCAGTAAACTTCATACAAAATATTATTAGTAGTTCTTTTTTTTATTTACTCCGGATATCTGATTTTGTAACTGCTATTTTCTCCTGAATAATAATAAATGGATCCTGTTTTTTTTTTTTAAACTTATCGTCTGATAATTTAAGCTATGACTAAAGCTGGTACATCACACACACACACACACACACACACACATATATATATATATACAATAAAATGATGTATTCTGCTCATTATTTTGAGTGAAAATTTATTCCTATGGAAAGTACTATACTATGCATATTAACACTCTCTAAATATACTTGCTGTTTTGTCATTATAATCAAGATCATTCCTTACTTTTTGGTGATGGCTGAAATATGGTGTAAGGACTATTTCATTTGTCAACACTTTTCACTTCTTAAATAATAATAGTTCTTAATGTTTGCATAAAGATTAACAAAATTGGAAACATTGTGCATTTCAAAATCTGTAAAAGTAGAAGTAATTTTCAAAAGAAAGTGTATGTCTTTGTCTGCTTTCTTTTAATTTTAATTAACAAATATATTTGTAATGAAACCTCAGTTTTTCCATTTCGCAACACAAAAGCATGTTTGGAATGTTTATTTCTATTCACATAGTTATTTTCAAACTTTTATAGGAATAATATAATATTAAATCTTGATGAAAACAAAATTCATTCCTTTTTATAAATAAGTGCCTTTTTTATGTAATTAAATATAAAGTTATTAATTTTTATATGATATTATCATTTACATTATTTTCTCCTGATATCTAAATCATCTAATGATAACATATTGCGGGCTGTCTAAAATAAATCTTTGGGAACAGTTACATTTTCAGTAATTGCCAGAAAAACATAAAAAGTCATACAGCACTGTAGAGTCAGTTCCAGAGCTAGTGCAGCTGGTATGGCCAAACTCTGGGTAGTAAAGTTTTTAGTATATAAAGAAACACCAAGTGCAAAATTTATGAGTTTAAGAAATTGTACTGAATAGCAAAAAGCTTGGTACTATCTCCACACCATTGTGAGTTTTCATAAAATACTCTGCACAAAGAATTAGTACTATGTATTACTCAACTAAAAGACAAAAATATATGTATATCATCTATTTATTTAACTAAAGAATTTTCAGTTTCAAAATTAGTTATCAAAGTTGTTATATAGTTTCCAGCTGTAGTTTTATAATGTTTAATTAAGTAATTTTTGTTAATTAAAGTGTTCATGTATAATCTTCTTCAAAGAGTTTTAAATGTTCTTTTTAAACTAGATGCATTTAAACTAAATTTCAACTTACTGAGTTTCAAGGATAATCATTTTGTTAAATAGAGGCAAAGAATGTTTAGTAATCAAGTGGTGCAGACGTATTTCATTCCATTGATTCTATTCCATTTCTGGTATTTTAATTTGCTAAATATTGCATTATATATATAGTAAGCATCATTTTGTCATATTTACATTTCAATATCATATTTTAAAGGGTTTTACTCTGTTAATGTTTAATCATTATCGTGTTACAATATTACTGCAAGATGACAAAAGTAAGATAAACAAGGTATATGCTATAACCATTATTTGTAGAAGGATACATTTTACATTTGATATAAAAATTTTAAAGCCAAGTAGTTGTAGTTACTGTGCAATAATAATTATGTTCCTTAACTTAGATCATAAGATTCCTGCTTTATGTTAACATTCAAATATCACATTTAAAACTACAGTTCTTTTTTTCTGTACTTTTTCAGATGCCTTACAGTTTTACAATTTAATTGTTTTTCTCTGTAAATCATAAAGTTAGAAAAAAATGTTGAATTAATCAAAATTCAGTGAATTTGAGTACAGTTATTATGATTAAAGTTGATCAAACTGTGTTAAAAACTCAGTGAATTTTTAATATTGTTTTCATATCCTAATGACAATTTCCGTCCTTTTGTCCAGGTGTTATATATTTCTTGTACAATATATAAATGTATGTTTTTAAATTATTTGTTGAACTTATACACAAACATGTTGTAATATTTTATTGAATGTTAAACAGAAATAAAGAGATTATAATGCTGTTTTCATGTATGTGTGCATTGACTGTACAAAATATTTTGGCATGAATGATATATGAAGATTCCATAAATATATATTAGATTAGTATGAAAATATCAGTAATTTTCAAACTAAATAGTATATTTAAAAATTACTTATATATTTGTTCATAATTATTATATGAATTACAATATTCTGTGTTTCATAGATAAATATTTTCAGGTTTTCATTTAGATGTCATGAAAAATAATAAATAATTAAATGCAGACTATGGTATGCTATGTCAAAGTTATAGTTTTTTTTTTTTAGTTAAGCAATAGTTTTTTTTTTTTTTTTTTAGTTAAGCAATAGTTTTTTTTTTTTTTTTTTTTTTTTTTTTTATGGTGGTGGTGGGGAGATACTTTGACTTTCTGTGAATGAACATAAATACAAGCAAGTTCTTTTTAATGATGTTGCTTTTGTTCACAGATACTACACATGTGCTGTTTTTTAATTGTTGCATGCTTCAGTGCAAAAGAATTTCTTTACTAGTACTGCCACAAAATAAAATTTCTATGCATTTTAATATTGCCCAGCAAGCATATTTTCCAGTAGTACTAACTATTTCCTTACTGGGCTGCCTGAAATTTCATGGCATATACTAGAGCGCTTTTGAAATCCTTGACATCTGCCATTCGCAAAGCTTTTTGTATCTCAGGTTCCATAATGCCATCATTGAAGTATTGTAGGGACAGGATTTCCATTGTTTCTGATGGGCAGTCCAAAAAGGCGAGATGAGACATTCTTTCAGCTCCTGGAGTGTTTCTGTGTGCTTCTGTTAACACAATTCCAATTGAAGTCTGCTATAGTCTTTTAAACGCTTCTTGCCAGAGCGCAGCTCCAATGCACCGGATAGAGCTTCATAGTTTAGAGTACGATGGACTTTCTCCATTTGACAACTTGCACTGCACTTGATTTTATGACTTTTAATTCTGACAACTTTACCAAGGCTAAATTTTATTGGGCTGCCAGAAGTCTCATGGCAGATATCGCTACACACTGACGTAGGGGAAAAAGTTTAGTGTATGGTTTTCAGGCAGAGTTTGAAGGATATCCATTGACTTTGCTCTCAGATGAGTGGCAGGACTTACCACTTACCTTGAGAATCCCAATCATTTGCGTTCACCTCTATATAAACTGAGTCTTGTACATATGCCAGGAGGTCTTTCCATCCTATATGGATATCTTTAGAGAGGTACGAGAAGATATTATTAGGAATTTAAAGGCTCCGGAATTGTGTCCAGCTGTCGCAATGGATTTCTTTAAGCTGTCAACTTCCTTGGCTACAGCAGCAGAAACTCTGTCATCAGTTTGTTGTTCTCCAGTACGGCTCTAAAATGGAATCAGGTGTTGGGTGTGCTTGTATTATTTTACTAAATCTAAACCAAAAAAATCTCACTAAAAGCACGTCTTGCCAAAGAAAATAGCATTTTAAAATCTGAACTCTTAGCAATAAAATTAGCAATTGATTATTCAATAATTAACAACTTGAAGCAAATAAACGTATTTGCAGATAGTCAGTCAGCAATTCTAGTATTCCAAAATACTAAGCATAAATCTGAATTTATTCAACAAATTATCGAAAGTTCCTCGCAACATCTTCACCTATCTCCAAGAATCTCATGGATTAGAATCACAGGGATTGGCCAAAATCCTACCTAAAATTTCATCTTGGAAAAATTAAAACAAATATGTTAGAAAATGAATGTCAAAATAACGACACAGAAGACTGTATGAAATTGCTCCTCCTGTTAACGAGCAATGTACAATGGTAAACCAACTACATAAATTGCTTTCTCACAGGACATGGCCCATTTCCCACATACTTTCAACAAAGAAACACCTACTTCCGATCAATGCGTATGTTGGGATAGAGGGGACTCTAATCATTATATAAATGCCTGTCCCTTAAATGATCATTTCATATTAAATTACCTACCTCAAACGCCATGCTTTTCTTAAATTTGCAATCAAGAATACGCATTTCAGAAAGAAAATACCATGATGTACCTTTCAATCTAGAGGCGAAAATTACCAAATTAAAATTGCTAATTAAAAAATACAGCTTAGTTACCCAGTAATTCCAATAATTATAAACTCACAGATTAATTAAAATACTTCTATTATGAATTGCAAATAAATTTTACTATGACGAGTTATGAATATAAAAGAGTGTAAGTGAAAACTAAATAAAGCTCACATTATAATGAATTGTATAAACTCTAAAGAGCTTTATAAAATACTGTGATCTATTATGAATGAATCTATGAATACACCATGACAGACGACAAACAGACTATTATATATGAACTCTAAAGAGCTTTATGAAATACTAAGACCTATTATGAATGAATTTATGAATACACTATTACAAATGACAAATGGACTATTACGAACAATTACTATTGCGAACTGTTACAAATTTAATTATGAATTATTACGAACTATCATAACTATCGCGAATCGATCACAAAATATCGTGTACTGTAATGAATGAATTAACGTAGTTATACCATTATGAAATATAGTGAGCTTTTAAGATATTTTATATACCACTTATTATTACTGCACTATCATCACATTTCATATCACGCTATTCATTATATACTGTGTACTACTAATCAAAATTTATGAGACATTCTTTCAAATGTTTATGTATATGCTACCAAATTGTTACCAAATAGCTATATTTTCCTTCCATTACAAAATTTATACTACCAAAATTCTGGAAATGACTCCAAAGTTTGTAAGTACAAAGGCACTGACTGTAAACATTTATTCGTTTATTACATTCAAAATTAGTAAAAATGGAAGTGTAATAGGGCTACACCCATTTAATTATAGGAAACATTGTGTGCCCTATTACATTTCAATCTGTACTTGTTGTTTTACAGTAGAAACTCTTTCTTCGATTTGTTGTTGGACTGCAGAACTCTTTTTTTGATTTGTTGTTCCGACTGTTTAAACTCTTTTTGATTTCTGCAACATTATCTTCAACTGTGTATATTCTGCCTTCCATTACCTCGAATTCTGTTTCTGTTATGGTAGTAATTTTTCTTTTTAGTCCAAAGGGATTTGAATCCCGAAGGACTATTAGTTTCGTTTTGGCATTTTGCGTCGGACTCATAAATGTCGGTTCACTTTTCAAACTGTTGCCACAAAATGTTAGAGTCCTGCATTATATTTGAAGAAATTAAATAATGAAAAATCTGCATAAATGTATGTATATTTCTCGTATTGTGATAAAACAACGGTACATAGAGTCATCGAATTTTGAATAACGTAATCCTCCAACGAATATGAGCATGTGGAAGACCAAATTTGAAATTTGAAATTTGTTTTATGATCGATTTCCTATTTTTTAAAACATTGACGAATTTTTGATTAACAAACTCAAGGATTTCAAAGCGAGCAATGGCAACGTTATGCAGAAAAAACATTTTTATCTCCGGCGCGTGAGTTTTTGTATCGGAAATTCTAAAGATATGCTCATTTTAAAACTATTTTGCGATATTCCTGTTGAATTGAATTTTATGGTTTAAGTACGAAGAACATGATGTTTAACAAATAAAGATAACGCACAAAACGTTAAAAAAACGTAATTTAATTTGGACGTAATTTAAAATCTGAAACATTTCAGATTTTTTTTTTTTTTTTTTAATTTCTTCTTGACTGCTTCAATCTTTGCTTGGCCCGTCTGCATCTGTTCCTGAACTGATTTGATGGCTTCTTCCATTTTTCTTGAATCGCTTTCATCTCTTCTTGGCCCGATTCCATCAGTCTTAAACTTTTGCATCTCTCTTTTTTTTTTTTTTTAATTTAGTCGACGGCCCCTATGACGTTTTTATGATCTCTGTGACGTTTTTTAGTTGCTCTTGCTAGCAGCATTCAATCCCATTTCTGACATCAAAACTTGTTGTTTGCATACGCGTTTGTAATGGATTGAATGCGCACAGAACCGATGATAACTTGGTAAAATTGATTGTTCTCAAAAGAAACACTTAACAGTTCTGTAACTTTCCCCAGAAGTACTCGTACAGTTCTTGTCAGTATAACAGATCGCAAGCTGGTAATTATCGCTTCAAACTAGTAATAACGTTAAACACAGCGCAATGGAAAACGCATCCAAAAAGTGAAGCTCGCACGATCTCTCAATACTCCGAAGTATGCTCCTAACTAAAAGACTGAGAACTGATGCTCTCCGGGCTTATACAGTTTTCCTCCGGCCGCCGAGAAATTTCTATTATATCTAATCTTTCCACTTGTCGAAATTACTGGAAGACATAATAAGGTATAAGTGCCAGGTACGGTACACTTACATTATAGCATCAAATGGGGGGGGGCAGTTATTCAATTACAGTTATACACAGACCAGGCCAAAACGTCACCAAATGGTTGCAAAGTTTGGCGATAGAAATTAGTCGCCAAAACCCTGGCGAATTTAGCGTGCTGTTTACCTCAATGTTAAATAGACGCACCCCTGTAATCTTAATTTTCCGGCAGAGCTTCCTTCTCTTCGGACTTCTCACATTACATTGAATAATAGATACTACAATTTTACGTATAATTTCACTAAAATTATTTACATATATAAGAATTTCATAACAGTTTAGACTTTATAAATCTGAAAGCTCGGGGTTTCGCATAATGGTATTAGTTTTCTTTCTCTGACGTATATGATTTCACACAATTTAATAACATTATCAAACCGTTTCTACTATTTTTTCCTTCTGCTTATGAGTTATGTAATGAAATAATATAGTTTATTCAGTATCATAATTACATACTGGTTTATTCACTGAGCTTTAGTTTAGTAGACTCTCTTGTATCATACATTGCTTTCTTTCAAAATGTGCATTAAGAACTTTTCTGCTACCTTTACGATTACTATAATTCTCTTCAAGCAGCATTAGTAATATAGAATAATGGCAAACGTTATGATTTTCATTAAAACTTCTTTTCTCTTGTGCTTTTCTTGTGCGAAGTCAAGGAAACATGTTGGAACGAAATGTAGAAAATAAATTGTTGGCCATCCAAAATGCAAAACCATGAAAATCTAAACAGCATAAAACTTGCATCGTATGTATGCTGCTTTTAATTAAATCACTAGGTACAAATCATTACTATTCCAGCGCAAACGCGCACATCATTGGGGACTTCAACACTTCTCGTTTGCGTTGAAGGAAGGAACGTTTGCGTTTGGAATACTGTGTTGTCTTGTGAGATTTTATATGTATGCATACTGCTGTCTTCTGAGCCCACCATATTGCATTGTTACTCTTGCCCGCCCGTTCTCCAGGTCTATCGCCTATCGAACATCTCTGGTCAATGACTGGAAAACGCCTAGCCCGGCATGCCGCACCACGGGTACACCAGATGAACTTTAGTTACTATGGATGCACCATGGGCTTCCGTTTCCCAACAACACATCTAAAGTTTCTGTTATACTCAAAGCCGCAGCTATTGATTAACGTGGAGGCAACAGTGATTACTGATTTTCTTATCTTCCTCAATTCAAAGAAGGCTGTATTTCAAATCAGTTAACGTGGATACTATGTGTAATTGCTGAAATAAATTTCGCTTGATATTTCTTATCCTTCGTATTGCATTTTGGATGACCAACAGTGTATAGGCGTGAATAGCAATATGCATTTCCGAAATTTAAAAATGATTCTTTGTATTTCAGTAATTAGATATCATATTTAGAATTCCATTCAAATTTTCTTATCTTTGGTTATAAACTGCAGCTATCATTTTTAATATCTAGATTAATAAAATCCTTTCTGTATCAAGCAAATTTGGCAATATTTTTAAATAATTAATTTTATTTAATTACATTTTTGATTTCAATGAAGCAAATTTATTATGCATGATTAATGGAAATATTTTTATATTATTATTATTATATTTTAGTAGAATATTTTTAGCTTTAAAAACTTCAACTTCTGTTGATGTTTACGAAGCTAAAATTGAATTTAATAATTTAACTCCTGTTAACGATGTTAATATGTCCTGTTAATTTAACCTGGTTGATTTAACCTGTTAATATGTCAGTGTTTCCCCAGATTTGGCTGCATGTTTACTCAAACCTATGTCTATTAACTTGCAAGTCTTTCAGTAGATTGGGAGATAGTTCTTTTTTCGTGTTTTAAGCCATAATATTATCCTCAGTGACTCGAGTTTTAAAGCCACGAATTGCTATTAGTTTCAGAAAGGGTTGATATCCTTCAAGCAAAATGAGCTGTCTGAGTATTTGAATGATTTTCCCTCGTATATAAATAAGATCCATTTTTCTTTAGGAAGGTTTTTATGCAACCTTCTGTAGCTAAATATTCATTAAAGGCTTCAATGATATTAATCTGAGCATCATTATACGAGTATTAATATCTGAGTCAACATCTCCGGTTTTTGATTCAGATATGCCTTCCTTATTGTTTCAACATTTGGAACCCACGGGATGAGAATAAATTAATTCAAAGAGAAGCAGATTATGCGAACTGAATCTAATGAAAGTGCTGAAAACGCCAGAAGAAAAAAAAAAAAAAATCTGTTCAGAGACTTAATTGTATTCTTTTTTTTAAAGCTCAGCTGTACAGTAGCACCTTATTTCAATAATCTAGAATAAAGAAATGCTGTTGACATGTCTTCTAGTATCAAATATTAGCAAAAATGGAAAATTGCATATTTCAGATGTTTTATACATGTAATTGGAGACGGTCAAAGCATAAAAACTGTATTTCCAAATGTGGATACTGTAGCATCACAGCGACTAGAAGGATCACATAAAAACTGGACGCTTAGACTCTGAGCTTAAAGTGCTGTTTCCATCGCTTTGTATTTTTATGTTTTGTTTTTCTATGAGAGATTTTTGGGACTTCTCCTTGCTTTATAATTTTCGCATGCAGAATCTTTATTTCAAAGCGCTCTGCAAAAAGCTTTCGGACAACACTTCTAGCATTATTAGTGGATTTGCAGTAATCGTATTATACACTTCAGCAACAATATCAAAAGGAACACGTGGTTGTCCAGATCACGGTTTATCACATGTGCACCCAGTTTCTTCAGATGTTTTTACCAAATTACGTACGGAACATGGGCCTCGTCTTTGCTTTTTGATTTCGCTAATAACCTCGCGCTGCTTTGGCAACATTTTCCCCTGTTTAGGTAAAACAGCTTTATCAATTTAACTGCTTGTTTTCCTGTAAGCTTCATCTTGCTAGCACGTTCGAACACATGATTGAAGAAATTATCTTCTCACACTGCTTATTAAAAGTTTTTTTACTAGTAATGGTTTGCACATTGTATTCTGTGATTGTGTTTCTGCTGTCTATCCCTATGAACTGTGCAAGTGCACCAGTGCACCTCTTCTCTGTGTTGTCAATGCTCTTTACAAATTTTTTTCGAGGGCAATTTTCGTGTATTATTCCTAAGCCATTTATGGTTTTTCAGTACGCTAATCAATTTGCTCAGGAATTATGTATTTCTGCTCAGGTGTTGCTTTTCGAAAATTTTTAAATGTTTTCACTGTAACCGTAAGAGTTCTGCTGTTTTAAATCATCGCAATCTTGAGCGCATAACTTCAAATAACACTATCTGAAATTTAATTTCGATTTGTTGAGCGGATAGCTTGCTAGGGGTTCATATATTTTCATATCACATGGGGGGGGGAAAGCCAAACATGCAGCCAGGCCGTTCACATAGACTCGAACTCCACACACACACACATCCACCCGCGCAAAGATAAATGTGCACATACGTATGCACTTTCTTCGTTTAAAGTTGTTTTCGGGCATTAATTTTGGGATGCATTTTTCTTTTTGTATTTTACATATATCATTAATGATTTTTTTCTCGTGCATATCTCTTAATTATTAAATTACGAAAATCAATTTTTGTTGTTCACTTTTGCTTTTATCGCTCAAGAAAAAGTAGTTTTCACGGGAGGAAAAAGTACGTAGTTTAAAAATTTTTTTAAAATATACTATGTTTTCTGTGTTAATAAATTGTTAGCTCTTATCTAATGAACATTCGATAAATAGAGTGCGATCAATCGAAGCAAATCAAAGCATATTCAATAATAGTTTATTTAGTTTCACAGAGTTAAAGAATTTAATTCAAGCACACATTAATTGCATGAATCATTTAAATATATATACTAATTTGCGATCATAAGCCCAATTATCCTTTTCTTAGAAACATTACTAATAAAATAATTTCTGAAGTGCATTTCCTGACTTCAAAAGGCAGGAAGAATTTAATATAGGAAACATGTGTTACAAGCATTATATGATGGGGAAATAATTTATGGACTTAATCATTTTCTGTGCATTCTATAAAAGTCTCATTGATAGTCTATGCAAGTATATAGCAAATATAGCATTTCAGTTTTTTTAGCTATTTTGCATTTTTCAAATTTTACTTTTTAATGATGGAAAAAAAAATTGGTGAAGCTTAGTTACCAAATTATTTATTAGCTGAACTTTTTTTTTTTTTTTTTGATAATGTGATTATCGTGTTTAAAAATATTCTTCTTTACATTCGGTAATAACTTGAACTTCAAGATCTTCTTGAGTTATAGATCCCCTTTTCTCGAGCCTATGTATTCTTTGTTTGAGGTTATTCTGTGAAGCAACAAATTCTGCTAACAATCTTGCTAATCTCGTCTGCAAAACTTCAATAGATTCTTCTAATCTCTGTACTCTGTCTTTAACTGCTTCTTCTTCCACTTCTGCAGCCTTTATAGCTTCTTCATCTAATAATCCGTCTTTTATGAGAATCTGTTTGCCTCGTTCGATCAGCAGCTTCTGAGCTTCTGGATATTCTTCTAGTACCTTCAAATGGTGGGGGAAAAAAGATTTAATGTAAATTAAAAAAGATTTCCTATCTTTGTTTTGAAACAAATGTCTATCAAAAACGTTATGTAAAAATAAATTAATTAATTGCAAGGAAGATATATTTTTATACCAGTGACCTGTATTTATATCCCTATTATTATTTCGTTGTAGTTACGTTAATAAGAATGTTAAATCAGTTTACTGTATCCTGTAGTCTATTCCATGTCATTGCATAAATCTGATAATTTATTTGCTTATCACAAGCCTTATCATAAGTACTCAAGATGGCAAGAGGGCTGTCCATTTCTGATAGATTCGGATTGCAGTTAGGACGGAAGCATGACCCAGAATGGTTTGGTGCAGAGGTGGTGGAGAGGGGCTATTTCAAAATTATTTTAGGTATTTTTTTGTATCAACATTAACCACAAATAGCCGAGATAGTGACATATTTTAAACCATGCTTGGATTACAGCTTGGATAGAGAGTAGCAGTGGCCAATATTGGTGCACAGATGGAAGCAGTGTCAGAAACGGGTAATCGTGTCATCGTCTCAGCTATTCATGGTTATTCTTGTGACAGTCAAATAGTTTGTAAGAATTATGACACGATATAGAATGACACGAATTATGACATCAATAAGACTTCTGGGCTTATGCCAGTGGATATAAGTTGATATAACAATTTGGATATAATTGTAGAACAGCAAAAAATAAAAGAATATATAGGGATAGATAACATCGATCAAGTATTGTATATTTGGAGGGGTTAAATGTTTAAAAGTGAAATAATTCTACATGGAATTACTTCTATATAAGGCTGTAATTCTAGCAGACTAATAAAGAAACATTTCTGTTAACTATCTGGATATTTTCATTGTAATACTTTTCGCCGGGGAGGCCTCAATTCGAAAACGAATTTCTTCTGCTTGATCAAAATTTGGAGAAATATTCATTGCAACATAAAAAACACAAGTTCAGCAATATAGGAAAAGCCATACTTCATATTAGATGTTTGGAATTTATTTGTAGAAAATCTGCACGTGTTTTAATCAAGTGCACACATTAAACGAGAAGATGGCAATTGTAAATTTTTGAGATACATGCCAAAGAAACCAGACAAACTTTGCATGAAATTTTTATCGGCTCAAGTTGTCTATTTTAAATCATTCAGTAATTGTATTCCCATACCTGGAGAAAGATGATTTTAAACACAATCTTCTAAATGAGAAAGAAATTTCATATTTTTGTTTAGTGAATTCCCCCTGCAACATAGGATGAAAAATAATAACCCTAAATTTTGTACAGAATCTCAAGAAAAAAAGATTATCCTTTATTACATTGTATTCTGCAATAGAAATGTCTCATAAAGAAAAGAAAACTACTGGAATAGTGTAATTTTAAAAATTCGAAAAAACTTAGCGATTATATTCATCAAAGTTTTTGCCTCCCTACCTCTCTCGCTTCTCTGTTCCCCCCCTAATATTTGCTTAGAAGTAAAATTAGAACGCAGTTTATTCAAGCAAGTTCTTTTTTATTATTTCTTTATTTTTTATTTTACCGACCAAACTATAGCTCGCCTTCCATACTCTTCCAGCTTAAGTCACGCCACAATTTTCCAAAATCTTTTTCGTGCTATCTTTTACTGACTTGAAAAGAAAAAGCAGTTTTGCACAAAATTCCTTGATATTTATGTAGTTTCAATATTTAGCGTCTAAAGCGGCTTTTGAAATCCGAATTTGCATTTACGTAGAGTTAAGGGAGCAAAAATTATCCAGCTGATTATTTAAACAATAAATTAATTTAAACTTTCGCCGCTTAACTATGCACGTAGGAGAAAAGGACCTAGCGGTTCCAAAACGGGTGATGAGATGAATTATTCTTTTCGAGAACATATAAGTTGCAGTGTCATATAAATCCTTAATTTAAAGCAATCTCTCTCCCCCCCCAAAAAAGATTAATATACAAAAACTTGCTTATTCACATAATAATACCAGTACAGGAAAGAATATAAAGCCTCTAGACAAAGCACCCGACCGAGGTGTGATCAGTAGAGCTGGACGATCCGTTGTGGAACTAATTCAAAGAACCGATTCCCTTTTCTGAGCGAATTTGCTCCGATTCCAGAAAACGGAATTATAGTTGTTTTACAGTTCACGGATTGCTTTTGCTGGAAGCGTGGCAGGAATATAGATCTGTAATTTGATTCATGAATAAACAGCAGAAATCTTATTGCAAGCGTGTCAGAAAAGTTCGATTCTCATTTTAGGGGCGAAAACATTATTATTCCTCCCATGTTAAAAGCCAAGTTTAATTTTTATCATTTCCTAACTTTTTGAAAAAACTTTGTTCTTTTTATTACTAGTTCTATGTAGAAAGGAGGTTTATAGAAATCTCAAAACTACAGTTGAAAAAACAGTTCAGGGAGTTAAGTGTTTAATAGAACCGATTTTTCCGATAACACGGCATGTTCGGTTCTTTTCGCTCTTCTCTCCAACCTCGCTAATAGGTACCGATTTCACTGCTCACTCGATTCTTTCCGCTCTTCGCTCCATTTTCGCTAAACGCTATTTCTTCACCCTTTGTTACCGATCTTTTTCATCAAGGTTAGTGAGCGGTGAGTCATAAAACGAACCAATTCATTTCATTGAGCGAACGGTTTTGATCTGATTCCATAAAAGAACGGTTTTGCACATCTCTAGTGAGCAGTAGGGGAATTTGTGCCAACTCGACGGAATATATTTTGACATATGGTTTGTTTTATTTGTTTATGGCAAAGCACTCGAGAGCTCTCTGCCTAAGGGGAGGGGATTCTAAGGGAAACTAACTCTTATACATGTTACACCATGGAGGTAGGAAAGGGAGGAGGGGCCATTCCGCGCTAGAAGTGAAGCACTGCTTTGTAGCTTGGGTCACCAGACGGGGTGTTCTTTGTTTACATTCAGAAGCTCGCTTGACAAGATTCTGATAGTATTTCGACACACGACAGTTCCATAGAAATCGAAAAAGGGACACTCTCGCATGAAAGAAACATTCATAGTGTGATGGATAATAGCAATTTGTATAGTTTACTGACATTTACGCAAAAATCACATCTTGGTTATTTTTCGATAACTAACAACAGCGATTTTGATTATGAATTTGTTTTATAAAATTCTAAGCTGTTGCACTACAAAAATATAGATTTTAAGAAAATTGTTAAAAGAGATCTGCCAAAATTTATTTTCTAGAAGATTTGAAAAGTTTGAAACTTGATGGCTAAATGTAAATATAAAATTATGTATGTTAAAATATTTGTAATTAGGCACATAGGTCAGATTAAGTTTTTATTAAATAGAGTAACGCATGCAAGGGCTATCTGCCTAAAGAGAGAGATGCCATCGTGGAGGAATTTTGAAGAGAAACTGACCTTTGAGTGGGTATTAAAAGTAATACTTATAATTTTCATTCAAATTATATTCATATATATTTTTTATGTGAAACTTTCGGGTGTATGCTAAATTAGTGTAAATTACTTTACACGAAAAATATAGTGAATGCACAGAAATTAAAGATTTGCACATGCCGGAAATGATAAATAGGAAATATGTATGGGTATTTATGCATGTGCTTGCAAAAAGCATGTATCTGCCTTTGACAAGATACTTAAATATTCATTAAATTATTTATAAATGTATTTGAAATGAAGAATCTATTCACTTATAAACAACTGTGAAAGTACTGTGAAGAAATCTAATGATTAAATGTATCTAATTTATAATGATTATAAATGTTATCTAAATATATAATAACCTTAATATTGAATTGTAAACATAAATTGAAATCCTGTTGACAAATACGTTATAAAACTATTTAAGCAAGAATTGTTCGTATTGGAAAGCAATCTGTTAAAAGGTATTGTAAAGCAAATGCTATGAGATGCGCACTTAAGAACGTAATAAAGAGTTTTGGAATATGTATTGTTGAAATGAAGGGTAAAAAAAAAAAAAAAAAAAAAAATCTGATAAGTATAATTAAAAGAATTATTCCCTTTACATTTTATAATAATTCAGTTACAAGTTTTAAATAATACTTAAAAAAAAAAAAAAAAACTTATTTTATTCCCTTTCAGAAATGTTCAGAGAAATTCAAATACTATTTAATATCTATTTAATTATTAGGAATTAGCGAAATACTTATTTAAAGTATTTCGCTAATTCCTAATAATTCTCTAATTTAAAATGAACCGAATAGAGCATTAATTATAAATTGACTTACATTTTTCGATTTAAAAGAAGCCAAAAAAATCATGTCATATTTAAGAAAGTATTTTAGGAAGAAGCTCTATAAATAGAAAAGAAATAATGCATAATTTTAATATTAATAATACAATAAACTTTGATCTTAATTTTTGTACCCTAACCGAATAAAATCGAATTACTTTAATTTTTTTTTCTAATGTAATTAACGAAAACTTGTGAAAATATTTCATTCAAACTAAACCATTCTGAGAAAACTGTCCTGTGAAAAGTATAGCATTTAATTCCGTTCAGAATGAAATGTTGTTTAAAAATATGTTGTTTTCACATACTTAGGACTCTGAAGTGTTGTAGAAAAAGAAAATATATACATTTATATGTATATTTGCGACGTAATTACAAAATATTTACACTCGAACGCGTCAAATCCCATAGAACTCAATGGTAAATGACCCAATGTTTTGGTCACCACGTAGGGATCGCCGGTGCTTCAGAGCAGGGTACGGAGAAACTTGTTTAGGGCGACTCCATCTTACTTCCTATCCTCCATGTGTTACACATGGGGAAAATAACGAAAATGCCCATGTAGCCAGTCCGTTCGCCGGGATTTGTACCCCAGACCGAACTATCAGTGTTCAGCGACTTAACCGCTGGTGAGCCTTACTACACATGGAGAACTACTTATATGATCAATTATAATACACATTTGCAACACATCAGTATTGCGCATAATACTTAATGCAATGTAACATATATAATATGTAATATAAATTTTAATATTTATTAAATATGTGTACAAATAATATTTGACAATGCGGGCAGGAAGAGATAGCCCTTATTAAAACAGTAATATCTTGCTTTGATGTATTTTGCTTTAAAAAAGAATATTATTTTGCCTCTTTGCTTTGATAATAATCTAACTGTACGTGTTAAATATTTGCAATATTAAAATTTATAATGTAGGCATAAAAGTTCAGAAATTTAATCTTACCTCCCACAAATCCTCTTTGGACAAGCAAAAGAGATCGGAATATCCAACACTTCTGACATTCGCTGTCCTGCGGTTGCCAGTTTTCACCCCTGAAATATTCAGTAGGCTAAGTTCTCCAAACACACTTCCGTCACAAAGCGTCACGAATACCGTTTTGCCATCATCTGCTACTACGTTCAGTCTTCCTCTTTTGACAATATACATCTCTTTACCCACGTCTCCTATAAGAAAAAAAAAAAAAAAAATCAAAGACATGGTTATATAAATTTTTCTACAACGAATGACTTGTACGAAAACTGCCAAACTTTCAACAAAATTATAGAAGAAAAAATATGAAGGTTTAAGCTCTGAAATATTTTTAGCGATCTAGTCTCAAAATTAGTCCTGTTTTGTGCTTTTTTAGTGCCAATTTTATTTGTTTAATTAATATTAGAAATTTGAATTCGTTAGTATTAGAAATGCTAATTAACAGCCTGTCTGTCGGCTGAATAATTTCTATAATTTCTTCACTATTGAGCGTATGCTATTGCATTTTTGCTATTTATAAGTTTATTTTGGGCGATTATTTTAAGTTCTTAGCTGTTAAAATAGATGTTGTTCTTCTCTGTCATTTTGAGTGGACTTACTTCCACAAATAAGAGCTATTATAATTTGAATTGTCTTTCTCTTGTCAGTAATTTTCGTCACGAAATTTTCTGTCAATTAATCCGAATCCCTTTAATTTTCACTTTTCACCTATTATTTCGAATGGGTTCTAATAAGAAGACATTACTTTTAAGAATTAAAAACTTATGCTACTAAAGTATCACATTCTTGTTAGTTTTATATTGTAATATTTAATATAATGTATCAGTTTATAAGATTTTAAGTTATAAAATCTTATAAACTAATACATTGTATTAAATATTACAGAGTTTCGCAGGCAGTTTGTAGACTGCAAAGTCAAATTTAACTAACTTTTCGAGATAGTAATACGAAGCGAATGATTGTTTAGAACTGGCGGGAGACTGCAAGAGACAGAAAGCCTTTGACTTGTTAGTTTTAAAATGACAAAAAGTTTGCTGTAATACTGTTTTGAACTGCTTTTATTTAGATCTTGCTAGTAATACAGGATCTTGAATGCTGAAATTTTTGCTTGATTTTATACGATACTCAAGGTGTAGATATTTATTCACCATTTTAGTTTTCTACTTAAAATTAGATTACCTTTTTTTTTTCATTCTAGTGATAATGGGGAATTTATATTTAAGCTTTACTACCGAATTGCTATTTAATTTATTTTTTTTCCCATCCTGCCTCCTTTCGTCACGAAGTTCGCTCATTTCAGAATTTATGTACATTTTTAAGTGGCAAGCAGTTTTACTACAAAATGTAGAATTTTACGGATAGAGTGTGAGGGAATCTATGTTAGCTTGCTATGCCGACGATATTGCGGTCGCCTTTAGTTCTATCCAACCCAGTAATGCCATCTCCAAACCCCAGGATTTTGCTTTAGGTATAGAGCACTGGTGCAGAAAATGGAGGATCAGTATGACTGGCTTAAAAGTCTAAGCTCCTATTAGAAAGGAAACAGAAGATTCGGAAAACAGCATTGAGCAACTTCTACTTATTCGAGGAAATTATGAATTGTGTAAATAGTGTAAATTATAGAGGGGATATAAATTAAGCAAAGGCTCACATGGACTTGTTATATTAAGCACGCCGCAGGAAAAGTCTGTGGTATGGCAGAACAAATTTCAGTACTCCTAGTAAATTGCTATGGACTGTCTCTCAACAAAATGAGAAGGATAAACCTCCGCATTAGAAGGCCAATTCTGTGCTACGCAACTTCAGCCTGAGCGTCAGCCTCAGAAGCAGACTTCCACAAACTTTGAGTACTGCAGAATAAGATACTGAGAACTGTTAAATGCTCATTACCTGGTAAGAAACAAATTGATCCATGACAACTTGAAAATCGACTTTAAATTGGACCACATTACTAAACTTAATAAGCGTTTCTTCAAAACTGGGCTAAGCTGTGATACTGCGCATTTTTCAGAAGTTCTTAGCTACCAGATCATTCCAGAAGGCCGTTATAGCGAGAAATCTGCGTACTGAAAAAGACAGCAGTCAACTGAATTTAGTTAAAAAAAGGAAGAAAAATAAGATAACTGAAACTACAGTACTAGTTCGCAGAGAGCAGTGATTACTGTTAAGAAAATCAGATTCAAAAGATATTATTCCAAGTTCTAAGGTATAACTAGCAAAATTTGTCCTGACTATTACTTTTTAGTTCTGCATACACATATACTTTTAATGGAAATGAAAGCCTGACTATATAAAACTGCTATAGAAAATCAGATAAGGCATTAAAAGATTTGTTTTTTTTTTTCCTTTTGAAACAGGTTAAAAACTAATAACGTTATTTATAAATTAAATTTGATAGCATTTTAAGTATTCTACTGCATTCAAAAGTATGTAAACTTTAACATACTTTTTAATGCAGTAATTCATTTTGGCAATCGGAGTCAAAGTCTTCGAGAAAACGTACTAAATCTTACCAAACGCCTCTTAAAACTTAAAATAATACTTAAGATGATATGATAAAAATGATTAATATCATAAAAATATATTTTGGATAAAGATATCTTATGCAATATGATTTCATCTCTCAAAACTGAAAAGAGTGAGAGCACACTAGAAGATAATAATGTGGTGATAGTGATGATGGTGCGTTGAGCTCGGTTGGCCGAAAGTTAATAGTTAGATCTACAAGGCTTACAATGTAAGGCAGATTTTTGTATTTAATTGTCATTTGTATACATTAGGTCACTAGAAAAAGCGTATTAGTTCAAATAAATATCGGATTCGAAAGTTTAGTCGAAATTTTAGAGAGGTATAAGGTATTTCTCCCGCCTTCTTGGTATGCCTTCGTTGTGTGGTGGTTTGCACGCTGGGCGCGTATTCCAGAGGTCCACGGTTCGATTCCTGACGAAGGCGTTGCTAATTTTTCATCTTGCCTGCTTTCGAAAAATCCTAATATCTCTACAGAGGATATGTTGGAATTTGAAAGTGACATTGTGGACTCAACGGTTATGAACTAAACGAAGTTAATGAAAAATCTGAGAAAAAACTAAAATCGAAAATGAATACGAAACTCGTAATTTCTCATAAAGGATATGGTCAAAAAATTCATTCTGCCTGATGAACTTCGGATTTAGATTCTCAAAGAAGGAGAGTAAAGGCATTTCGTAAGAGCTTTCAGATTACGACTTTGGATGATGCGTGAGATTGAAGAGAAAACTTATTTATAAGCGTGGGTTGGCTAAATATAAGATGAATATTAAGAAAGCGAAAAGAAGGTATAAAATAAATGGTGGTAAGACCCGCTAGCAAAATAAAAATTACTATATTTTAAAGTAAACACATACAATATGCATGAAAATTGATAGTTTGGTTAAATGCGTTTTACAATTATCTGTGATCTGCTTCCCTAGCATTAGCCCATATAACACTGTAACTAAAAATTATTATTTACACACTGTAACTAAAAATTATTATTTAAAGCAAAATTCAATTTAAGTAACAGAGGCTAAATAAAATTCTTTACATTTTGCTGCAGCGGTAACGCTAACCGCTAACGCTAGAGGGCGCTGAGACGTGCTGAGAGCGCCATCGAGTGTGTGCGGAGACTCGATGGAAGTTTCTCGATGGATAATGTGCGATTTCTGATATTCAGATGTTATTATATTTAATTAAATCAATGTATATTTTATTGATTGGTGATTATTGATTTTGATTTATCGATATGAGATGTGATATGTTTTGTTGAACCACCACACTTTCGACAAACTTGGATTACCACTGAATCTCAAAACCACCGATGCGCATTTGGTGCGTCTACGCCAAAAACCAGGTAAGAGAATCTTTATTGAATTATTGAAACTGAATTATACCTGGATAGAAATTAAATATGGCTGAAAATCTGTGAAAGTTGAAGAAGAAACGCAGTTCCGTGCGTTCGATGTTGACGAAATTAATTAACAAAATAGAAGTTGCTATCAACAACGAAAACGAAACAGTTGATCAGTTGGAAGCATTTTTGGAACAATTAATCGGAAAAGAAACTGATTTAAATTCTTTAAATGTTGAAAGTGAAAATCTTTTGAGCGTCGAAACAATATCTGAAGATATAGAAGCTTCAGAAGAAATAAAAGAAAAAATAATTTTTTGAAAATCGAAACTTCATTCTAAAATAAAGAAATTAAATTCTGATTCTATCCAAGTTGATACAGTTTCACAAAACATTCAGTTGATTAATTATGAAACTGAAAATATAAATATAAAATTGCCTAAATTACATATTAGTAAATATTATGGTAATTATTCTGGTTGGTTAGATTTTTACAATTTATTTGAAAGCTCTGTTCATAATAATCCTAACTTAAGCAAAGTTGATAAATTTAATTATTTGAAATCCTATCTCGGTGGAACCGCGGCAGCATGTATTAGTGGATTTGTTTTAAGTGATGAAAATTATGATAAAGCTCTTGATTTATTGAAAGAAAGGTTCGAAAATAAAAACATTTTGATTAACACTCATTTGAGTGTTTTGCTGAATTTAACTCCGGTTAAAAATCCTAACGATGTTATAGGTTTACGAAATTTATATGATAACGCGGAAACGCAGATCAGAAGCTTAGATTCTTTAGGAATTACACGTGAATCATATGCAAATCTATTGACACCAATTTTAATGAAATTAATTCCTTCAGAATTCGTTTTAGAATTTAATCGCATTCAAGGCGACAAAGAATTTGACTTAAAAACTCTTTTGCAATTCATTAGTAAAGAAATTCGAAGCCGCGAGAGATCCTTTCCAATAAATAATTATAAACCATCGAATCAATGAGTGCACTTATGTTCCTTGCAAGAGAAAATAAAAAATAAAAATTCTACTTCCGTTAGACATAACTCTTCAAGACCTCCGCATAAGAGGGAGAATTCTTTCCCCTCCCCACACACGCATGAATTCCTGGCGTCAGTCGAAAATGTAATGTGTTTATTTTGTAGCAAAGGTCATAAATCAGAATAATGCTCTACATTTAATGCAAATGAACGGAGAGATATATTGAAGCAACGAGGTCAATGTTTTCGTTGTTTGACCCCAAACCATCGAGTAAAAGAATGTTTAAAAAAGGATTTGTGTCCCATCTGCAACAAACCTCACCATGTTTCAATTTGTTTCCGAAATCAAAATAATCCACACATTATTTCTCCAAAGGTAGAAACCGATAATGTCGTATTGGCGAATATCGTATCCGCAAAAAGGAATATTATGTTACAAACATGTTCAACCTTAATTGATAATGGAAAAGAGCAGGAAATTGTTAGAATTTTCCTGGACAATGGTTCACACCGCTCCTTTGTTTTATCAGCTATTTCCAAATGATTTAACTTTCCAGTTGTTAGAAAGGAAAGCCTTTCCATTTGCACATTTGGTGCTAAGGAAACGGAAACAAAATCATTTAATGTATTTAAACTTAAATTAAAGAATAGAGAAGATCCAAATTTATGCATAGAAATTGAAGCACTGGAGACAGAACATATTTCGGGTACACATTTACCGACTCCGGATAAAAATATTGAGACGTTTAAAAAATGCACAACTAGCGGACTGTTATGAATTTAACAATAAAGAAATATCAATACTAATAGGTGCAGATTACTATTAGATATTGTGACTGGTCGAATTACACGCCTAAGCAAAACCCTCGTTGCAGTTGAAACAATATTTGGGTGGTGTTTGCAAGGCCGAAACACGAACTTAAATGAAACGTTTGCAATGAGTGTTATGGTAAACGAATCTAATATTTCCGATCAACTCAAGGAATTTTGGGATTTAGAGAATTTGGGTATCGAGGCAGAAGTAGCTGACATAGAACCCACTGAGAAAGATATAATGAGTGAATTTGAATCCGGAATTACATATCAAAATAAGCGATACAAAGTGAAACTGTCCTGGAAACCAAATATGAAGACATTAGAAAATAACGAGCAGATAGCAATGAAAAGATTTTTGAGATTGAAATCATCTTTTAAAAATGACCCGTCCTCATTTTGTGAATATAACACTGTTCTAAAGAATTATCTTTCGGAGAATATTATTGAACGTCCCAGTTGATGAAGTAAATTTACGCCAAAATACATTTTATCTACCTCATCGAGCTATAATATGTACGGATAAGACTACAAGTAAATTACGCATTGTGTTTGATGCTTCGGCGCATGCAAAAGGTCAATTGTCTTTGAACGATTGCTTATACACGGGACTTAATTTTATGCCTAACCTATTTCGTCTTTTGATCAGATTTAGAACGAATCCGATAGCATTTGTTGCAGACATTAAGATGGCTTTTCTCCAGATTGAAATAGATGAAAATGAACGGAACTACACCAGATTCTTCTGGGAAGAAGATCCAGGAACTGATGATGAAAACAAGAAATTGGAAATGTTTCGAATGACAAGGGTGTTATTTGGGGTGAGATCTAGCCCGTTCCTCCTTGCAGCCACAATCAAACATCACTTGAAAAGATAAGTAGATATATTTCCTCTGACTTCAAAGCAGCTTAATTAATCATTGTACGTCGACGATTTTATATGTGGACAAATCACTGTTCAACAGGCTCTAAAGACTTGTAAAGAGAGTGTAGACATTCTAAAAGAGGCAAGCATGGACCTTCGAAAGTGGAGAACCATTTCTCCTGAGCTAAGTAAATAATTAAAACTTCAATGTAGATCAGGGTGAAGAGTCTTTAGATACAAAATTGATAGCTTCAAAAGTATTGGGAATTGATTGGGATGAACAAACTGACACGTTTATTTCGATACCAGAAATATGGAAATATTTCTTTTAAAAAGAACTAACACAAAAGACACTCCAAGCAGTAGGTTGACTTTTCGATCCAGTAGGTTTTATAGGACCGTATACTATTAGAGTTAAGTACTTGATACAAGAAATTTGGTGTTTAGGATTAGACTGGGATGAAAAATTGCCCAAACAGTTAGAAATTGCTTGGAATAAATGGTGCGATGAGATCCAAGATGTAAAGGAAATAATTATTCCCCGATATTATTTTCAAAATTCTTTGCCCAGTCATGCAATCACTGTTCAATTACACTGTTTTTCAGATGCATCTAAGAAAGCTTATGGTACTGTTGCGTACTTACGCATAGAATTAAAGAGTGGAAATATCATTTCTAGGTTTATAGCATCAAAGAGCAGGGTAGCTCCGTTAAAAACCCTTTCGATTACTAGATTGGAACTCATGGGTGCACTTTTTTCTTCAAGATTGAGCAATAAAATTGTAACTGCACTAAGTTTTCCAGTTAGTCGATATTTTTGGACGGATTCCTCAATAGCTTATTACTGGATCAAAGGTGATCCAAATAGACATAAGGTGTTCGTGAAGAATAGAATAAAAGAAATACAAAAATACAGCAATCCAGAAGATTGGCATCATTGTATAGGAAAGAATAATCCCGCTGATTTGATTTCTAGGGGTTTATCTTTAAGCGAGCTCAAGAATAATCAGCTCTGGTGGCATGGACCCTGTTGGTTGACAATGAATAATACAGCATGACCATTGTCCTTAGAATCAATGGAAGAAAGCGAAGTAGATGTCGATAAGTTAGAGTTTAAGAAGTCAGTTGTTGTAAATGCAACTGTTGAAAATAGCCAAAATGAAAACGATTTGATCACAAGATATTCCTCATTCAGTAAATTAATTAGGGTAACTGCTTTATGTCTGAGATTTATAAATAACTGTAAAGCAAAACCAGAGTTGAGAACAGACTTCATATGTGCTTCTGAGTTAAGACATGTTACTGAAGTTTTAGTAAAACTCGTACAGTCAACTGAATTTCAAAGAGAAATAAAGTGCTTGAAAAACGGACAGTCTATTCCAAAAAATAGTAAAATATCATCTCTGAACGTATTTCTTGACAAAAATAAAGTACTTAGAGTAGGAGGAAGACTGGAGTATTCTGAGTTTTCTGAATTTCAGAAACATCAGATACTCTTGCCAAAGGCTCACCATTTCACAAATTTAGTTATTGAATATTATCATAGAAAATTCTTACATTCTGGCGTACAGACTACATTATCTTTAATAAGACAGTCATATTGGACACCGTCTGGTCAAGATCGAGTTAGAAGAGTAATAAATAAGTGCATCACTTGCTTTAGAACGAAGAATCAAAAGGTACGCCAGATGATGGGTAATCTACCTAGGGACAGAGTCGTGCCTCCTAGACCTTTCGAGAAGGTCGGATTGGATTTCGCAGGACCTATAATCACGAAACCTAATTTAAAAAGGTCAAAGGTGACATTAAAGTCTTATATTGCATTATTTATCTGTTTTTGCACTAAAGCAGTGCATTTAGAAGTCGTTTCTGAGTTAACAACAGACGCTTTTCTAGCCTGTTTACGACGATTTATTGCCAGAAGATCCAAACCAGCCGTTATCTGGAGCGATAACGCCACGAATTTCAAAGGTGCAAGAAATATTCTTAACGCATATAATGATATTTGCAAATCTAACCCAATTCAAGGATTTAGTGCAGAAGAAGGCATCCAATGGAAATTTATCCCACCAGCTTCTCCTCACTTTGGCGGACTGTGGGAAGCAAACATAAAATCAGTGAAACGGATTTTGTTAAGGGTAGCAAAATCAGCTATCATGAATTTTGAAGTGTTAACTACTTTAGTTACTCAGATAGAAGCAGTTCTGAATTCTCGTCCATTATCACCGCTTTCTTCCGATCCGAATGACATAACAGCCTTTAACTCCGGGACATTTTTTAACAGGAAGTGCTATGTTATCCTTTCCTGAACCACATACTGCTTCGGATTCTCTTTCTTTTCATTCCAGGTGGGAACTAGTTCAAAGACTCCAAGCTACATTTTGGAAGCGGTGGCATTCCGAGTATCTAAATCAACTACAGAATCGAGCCAAATGGAGCAGTTCGCAGCCAAACATGCAGATTGGTCAACTAGTACTGCTGAAGGACTCCAACCCCAATCTTTTGCATTGGCCATTGGGTTGCATCCAACAAGTGTATCGTGTTGCTGATGGTCTGGTCAGAGTAGCTGAAGTTAAAACCTCTACGGGTGCTCTTCGGCGAGCCATCAACAAAATTATTCCTCTACCATTTAAAGACTAAATGAACTTGAAAAACTTTTATTTTATACTTATTTATATTTAATAGTTTACCAATTTAATATTTAGTTTAGTGTAATTTTAGTGACTTTTAGTGACTTTAATTTTAGTGACAAAATTTATTTGAATATCTGGAAATTGAAATGTAAACTCCATGGGAGATTAAGCGGGGAGAATGGTAAGACCCGCCTAACGCTAGAGGGCGCTCGCTGAGAGCGCCATTGAGTGTGTGCTGAGACTCGATGGAAGTTGCTCGATGGATGTTGTGCGATTTCTTATTATATTTAATTAAATCAATTTATATTTTATTGATTGGTGATTATTGATTTTGATTTATTGATATGAGATGTGATATGTTTTGCTGAACCACCACACTTTCGACAAACTTGGATTACCACTGAATCTCAAAACCACCGATGCGTAAATGGCTTTTTGCTTAATACTGAAAATTATGATAAGAACTATAGAATAGCGAAAAATAAGATGAGAAAGATATTGCTTTTACAAAGAAATAACGAAGACGATTACTGAACCATTTCAGAAATCTATAATGAGATGTTGGATGATTTATACTACTGAAGATACTGGTCACTACTGAAGATACTGGACCCTACTGAAGATACTGGTCATGACATAGATGAGTTCATGGTTTTTGAAAGCCATTTTCTTACTATGAAGTATTCGAAGACATCCATAGTTTAAGAAATAAATGTACCCGCAGACTCGACGGGATTGGGGCCTTATTGATAAAACAATTATCTGAAGACTACCCCTATGTTTTTATTATTTTGTATAATCAATGTTTACGTTATGCCCTTTTCCCAAAAACGTGGAAAATCGTAAGGATTGTTTTCCTTCCAAAAGAAAACGGATCTTTGAGACCGACATGCTTGCCGAAGATTTCGGAGAAGATCTATGATAAACTAATTACAAGACTGATATTTTATCAACAAATGGCTGGGAATGTACCTGATAATCATTATGGATTTACGAGGGTAGATCAACGGATCAAGCGTTGTATAAGATTATAAGTGAAGTCTGGCAGAAACGTAAAGACTATCATGTGGCCCTGATCTCGTTTTACGTTCGGAGTGCCTTTGATTCAGTTAAATGTAGTTCCCTTCTTGGGGCATTAGAAGATTTGTAACAAGAAATCAGGTAATAAGAAATTATTTAAAAATAGATGGATCCTAGTTACGGAGAAAAATGAACAAGTACTGATTAAACTTCAATTGTTCAAGGGATGACCACAGGGATCATGTTCTGCACCCCTGTTCTGCGGCCTTATCGCCAATAAGTTGATATACAATATTAACTTGAAAACTGTA
This sequence comes from Stegodyphus dumicola, assembly GCF_044657685.1. Lineage (NCBI taxonomy): Eukaryota > Metazoa > Arthropoda > Arachnida > Araneae > Eresidae > Stegodyphus > Stegodyphus dumicola. The sequence goes on from NC_140768.1 coordinate 234,908,359, forward strand.
GATTTTGTTTTATATGCGGATGACTTTTTATTTCTATTATATGAAAAATCGCTTGAGAAATTGGAAAATTTATTTAGTGACTTGGTGGAGCTATTCGAAAATTGGAGCTTACAAGAAGAGATAGAATTTAATTTAAAAAAGACCTACGCAATGTTTTTCTCGCAGGGTGGTAGTTTAAGGATTTTAAAAAAATGATGGTATTTTGAAATATTATCGCAATAATTTTACTGCGGAAACTTTGAGACTGACCACAAAAATTCTTATTAAATTTCACAAATGACCAGACTGAATTATATGCAGTACTAGAGGCTTTGACCTGGATCGAAAATAAATTATCTGGTGGTCAATGTGACCATATATTTTCTGATGCATTATCGAAAATCATGACCATATATTTTCTGATGCATACCTGGCTGGCCTTGTAATCACTTTCTGGACTTGGGTTTGATAATAAACCTATTGTGAATATTAAAAAGAAATATAGAAATCTACGTACAAAATATCTGATAATATACTTCCACACTTGGTAACTGTAAAGAAATTAAACTGCAGGGTTCTAGAAAGAAAGACCACTGGAATTTTATACAATAGTATATAAGAAAAATAGAAAAACAATTCGGAATCCTCGGAGAAAAAGAAAAATTATATGTGTATTATACAGGAAAAGGAAGGAAGAAATATATAAAGGAAATTTATAAATAAAAGAAGACTTTATAAAGGAAGAAAGTGCTGTACTGAGATAGATCTGAATCAGGTTTTGAGGGGACATGGGCGTTTTCCCATGTACTTGAATAGATTTGCCTTGCAGGAAAATAATTTCCAAGAGATCTTAAAGACTATAGTAAAATGCTGCTTTATTCCAGGGAAATTATTAATGCATAGAGATACCTGGCTGGAGTAGATGTGTGAATGATGTGTATCTGTTTTCTTTTCTTTGTGTGTCATTTTACTTATATGTTCAACTGCTTACTCTTCCACCCCCCCTTTTTTTTTTTTTTTTGTCGGGCTGACCTCTAAAAGCTTTGTGACTGAATCATCGGCCGGGGGGGGGGGGGCTGGGGGCTTCGCCTTTGTAGTATCATAGTAAGATCAGGTCACTGCGTCTACAGGTTCGATGCGTGCATCGTTCAAAATCGAAAGCTGAGGTTGTATGTTTTGGCTACTTGAAAGGCAAGTATTTGACTACTAAGATACATTTTTTTTCTACTCGGAATTTCATCATGGGCAATCAGAGTATTCTGAAGATTACCTTAAACCAGTATGTTATTCTAAGATTAAACGTAAGTCCATAATCCAAAAGCGCAAAATTTATTTGAAGAAACTCAAATGGCATAATACTTTGGAAACTTTCTAACGGTATATGCTCGCTCTCATCTGTTACTACTATTGTGAAAAATCTTTATCTGAGACAGAAACACTAATTAGAATTCAAATTTAAAATAGTCATCTAGCAATCTTTCATAATTTAAAAGCGAGAATTAAAATCATTCTGGGAGTTTGAAAAGATGTAATTAAGTATTTATTATTATAATAAATCGGCTGAGTACAAATGCAAACGAAATGCAAAAGAAATAGCCAAGTAAAGTAAAGATTGGAAAAAGGAATAAGCCCCACTTTCTTAGTGGAAGTTTCTTTTCCTTTCATGACAGACGGTACTGTGTAGCCTTTTACAGTACGTTACCTATTTCGCGATTCCCTTCGTGTCTTTTAATGGTTTTCTCACATTTTTTGATGGCTTGTTTGTGTCCATTCTCTATTTAACAATGAGAGAGGATGATGTAGTAGCGCTGTCGGAACATCCAGCAAACACCATTTAGAAAGTCTCATTTCCTTCTCATTTTTGAGCTTTGTTTGACATTTATTTGTAACTCAGTAATATGATTTTCGCACCCAAGGTACTTTTGGCATTATTTATAATATAGTTTATATGCTTATGTAAAATTGCATTTGCAGTTTAACAGTAAGTAAATGAAGAAATTAACGAAAAAATTAGCGTAAACAAGTAGTCTCCGATTACAATTTCGTTAGAGCTGGGTCCAGCTTTCTCAATGCGTTGCTGTCACGATGTTACAACGTAAAAACATGTTGTTACGCTACAAATTTTACTGTGTGTACTGTAACAGCCGTTCTTTGGACTGAACCCTAATGAAATTGGAAGCAGCGACTAATTCTTGTTTATTTATATTGATCTTTAAGCTGAATTTCTTAATTTGTTTGCGGTTTATATATTCACAAATATTAATTATTTTACAAAGATAAACAGAATATATGCGCATTTTTAGCACGATGGCAGTTAAAAAAAAGTAGATGCTGACGAGATGATGTTTTAAAATTTGCCATGTACTTGATGCAAATTGTTAGAAATAATATGTGGTTTTTACGAGAGAAGTCACTAAGCAAATCATAAATTGGCAGAATACGTTTGAAAATAATAATAAATACTTTACATGTATTTTAATGTTGGACGGAGCCATCCCAGCTCATGATATTCTTTTTTTATTTGCAAATTATCAGTTGCACGTGGGTAGTTCAGTTTGAAAATACCAATGGAACTCGATGACAGGAGTGTGCGTGTTGTTATACGTTTTTTTTTTTTCTTTTTCTTTTCTGCGAGGGGGGGTATGGGGCAAAAGGACACCGTGTGAATGATATTCATAAAGCTTTCTATTTATAGAAAGAACTGCTTTCACATAAAGCCGTGTACAAGTGGGCTGAGAAATTTTCTCAAGGCCGCTTCAGAGTTTGCCATGAAGACCTAAGTGGGCGTTCTGTTCTGATTGAGACAGACTCAACAACACAGAAAATGAGGAATACGCTATAATAGTAACAGTACTCATTAAATCCCAAATCTTTTTTTTTTTTTTTATAAAAAAGCATATTACCGTCCACACCATTCTGTATTTAAGCCGGATAGTGCCACGGCAAACTGGGTTTCGTGGACGTCCACTAGCGAATATCTCTACAATCTGTATTATGTGCAAGTCTAATCATCCAGCATGCTGTAGTATTGGTGGTTATGAGTTTTAGAACGTATGAGGTAGCATTTACGATTGATATCGCCAAAATGTGCCAGGAGATTCATGTAGCTAAACAGGACAGAAACTTCCAAAGAACTGTATAGCAAAATAGCTCGGAAGACAGAATTCGCGAGTTTCAGCTAAGCACAGTAGCTTACGCTATGACTCCTTTTTCATTTTTGGCAATCAGAGATTTGAAAAAAAAAAAAAAAAAAAAATTGCAACTGACTCTGAAAATGACTCGTCGCGTATCTCTGAGGTAATAAGAAATGGTTTCTACATGGATTGACCTATTGTCTGGTTCCGAATGTACTAAAGACGCTTTTGTAATTATGTAAGGCATTAGAAGCTAGAGGTTTTAAATTAACGAAGTGGCCAACCAATTGCTTTTTTCAAGTAAACATTTGTTAAATCGGGGAATTAAGTCACTTAATATGGAACTTATATCTAATGAATGTTCTTAGGATTATACTGAGATACAGTATAGGATGCATTTGTGTTTAACACTTACTTAGCTTTCGAAGAAAAACCTCACAAAGCGCAAAATGTTGTCGCAGTCGATGAAGATCTTTGACCTTCTTACTTTGCTATCACCGATAGTGATGAGGATCATGCATCAACAATTTTGAATTTATAAAACCTATTGGAATAATCCAATTCCTAATAGTAACAGTAAATGCACCTGTTTGGTCCATTAAAAAACATCTTGGAGGTAAACGGCAAACACATTGCAGATGATAGCGATGTTCAACGTGTGCTGAAGTAGCAATCCAAAGAATTTTACGCAGCTGGCATTAGAGTATTGATAAATCGATTCGAAAAGTATATAAATAACCATAAAAATCTTGTTGAGAATTAAAAATAGTCTTCATGTGAGTATCTAGTTATGTTATTTCGTAATTGCCTTTTGTGACTTATTTATTTATTTCACTTCTCTTCGTTCAACTGAAAAGATTATTCCTTTTCATAAATTCATCCATTCCTATACTGTATAGAAAAAAAACAATTGCATGAAAAAAATTCAGTGATGGTTATTAGAGCCTGTAATTTCAATAACTAAGTAAACTGTTTCTTACACTATCGTAATCTATTTGGTAAACATTATATCCTCGTGGAATGCATCTATATCTAAAAGTACGCGCTTTCTTACATTATAAGTAAAATCGCTGAAAACTATCTGTTACGGCTTCAGAAGGATTAATAGAACTACTTCTAAGTGAATTCTGATGATTTTACGTAGGAATAATATGAAAAGGAACTAATTGTTTTAAACATTCCAGACGGAAATATTTTCTGTATTTTCTTTTACATAATCATCAACTTGTTAAATAATTATGTTTGTATTATTAATGTGAAAAAATAACAGTATCTAGGATAAAGCTGTGTATTAACATACCTTTCCGACAGATGTAATCGCCAGGGCTAAAAACTTGAAGTCTCAATCTTAGCACCAACTGAACCAAGAGTCCCGGTTCACAGTCTTGAAAAATTCGGACTTGCTTCAAGGTATCAAGATGAACATGAATAGCGATTTCAGCTTTCAGTTTATCTGGAAGCGTAGAGGTAACAGCATTTTCGTCAAGCGATTGTTTGTTAGTCCATAAATACTCGAACCACTTGATAACTCTATTTTCTAAATCTTGTCCGACCTTCCGGAATTCCAGGTACTGTTTTATGTTATCCATCTTGCTCTGAAACTCAACACGGGCAGCATTCATATTGGTTATCATGCTACCAACATTTCCGACAATAGTGGCGAAGATCAAAACTCCAACTAAAAAGTCTATCACTACGAAGAGATATTCTATGTCCTGTTCTGGAACGGGAACTTCTCCAATCGTTGTCAAAGTAAGCGTAGACCAGTAAAAGCTGTAAATGTACTGATGTGTCAGAGATCCGTATTTTGGATCTGAGACATTTTTGTACACCTGTAATGTAGATAAAAATAAGTCAGCCTCTTTGAAAATTAAGAAGTTATCGTAATAAATAAGTAAATTATTTCTGAAATAAAATAGTGGATGAATTGTAATGGTATGCGGGATTTTAGTGTGTCACTGTACTGTAATGGAGAAAGATATCTGAATGTAGCTAATCGTAATGAAAAGGTAAATACTCCAAAGCTAGCAAATTTAATAGAGTAATATCTAATTCCTAATTTGTATCCTTATGACACGACAGATACCTGTATTGTACTATTGACCTGATAGATACCTGTATGAATGCAGCACTTGATAGGATTTTTGATATTGCAATGTTGCATAGTGCAAATATGATTGTAGCTGATATTATTAAAAGTCGATATGACGAATTGAAGAACATCAGGAAAGATGTGGGTGAAATTAAAGATCTACTTAAAAATAAAGGGAATGGAAGAGATATTGTTGAACTGAAAAAGAATGATGAAAAGTATGAAAAATTAGAAAATAGAGGAAAGGAAGTGATCTTGAAACCTACTGCTACTGATATTGAAGTTTTCGAGGAGTTATCTTCCTGATTATAACCAGGGGATGTGAACATCGAAGTTTTGAACTCTTGCTATAATAAAAAGGGAGATTTTTGTTACAAGGTTTAGGGATAACAATGGCACGAAGAAACTTCGTAAGGCGACTAAAGAAAAGTAAAATTTGAGGAATACGGTACACGTTAAGGGCAGGAAAATTATCACACCTAGAGTTATTATGTTATAAGCTATTTACCCCACCTTCTTGGCATATCTTCGTGGAGTAGTGGTTCTGCACGCTGGGCCGGTATTCCAGAGGTCCATGGTTCGATTCCCGGCGAAGGCGGTTGCTCATTTTTCATCTCTCCGGCTTTTCCAATTAACCTAATGACTCTACAATGTATAATGTTTCTGATTTTATAAAAAATGAAGAAATTGTGAAAAAGTTTAAACTAAATTGTACCTGCTTCAATATTTGTGTCCGTTTTTTATTTGATATGATTACAGATAGAGATAATTATACTAGTCACTGAGTTTTCGGCATTAATGCAGAATGTCAGGTGGAAATCTAAAAGTAAAAGGTTAAAAGGTTGATAACTGGATGGAAATCTTACCCAATCAGGCATTTTCTTCAGCCCAAGCATTGTTTGAAATGTCTAAAGTTGGAACACATTAAAAAATACTCTAGAAATAGAGTTAGCTGCATAAGATGCTCTGGAGAACACGGAAAGTATGACTGTAGGGGGGTGGGAAACTGTGTTGTATTAGTTGTCGAGTTTCAAATGAAACATGTCATACAGACTCTCCTTCATGGATCCAGAGATTAGAATTTGAAGTAGTGTTTTTTTTAAATGTCTTCTGAAATTTTCTAAAGAACAGAGTTAAAATTTGAGGAGAGATTAAATTTACGAGTAATTCCCTTTTGATTGCAACAAAATACTACATGAGCTGTCTTGAAAAAAAGCAAAGTATTGATATTTATCCTTGATACTATTAAATAAATAAATTTAAGAATTTTCCTTATAAGCCTTATATAATAATTATAGTAAGCTATTAAATATTTCAGTTCTCGTATCTTAAAGAAAATATTCAGTTAATTGCAAGACTACTCTGAAGGACACTGAAAATTATTGGGATTTTGTATGTATGTTTACGCTGACTCAATGTGTGTAGTTAGAAATGATTTCCAAAATTGTGTACCTAAATAAATAAAATTGTTTTTAAGTTGCAAAACTTGCACCATGCAAAAAAACGTTCGAAGTATGGTAAAACACAGCATCTCAAAATGCATAGTAATGTAATAAACGAAATGTAAAAATCGGATTGAGTTAAAAATATTCTTTTTGGCATTTTTTCTTCATAAACTGGAATATGCATAGTTTTTCTCTTTGACCAATATTAGCCTATTTTAGGTTTTTTCATTTGAGACATTAGAGTGCGAAAAAATAAATTTAAGCTTGTTTACAGTTGCGTCTTTTCCTTCATCACCTAATTTTCGTTTAGGTGATGGGGACTATTTATCATCTGTGATACATATAAATTTATTTCAGCAGCTATTCCATTCCATCTATCATCAGTCAGCATTATATTGATTATAACCATTACAGTAGGATTATTTTCTGATTTTTATAAAAATAAAGAGTTTTGTTAATAAAGAGTATAAAAATAAAGAGTTTATACAGGGTGTTTTCGTGAAGGTAAACTTTTTTGGATCATTATTACAAGGAACCCATTACCAGTCACTAGAGTTATTTTCATTTGCTGAAGTTTTAGTTATTTTCATTGCATTCTTGTCCGAATCTTCGCAAGATAAACGTCTAATTTGTTTTTCTTCCTTTGAAAGAAAATAAAGTCATCACTATGATCTTCGAAATTAATTTTAAACCTTGCCATATTTAATTACAAATGAAATTATTTTGTGTTTATACTGTGTGTGTGTTTTGTGAACGGTGTATTATTTCTTAATTGTATAGAATAATTACTGTTCGAAATCAATCACACTGCACACAAAGTTAGCTAGATTAACTTGCACAAAAATTGTTGAAAGACCATTTACCCGTTGCTGTGTAATGCTGTCACGAAAATACATCACAAGTTTGATTTGTTACTGCTCGTATTCACAAGAATAGACTACGATTATGATTCATTATTCTGTGAGAAATGGTTATAAGAATAATAATGATTACTCATTACTGAGCTCATTGGTTTTTATCATAACCAATAAGAAATATTGTTAAAAGTGCTGCCTTACTGTAAGGAATGATACCACTACGCAATGCCATTCTTTTTTTTTTTTTTTCTGCATTCTTCTATCTCAGTTTTAGGTTCTAGATTACCTCGCAATTAATTTCCTGATGCTTGTAGAATAAATTAAAAAATATGTCATCCTAGAGCTCATAGTCTAATTTATAATCGCTCGCTTTTTCAACAGATCTATTTTATTGTTCCTTAATTTTCAGAAACTAAAGTAGAAGTGTTGGCTCATGGCATTTATTAAGCTTATCTAGAGCTCTGGGTGCCAGTAAATTGAGATGAAAATTCAAGAGAAATAAACGACTTAATTCGCAGGAAACTTCATGCGTACCCAAGTGTCAGTTCCAAAACCAATGGCGTAACTCATGGCGAAGAAGAAACATGCATTCCAATGAATGATCACCAAGATATAGAAGATGAGTTTCGCAATCCGGAAAGCGTATGGGAAGTTGGTCCTTGTTTCTGTCCTATCGAAAAATTCGAGCATTCTGGGAAACCGGAAGAGCCGATTAAGGCGCACAATAACTCCACAAGGCACCTTTGTCTTACATGAAGTACCAATGACTACGTACAATATGTCTGTTGGAAGTAAACTGATGATATCCAGTTTGAAAGAAATGGAAGATGTATAATTCTTGACAAGCTTGGAACGGTCCCGTACAAGCAAACCTTGTTCTAAATAGCCTGGAAAGAAAACAACAGTAACTATTTATTTACATCAGTTATAGTAAAAAAAAATTACGTGATGACTATAACAGCTAATTTTCGCATAAAGTAATTTGGAAAGCAGTCTATAAGGTCAATTGCAGCAAGTGATACAAAAATATATGTAATAGACATTTATGTATATTTTTATATCGTTTGCTGTATATTACTTGAAGTAGTTTAGAATTAGTAGGAAAAAAGTTCCGACTTTTTATCCCAGTAATATGGTTGTGGTAAAAACCGTCATTGCGGTAGCATTAAAGGTAGTGACTTTCTGCTATAATTTGAAAATTAAAGTGAGAGAATTTTATGAAATTTTAATGCACTTTGGAATATCAGTAGCATAAGCAATGTATTTTCATGGCTTGAATAAAATAGAGTATTTTATAAAGCTGTAAAAAGGATAAGGAAAGGTTCAAGAATAAGTAAGAAAAGATGAGCAGTGCTTAAAGTCCATTAATTAAAATTTATTTAAATTTTATTAGCTAGAGGAGGAATTTCCATGCAATTATATAAGTTTGACTCTTATTTTACTACTGAGTTTATGGGTTATGTTCATGAAATTTTATTTTATTTATGAATACGAACAAAGGTAGCTGGTATGAAGAATTTTGTTTGATGTCTCTTGTGACAGTTTCTGTATATTTAATATTTAATGTAAGTCATTAATTATTTCGAAGTTGCCAATGTACTGTGGCCTGGAGATTAAAGAAAATTGTAACTCCAATACACAATATCTAGTTCTAATCTTTTATAAAACGTAGCCGATCTAAAAATATAATATGAATCTAAAATTATGAAAACTAATTATGTGAAAGTCACAATCTGCGATCATCGTAAGGCTCCTTAGTCTCAAGGGCATCCGAGAAGGAAATCACAGTTGCTGGTCGAAACCCTCACAGAGATTGAGTGCTTTAAGAAGTTTTTCATTTTATTTTTTAGGTTGCTGAAGAAGTTAATTATTTTTATTTGATCTGTGTATGTTGGAAGCAGATTTAAAAATGAATGTGTCGAGGGCAGGTTCTAAAATACAGAGAGAGTAAAATACAAATCATGGAAAAAATTTACTTTAAAATATTTCATAATATAATATTTTTTTTCTGAAACAAATTAAAGAATTTTTTCAATTTAATAAAATAACATGCGGGTTGCATTCACGTAACATTTAGTAATTTTTTGACAATCAGAAAATACCGTTCTGGATTCAGTACACAAAATTGTAATATAATACTGAAGCTGCTTTTATAGTTTGAGAAAGATTTTGATAAAAATATGAAAATATATAAAACATTCCAAAAGAATTTTGGTTGCTCATTTTTTTAGCCTAAATTATCTATTGCTGAAGTTAAATGTCTTTTATTTTAAAAATGGCACATACAAACAAGTTTCGCGCTTATGTTATTCTTTTTCCCATTTTAAAGCGATTTATCTTATTAACTACAAAGGAAGGTTTAGTTTTCGATAAATGAGGAGAATAATATCTTTCAGGTATTATTTTACATAACAACAATAATAAAAAAATAGCAACAAGAGAAAATCTCTAGAAGGCATGTAATTTAAATGCAAAAGCATTTGCCACAAGAAATATTCCACTGACTCAAAAAGTGATATATTTCTGTGTCTGTATAAATAAAATAATAAACTTAGATTTAAATCTCAAGTCAGATAAAATGCATAATGTTTTTCGACTTTCAGTTGTATAATTCAAAATCATTTAACCAAAGTGAAATAGACAGGTAGTAACTTCCCATTTACCAATTGATGAAAAGGATTAAAAAACTAATAAAAAAGTGCGTAAATGAGAAACGCAGTAAAATTCAAAAATTCTGCATATTGAGATTTCAACAAAGCATTAATTTATGTAAATAGTCGTCATAAAAGAAAATCGATTTCTGCTTAAAAAAGAAGCGAAAGGAATTCTTTAAAAAAATTAAACTAAATTTCAGTAAGAGATTTTTGATGTTCGTTTCTTTCACAAATGCAAATTAAATAAAAAAAATACAAAGCATATGTTAAAAATAAGCTTTTTTGCTATCCAAATAATGTTATAACTCTTTAATTTAAAGGAAAACTCCATCGGTACTTTTCCGTTTCACCGGCGCAAATCTAGCAAACGGACTTTATTGGCGACAATACACAGTATACACATAAAATATGTTAACAAATGTTAGTTCTAAGAATTTTTTATTTTGAAGTTATAAACATTTTAATATCGTTTAAAATTTTGTAAAAAGACATTAATTTAAAAATTCACTATGCTCTCATGGTTGAACATCCTGATTCACCGGTTCATATCATGTGGCCTAGAATGATCTCATTTCACGTAAACTACGCTACAAAAATCTAATTCTCTTAGTAATTATCTACATTTCAAGCTAAATCTTAGATTAAATACAAGTTAAAATGCAAGAGTTATTTTAATTTGTACGAATAGCTTACTCAGAAATTATGTAAAATTGCAGTTAGAAGTGATGAATTAAACCCTTGACTTTGCCTTTTCTATCTTTTCGGGTGAGTGGTGTGATTGTATTCTAATTGACTTAATAGCCGCGAATAGCCTTAGGGCATAAAATTGAACTATCTGGTAAAAATTCTATGTAATTGTATGCCAGTATTGAAAGAAACAATCAATCTGATAAGAAATAGTTGCAACTTGTTTTGAAAATAAAGGAGTAAAAGGTTACCAGTGGGGATATTCTGTTTGGCATCGGTTGTACCATTTTTGGCGACTTTAGCGCCTGCGCCGGCAAAATGGAAAAGTACCACTCCATCTTTTACTTGCAAAATTCTTATAAAATTATTTCATTAAAATAAAGCTGCCAAACAAATTGTGTATGCAAATCGATCACGAAATATTTTGAAAAAGTTCGAAAAAGTTAACTAATAAATCTATTTTCTTTATTCATATTCTTTCAAAAAGCCTTGGATATTTCGTAAATAAAGTACTGTACGTTTTGAAACGGCAAAAAGAATGCTTTCCGAACCTTGACTCATAATACTGGCTAAACTAAAGAAAACAAAATACCGCTGCTAAAATGTAACAACTTTCCTCTTATCTTAGGCATCTACATGTAGAATGTTGCCCACAGGAAGTACAACAAGGCAGAATATTTAAGAAAATAAAACTATAATGCAGAAAATACCTTCTAAAATAAATAAACGGCTTCTATAAATTGAGAGATTGACATTATTGAGTATTATATTATATTATTATAATTTGCATCAAGTTATGTGTAACCATGAATCTTTCTATATCTCTTGCATATGACAGATAATAGAACAGCCAATAAATTGCAGTATTCTATAAGAGAAGAGAGTCATTTGTAAAGAAATCAGATATTAACTGAAATAGATTAAGCATAAAATTCAAGTAACATTGGTTTTTAAGGTAAAAAAATGGATGCTTTACCTGTTCGACAATGAACAGCAATATCCACCATATAAATAATATCAGAAACGTAGTCCATGAAGTACCAAAGTCTCGGACAGAGATTCTGAAGCTCCCAGAACACACTGCGACCAACGATTATGATAATGTTATAGAATACTGCTACGGATATTATTGACAACCATCGATAATAGACATGAGCAGCCGGATCGAGAACCAGCACACTACCGAACCTTCGAAAGTAAAATATTTTCTTACATATAGGAAATTAAACGCATTAGATTTCTGTAATAAATATTCGATTATAACCCTCTCAGTTTTTCAGAATTAAATATTTTTTAGAGTTACATAAATTGAAATGCATCACTTTCTAATATTACAAAATCAGAATAAAATATAAGATAATAATTACAGATAAATTACTAATTTTTTTACTGCTGCTTCCAATAATATTCTAAAAGGCTTCAAATAATAAGAAATATTTGCAAACCATTTATAAAGATTGTTAAATATTAGCATTCATATTTGGTAGCTTACTTGTTTTCCATACAGTTTCTGAAATTTGTGATCATTTTTATTTCCACTGTTACAATTAAAAATATCGCTCGCCAAATTTACTTTAACTAGAGAGACGTTAGACTAGAACTAGAAGACTAAGATTAGAGACTAGATTTACAGACAAGAATTGAGATTAGAATTAGAAAGACAAAAATTGAGATTAGAATTAGATTACATTAGCGTAGAAATGATGAATAATGCAGAATAAAGGACATATTTATAATAATAGTTTGCTAGAAGCTTTTACTTCTTACTAATATTTGATGTTACAAACACAATGCTCAATGCATTTGCAACTGAAATATTAATCCGCAGTGAAGCCAAAACGTATAATTCAAATGGAAATCAAAGGTCTTGTGTTTTTGTCACACAAATTCTAATATAGATACCTCGATTTATTATTATTATTTTAGTTATTATTTCATATTTTTAGAAATAAAATATATACCGAAAATCGTTTTTAAGTATACAGGAAAACATCAATTGATGGCACAATATGCTTGCGTATATGCCATATAGACTATGTTTAAAGAATAAGAGTTTAATAATTATTCTTCCAGCGTATACATTCCTGCTAATATCACAAAATTATGTAACCAAGATCTGTGTAAGTAAGGAACGTACCCAGCCTCATCTCTAACCCTGTTGATATGATACACATGAAACCTATTAATGACTATATCCACCTCTTTATGTTTTGATCATCCCATTGTTTGCCTTGTAGTTGATGTCTATGCTTTGCTTTCTAGGTAAAGCGGCCAATCCACGTTTACTTTGGCGTGTCCAAACTGCTGGGAGATAAGCAACTTTTAATCGTCCAGAAAGGATCTTTTGATAGGTTTGTTTGCTGACTTTGTAAATATTCCCTTAAGCGCTTATGTATTTTGCAATATTTTTTAAAGGGCAGAGGCTTAGCATGTGGGTAGACCTATTGAGAATGAGTCAAGAATAGAAAAATGAAAAACATTTTACAAGCACTATACAAGGTTGAAATTAGCTTGAGATCAGAGCTGTTTGATTTAATTCCAAGAATATAAGCCTCTAAAATGGCGAATTGCAAGTATTTTCTTTAATACATAGTATACTTATGATTACAGTTTAATATTTCATCTTTTCTAACTTAATTTCGATTCCTATAAGCCATTGATGATTATTGGGAATTCGCAACCAGTGACATTTTTGAGAAATCCAGCTTTAGGACAACTGTTTTGCAAAATTTGAGTTGAAAATATTGATTAAGGGTCCTTATTCTGGCATACTCTTTATCGATAATGGTTACTGAGGGATTAATGTAGTATTCCTTTGGTGAAGTATAATTTCAAAACTAACTTTAGATTGCCATTATAAATAAGGCTAATTTTATCGTGGGAAGGAAAAGGCAAAAATTTCCGGAGCGGTCATTGGCTAAATACTGAAAGTTTGCTAAGCCTTTGCTAACTGGATTTCTACTAACTATTTAATTAATTTAATTATTATTACTATTGCAAAAAATACGTCTGTCGTGGATATATATTAACATTTTGGGGTGCGATATCTACCAGAAACGAAGCAATAGCACAGACAAGTATTACATAACTAACTAACATTTAATTATACATTTTTTGATTGAAATTTACATTTACAAGTAAATCAGATTCTAGAAACTTATTCAACCATGTCATTTTATATCAATATTACTATTTAAATGTGCTAAGGTTCTGTGCGTCTTATTGAATATACGAATGTTTTCTTTCATAAAAAGCCCTGCTTTATAAAGAAAGATCATTCGGCATCGAAAGTATTTGTCGGTATGGATCGGCTAGAAAGTGGATTCACGTAACTTAAGAAAGATGTTTTTTCCTCGTATTCCAAAAATCCAGCAAAACTTTGCCATTCAGCCTCCTAGTTTAATACTTGGAATATGATTACTCTGCGATACGTTTCTAGAAATTAATCTGCTACCAGCACTAATAGAGAAACGTCGAAAATTTCTGTGGAAGTTTGCACTACAGGGTTCTGATGCATATTGTGCAACCTGTGACTAATGGGTTTCTCAACAGAGCTGAGAAGCAATGTGTCATTCGCCGCATTGTGATGGTAGTGCTTTATCGAAAGAAATAGATGGGACTCGGAACAGACTTTTCTCTGCTATGGTTGGAAACAAGGCTAAAGTCTTGGCTGGTTGACAGGAACAGAATGAAAGTTGCGCTCTTAATGAGTTTACTATGTAAAAAAGATTTCGAACGCTTCTAAGAAGTTCAAACCGAGTGGCGAATTAGTCCAGCATATTTTTGGTCTTCGTGCTTTCCAATTCGTGGTCTTCATTCTTACAATGGGAAACTAGCCAAGACTTTACTTCCTTCGAAATTGAGAAATGATGGTCAAATAGCAGAGAATGCAGCATTTGTAAGTCTACAGTAACTCGTAGTTTATTATCCAATTAATTTTAAGACTTTCAAACATACAAGTTTGGAAAGTAATTGATAAAGGTGCTCTTTTTGCAGCTGATTGCTTTGCTAAAGCAGGAAGTCATTAAATTGCAGCTGACCTATTTTCTTTCAATGGAAATATATTTTAAGTGATTAGTTTTTGCAGCTGATTGCTTTGCTAAAGCAGGAAGTCATTAAATTGCAGCTGACCTATTTTCTTTCAATGGAAATATATTTTAAGTGATTAGTTTTTGCAGCTGATTGCTTTGCTAAAGCAGGAAGTCATTAAATTGCAGCTGACCTATTTTCTTTCAATGGAAATATATTTTAAGTGATTAGTTTATGGAAAGATATGAAGCCTTTTGTTTTTATTTGGTTACCAAAGCATTATGATTAATTTATCATATAGAATTTAACTTAATGCATACAAAAATTATAGCTTTTTTCTGGAACTATTCATTATGTCGACGAATTTAATTATTTAATTAAATTCGGTATCTTCCTTTATGAAAATTTACAACTGAAATTATACTACAAGTAGGATCAATGGTTACGGATATAACTATTGATTTAATTATTATTACTATTGCAAAAAATACGTCTGTCGTGGATATATATATATTAACATTTTGGGGTGCGATATTAATTTTTTACCAAACATTCTGCATATTGCTATACAAATAAACTACAAAAATATGTCTAGAAATATTTATAATTACTACCTTTTGAAGCAATTCCCATCCAAATCTTCTTCTGTTATTTGTGCTGGCTGTGAAGTAAATTTCTCTAAAAACGAATCAGGTCTTGGCTGGTTGGCTCCATTTTTCCTAGATTTTCCGGTTAGAATGAGTGCATGCTAAAAATACAGTCTGCTTTATTTATGTAATTTAACATAATTGTAAAATTAAAAAATTTTTGATTAATTTTATAGGTATTCTTGCTTTAAAAATTAGATGCAAAAGTGATAAGAAAATGTAAAGTTGAAGAAAGATAACTTTTAAAATTTTAAAAATTATTTTGTCTTAGTTTATACGTTAAGAAATTAAAATATTTTTTCAACAGTTCGTGAATGTCTGTAGCTTCTATAGCTCCGTTACAAATATCAACAGAGAAATGCAAGCGAATTTATTTTCATGTTGTTGACAATAATGATCCATCATGGAAATGCATATTCAATTATACCACTGGTATGGAATTAATACAATTTTATGGCATCTTTCTTAATTTAGCATTACAGAAGTGTTTACCAAGCATTTAAAAAGGAACTTCATTTTGTATTTGAAAGGTAGCAAATTCCTGTCGCTTAATAATGTTATGTAATGTCTTATAAAATCTGGAACTTGAGAGAAAAATCTGTTTGCCAAAATCCATTTTTAAATACAATAATTCAATACTATTTAAAGTATTATTTTGCATTTAAAACAGAATTACTTTAAAATACTAAGAGAGTTTTAAAGATGCTAGTGATATCGAAATTTCCATGTCTCTACACAACCAACTATTACCCAAATTACGAGTATTTCCCAAGTAAAAATATCGTATAAAGGAGTATGCCGCTGTCAGCTTTAATAGTAGACGAAAATTACTCTACCTTTATGAAATTTATATGCATTTAAAGGAAGACAGACACTAAATTCTTATTTTTAAAAAAGTAAATTAAATATTTGAACATCTATTGATATCTTGAACAAAATTCATTTTAGTTGGCTCTAATTTGGATGAGTAATTTATTTGATATATAAACTTACCCGTACTCTGTTTACAAATCCACTAAAACGTGAATTTTCTCTCTTGCTGCTTTCTGCCGCTAACTGTTCGATTCGAACGATTTCTGAGCAAATACTTTGACTACGACCAGAAGACGGGGATGCAGATGATACGCCATTCTCCAGTGTCTCCATCTGGTGACAATTAACTTGTTGTTCTTTCATCGTCAGTCACACTTACTGCCATGATTTCGGATTAAGAATTAATTTAAATGAGTTATTTGACTATGGATTTGTTGCCAAATGTAGCATTGCCTTTAAATGCATCTCAAACCATCATGAATACTGTAAAAGAAAGAGATTTATTATGAAAGACTGAAATATCGATTTGCAAGATGCACATTATACACACATTTGAAATTCATGCTAAAAAAACTAAGAAATGAAACAAACTGAAACCTGTTCATGGATTAAAACAAGTTTTTGTTTTCCTCTTTTTATTCCTCCCTTTTTCTTAGTTTGAATAATCAAAATAATCTAGCTGTTCTGGAAAAATTAAATTAATTTCTGTAATTTAAAATAACAGGTGTAAAAATTTAATAATTTCCTTATTGCATAAGAATATACTGATTTACTAAGCAAGAACCTAAATTACTAATATTATTATCATTAATTATAATGAATTAAATATTTAGATCTATAGTTGAATTTTTATTTTAAAACAAACATATGATGATGAGAGCAGGCAATAGAAACAAGGTGATTTCTACGTAATATAAGAATAATTTACTGGCTAACCCAAAAATATTATGCCAGAATGCTAAAGAATTAAAAGAAAAATATACAAAATGCTGGCAAACATGTTAGAGATCAAACTGATCAGCGCACAAGGGAACAACCCCCCCCCCCAAAAAAAAAGGAAAATGGTTGTTTCTCCTTATTACTCTGAGCACATATTTGTTTATCAGACATACATTTGTTCAAGAAAGTCATCAGGCGAATTTGTTTATATTAAAAATTTCAAGAATCATTTTACTCTTCTCTTAATCGGTACGGCGATTAGCAATACCATCTATTATATCTTTGGGATCGGGTTTGAATCCCGGAAAAGGTATGGATATTGTGTTGCCTTTATGGCATGGGGCCATTAACAATTTAAAACACCGCTGAGCCGAAGATTCTCTCAAGAGATTATTAGTTGAGGAAGAGAGGTATCAGACACTTGGATTCACTTCTGGGTGTTCTCCATAAAAATAAGACAGAACTGGGCAAACTCGCTTAAAATGTACGTAGAATCTTGGTCAGCGAGGGCGTTCTCTGTTCTTCTTTTTTGGCCATGAGGATCACTTGGACTTGCTTTCCATTATGTACGAATCAGGAAGATTCATTTTCAACAAAACATTTTCATTATGCTGACAAGAGCCCATACTGGACATTTGCAACAGATAGTTTTCGTAATTAGAATGATCATTTTACAACAGTGCCGAAATGTGAAAGCTTACCGTTTCATCTTCTTGCAACTGGTGTCAAATTCAAGACATGTCTCCCTTTTCTCTAATGTTATTACAACAATACAAACGTATCTTTGTACAATCCCCATTCTCTTGGTGTAAGATAATATAGACCACCAAGTAATAAATATCAATGTCATCAAATTAATAATTAGGGTTAACTTGCATACATAATTAACAATAGAATGTATTTTGCACTGTTTTAACTTCCTATTATTTTCTGAACTCTCCAAACGTGGGATCTGTGAATAACGCTTTCACCTTTTGTTCTAAATATCTTGTCGCATCGACAGAAACTAGGGTTTCTCGGGAAAAAAAAAGGTATGAATATTTTTAACGCTTTTATGAACTTTGAACAAGTGGTCAAAAAGTTTATTACCGCTAAGAAAGGGATGTTGGCCCTAATGCAATAAAGAATATGGCGAAGAAAAGACAATGAGCATTCACATTTCGGACATTGTTCCAATAACTTACCATTTATAAAAATCAGCCGTTTGAAATGTCTAATAAGGAAGGAGACTTTGACACCATAAATAAAATGTTTCTTGTGTTTAGTTATTCTAACTAAGCCTCCTTATCTGAACATCATCTGGTTCAGGTTTACCAGTTCTTCATGATCAGTTTATAACATCTTTCGATCACATTAGATCACTCCAATTTTCTCATAAAATCACGTTTTTGTAAATATTTTTTCACTTTCTATTACATGCAGCTGGTACAGATAAGGGTGATGATATTCACAGCTTTATCGAAAATTTTAGATAAAATTTACCGATCCTTTTGCCAAAAGTATGTGTTACTAATCAAATAATTAATTCAAGTTTAGCTATTATGATACATATCAACAATAATACACACGTTCCTGATTTATATAAGTTTAAAAAAACGTAACCGAAGGGAATTCGGCATATATAAAAAATTTTCAACTGCTTATGCAGTATAATAAAAGTAAATATTTTGGTTTGTTTAACTATGGGAAAGCACTCGAGGGCTATATGTTAAAGGGCAGGGATGCCTTCGTGAACGAATTCCTAAAGGTAAATGGCTCGCATAGATATTGCCACATGGGAAAATAACGAAAACAGCCGTGTATCCAGGCCGTTCGCCTGGAACCGAAGCCTAGGCCGGACTATCAGTGTTCAGCAACTTTACCTGTTGGATGCTGGTGGGCCTAAAAGTAAATAATTTAGAAACAAATTTATCTTGTTATCATATGATAAGCAACTTCAGAAGCTCCATTAGTTAAATTGTAGACAGACGAAGAACAAAAAAACTAGAAAAGGAACTTAGTCCAGTTACCAAGTGGATAAGACCACTGAACCCTGTTAGTTCGATCCCGCTTGAAATATCGACGAACAGGCTGGCTGCATTGCTATTTTCTCCAGTGTTCCCACACATAACATGAATACGAGCCATTTTCCCTTACACAGTCTTCCACCAAGACATTCTTTCCTTTTGGTAAGACAACCTTTTCAGACTTTGTGACTGATTTTGCTAGTTTTAGTTTATAGTATTTTATTTCTTCCGGAAAAATTCAATATTTTGAAATTTTCCTCTATCAAAAAGCTAACAAAAAATAACAGTTAGCTAAACATTTCGTAACAAAATTCCTTTTATGGAAAAGGAACTCACATAAAAAAAATATTTATGTTAATGTGCTTTGGAAGACTTAACCATAATAAGTCCTTAACCATAGTAAGTCCTTAAGTGGTCCTTAACCATAGTAAGGAAAAATAAATGCAGAATGTAATTGATTGTTTTATTAAATTACATATTTCTGAAATAATATAAGACAGTTAATGCACATTTTCCTAAATACTTTTATAGTTTGTTAAATATGTATGGCGAACTATGTTATTCTTTTACATTATGAAAATCAAAGATAAAAAAAATAATGAATTAACAGTAACATCAATTGGCATGAGTAAAAACATAGACGATTGGAATAATTAAAGCTCTGAGCTCTGAAGATTTTGAATCCAAGAGCATGTGTTTTATTGTACTTCTTAAAATTTGTACCATTGGTGAAAATAATACTAATTTTGCTTAAACGATTTTTAAGTGATGAACTGAAAAATGTAATCTGAAATATATCTACTGACAGACTCTGCACTTCCAAATGCCCAGAGTGGTTGCTGCGGAAGATAATACAGGGTCCGCCAGTGAAGCAGAAAATTTTAAAAGTACCCAATGTTTTTCATCAAGCATTCAGTATCCGAATTTGTTTACAGATTTAAGCTGAGTAAAGTATACTAATTTGCTTTTTAAAAATGATGCCGCTCATGCTAGAGCCGTTCCTCTGTAAATATTCTCCTAATCGTGACTGAAAATTTTCCATCACTCGATGAAGCAGGTCATGTTGAATCCACTCCAGTTTCTTGCCTGATATTCGTTTTTTATTCTTGTACAGTTTGTGGTCTATAAATATACACCCTGCTATTCAGTACTCTCCAAGAGCAAAGTCGGACGCGTACAAGTCTGGGAACAATTTGGGAACTAATCAATCACGCTATGCCTTGATGTAAGTCCGTCCAGGAAGTGTTCTTTAACGCAGCTATGCAAACAGGAGCAGTATGACTTGTGGCCCCCTCATGCTGGAAAAAATTAATTTCTAGAAACGTAGGGAGCTGTGGCATTAAAACTATTCTGACCATGTGCGTGTAGCGGTCCGCATTAATAGTTGTGGTGTTTCCCCTATCGTCTTGGATAAAAATATGGTCCAGTAATGCCACATGATAAAACTGCAAACCATACCATTGTAATGTTCCAACCTAGAATTTACAGCTGAATGTGTGGAGCCTTAAGAACTGGTAAGCGGATAATCGCTTAGTTCAGAAATATAGAAACGTAAACGTACGAAGGGTTAATTGACCTTTATTATCCAAAATAAATTTAACAGTTGACTCCATCTTCGAGTTTACAGCAAAGCCACCACTTGGGCTTGAACTCAGGAATACTAAGAATAAAACTTAACGAAACTTAATTAAAGAGATATAGCCAAAGCTGTCAAGATTCTACAAGAGTTGGCCCCTTAACGCTAACTAAACGGCGAAGTTATCAAGGGACTGAAATAAGGCCGAGCGTAGAAATAGCTTTAGGGAGAGTAGCTTAAAAGGCGAACGGGGCTGGTCAGAATCTCTGGCTCTCTAAAGAAGTCAGTAGAACTTCAACTTTAAATACTTGCTCTTCCTTCATTTGCATTTAGCCGCGATTCTGAAAACATGTTCTGGCAGGACATTGTAAGCTGAAATTAAGACGGATAGGAAAGTGACTTCAACTCAAAATTAACTGTTAAAAACTTAGGATAAACCTTGCACCATAACGCTCAGACTGTGTAATGGCTTTTTGTACAACTCATCTGTGTTTTCATTATTCCAATATTGAAAACTCACACAGTCATCATTCTTATTAAACTATTTTACCCAGAAAGCATGCTATACACATAACCTTTGCTTGCTTCATAGTTAACAAATGGCATTGAATGTCACACAGTAATCCAAAACCTCCATGCCCCCCTCCTGAGCAGAAAATGAGCTATTGGACTTTTCAAAATTCTCTCTTCATAGGTGGACACTGTATTAAGCAGATGATGATAAAGCATTAAAACTGTTGAGTCATGAATCTGCCATTCCTGGGACTATAAATTATACTGCAGAGAGACCCATTTCCTCTTCTTTTCGGTTATTTTGCTGTTATTGTTTCTGACCTTCTAATGTTCGATCGTTTATATATTAGAAAATTTCTCTATTTTTCTGTGTCGAGGCCTACGTAACGATAAAATCTATTGTAATCGATCTTCTTCTTTTTTGTCTCATTCTTTGTTATTGCTCTTTGATATAGATATCTGTCTTACTAAATATGACAGTTGACAGACTGTAACAAATCAGATTCATTAACTAGAATCAGTGGAATTATTTGAATATTACAATAGCAGTAAAAGGGTAGACGTTCGTAAGTGGATGGATAATTTAGAACAGAGATTCACATAGCCTTTAATAGAAAGAACAAAAGGAACATCTGTGTTTCTGAAATGGAACTCTTAAAAGATTTTGGTGGCTAATGACTTATTAATTTTATTATAGTTATTATTAATTTTATTATAGTTATTAATGTCATATTCCTGCATAATTTCAAATGATCCCTAGCTTACCAGCGGCTGAACGGTAAAATCGCTGAACACTGGGAGTTCGTTTCAAGCTCCGAATCTCAGCGAATGGGCTGGCTGTATAAGTGGTTTTCCCCCCATGTGTAACGTGTATACGAGCCAGTTTTCCTTAGAAGGTCCTCCACGAAGGCATACGTCCCATTAAGCAGATAGTCCTCGACTGCTTTTCCATAATCAAATAAACTAAACCAACGAAAGAAAACTAACCCTCATCGAGCTGACTTTCTTTAGAAGCATAAAAGAATTTCAAACTCCTAACAGATGTAAAGCGAAACATTATTGTTGTGTCTGAAACTAACTACAATGTCTTTGAAAGGTTTTAAAATAAAACTTTTTATTTAACAGAATTTAGAGCATAAATGCACTTGTCGTGCTCACAGAAATCAATCACTACTTGTGGCGAAAAAACAGTCACACTCAAATTAAAATGTAAGCTAGTAGTCAAAAACTACACAAGTAAATTTAAATCGAAATTGGCTCAAAACTGTAGCAGTTTAAATGCCAGCAGTAAATAAGGCAAAGCCGAATTTAATTTGTTGTGCAACAAACTCATTAGAGATGGCGGAACTAAAGTAACGTGGCCTCGAGAAGCAAAAACACTCTCTGTCATACAATCCAAAAACCTCAGCTTAAATACTCTGTGACTTATTTACATTTATGGTGAGGAAACAAACAGAAAGGAGAAGTCATAGTAAAGGCTGAAATTATAAATAACTGGTTAATTTAAACAACAGATGCTCAAAATTTATAATTATTTGGATAAAAACATTCGTATTTTATTTCTGCGTCGAAGAAACGAAATTAAAAAATGCATATGAAGAATTTTTTATTTTGTTAATAAAAATTTTTATTTTGTTACCCCCCCCCCCCCAAAAAAAAAAAAAATCGACTTCGTCAGCTCGATCGAAGATTTGGTGTGTATGTAATTTGAATTCGAGGCCAATGCGTTAAACTACACAATTCTGTATTCAACTTTTTAGCATTATTATAGACGGTGTTTACACAATTTTAAAATAATTTCTGCCCCTTCTGATGTAGGGCTTTTCGTGCAATATAAAAATAATTTAAATGCGTTAAACTACACAATTCTGTATTCACATTTTTAGCATTATTGCAGAGGGTGTTAACACAATTTTAAAATAATTTCTGCCTCTTCTAACTTCTTGTTACTTTGCACAACAAATTATTTTAAGTTTGATACTTTTTCTGAACTCCTCATCTTTTCCTCGCATTTCCTCGCCAGGATGTAAATTTAAAGTGAAGTGATTATTTAAACGGGAGAATCTCTGAGTTTATTTAGAGCGTGTTTTCGCTAGTCTAGGTTTTGTTGAGTCAACCTAAGTTAGACGTAACTTATCGTGCTAATCCAGCACTATTCTATTTTACTATTGAATTGTTACACTCTTATTTTCTGCTATGTAGCCGCAAGTGGTGGTGATTTATCAGCACTCAGTCCGTGCCTTTCTGTTCTGAGTTGAATAAGTAAAGGGTTATTTTCACCCTTCTTCTCTGCTGGTATTCATCTACGCCTGTGCAAGAATTCGCCAGGTTCATTGTATGATCTAGTTTAGATTATGTGGAATAGAACAGATAGATCTTACAGGGTGAATGCTTAAAATATAAAGAGCATTTTTTTAAATATTTGATCTCGTAGCCTTTTTTCTGAACTATAAGTCTACATCGCGATTACCATGATAGAAAGTTTTTGAGGAAAATTCCAGGGGTATTGATTTCCATTCCTCTGCCACTACTTTCGTAAGAGTAGAGTCTATTAATTGTGGTTGAATTTGCGCTTAGAAGTTCACGAGACCAGGCGCACAGTAGTCCACATGTGATATGTCAGATACTTCGCAGGAATACGTTTAAAAAGTAACATTGATGAAATGCTTGTAACATTGATAAGTTTCGAAGTATGACTTTGTAGAGACATTAGGTTATTTGGAAACAGGAGAGATGAAAAATGAGCAATGTCTTCGCCGAGACTCGAACCACGGACCTTTCGAATACGCGCCGAGTGTTCTGACGACGAAGGCATGCTAAGAAAGAGGGAAAAATACCTTATATATTCTCCGTTTAAAAGGGCGACTGGAGGGTTTAAAGACTTTTAAAGGGGTTTTAGAGAACTCAATCGCCAAATCCTGATGGTGGAGAAGTATCATCCCCCACCTTTTGCTTCGGGCGCTACTGTAGAGACATTAGGTTAGTTCGAAGCGAAGGGCATGAAAAATTAGGAATGCCCTCACCGGGACTTGAACCACGGACCTCTCGAATACGCGCCGAGTGTGCTGACCACTACACCACGAAGGCATGCTAAGAAGGTGGGAGAAATACCTTATAACTTGTCGCTTTGTCTTGATGAAGTTTCACTGCTTAAAAGTCATTGGGAAAAAGAAATGGAATATCTTCTGTAAATATCGAACATAGCACTTTCTGATGATTGTACGTTGAGTTGATTTTAATACATTTTCTGCTCTTTTAATTTTAAATTTCCCATTGTAAGAGAATATTGCGAAATTCATAAAGCTCCGACTGAAACTTTCTTTGCATTGATGGAATCAGGTTTATACATTTTTGTCTTTTCGTTTTCGATAGTACATAAACGTTTCTTTTGTCACAGTCATTTAGATAAACCCATGCTTCATCGAGAGTCAGAATACATTTCCATTTATCTCGTTCTAAATAGTTTTCATGCAGGGTTCTATAAATTGTTTTGCGTTGATCCACATGCCTCCGCAAAACCTGGCGAACATCATGCTTTTTAGCTTTTTTAAGTTGTAAATCTTGATATATTACTATATTTATTATTGCTACAGATGTGTTTAAAGACTTTGCAATTCAGTCTTACGTCAGAAGATTTTCTATTATACCCAATGATTTAACTTTAGAAGCATTGGAAAAAATTACGTACCTATTTCGGGTATTCGTTTGAAGTTTTCTTTTCATGCAGAATTACTTGTTGACGGTTTGTCTCTTTCTGATTAGTAATATTACTTATTTGCATTTCTGATAACTTATTTTTCATTTTATTTCTGATAAGTAATATTACTTATTTATAATTTTAATACCATGCATTTCACAAGCTTTTTGAATTATGGAATAGGAATATTTCTCTTCGAAAAGTGCAAATACATATCCTACAATGCACAACTTGTTTACAAACGACATTTTGAAAGAAGAATAAACTTAATAATAGCAGGTGATATTTTTCACTTCAAATAATAAGCTGTTGCCAGACATTTGTATTCGAAAATATTTGCTTTTTTAAAAATTTTCTATTGAAATCATTGCAGAATGTGTAAACACCTTCTGTATCAGACTGATGGCTATTTACTGTAGTTGTCGTTTTTCTTGTTGTTTTAAACTTTTGTAGTTTTCCTGCAATAAACTTCTACCCATTTTTCAAGTTCCTAAAGAAATATTATTGCATGTTTACCATGTTGAGCTACTCAAATCGTTACTGCAATGAAGAAAGTGTTTGATTTATAGGTGGATTAAAGGAATCCATTTGTAATGATTTTTCCTAGATATTGTGGAGATTCGTTGGATTATTCATAATCTAGCATGCTCTCCTTTTGTAGAAGTCTAAAGTTTTTAAATACAGTTTACTGTACGAAAACAAACTAACTGTAGCAATATGAACGCAACGCACAAGTATACCCCTAAATGCAATTTGTATATGAAAAAATAAGGATTTCTTCTGAAAAATTAGAAAAATATTCCTAACAAATTAAATAATGAACCTAACAATGATTTAATACTTTCTATTTGCACATTTTAAAAATAAAAATAATTGTGTAAAATTTCAATTTTTTAAACTGTGTCTTTTTTAGAAATTTGATAAAGAATTGATAAATAAAATTTTTCTAGAAATTTGATAAATTTGATAAAGATGGTAAAAAGTTCAAATATCTAAAACGTCCTTGATGCAAAGCGTTTAACTCCCTTCGATGCAATAAAAGGATTTGCGTGGAACTGTTAAATATGCATTGAAGTCTAGAGTACATTCCATGCTAACACCAAAAACCTGCAAATTTATTCAACAAAAAATTAAACTAGGTTCAAAACATAGCAATGTAAAAGATTCAGCAGATTTAGAAGAACGGTTTACAATAAAAGTTAAGCCTGACTCTTTTAGAAGAGTCATATGGGATACATAGATACAATAGGCTATCTGCAAGAAGGAAATTCTTCGTCAAAAATAAAACATGGAAAATATATCTGGCGTTCACAAAACTTATAGTAAGCAAAACTAAAACATATGGAATAATGTTAAACTCACAAAAATATCAAGAATGGAATTTGAAAAGCTTATTGCCTAATGCAGCGCATAATGGCTTCGGATAGAAGTAAACATGATACTTCTTCGAAAGCTCTGCTCTGCTGCTTATACGTAGGAAGTAAACGAAATGGAACATTCTTACACCAAAATATTAGTTAAATCTACGCTAAAGCGCATGAAAAGTATCATTTGAGTTAAAGGATATCTAAATAAGTAGGTTTTAAAATAGATGATCAATATTATGTGGGAAAAAATACACTTCGCTAATATTTAGTGACTGATATTAGCAAATAAGACTTAAAAACACGTGTCCGAAAACAAATGTGAGCCACTGTAATTTATTTTCCAAAAATATTTTGAGTATTTTTTTCAGAACTTGTATGTTTTAGAAAAGATGAACGATAGTACCTGTGAAGGAAAAGCAAAATAATTTTAAGAATGCTTAATAATTTATAGTTGAAAGTAAAATTTAAAAGCATAGGTGTCTAAAACCTATTTTGAACCCCTGTATACGCGTACGAAACCATCGCGGAGAAAACAACGCAAAGCGAAAACATCATCCTACAAAATATTGGAGAAAAAAAGAAGTCAAAGAGAAAACATCGCAGTTTTAAAACATCATGGTACAAAACTGCTTCCTCGAAAATATCGGGGTATATGTAGAGCAACTACAAATCTTCGCATGAAGATAACATCTCAGACATGCGTTTTCCAGGCTTTAAAAGATGTAAATTCGTATCCGCATAAAGATTTGTGACTGCAAGAAAGAAAGAGGAATATTTTTACTTTTATATTCCATATTTTTTAACTAGTTAATACATTTTGCTGAAAACAAAGCAGTAAACTTCAGCATTCAGAAACTGAAAATTTTGTAAATATTGAAATTATGAATATTATTTAGCTCATACGTTTCGTCATAACTAAAACCTCCAAACGATTAACTGCATATTGTACATGAAAATGCTTATGACACTTTAAGAAGACGAATAAACTGAAACAAAGCAAGAAAGAATTTTCAACAAAAGTGAAAAAAATATAGTGTGAAAATTAACCAACGGTTTTAATGGAGGCAACCTCATCCAGATTCTCATCTTGCTTTTTCTAATCTACTTTTTGACTATATTTTTGACGAAAAATTACCAATAAAATTGAATAAAAAAGATTAATTAATTAATGACCTTTATTAGTTAATTATGTAAGTTTAAAATTCTGTTAACTGTTATACGTAGCATTAATTTCCTACTCAGCTTCAGATTTTGAAAGCTTAAGTCTCCTGCTTACTTTCTGAGCAAAAAATTATTAGAAAGATGAAAATATGAAAATATTAAATACATAACATAGATATGAAACATAAAAATAAAAATATTCATCGTGCCTTCTTTCACTCACAAATTGATTACGCGAATATGAATTGCCACCTTTTAAAACCTTCAGACCACGTGCTTACGATGTTGTCGTCATGCGATGATTTGCAACTCCTGTTTTCTTTTTTTACCACGGTATTTTAGAAGATGATGTTTTAAAGCGAAGTTTCTGAGCTTCTTTGTTTTCGATGACGATATTTTGTACCACGATTTTTCAGAACTGCGATGTTTTTTTGCTATCTTTTCTCCCGCGATGTTTTTTACGCCGTTGTTTTCGCCTTGCTTTGTTTTCTCGGCGATGTTTTTTGCCTGCAATCGTATATTATGCATATATTAATTTTCTTCAGTCATTAGCATGGCTTAAAAAAAGAATATTTCTGCATCAAAATTGTTTGCTAATATTAATGGGAAAAAAAAGCGACTTCAGGATAAATCTTTTGCCTGCATTCCAGAAGTTAAGCAAAATTCAGGGTGATTAAAATTCCCGTTTGGAATTTGTACTTTACGGCTGTATTTTTATTAAAATTGTAATAAAATCTCTACATATAATAAAAGAAAGACTGTGTGTCTTTCGTTCGTGCTGCACGTAAGCTTATAGACCCAGGTCTACGAAATTTGGTATATAGGTGCATCTAAACAAGAGCCAGTGCACCTCGAAGCGATTTTTTCCAAATTCGAATCAGATATTTTTTATTTTATCTTTTCGATTTTATCGCATTTTTAATAGTTTCATTCTTTTAGAAATGTGGTTTTGGCAAAAGTTTTTCATTCAATTGTATACGGACTGCTGACTATTGAAAATCAGCACTGTTGCCAGTTGGAAAAATGAGGGCTATAATTCTGTACAGTTTTTAAATTTAATGTTTCTCTTGAATACTGGACGTTTGTTGAGAGAAGGCAACGGGAAGTTGGTTAATTTATTTATTAGGATAATTAATATTTGTATTAAGGGATATTGCTTGTTTCATTGTCCTTTTTTTATATGTAATAAAATTTTTTGAAATTTTTGGGTTTCATTTTTTTATGAAGTTGTTCGCCAGAGTAAAATTCTGCGCAGTTTTTAAATTTAATGTTTGGTGTTCCCTTCAAGCATTTTTTCGGTACATTTAAAAGCCAGACAAAGTCTGGCAGCGTAGTTGCTAGTATATTATAAAATGATTCAAATGCCTGAAAACAATCTGACATTAATAACAGAAATTTAAAAATATACAAAACAAATCTGACTTTTGAAGATCTGTTTGACATTTGCAGAACAATCTGTTTGACTGTCAAATCATGAACAAATCGTTATGTTTCTTTATCTTTATCTTCATGTTTGTACATTCCTCGCATTAAGAAATATGCCGACACCTGAAGTTACCAAGTTCTGAACCACCCGAGCACATCGAAGTGGAATTTTGAATTTCGAATTTCGTTTTATTTCTTATTTTACGTGAATTTAATGGAGTTTTGGTTAATAAACTTAACGATCTGAAAGCGAGTCGTGGCAACATTTTTCGAAGTAAAACATTTCTATTTATCTCCAAAGTGCGAGACTGTTACCATTTGGCAAAGTGTAAGATATTAGTCTTTACAAACTCCGCTATTTAAAAGCAATGTGTTGCCACTGCCTGAAATAAAATACTTTTATCTTCCACTCGCCATTGTGTTACCTTTCGGTAAAACGTAAGGTATTTAACTTTCAGATTTAAGCTGTCTGATATTTAGTAACAAACCAAGTGATTTAAAAGCAATAAGCACAGTTCTGAAGAATATTTTTTCTATTTTTTAATCTGATTGATTTAAACAAAAATATATTAAAAGCTGATGTCTAATTTGAAATATTAGATATTAGATATTTTTATGGAATGACCCTAGCTGAACCCATTTAAATAATTACATATATTTTTTATGATAATTATTTTAGGCTGCTGCTCTCGCACGCTAGTAAAAATTAAAAGAATGCACGGAAAGTTTAGACAAACTAGCAATGAAACGAACCTAGTCTAAGAAAATAGCCATTTTTATGGAACGCTACTTAAAATGCTACCAGAAAATAAAAAGTGACCCTTCATCGACTACCCTATTAGAAAACCTTTTGTAACAATCAATATTATCATCGATTACAAGACTTGCGCTGTCATTTTCATAAAGTGACATTCCCAAAACGTAACAGTTGTTAACGAAAGCCTATAATTTCAGTGACCTTCATTCATAACATTTGTTGTCAAAACATCGGCTTGTAAAGTCAGGTCACGGTTAGAAAGAGGGCAGAACACGGAAATTTTTCTCGAAATTTCTTTTCAAAGAATTGATTACTAACAGTGACTCCTTTCGAAATTAAGTCCCTAAAAATGGCTCATGACTGCTTACAACTTTTGATACTTTTGACCTGAAATAATTCCAGAGGAAATAATTAAGCATAAAATCAGATTGTTTAGCATAGGATTTGAAAGGGAATATTCGATGACTGTGACATCAAAAATCGTCACCGAAAATGAGCTTTGCGAATGTAACTAAGGCAATAAAGTTTCGATATGTAAACAGATAAGACATGAAAAACTAATAATTATACTATTATACTAATTTTAGATTATCTATTATTATACTAATTAAGAATAAAGACTCCTTGATGGTACTATTTTTAATAAAAAAGATATTAAGTTGAAGAAACCTGTTTATTATTAAGAAATTTTAAGGCCTGCGTCGGAAGAAAACATAGTAAATAATCAAAAAAAGTAAATATTTAGAAGCAAAGCAAATAGAAGGCAATAAACTGAAGACAGTATGTAACATTTAAGCATATATTCCTGCCTGTTCTATGCTGTTAAGTTTAAAATAGATATACTTCAAGACATCAGAACGACAATCACGTGCTTTGAAATATAATGAATAGCCTTAGATACTGGTTCCTTAGAAAATTATTGATTGGCTTATTCTTTGATTAGAATTGTTTTAGAAGTTGGTACTTTATACAGTAGTACATCAGATTTATGTCATTAATCAATTCTAGATCCTTGGACATATACCAAATGAACCTTTCTAATGAGAAGTAAAAGGAAAATAATTAATTTGTTCTTATAAAAAATCCCATATTTATTATTATTAATCCTTTTAATATTAAAATATTCTTGCGTGCGTACGGGTTCGTAATGGATTGAACCGATGAGAGCTTGATAAAATTTATTTTACCAAAAGAAACGCTTTACAGTTCTGGAACTTGAACTAAAACCCTCATACAGCTTTTCTCGGTATCGCAAAGTACAATCAATAAATGTACTTCAAACTACTAAGAATGTTAAACACAGCCTAATGCAAAGCGCATCTAAAAGGCGAAGCTCACACGAAGACCTCTCAGTACTCTGTACTCACGCTAAACTTCAAAAATAAGAAATTG
Source organism: Stegodyphus dumicola (assembly GCF_044657685.1). Lineage (NCBI taxonomy): Eukaryota > Metazoa > Arthropoda > Arachnida > Araneae > Eresidae > Stegodyphus > Stegodyphus dumicola. The sequence continues at coordinate 234,939,529 of NC_140768.1, forward strand.
CTGCCCTCTCCGTTTTTGTACAGTTTTCCTCTGGGCGCCGAGCATTTTTCAGTTCTCGAAATTACCGGAAGGCATATGAAGGCCGGATACGGTTACAGTTACATATAGGGATCAATTACATTTATTCACCTTCAATACCTGTAGCAGTTATACAGAGACCGGACCAAAATGTCGCAGAATTAGGGGAATTTTGGAGATTTCTCTCTAATTTTGGCGACAAAAAATTAGTCTCCAAATTCACTGCCAGTTAGGCGATATCTGACCAGTTTAGCGAGATAACCATTTATCTAGGGTTAAATTAACTTTCCCTGTAATTTTATTTTTCCGGAAAAACTTCGTCTCTTTCAAGCATTTTGTATTTACAAAAAAAAAAAAAAAAAAAAAAAAAAAAAATTACAATTTCACATATAATTTCTCTAAAATATATACAAAATTCATAACAATGCAAGTGCAGTGGGAGAAATATATATTGTATATAAATCAAGCACTTCACATAATACTGTACATAAATGTTTTTTCTGTTATCTAGATCAAAAGCAATTTTTATACATGCTTTAACGACTCTGATCTTTGTTTGGTAACTGATTCCCTTCCGCCTCGTAACCTTAGCCGATTTAATAACCTCCTTGTTTTTCACAATCGTTGACACAATCATACTTGAAATACGGTATGCAGTAGCCAAGTCCCAGATACGCATGCCCTCTCCATATTTTCTGATAATCTCTGTTTTCGTCTCCATGGTGATCCTAATAATTTTCTCCGTTGCTTGACTCTTCACATTAATATTCTTAAAACTCAATGTTAATGAATTCACAAAACCAATCCGCGGTTACTAGGTTAAGGAAATTTTCTGAAAGATAATGCAATAATGTATTTAACTTATGCTTCATTTGTGAACTTTTCAGTTAGGCAGGGCCCAGGGCTACAATTCGTCCTCAGAAAGAGCTGCTTCATGCGTCTCACAGTTTGTTAAATCAAGCACAGCACTGCATTGCTCTGCGTCAACGGTGGATATTTCCCGCATTCTTCGTAAACGTAGTTCTCCTGTTCATTAAAGGGCAAATTTAGAATCAAAATTATACAAATTTTCCAGTTTTATATTATCCAAACTGTATCTGCGACTGTGGCGAAAATGCTCTTTCTCACACTATGTTTTGCTTAAGTAAACTAATCAGAAAGAAGGAAGAATCATGGAAATTAAGTATCTAACCTAGCTATACAAAATTCCTGGAAGCAAGTGTTTTTGAAAAGTCTCATTCGACGAGATATTGAGGGAAATTGTTGACCACTCTAGCAGATTTAAAGACTAATAATACTATATTATGATTTCCAGCACGGAAAGTCACTTAAACTTTCACACACAAAGTTATAAACTTAAACTTTCGCAAAACTAAACTTATGGAGACCATTATATTTTGCAGAACATAAAATGTTAAAAATCAACCGAGATTCGAACCACGGTTCTTCTAGTTTTTCTGGCTGGTTACAAGCGAATGTGAAACGTTTTTACGTTTTCCTCCTATCGATGGGCGTGAACAAGTCAACCAAATCTAACGGATCCACCACATTCAATTCACCTTGTTAACCACATTCAGTTTGAGCACCAGAGATTTTTTGTTTGCCAGCGCAAAAAATGTAAAAAAATCCACTTTGTTCTCTCTATAATTCAAGATATGGATGCCAGCCGTTAACCCGACAAGAGAACGCACGGGACAATACAAACACTGTTTTCAAGTACAGGCTGAAGCAAGGCCAGTATATGTACATCCATGCAGGTAAAAATATTAGGTATCGAAGGGATTTGCTAAATTTTAAGCTTCCGCCCAACTGGAATTTTGAAGGAGAACAACCTGAGGGCGGCCCGAGGTTTTTCCACCCCTCTTTCCCTACAATCAACCTCTCGACAGAATTTTGGCTCATCGTGTATTTTGAGTGTCTCCTTGCTACACAGCTGCTATATGCTTAGAGACGTCCATGCCATCTACGGGATTCAAAATCGGGTTCTCCTTGTATGGCTGTATCAGCGTCACTAACCAATATTCCTTCTGAACAGCGAAGCATTCCTGTCAATCAGAGGACGGTTAATTTAAGTTAAAGGTAATGGACAATGTGGTGAGCATGAAATCTCCATCCGTGGAACGGTGTTTGGTACACCACCCGGGCGACAAGGCTCAACCCCTTGTAGAACATATTTAAGCATTGCGAATGGTATGATGAAATAACCTAAAAGATATTTAAGGTAATTGGTTTTTTATAATAAAGTTTTTAAAGCGAATAATTAATAATTTAGAATTCATATTTAAGCCAGAAGTTAGGGAATGGTAATTAAAATATTAAAGCGATGTCAAATGAATGCAGGCCAGAAGTCGTTGAGCTGATGAGCACGTGGATAAAGGCAAGATTAGGCGAACACTGGTAATTTGAATCCGATAAGCAAGACATACATACTATGAACGTAAGACTAAATGCGTAGCAGATACAATAAGAGAAAGTTAACATAAACCGTGAAGGCATTATAATAAATATTACATAATATATACATTCAGTTGGCCCATGGGCCTGTCCATGTTTGCTAGGTCATTATAGTCATAATTTCAAATCTTAATGGCCGGGTTGTTAATTGTTTTTTGTCTTTCATGAAAGCTTTTAGCAAGTTTATAATAATCTGAGCGTAGTTGCTCCATACCCAATTCTTCATGAATTCTGTTGTTGCGGATGTACCACTCCGCTTTAACTATTTGCCTAAGAACGGAATTCTGGCAAGTCTGTAATTTTTTACTATTACATTTTTTTGGTATAGGCCCAAACTGGACTAGCATAACAGAGTAATGGACGGAGAACGGAATTATAAATGAGTAATTTTTTGTCAATTGATAAAACACTGTTTCGAAAAATTAAAGGGTATAGTTTAGCTTTACGAACTCGAAACGTTTGGATAATAGATGTAATGTATGGGGCCCATGTAAGAGTTTTGTTAAGGATCATCCCTGGGAATAGGGACCTGCTTGGCCCAGAGAATAGGGGTGACACTAAAGATGAGATTTTTCTTGAATTTCCTTTTTTTTTTTTAGTCCAAATGGATTTGAATCCCGAAGGACTATTAGTTTCGTTTTGGCATTTTGCGTCGGACTCATAAATGTCGGTTCACTTTTCAAACTGTTGCCACAAAATGTTAGAGTCCTGCATTATATTTGAAGAAATTAAATAATGAAAAATCTGCATAAATGTATGTATATTTCTCGTATTGTGATAAAACAACGGTACATAGAGTCATCGAATTTTGAATAACGTAATCCTCCAACGAATATGAGCATGTGGAAGACCAAATTTGAAATTTGAAATTTGTTTTATGATCGATTTCCTATTTTTTAAAACTTTGACGAATTTTTGATTAACAAAGTCAAGGATTTCAAAGCGAGCAATGGCAACGTTGTGCATAAAAAACATTTTTATCTCCAGCGCGTGAGTCTCTGTATCGGAAATTCTAAAGATATGCTCGTTTTAAAACTATTTTGCGATATTGCTGTTGCACTGGATCTTATGGTTTAAGTGCGAGGAACATGATATTTAATAAAGAAAGGTAACACACAAAATGTTAAAAAACGCCCCTTTGGACGTAATTTAAAATCTAAAACATTTCAGATTTTTTTTTTTTTTTTTTTTGTGAACATGATTCACGTTGAATTGAATTTTCCATTTTGTAAGCCAAGTCTCTAATGTATGGATGCGTATCTAATGTATCGTTGAATGACTAGACCTACGAATGCACTTTGTGCTAGGATCGCAGTGTCGTCTGCATACATAGCTAATGTTGTGTCGTGTGTGGATCGTATGTCATTCACGTAAATATTAAAAAGTGTGGGACCAAGTAAGGACCCTTGTGGAATGCCAACCTGGGTGGAATGGCTTGTGGAGTTTGTCCCAGAAACGTGAGCGACAAAGTGTCTACCGGTTAGGTAGGAATTAATAATGTTAATGATGTAGCCTGGGAAGCCCAGGTCGTGTAATTTGTAGGTGAGAGCATCCAGCCAGACTCGGTCAAAAGCCTTAGTAATGTCTAGAAACAGTACTCCAGTAATCGTGTGTGTTGCCATTCCCTCGGAGATGGTTTCTACTACTCGGTAAAGTTGGTTAGTTGTTGGCAGTTGCTTCATAAAACTAAACTGGTGTGGTCTGATGATGTTATTGGTTTCTATGTAGTCGTTGATTCTCTTGAGTAGGATAGCTTCACAGATTTTACTGATGGAAGAGAGTAAACCGATAGGGCGATAAGACTCCGGTTTAGATGGAGGTTTTCCGGGCTTCGGGATCGGAATGATCTTCGCAGTCTTCCAAGGTTGAGGAAAGTGTTGCATTTCAGAATAAGGTTGCAAATTCTAGTAATAGTGAAATGGTATTGATTGGTAACTTTTTTATTATACAGTTTGTGATAGAATCTATGCCAGCTGTTTTCTTCTTCATGATTCTTTTGATGTATGCATAGACTTCTGACGGTAAGGCTGGAATGATGTTATCAGTGCTTGGATTTGTTGGGAAATTGGAGTAAAAGCTATAAACTAGATTTTTCGTTGTAGTGTCATGAACGTTATTTCTGTGAAATTGGGATTTCAGTTGCATAGCTAACAGTTCTGCTTTCTCAATTTCAGTGTAATGGACAGGTGAGCTTGGTAAAGCATTTTCGTTCTAATCCGTGCCGCACAAAATATACAAACGCAGTCAGTCTACGTCTATCCGAAACAACCATTACGAAGTGTATCTTGAGAGAAGTGCATTTTCCTAGGTTATAACTAAAAATTTTAAACAATAATAACAAAGTGAAATTAATTTAAACAGTTATAATTATTTTTTTCATAAAACGACCTGTGTGGCACACTAGAATCTTACATCTTTTACATTTTAAATCCTAACTGTTATCTTATAAGGAGATAAATTTCACGTAAATGAAAAGCGGAGTTCATATGCATTTCATCTAATAAATTCTAATTAGTTATGATGCTCGGAAAACTATTCTTCAAATTTGGGTAACTCTCTCGTTAATAATATTCAATTTTGTGGGATTTCTTACATTCTTATTATGAAATATTCTGCACTGTTTTCCGTGTCTGCAACACATTTTGCACCCGCTTTCATGTCCGAGAATAAAATTTTGTTGCTTTTTTAGCCTTGTTTGAGTTTTGTAATGCTCTGAAATAGAACCTGGTGAGATTCTTATTCATGCATTAATTAGCATGTCTTTATATATAAAAAAAAAAAAAAAAACCCTCATCGAGGTGTTTTCCTACAAACTGAGTTAAATGATTAAAATTCCAGATAAACGTAATTTTCTTGCGAATTGTTGATGGATAAGTAACTTTGCAGTAATTAAAAACTGAAAAGAATTGAATTCGAGTTATTCAAAATTTACTTGTACAGACGATTTGGTTTCTCGAAAAGAATCTGTAAAGATGAAAAAAAAGATGAAAAGATGATAATTTATGTAAAGAGGAAAATCAATTGTGTACTCATCGGGATTCGAATCACTATTATCTAGATGAACACCATTGTGAGCTTTCCTTTAATTTAAATAATCAATTATTTTATGTTTGAAATCCATACTCTCACATCACTCTTTCCTTTTTCTCGCCAAAATGCAAATGAGTTCGCGTGTATTTATAGAGAGTTTTTGAGATTGTTAAGACAAAAGTGTGTTAAAGGCTTTGTCTTAACGATCTTAAAACTGTCTTGAAAACATAAAGTCTGTCTATCTCTTAAAATCCACTTAGTAGGTTTGCTACTTTAAGAGTTTCTGTCTTCGGCCTTGCACTACACTTACTGATAGGTAAATTTACGCCGATGAATTTCTGAGCCAACTTCGCGTTAAATTGCTCTATGTAGCCTTTCGCTATTAGTTATTTAAATTTAGCTTTAAATCTGAATTTCTACTTTGATTTTTTCGCCATAAATATTGGCAGACTTGTAAGCACCAACTATGCCTTCTGTTCATCTTATTAAATTTTAAATAAAGGATCTTTTACACCCTTCTCAAGTTTTTGTTGTACTTCAGACATAACAATAAGTCTCTTAACGCCTATCAAATGGTTGGACACTATTTCCTTATATGAATGACTTACTAAATGTCTTAAAACCTTATAACCTGATAAATTATGCTAGAAAAGCACGCATGAAGGATTACGAAATTTTTTACATTCTTTCACATTTAAATAGCGACTGAAGAGTGGAAAGAAGCTTAGTTGACAAAATTGAAAGTTGCAACCCGTTGAAGAGACGGATGCATAAAATCATTAAATGTTGAGAGTAATTTTAAACCATTTTCGTTGCAACTCCTATCCATTACAAGTTCACTTTCCGTAGGACTCAAAGACTCTTATAACGAAGGTCAACTGTATTTATAAATAAAAATTCTATTTTTAGAACCCCTATAAGATAAGCTTCGGACTGATTGAGTCTTAACACTGTTTTACATATTTTCAACTAATTGTCGCAAGAAAATGCTCCACTTAAAACATTATCAAGGTTCAGTTAAAGGAGATTGCATCAGCCGTTATTTGGTTTTAAGTATTTTACGTTCTAAGCTAAACGTCAACAAATCCTTCACCCAATTTCGGAACTAGGTATCGAGTTTAATCTACCATTGATTGTAGGAAAAGAGCCAATGAAATCGCTCAGTAACCAATCCCTAAAAGGGTCTGTTATGCAACTTTTATGATATGCAGGTAATGGATTATTTATTTGCATATAAAAATGATTAAGAAGACAAAAAAGGCAACGCAGGTGTGTGTAGCTAAAATCCTTTCTCAGCGATTGCTGTTATATTGTTAAAATGTTATTAGATTACATTGTTAAAATATTGTTTTCTATTATTTAAATGTTACTTAACACCACAGCTAGACAGAAATATTTCAATTTCAACTAATTTTTTGGTTTGTTTTGGTTTAAGTATTTATTTCATTGCAAAATTTAAATGATTAAACTATAAGAGGGAAAGCACTGCCTAAAAAACGACCCCGTTTTTCATTATGTGACATTATTCTAAATTTACCTGTTAATGACACCTGTAACGATACCAGATAAATACATGTAATTTACCTGGTAATATGTACACTACATACAGCTTTAGGTGCTACAGCATGAAATTATTGAAACGAAAGGTAATCATCATGCGCTTGTAGAGACATTAGGTATTTTGGAAGCAAGAGAAGAGTAAAATGAGCAGCACCTTCGCCATGAATCGAACCGCGGACCTCTGGAATTCGCGCCCAGCGTGCAGACCACCCCACCACGAAGGCATGCTAGGAAGGCGGGAGAAATACCTTATATAAAAGGGCGACTGGAGTTCTTAGGGGATCCAGTTGCCAAATCCTGGGTGTGGAGAATCATCATCCACCACCCTTTTGGTTCAGGCGCCACTGTAGAGACATTAGGCATTTTAGAAGCAAGATAAGTGAAAAATGAGCAACGCCTTCTCCGGGAACCGCACCGCGGAACTCTGGAATACGCGCTCAGCGTGGAGACCACCACGCCATGAAGGCCTGCTAGGAAGGCGGGAGAAATACCTTATACGCTAATTTACGAATGGAATTCACATAGAGTACGGAGAATTTTTAAAACTAAATAAACTAAATTTTGACAATTTCAAAACAACAATAACATCGTATTTTATTTAGCTTGAAACAATGCTAACAACAACATGAATTTATAAAATCATGCTGTTGTTAGCATTGTTTCAAGCTGTCTTATCACTAACACCTTAGTGAGTGGCGATTTTACGTCCGCGAGTACTGTGAAGTTCCATTCCAGTATTGATTGAGAACACTCGGGACACAAATTCTCTCTGCTAAGAGAAGCATGTATTCATGGAGGATTCTTTAAGTGAAATTGGCTTGTATTCATAAAGGTAAAAGGAAGCAATAATCTCAGTATTATTTACGAAAACGGCGTACTGAGCATGGAACTGGAAGATAACAAAATTGGAGAGGATGAAATGATACAAGCTTGTTGATACAATTAAATATTTTTACTTCCATAAAGAAATAAATAGAAAAAATAAGAAAGAATGTTAAATGGACGTTAAATCTTACATTTACAGTTGCAAAAATGACCCTGGATGGGAACGAATAATGAATCTATAAGCTGATTTAAAAGCAAATGGTATTCAGATGTTTTAAAATGACTTACTAGTGTAAAACAGTTTCATCATGATTCCTTCTTTCTCATAAGTAGCCTAATATCCAATGCTGATGAAAATTTGCCAGACTGCAAATAAATGGAATATATTGCGAAGAGATAGCGTTTTTAACAAAACTTAATACATTTTCGAAGTTGTATTCCCTGATAATTTTAAAACTTATTTATGGCATTTTAAGTAAAACCAAAAGCTTATTTTTAATATATGCAAAAAATGAGAAACCGCTAAAAGATAATCTGCGCCGTTTTACTTTGTTTTTCTTTCAATGGGCAAAACGCCTGCTGAGGGAACAAGGGGATAACCGAGATATCTTTGGAAACATCGTGTCATCCACCGATGTTCCTGAAAAGTCTTTAAAAACGGAAGTCAGGAACTTGTCATTAACAACCACATGCACTCAGGAAGACCAAGATTTAGGAAACTTCGTAGAGATGCCATTCAAAGATATGAGGGATCTTTTCGATGTCTGTTTAGAGAAAAATTTTATCTACTGGTAGACACGTGCTAACAAATATAAGAACGGATACGCATATCGAAAGAAGGAAGTCAAATAGGAAATTACTTACGCATTCATGGCCAATAAAATGCTCTACTGTTGATAACGGACATAATCTGATAATGGCAATGACTACTACCTTGGCGTAAGTTACTTTTACTTCAGAAGCATAGTTTCCACGATGCCACTGTAATATTAAGAGTGGCCACAGGATAAAAGATGTTTTCTGGTTTGTTAATTCTGGCTTTTGGTCAGGTTATGATTGCCATATATTAATCGAGAAGCTAGGCAAAGTAGTTGCTTTTGTCCTCATTAGCATTTGTTTTATCTATTTAATAAATGGTTTTATTGTGGTAATACATAAACACTGTGCCTTTTCTCTAACAGTTTCTCAGTTATCCACAGTAATGTTTGCAGAACAGCAGGAACAAATACAGCGACTACATTCACGTGGAGGAGTAGAACTACAAATGATTCACTTCTCAATAAAAATTTGTATTTAACGTAAAGCCATTTATTGATTGTGAGAATAATCGAATATTCAAATAAATATACGACAATATTGAAAGTACATGGTTTTACTCCCTATACTCATACTAATTGCCTTTAATTAATCAAAATGAATGAATATTATAATAACACGAGAAAAGCATTTATGATACTGAAATAATGAAGATTCAGTCAATATAAAACGTATAGAATCTTTGCGGCACAGTGTGTCCGGTGTAGACACACCTAAAAATTTCCTTCTGTATGCACAGAAAAATTGAATGAAAAAGGATTTATAGCTTACTATAGGTTACTCTGAACCTTCTTTATTTATAGTAGATGGCAGCTCAACACAAACCAGTCCATATATTTTAGCCATTTTTAGTTTTTTAAGACCCTCATTTTTCAAAGAAATCTTCCAGATTTTTTTAGGGTATAAAAGGAATTGTTTGAAAATAATTTTCTGTGTTATCTTTTGGCTGTATGCTAATCTCCTTATTCTATATTAGTTTTATATTTTTACCTTGAAATTTTGCCTAAAATCAAACGGCGAACTCTAGGTGTGCCCAGACCGGGCTTACCGAAAATCTAGGACAACTGAGAGTCTGTATTCTTTGTTTCTCCGCATCTCATCGGTCAGTTCATTGACAACAACGCTCGTTTCAGCACTCCTTTCGAAGCTCTATTGAATCAGTGTGCTACTTTGGGCACACCCACAGAATTAAAACGATAAGTGCTATCTTCACAAAACTTTACTTGTGTACTTCTCTAGGCCTAATTAGATTGCCTACCTTTTTTTTTGTTTATCAAAACTCCGACTTTAAAATGTAGCGTGCCGGAAAGGGTTAAGCCGTCAGCCTTGCGGTTTCATAACCATATGTCTAAGCATTTATCAATATTTTAACCGTTATTCAAAGTGTTGCGAAGAATTTAATTTTTCAATGTATAATATACCTTGCATATAAAGGGAATTCATTACTTCTCGATGCTTCGATAATTATAATTTTCACAATTTCCTATTTTATTATGAAATTACCCATTCCCCCTCTTCGAAGAAAACCTGACACTTTATGTTTTAATTAGTTGATGTGATTGAGAAATAGTTCTGAGATAATGAAACTATGTTTTGTAGACTATCTGGAATCAAATCTAATTTCAGTACCCATCAAAATAGCGCTTTCGGTATTTGTACATCAGTTTCCACATTTTCACCATGGATGTGCTATTTTACGGCTTAGTTAATTACAATGATTTTAATCAATTGCAATGATTTTGGTTTAAAGATACATCTGATAAATGATGAAATAAATGAGAATAATTCTGATAGAAAAGATCTGTATGCCAAAAATGTATTCCTTTGGTTCAGACAGCCAGTCAGGGTTTTTACTAATTCTAAGAAAATTTTAGAAAACCATTTATGAAGTGCTGATATCTGTTCGGCACGGGGTAATTGATGTTTTGTGCATAAATAATAAGATGAGTTTACGGGAAGGATTGTAGACTGAAATTAGTTTTGATATTTTTTTTAATTTGACAGAACTTGTCTGATTTTTTATAATAATTGATATTATAATTTTTTCCTGCCTTTCAGTGAATAACCCTAAAATTTTATTAAAGAGTAATAAGTAAGTCTTGATTACATGTAGATTTTAATAGCAAATATTGCTAAGAAACTTAGAAATTTCAGTTTAATAGTACTTCATAATATAGTAATAGTAATGCCTCAATGAATCGTCGTAGAGAATGTCGGCTGCGTTGTTATTGTAGAAAAATGCCTTGCCTTTGAAGCAGCGGTTTTCAATGATATAGAAAATGATGAAGATATAGAATGCAATACTTATCCAGCACTCAGGCCATTTGAAAATCGATTTTTATACCACGCACGTAAGAATGTTTACAAAAGTCTAAATCTTAAAAGTGACGGAATATCGACTTGACACCTTATTTTAACCGAGTAAAAGTAATAATAAAATTTGTGAAATTTCTCCATGCATATAAACCAAAACAAGGTATATTTTGAGAATATTCTTTTAAAATATTAAAAACTTCTATTTGTTTTACAATTAACTCAGCTGCTTAGAAACCGTAACAAACACACGTAATGAACAGTTCTCTTCAAGCAGAAAATTTCGTTAGTAACGGCCGTTCTTTAATGAAATTTAATGGCACATGTATTATTCAGTGGATCGGTACTTCAAACGCTCTAGCATATTTTTAGAGACATTAGGTTATTACGAAGCAGGAGACATAAAAAATGAGCAATGCCCTCGCCGGGACTCGAATCACGGATCTCTCGAATACACATCCAGCGTGTTGACCACTACGCCACGAAGGTATACTAAGACGGCGGGTGAAATACCTTACATACTCCCCCTTTTAAAGGGCGACTGGGGATTATGGGTCCCAATCGCCAAATCCTGGTGGCGGAGAGTCATCATCCACCACCTTTTTAGTTCGGGCGCCACTGTAGGAGACATTAGGTTTTTAAAAAGCAGGAGACATGAAGAATGAGCAATGACCTCGTCGGGAATCGAACTACGAACCTCTCGAATACGCGTCGAGCGTGATTACCACTACACCACGAAGGCATGCTAAGAAGGCGGAAGCAATACCTTATATATTAACTTTCCGATTTCATCTATTTTTCTAACAGCATAAGAAGAATTAGATATTTTAGATTCATCAAATTTCATTCTAAATTCAACAATACCTCATTTATTTTAAGAATTATTTTCCTATTGAATTTCAAGAAACTGATGATTATTAATGTTTGTAATGAAAGTAATTTAAATAATCGTTAAGCTCAGCGTATTAAAGCTAAAAAGCTTATTTTGCTTTCTAATTTGCAGTTCTTGCATTATTGTTTTAATTCTTATACACATAACTGAGCATATGTAGTTTGAGAATTAATATTCCCAGCAAGGTGTATTATGCTTTAAAAATATTCTCTTGAATGTATTACCAGATTGATATTACGAGAGAAGTTAAATATATTCAAGAAACATACTTCAGCGTTGAAATCAAAATTTAAATAAATTTTAACATTATAAAGCAGAAGATCCGTGCTAAGGACAACAGTTGTTTTTAGTGTGTCGTAAGAAATTCGTAAAAGAATAATCATTCTGGAATTGTTAGGCATGTTCCGTGACATGAAGAATGGCTCTCGTGTCCAACAACTATAAAATCATGACGACACGCGTATGGTTTAAGAAGAAGAATTTTCTTTGTATTACTTCTTTTCTTGATTCTGTTTCTTTTAGATTGTTCGAAAGGAAGTTCAAAGTAGTTCCTTTTGAGTTAGTACAATTCTGCGTCATAATAATGAATGTGTTTAGGAAGCGCAAACACAACTTCGATTATCCAATTTTTCCATTAATCCATGAAGAATCTGTAAGCCCCCACATTATGTTTCTCATAATTTATAAATGCTTTTCCGCTATGTTGAACAAAACGTATACAGAATTGGCACAAAATTCCTTATTTTCTGACTGTAGAACACAGCGTAGAAAAGCTGGAGTCTGTACAAATTAGAAACTAAAACTTGTTTTTGAGTAAGTCCAAGTTAATAAAATCTATGATAAAAATAAATCGGTTTTGCTACTATAATAATCATTTTTATTTTCAATTTCTAGATACGAGACAAATACTTTTATAGAGAGTTTTCGAAAAGTTCTGTTGAATATGATAACTGCCACAGAGCAAAAGCATTCTTTTCGAGTATGTCAGTCTTTTCGAGTATGTTAGTCTTTTTGGTAATTAACATATTTAGAAAATAGGTGGTTCATTTCTGGTGAGCGAATTTCCTAGCTACACACTTTTTTTTGAACCCTTAAAGGAACTTTTGACAGTAGGTCAAAGAGATTGTAATACAGTTTTCTCTGAAAGTCAAATGCCAAACTCTATTGTTTCATGAGAATTTTGCCCCCGATTTCTAATCGACGAGAAAATATTTTTGTTTAATTTTGCTTGGGAAATAATTAAATTTAAAGGTATATATAGGAAGATTTTTAGTCCATAATTAATTAAATTTAGAAAGAATATGAAAATATATTGATGATGACAATGTGCAGAACTTCAGGAAACGAATTATCGTTTCACTTTTTAAAGAAATACATATATCATAAATAACAAAAAGCAATTTGGGCAGATAAAGTCCACTGGCCCATTTTTAAAAACCAATCCGATGGTTTCGATACCAATATGCATTTAGGAAATTCACTTCTAGTGAGGCCGTAACTGATGCTTCGTTTCCTAATGAGCGTTTCGCATAAAAATGAGATAAATACATTGTTTAAGTATGAGCCAATAAAGATAAATAGGGAAATGTTTCAAGTTAAAATGGTTAATACTATTCACATTCTTCAAGCTAATATAATTTCAATTAAATTCCAAAATTATTTTTATGATACCCATCATTCAAAGGAAATTATTTAACAGAGATAAATTAAGCTTTTATAACTGAGATGCCAAAAAAAGAAATCTTGATATATCAAAATCAGTCAACAATCAAAAACAAAGATTAATTTTATTTATAAACACCCTAGTGCTATTCATTTTGTTCTAAAAAGAACTGTCCAATCAAAATCTTTCAAAAGAGTTTTAAAAAGAAGCAAGCATGTTATAAAAATGGTTAAATAGAAGTCCATTGTTTTCCTCAGAAGGTGACGACATCAAGATAATTTATTCTTCAAACTAAGGTATATTTGGGATTGATATTTTACACTAAAACGGCGGCTTCAGAATAAAAATGACTTCAATTTTTGTTAAAATGTTCAATTTATTCAATTTATGCAATGACAAAATTTATGTTAAAATGTTCAATTTATGCAATTAATTCCACGAGGAAGTGGCTAGAAACTCAATCCTTGTTTGTAACCTTGTTTTTTAAGGCTAATCTTAGCTTTTTCAAGCATTTCATTTTATATTATACAAAAGATACTTGAATTTCACATATAACTTTACTAAAATTATTTACATAGATACAAATTCATTTCAGTATGACAGTTCTAAGATTTTACAATAACAAAAATTAATTGGGAGGTTACTTTTATAGGTCCAAATATCATCGAAAGAGAAATTACGAGAAAATTATTGATAGCATAGTAAAAAAACTCAGCATAAGACAAAAAGGAGCTGCAAAAATACTTTTTTTTAATTGTATATTAGTGGAATATCAAAATTTTTATATAGTGAAAATCAGTAATGCACTTAGAACACCCACATTTATGCATAGATAGGACGGTAGAGGCTTAAAAGTCTTTCTCCATGTACAATCACACTGTAACAACAAAACGTTTATAAGGTACTTCTCCCGCTTCTTGGCATGCTTTCGTGGTGTGGTGGTCTGCAAGCTGGGCGCGTATTACAGAGGTCCGTGGTTCGATTCCCGGCGAAGACGTTCGCTCATTTTTCGTCTTGCCTGCTTCCAAAAATACCTGATGTCTCTACAAGTTTAAAGTCAAGTTATAATAAATTAAAGCATTCTCCTATATGTGATCTCGTGTTGTAGATCCATAACTCAAATCCCAGTAAGAGCAATGCTCACGCTTCCAGTTTCTTGCTCCGAAATAAAGTAATGTCTGTGTAAGATGAGCTTCGAGAACTTGAAATTGAAACCTGTATGCAGGGAAGTTTTACGACCTGTAAACTATAAGCAGAAACAAGCTTATTTGAAATGGACTAACTGCACAAGATAAAAGTAAAGGGTAATTTTGCCTCCGTTCCTTCAAGATGTAGCTGGAAAGCATGTCAGCCTTGAATTCGGAAGATCTGAAGTTCAACTCCTGGCGAGGACGTTGTACATTTTTCATGTTTCCTGCCTCGACAAACCTAATACCTCTCCAGCTTTCTAAATAAAATTATACATATATCAGTTACGGTGAGAAAATAAGTTCATAGCTGAAGATCACTAGACGAAAAGTTTCTTAAAAGATTACATCATGCCTGATTTAATACGCATGCTTTTGGATTTATGGTTTGAAGACATGCATCAGAAATAAGAAGTAGTAAACTTTGTTTGCGTATTTGAACTGAGATCAATGAAGGTACGAATAGCATATTCGAAATCTATTTACTTTCTGATTCTTAATAAATAGTTTGTTGACGAACCGTTCGAGGTTTAGAAAGAAACTGCTTATTTGCCACAAATCTCAAACTGAGCAGGATTTTAGTATAATATAATACTGAAGTAACAGAATGATCTCAAATTAACTAGAATATTAACCCTAGTAGTTTTTAAGAGGATAAGAATGCTAGAAATTATTGCATTCCCCCAGGTGTGCTTCAGTAATGTAAGTGATTAGCATGCTCAGCTTGCAGAGGAACATTAGGAAATTTTTGAAAGCAGGAGAGATGAAAAATGAGCAATGCCTTCACTGGAACTCGAACCACCGTCCTCTCGAATACGCTCCGAGTGTGCTGACCACTACATTACGAAAGCATGCTGAAAAGGCGGGAGAAATACCTTATAAGGTATTGAATAAAATATCCTTGGTTCAAATCCCGCTGAGGTTATAGTTAATCATTCGTTATTTCCTGGCTCCGAAATCCTGATGCCCTTTACAAACTGATAAAAACATTATTAACTTTTCGCATTGTTATGCATAAACGTCTAATTTCTTTTAAGGGAATTTGGTTGAGTTAGTAAACTACCAAACTATAAAAGAAGTTGATGAGTTGGTGGCTAGAAAAGTTAATAACGTTAGTAGATTCAGTGATGGACGTTGAGATTTATGAGCATAAAATGGAGAACTTAAGTCTTCTGAGATTTAATCTAACTTTATTTGGTTAAGTAGTTTACAATGAAATAAAGATTGGGTCACCTTATCTTCTTCGCTGTTAAAGTTGTTTGTCTTAAAATGTTTAGAAAACCTGCATATTTTACATTATCAATAATTGTCTTAGAAGTTTTCCTGGATACTTGATAATGGATCATCATTATTATAGACACATTAAAAACAAGTCTTACATACTAGATTTAATATTTTGGTTGCAGTTTGATGTATAGTAAACTACAGTTTTTATTGATTGGGAAACGTTTTATCAACATAAAGTTCGTAGTACATTTATTACATTCTTCTATAAAGCATTTTGTTTTATATTATCCTAATAAGCAAATAATCAAGAGATAATAATAGCATATAGATTTAAATCAATCAATAATAACGAATTATCTAAAAATTATTCCAATGTGTTGATTATAAAGGTAATTCACATGCTATTTTAATTCTTAAATAACAAAACATTACGTGAAACAAAGCGACTAATATAAGGTGGTAGAACATTTCATGAAGAATTGATATCATACACTCGATATCACCAGAAACCCGACGAATCTGCGAAATTGTGCTTTCAAGGAAAGCACGTTTAAATATTGGAAAAGATTAATCCTTGAGCAGAAAGGAGCAGCAACTTTTATATAATCAGTCTGGTATATTTATCTGGTCAGGGTATATGAATCTCTTTGTCTCTATCGACACAATATAAAATATCAGAACAGAGTCTAGAAAATGAACCTGACATGAAGACAGAAAGAAAATGAAGTTTCATAAAATGACATAGCTGTGGCAGTTTATGATCTTCTTATCTCTAAGATTGAAAAGTGAGGTATATACCATTTTATATTATTTGATTAAATATTAGAAAGACTGAAGTAATGAGTGAAATTCTAAACCTGAATAACTCACAAACTGTTCCAAGACATCTTTCAAAAATGGATAACATGCAATCCTTTTCCAGACAAAAAAAAAAAAAAAAAAAAAAAAAAAAAAAAAATTCATCTTTTTTCCTTCGGAGGTTGCACGACAATGTTAGAGGTCTAAATATTTTCGTGCAATAAGGTCTTTAAGAAACATAATAAATAGATTGAGCAATGAACTAATATCATCGAAACGTAATCCATTTATTGATCTGATGAAAAATAATTGTTGCTGTCTGGTAGGATAATATTCATTCTTACATTTTATATATTACTAACGAAATTTATTTCTGCAAATTGATTTATAGCTAGAAATTGTACGTAATTAATGTATCTCCATTTTCTCTATCTTAGATATTTTTTTCAGGAAAACTGGTTAACATTAATATCAGAGATTACTTAAAATCACACTATTTCAATTTCATTATTTTAACTATAATAATTTGAAAACAAATTATCATCGAAGACAGAGTTGCTGAAAATTTTATTTTATTTAGTACATTTTAATCTTTTAAATATAATTTCGGAAAGTGATGTTAGCGCCTATCACGAAGAGATTCCGTGTCAGGAAAAGAGGAAATTCCTTTCCTTTTCCCCCACTTAAAGAGCGACTGTAGAGAAGCATGAGACTCACTCCAACAATTCAAACGTTGACGAGTTTACATTCATCACATTTTAGTTCGGGAACCATTGTATAGACAATTAGATTTTTCTATGCGAGAAGCCTGGAAAATAAATTACGCACTTGCTGAGATTCCAGCCACAGATCTTCCGATTGCTACCTAGAGATACTAACCTCTTAAACCACAGCAACTACGAAAAAATGCGAAATTTCTTTGTACATTAAAATGTAAAATATGTTATTTAAATAAAATAATGTTAAATAAGTTATTAAGATAAAATATGTTATTTTTTCAAGTTTACAGATTTTTGAATATATTTCTTATTGAATTTCGTTGGCGTTGGAGACGGAAACCATGTTGCAAGATTTAACAGCTGAAACAAATATCATAATTTTATCCATCAAATATTAACGTAATATTAATGTTTTTATCGCATTTTAATTTTGCTCTTCGGTTTAGCTGAAACAAATATCATCCTTAGAATGAAATTTGGCGAGCTATCGACAAATATTTTTTGAAATATCATTCCTTAGATACCTGCTTCAAAGGAAACTAAGAATTCGTTCATGTTTCGGCCACCAGAGCTCTCTGCCTGTCTGTGAGATATTATTTCGCAATGCGCAGATCGTGTGCGCAGCTCGCACTTTGTTCTTGCAGTCTTGCAAACGCTAAGTGTTACTTTTCTCGCTTTGCTTTGTGCTGTGTTGTGTTCTAAAGCTGAAACTGCTGAATAACGGTTAAACTACAGTCCACTCGCATTGATGTATTCTTATGTTTATTAATTTAAATTTAAGATACCACTACGCTACATTAAATTTGGTCGTTATACGCCGGAGCTTCGAAAAAGACGACTTATTTACTATTCTTTTGAGGTTTAGATGCTATCCCTTAGCCATCACTTGAAAATGTATCGACAAGTTCAAATTTATGATGAAGATCGCGATTACCAAAAAAATATTGTGGAGAGATGATCCATCGAAGCCGATTAAAACTTACAGGTTGTGCACAGTTACATACGGCACTACTTCAACTACATACCTGGCTACTCACGTGCTCAAACAACTAACAATTAACGAAGGAGCTAAATTCCCAAAGGCAGCTGAGATAATATTACACAATTGTTATATTGTTGATGTCCTATTTGGTTCAGACACAGTAGAGAACGCAGTAGAGTTAATTTCACAACTGAGTGAACTTTTACAAAAAGGTGGCTTTCAATTGCATAAATGGTGTACAAATAATCGCTCGATTTTAAAAACTGCACTGAACGCTTAAAAAGCTACTTCTTCATGTACAGTAGTTGATACGAAATAAAATTATTGGGTTTGGAGTGGTATCCAACGCAAGACCAGTTTACTTGTCACTTTGAAAATCTCGAAAGCAGAGAGCGTTCTACTAAAAGAATGATTTTGTCTTCTATTTCGAAAATCTTTGATCCACCTCGTTGGTTAGCACCTTTCATAGTTGCAGCAAAAATCTTGCTTCATGATATATGGAGATTACAAATCTCGTGGGATGATCCCTTGCCAGATGAAATCAATCAAAGATGGAAAATCTATTGTGAAGATATCGCAAATCTTGAATGCATTCGTATTCCTAAGAGAGTATTATTGTCCAAAGCTACAAATGTAGAACTTCATTGTTTCTGTTACGCATCAGAGAAAGCTTACGCTGCAGCGATTTATTTAAAGTCTTCGAATAGTTCTTCAGTTTCGGTGCAGCTACTAACATTAAAAACTCGTGTAGCTTCCCTGAAAGTAATTTCTATTCCTCGTTTAGAACTCTGATCTGCAGTTCTATTAGTGCATTTGGTTCAAGCTGTGCAGAATTCATTGCAAATTTATGTTGACAATATTTCAGTGATTCAATGATAGATTTGTCATGGATGCAATCAGAACCCACACGCTGGCAAACCTTCGTAGCCAACTGCGTTTCAGAAATTCAGTCAGTCTTACCATCATTGCATTGGAATCACATAAAAGGGAAGGAGAATCCAACTGATTGCGCATCAAGAGGTCTTTTGCCTTCAGAGCTTTCTACAAAAGACTTGTGGTCGACAGGTCCTCAGTGGCTTAATTCAAATAACTTTCCGTCCTCTATCAACTTACCAGTTTCAGAAGAGTCTTTAAAGGAACAACGGAAAAATGTTTCTTGTTCAATTCCCTGTTATTACTATCAGTAATTAGAAGAGAATATTGGATAATCCACGCTAGGTCAGTTGTAAGACAACAGATTTTCAAATGTGTGAAATTTCATCGTGTACGAGCTAAAACATCTACCTAGATAATATCTAACTTACCATCGTCTAGAGTCGTTCCGTCAAAGGTTTTCTCCAAGGTTGGAATTGATTACGTCGGGCCATTTCAAGTGAAACCCAGGCAAGGTCGAGGAGTAAAACCAATGAAATGCTACATTTGTATATTCGTGTGGTTTACTACAAGAGCTATACATATTGAATTATTAGGTAATCTAACATCATCATCATTTATTGCCGCTTTGAAGCGCTTTGTATCTTGAAAAGCGATTGTGGCACAAATTTTATTGCTGCAGATAAGGAATTGAAAAGAGTAATAAATTCTTTGAAGAAAAATGAATTGGTTAATAAATATTGCTCTACTGAAGGTATTAAGTGGATATTTAATCCTCCCGCAGCGCCACATTTTGGAGGATTATGGGAAGCTGCAGTCAAATCTACAAAGTTACATCTCAAGCGAACCATAGGTGAACAACTTCTAACGCAAGAACAATTTACGACATTGCTAGCTCAAATTGAAGCTTGTTTAAATTCGCGACCTTTGTGTCCACTGTCTGAAGATCCATCAGAATTTTCTGCACTTACGCCAGGCCATTTTTTTAATTGGTACCCCGCTAACTGCCTTACCAGAAGAAAGTTTACACGATCAAAAAATTCCTATATTGCAACGTTGGAAGCTTGTTGAGAAAATGTTTCAAAGCTTTTGGAAAAGATAGTCCAATGAATACATTTCAAATTTCCAACGACGTTCAAAATGGTTGAAAGTGCAACCTAATTTAGAGGTTAATGATTTAGTTATGATAAAGGAAGACAATTTACCCCCTCTACGATGTGAATTAGGAAGAGTGCTGGAAGGTTTTCCTAGCTCAGATAATATTGTACGTATCGTGAAACTCAAAACTGCTAATGGAGTTTTCAAAAGGCCAATTCACAAACTTAATGTTTTGCCTATCAGTGATTAAGTTTTTTTTCCTAAGCATTTTCTAAAGCATTATAACTTTGTACTTTGCTTTAAATATATAAGTTCCTGAATTGTAAAGGCTTCTGTGCATCTGTTTTGAGAACAATTTAGTTTCATTTCATACTTTCATATTATGTTTTCTTGTGAATATTTTAATGACACATTTTTGCATAATTTAATATTGTTATGATAATTTCATTTTGTAAAAGCTATTTAGATTTGAAACGATGTTTCAACGCCAGGCGGAATGTTTCGGCCACTAGAGCTCTCTGCCTGTCTGTTAGATATTATTTCGCAATGCGCAGATCGTGTGCGCAGCTCGCACTTTGTTCTTGCTGTCTTGCAAACGCTGTTACTTTTCTCGCTTCGCTTTGTGCTGTGTTGTGTTCTAAAGCTGAAACTGCTGAATAAAGGTTAAACTACAGTCCACTCGCATTGATGTATTCTTATGTTTATTAATTTAAATTTAAGATACCGCTACGCTACAGTTGATTTCTTTCTTTCTTTATCGTCAATACTTCGTCAATACTAACGTCAATACTAACTTCAATACTTAACGTCAACAAGATTCAAAGAACACAGATGTGTACAACTTTCATTGATAAAAGATCTGATCATGATCTGACTACTGTAATAGGATCTGGTCAAAATAGGAGTTATCATGTCAAATAGCTCATCGGATAAAGTGTCAATATTTATACGCAAGAGACAAATAGGTGAGCCTTTTTGCACTTCGTTATTTTTCTCAATCTATTTGTGTGAACAAAGATTTTCTTCCATGTTATATTTGAAACATAAGTACAGAACAAAATTAAAAGTAGATCCTAACTTGCGGTTAAAACTAAGTGAAATAAGACCAGACAAAGAAACTGATATCTCTTAAAGAGGACCAAATTTCGCACTAAATTTATAATTAAAGTATTATAACTTAAATTCTGATAATTAACATGGTAAACAATTTTTAATCTAATATTTTTTATACGTGCACACTTAATACAAATAGCCAATAGGTTTTACAAACGACAAAATGCATTTTTAAAAATTTATATTGAGAAAATGAAAAATAATGATTGTAAAATGTAGCGCTACGAAAGTTTTTCAATTTTTTAAATGGACGCGTTAGTCAAAAAAGGTTGAGAACCGCTGATTTACATCATGACAGCTGACACAAGAGATAGAAGAATTCCTTATGTCCTGACAGCTGTATGATTACGAGACCGCTGACCATGAGATTCACAAGACAACGGCCATCTTACTTTAGCTTTTAAATCAAATCTGAAGTGTAATTTAGGAACTAACAGAAAAGAGATTTTTGATATTATTCAAATTTTTCTGTTGGGAGAAGACTTGATAAAACTGAAGTAACTATAATATGTATTCAAATTCAGCAATGTTATTTCAAATAATTTTCATTAACGGTGTCTGAAATACAACTTTATTAGTCCAAAGGGGCTTTGTCCCTGAAGGACTATTGTTTTCGTTTTGCGATTTTGCGTCGGACTCATAAACGTCGGTTCACTTTTCAAACTGTTGCCACAAAATGTTAGAGTCCTGCATTATATTTGAAGAAATTAAATAATGAAAAATCTGCATAAATGATTGTCTATTTCTCGCATTGTGATAAAATAATGGTACATACAGCCATCGAATTTTGAATGACGAAATCCTACTGCGAGTATGGGCATCTGAAATCCCAAATTTGGAATTTGTTTTATTATAGATTTTATATTTTGTAAAACTTTAACGAATTTTTGATTTACAAACTCAATGCTTTAAAAGCGAGAAATGGCAACGTTATATATAAAAAAAAATACTTTTATCTCCAGCTCGCGAGACTGTGTATATCGGAAATTCTAAAGATATGCTTAATTTAACATTATTTTGCGATATTGCTCTTGAACTGAATTTTATGGTTTAAGTGCAAAGAACATGATATTTAATAAATAAAGGTAACACTCGAAACGTTAAAAAAAAGCCCCTTTGGACGTAATTTAAAATCTGAAACATTTCAGATTTTTTTTTTTTTTCCGTTTTAATGTATTTCAGAAATAGGGAATAAAACCTTTTCTTAATGCACATCCTAATATCATAAATAGAAAATCTATAAAAGGTTCAAAAGGTTTATTACATAAATAAAGATATATGAGAAAGAAAGTTATCGGAACAATTCCTTTAAAACTCGTTTTAGGTCTACATAGTAAAAGATGGGATTGGCTGTTCCTGCCTCTCCAAACAGGTGATCGATTTATTTGTTTCGCTTATAATTAGATTTTTTGTTCACGTCCGTCCTTTCTGATTTTCAATATTATTATTTAATCCACACGTATGTAAAAAACGAGCGTTCAATAAAAGGAAGGCAAAGAACACGTGAAATATTCATTTGACTCTGTTGGAGAAACTACTGAGAATTTGCTGGTGTACGAGCTGCTGTGATTTATGATCATGTATCCAGAGCTGACGCCATTAAATCTCGAGGCTAGTGGATGTGATTAATTTTTATCACTGTATTGCCAAAAGCGAGTAAGATCAATTTAAGCCTTTGCATGCTCATACATATACATACACACTCACATCGCTGGCTCCGTCAACGGAGGTGTAAATACCGTAATTTACAACTTCATTGACACCGTTATGCCAAAATGAGAAAACATCTGAATCCTTTCCCGGCATCGAAGTCATAAAGAAACTACCATTGTTCAGGTGATTTAACGTAGCCCGTAGCCATCTTCAGTGATGAATGGTATTACATTAGGGGAAACGCAGAGAGTTCGGAAACAACGCTCAGTACACTAGTGATAGTTGTAGGATGAAGTTAGCAGCTGGTAAGTATCGGAGTTAGCAGTTGCACATGCCTTAAAAGATTCACGAAGAATAAAAATTTAAGTAAATACTGAATAAGGATTTAATCAGTAAGAGCATTAGTGGCTGAATTAACTGTGAATTCTTCTAGTTGAGATAATTAAACTAATACGGAATGTGTCATATGTAAAGGTGAGACCCGAAATAGAGAGAGGTTAAATTTTTAGGTGAATTTTATATGTTTCACTGTATTCTAATATATTTATATAAAATTTATTATTTAATATATCTCAGATATTTTAACCGGAAGCAAAACGCGCCACTATAGAATTTTAAATAAGGTAAAGAAAATTTAGACTAGCTTAGATTTTGAAAAAAACTATATCAATCTGCTGGGCAAACCGACATACATTACTATTCTTCAGAAAAAAGTAAGTTGTAGATTGAAAAACAGAAAAATAGCAGACACTAAAGCACGAAGTAATGCGAAAAATACACAAAGTAGTTAAAATATCGAATATTTCAAAAAAGGGATAAACACGTTCAAAGCCGCAGACTAGCAAATGGAGTAACAGCAAAAGAAAGCTTACAAAGCAACCTAGTATTAAAAAGTTGCAAAATACAAGGAAATATGTATTAATAAGTTAACATAAAAAGAGAATGAAAAATGCACCAATTTCTGAAACTCTTAATGCAAAATGACAACTCAAGCAACAAAATGCGAAGCACGGAGAGAATCTACGAAACAAAAACAAATTTCTCGAGAATGCCTAATGATATATATATATATATATATATATATATATAAAACTGGAGGAGAAAAATACTAGTGAAAATTTTAAAATTATAGTAGGCAAAGAAATTCAAGCTTAGAATTTAATTTTCTATCGATTTCTATGGAAACCAGACATATATCCCCTTTATTCTGGATCAAAATATTTTTCTGCACCATTCTAAGATTGCTTTCTTGCTTAATTTTAAATTTCGAGTATTGTTTGGGTTAGTGCTAGAATGGTGATAGCTCTTTTACCACAGACGTTTCAAGTTAGCTTCAGTTAATTCTACCAAAATAGCTTCAGGGTGCTTTACTCTAATAGATAGTTAGAGAAAGAAAAATGCTAGATTGAGTGACTTCGATTTATTATGCTATTATTCGAACAAATAGCATTTAATTTGCTAATTTTCTTTCTATTACAGTACTTATTATAGTTTATAAATCTATTTCAAATCTTCTTTCCTGATTACTGTATTACCTGCCATAATTCTTTGGGTGCATTTTATTAACGTTTCATTATTAATAAATTCCAAGCAGAAATATAGCGAAAAACGTAGTTTGAAATTTCGCTTAACAAAAGAAAGAAACCAAAATAAATTCAAGAGTAACTAACTACGAGGGAATATATAGTTGTAAGTAGGCACTACAAACAAAGTAGTCATTATAAAAACAATGGCAAAACGCGCAGGACAAGTATGAGAAAATTAGACATCTTATATTTTTCGCACTCTACCAATACCAATCGAAGTATTTATTCTTTTCTACAAAAAAAATTCTGTTTGTTTTTTCAAATATTTTTGAAAAGTACTTTTGATTTGCTTTTACGTTTCTTTGAAGATTAGAATTATCAGATAAATTTATCGTTTTCATTCGAAAATAAGATAACTTTTAACGGATAATAAATTTACATTTTTGCATTATTGCAAGTTAATTTTTAAAATGAAAAGAGACTGCATCTCGTATGTTTAAGTGACTATTGCATGATCTCGTGGTGTACCGATTATCACATCAAATAGGCATTGGTTGATCCGTATTTCGAATTCCGGCAAGATGTGTGTTTCGGTTCTGAAGAATTTAAAATGTCTTTGCCATGTACGGAACTAAAACATGGCTAACGATATTTTGCCACCACCTAAATTTGGTTAATTGGATACTGAGCCTTTTCTCCCTTCGCCCTTTAGGTGGAAAATGTTGTTAAAGCGCTTTCGCAAACACTCTAAATTCGAGTGAAATTGGTAGATGTGATCCTCCGTGCTAAAACACGATGAACAAAATACCGCCACTACCTTTCGACTGAAACTGGTAGATGTAATTCTCCGTGCAAGGACATATTCGAAACACGGGCGTTATGCAAACTCTATTTGAGACTATTAGAAATTATTTTAAAGATCAAGCGACAACCCACTAAGGAATTTTCGAAACACTAAACATGGAATTAAGCAAGGTTTTCGCAGGGCTCTAGTAGTGCTGCTCTACTATTCTAGGGCCAGAATATTGAAAGATACTTATGAATTCTTCGATTTCAAACCGTGGCACCGCATGTTATGTAGATGACATTTTAATATTACTGGAAGACGAATTTCGATAAAATGAAAAGCACTTTTATCTTAATAAGGGGAACATCAACAGGGTGAAGAAATCGTTTTAATACGGATAAAACATATGATTTAATTTTCCATCGGTATGGGAAAAAGTCTACAATGTTTGTTTTTCTTTGGTAGCATAAACCAGCATCAACCTAACAGACTTAGAGCGAATGATCGCTTGATGGGAATTTTGAAAAGGTCTAAAACTACCTTTTTATTAAATAACAATTTGAGCATAAAATGCACGTTTCATACTTCCAATTCAGTAACTATTTGTGGCAATGAAACCTAAATTATTAGTGAAATTCACAATTTAAACTTAGTAATCAAGGACCACACATCGGGTTTAACGCTAAGCTGGCTCAAACTTCTCACCGCCATGGCAATTTAAATGTTAGCGCGAATATCGCAAGCCGAAGAATTACCATCTTATTTGAGCTAACGAAACCTATAAACGTAGCTCGAGAGACAGAAGCATGCTTTGTATTACAATCCAAACTCTCGATTTTAATACTCTAGAACAAAATTTGCGTTTTGGGGGGAAACGAAAAGACAGCAAGGATCTAAATCATGAAGTTACTGCTAAGAGAAAATAATAGTAATCTTACAAGTCAAACACTCCCAAATTGAAATATGAAGGCAAAAGTATAAATTCACATCAAACGTAAAGTATTTGAGAGTCTCAGCAGAAGGTAAACTATGCATATAAAACATTTTTAAAACACACAGTCCCACTGAAAATGTTTTAAAATTTTACGAAATTAATTTTAACATAAACGCTCTTATAAAGAAAGGTTCCCCTTTTAGGGATATTTTTAATTGTGTTCTACTTCCAAAAATAATCTTTTGAATTGGAGCTGCAGCCAGAGACCATAATGAGAGAAAGACAAAAGCTAGATACTTTACAGAGAAGCTGGATGCTGGAAGTAACGAGAGCCTTTCGCACGATCTCCACAGAGTTGTTCTGTGGTTTGACTGATATTTCGCCAATATGGATGTTTTTACAAGTTTTTAATGTGTAATAATATTTTTGAAAGAATAAAATATAAACCAATTCTAGATTTACGATAGAAGACAATCACGCTTATGAAAAATAACTTATCTAAACAATAGAATAATAGCTGGGAATAGTCAAGTCAAAACTCTAACTACTTCATATATTAAGATATAAAAATGAATTTAAATTATAACATAGATCTTAATCAAATGTTTACGAAACATGTGATGTTTTTATTATTTTATAACAAGTTGTTTTCTTTTTAGTTTATTCTTTTGGTTATTTGATGGGAATTTAAGGACTGTTGAATGTGGTGTCAGTCATCAATAGTTTATTTACTTATTATTTTGTTTTGTTTCCTTTTTTAGTCTTTTTTGTACTCGGATCTGAGGCATTCCCGAGAGTTATTTACATTTAAGTTAATTTAATCAGCTTTTAGTTTAACTGCAGACTGCTTGGGATGTGTTTGTATTGCTGGAGCCCTCGTTTGTTATTAGATAGATCTGCTCTGATAGTCATATAGCCCGAAAATTTCGCTACGCAGTCTGGGGCTTCGCATCTTAATATTAACCATATTAGCCCTCCCTTCCTGTACACACTCTCGCTAGTAGTTAGCATTAGTAGTAGTAGCGTAGTAGTTAGCAGTCTCGTCAAGTAGTTAGCGTATACAGCTATAATTAAAAGATCCTCGTTTGGCATCTCGGCAATGGCACTAAGATTTTTTCATTTTTTCAGGCTGTGAAAAATCTAATATGGCTTTACAACATAACCTGCTGTACTGAATATATTCTAGAAGAAAACGTTTAGTAGTCTAAATGCCATATTTTAAGATTAAAATCAATACAAATGTTTCCTTTTAATGTAGTAATAATTAAGCACATTTTAAATTTCTAGGGAATAAATTAACAACATATTTTATGAATGATAGGCTATTGATGCAATAGGATTATTACCTTCAAAAACGCTTATCAAAGGAAGAAAAATCGCCTTACATACTAGTCAGTAAGGTATATGTAAAGCATGAAAATGTTGGCAGTACCAACAAAAGTTTGTAACAACAATGTTTCGAAATGCGGCATTAAATATATTTAGGGATATTTGGTATGCGTCAGATTAGCCATTATTATTTATGCTTTAAAGGTCAAGAAATATTCAGAATTGCGGCGAGAATTTTAGAAAGCTGTACACAATTAGAATAAAAGCATGTCGCATTAAAGGAAAATGCCTCTATCGCACATCAAGAATACCAACACATCTTTCATTGTTCATGAAAGAAGCTTCAAAGATTTTTGGAAAGCAAAAATGTTTTCAGTTATTGCAACAAGAATTATTAAAACAAAACTACTTGAATGAAAGTGCAGAATCATAGACTCTGAAGATCTAAAAACGCATTTACATACCTTAAGAAGTAAGAAAGAAGACGAATCTCTAAAATTAAACTTTGTGCTGTGACATAATTTTAGGAGGAAGCAGTAATTTCTATTGAGTAATTTAAAAAGTGATGTAAAAGCGGAAGTGTGGAAGTGAAGAAATTTCTGCAACCAACGTGCAAAGCAAGTGATAAAATTTTGTTAATTACACTGTTACTATTATTTTCCGTCTCATTTATTGAGGTTTAAGCTTAATTTAATCAATATCTTAGATTTTCTTTGATTCTTGTCAGATATATTCACTCAGACCATAAAGTTATTGAAATTATAAGCGAGCGATCTTGAAATCTTGCATAGTTCAACTCATGTTTGGTGGAATATACACACTCCTCCCTGTTCATAACAACCTAGCAGACCCCTGATTGGATAACGAATCGATAACTGAACATATGAAACTCACTATGGTATCAAAATATGGATTGCGGGGGGAATTAGAATGGAAAAATTAAAATATAGAGAATATATATAACTTTAAAGTTGTAAATATATTTTGAGACGAGATGATAAGATAAATAAATAAATAATATTAAATAAAGATTAATTAAAGCTGTACTAATTATTTTATTTCTATATTTTACAACGTAACTCAAACTTCGCACAACAATGAGCAGTAAAGTTAGCACAATAAATCAACACATGAAATTTATCAAATAATTCTGTAACAATGTTTCGGATAAAAACATTTATAAATTTTTATAACATTAATAAGCTGAGTACATCCACGCAACGCAAAATTTTTTGTGTCCATCTTTTCTAATATGAGATAAAATTCCGCTAATAAAATAATGGTAATTAATAAATAGAAGTTAGATTACATTCAATTAAGATTAAAGTTTTACAATAATATATTAGTTATGAAATTAGTGCATTATTTACAGACTATAATATATTATTAATTACTTCATTAAATTGTTCATGATATTTAAAATAAATTATACTTGTATATAATACTGTTTTTACTAAATTTAATAAACTCTAAAATTTTGATTATATTCATTAAATACAAATTATATTAATTTAAATATATGTTAAAAATTTAATTTTATAGAATTTAATGAACGTAATACAGAGCAAATAATAATAAAATGAGTTAGGGTTATTATTTATTATTACTTTTATGAAAATATTAATTTCATGAGAGGTTTATTAAAATTTATAAAAGATTAATTGGTATTTTACCGTACTTAAAATTAAATTTATTTACGATTTAAAATTTGAACTATAAACTTAGAATATTCCTCTGCTTTCCAATAATTCCTCCTCGTAGTATAATTTAGAGACCACGGTTCTGGGAAAAACAATGTTTAACAGGAAAAATATTTCTAGTATTTAACAGAACACAATTTAAATATTATTGAATTAATTCCAGAATTGAGTACCACTTGAACTGAAAATCAGCAAAAAAGTGGTAAAAGGCTAAATGACGTTAATTTTATTTACCCCCGCTGTTTCAGTATTAAGGCAATCCTTCTTGAGTGCGCCCCTGTCATACACATTTTTTTCTCTTTGTCTCTCGCGTTTTGTAAGTTCCTCTTTATAGTGAATAATTGAAGGTAATACCATGTGTCATATATTCGAGGGAATTTGATTTTGAATATTGTAAGTTTCAAGGCAAGTCGCCTAAAATAACAAATTATTATTTTAAGATTAGTTTAAGTAACGAATTACAAAATATAAGATATAATTCCTTATAAAAAACTATCAGCCAGATATATTTGATCTGAGTGAAAATTTTTATAAGATTTAATAATGTGTTTCATAGGCAAATCTGTAACACAGCATTTTAATTGTTAAATCCACTTAGTTTTTTTTTTCAAAATATGAAAAATATCTGTTATAGAAATCTACGAATATACATATAATTATTATTAATATATATTAGAATATATTACTAATATATATATATATATATATATATATATATATGAATTCCACTTATTAATTTAGCAAGAGAGTAATAAAATTTGGATAATGGCTTCAGTGTAATGTTTGTTTCTCCGTAAATATACGCATGTTGCAAAGAAGCCACTCTGAAGGCGCAAATTTTACTCGGAGCATCTTTATTTTGAGGAGTTATTTTTTAATCATATAAACATGCGTTAAATTTTTTATTTTAAAACAGATAACGGCAGATTTTTAATTTTTTGCTCATTTTGAAACACAGTAAAAATTGCATTGTCAGGAAGATAATTGAAAACAGATATGAATAATAAATTATTAATTTTATAGGACTGCGCTTTTATTGCATTGCCTTTCTCCTCTCCAATACGCCATGAATTAAGATTTTAAAGCGAATTGTCAGAATATGTAGATCATGATCAATCTTCTCTCACCCTAATGATCAAGCAACATATATTTGGTAAAGCGTTTAACAGAAGAGTTTAATATCTCCCACTTTCCTGAGCATTATATTATTCTATTGAATAATATTAGAAAGCGGCTTAGACAGGATTACTCACATCAGTATTAGAGTTGTTTAAGCTGCCTTTCATAATTTATGTTTTCACGTATCTCGTGTCACTTGAAAGGCTGAAAGTTGCTGATTTTTGTTATAATGATCGAATTGATTTACAGTTATGCTTGTTTGTAAGATGCTTAATTTTGCTTGTTTGGTTTGAATAGAATTATGGAAATCTTCAAAATTTAAAAAAGGAAAAGGCTATACTCTTCTGATTATGACTTTGTTCAATCTTTATAACAAATGAATGAGCTATGAATTAAAATAAATTTAATTTATTATGCACCCAATCAATAATTTTATGAACGTTTGAAACATTATTATAATTAACGAAAAATGTGTCTAACGTTTTATAATACTTATCTTGGGAAGAATCATTCGATTTTCTTCAAACAAAACATAATTTAGTTTCTTTATATTTGTCCTAAAACGAGTGCATTTTATATTTGTTTAATGGAAGTAAAAGTACTTTAAATTTTAAAATTCTCTACTCATGATTGAGATAAAAAATATAAATAAAATTCTTTCATTTTTATTGCAAAAATGTTTATTTGTTTTATAGGAAAACGTAATCCACTTACTTAAATTTTACGATAATCGGAATGTTATACGTTAATTCGGATAGTTTGTGTTCTGTAGTAAATATGCTTTCTTTTAATATCGAAGTTAAGGCATACATAACAAATTACTTCAGTTTTGTTTTTAAATATTAGACTGCATGTGGACTGTAAACTGCCGATTAACTGGGGCCGGATAAATTGGGTAACAGATTAACAGAACTTTGGCTAATGTTTTCATTGCGGAAAATGGAAAAAGGATTAAACTACCATAAAAGAAAACTGCCAGCGGACAAAGTATGGTTTGTTTTCTGCTGTGGTTGTAAAGTAACTAAACCGCTATATATTAACATTGTATGGTAAAAAATCATTATGAGCAATCGAAACTGAATAATACCTTTCTTGTTCTCATGTAAATATTGTTCTTTCATGCAACTTATAGCTTAATTATTTCTGAATAATGTTTGTTTATCGTTATTTACACTGTATTCTTTTTGTTGCTAAATAATTATACATAAAGAAAACAATATTTTCTCAGATTAATATAAGTACATTTTTATAGTATTTTTTCTTATTAATAATCTAGTTTATTTTTCTTCCCTGTGTACTTTAATTGCAGACTGCAATAGGATTATTTGTGATTTTGAATTAATCGTTGAGTACATTTTCTGTATTATCCAGATAAATCGACAGCTGATTGTACATGGATATGGATTGGTGAAATGTAGTTTAAAGGGAAAAACATTTTTTTACCTTCAGGCCATACGGTACTTCAACTAAATGGATTAATTTATTTTTATCATCGCGAGTACGATATAAAATTCATGATAATTTACTTACTTACAACAGGTTAATTACACCTACTTCCTGTACTTCCATTTAACGTAGTGTAACGGATGATTAGTCTTCTTCGATTACTTTAAAACTCTTACTCATCTACGCATCTGTCTTCTTGTTGACGTTGCTTAAAGTGAACTCTTCTCTAACTAGATAATCGCAACTGCGCTACTGGAGCGCGACTGGTTTAAGTGACGTCGAACACGCGATGGAATAAACAGCATTCTAATCGAAAACCGGAGGTAAGTGCTTTCATTGAAACTGTTTAACCTTTACTACTGTTTATTTCGTACTATTGACTTATTTTTAAAGATTCAGTATATAGTTCTTAATATTTTAATGTAACAATAAGCAGTTATTTATACATTATATTGGGGCATTTAAGCTGTATTAGCGAGATGTTATTTAATTTCTTTCTTTCCTTTCTGCCTCTTTTCGTCACGAGTTTCGCTCATTCTAGAAGTTAAGCAGATTTTGAGTGGCAAGCAGTATTACTATAAACTACAAAGAGTAGAATTTTACTGATAGGAATGTTAGAGGTTTGGCCTGCTCCCGCTGTTTTGCCAATAGACGGAAAGCGTGTTTTTGCTGGAAATACTTTAGACTCAGGTTAGATCATATTTGGCAAGTGTGTATTGGAAATTATGTCGTGGTCTATGTAATCCTATAGTTTCTGCATAGATTAGTTAAATTTTTATCCTTTGTGAAAGGAAGCGTTGTGTTGGAACCACGTATAGGGTGGCTGATAAATTATTTTTGTATATTTTAATTTAAGCACTCACAGGTGGTGTAGTAGAATAAACTTAAAGAGTTTTAATTCTGTTTTCTCTGTGTTAAATATTTCGATATTCTGGTGATGGCAATTGCTTATTGTTAATGAAATAATGTCAATTACCATAAAACTTAGCGGTCCCAGAAGAGACTTAACCGCTAGGTTTTATGGTAATTGACATTATTTCATTAGTTGGAACCTACTCCATGTATTACAATGTAACATAACTTAGCAGATCTTAGAGAGGAGAGTATGACGAAATCTTCTCAAATATTTGTGTACAACTTAATTGCTGAAATTACAGTAATATAAAACACATAATTCTATTAATCTCTTCGTAAAAATTATTAAAAAAACGCTTACTAAGCATGACAGTTGGTTATGATCTGAAATTGAAGTGCAGATGCCTCAGAGAATAATTTAGATACTTAAAAAGTACTTAATGTATAAAACGATAATTAATAACAGTTTTTAAACACATTAAATTACAAGCTGCGACTTTAAAAGTGAAAGCACGTGCATGAGTAAGGAATCTAAACGTTTTAGTTGGAAAAAGGTAAAATGGTCCACCAAAAATTGAATTTTCTGTTTTTTGAAACGTGAGATTTTATCCTCAAGGTATTTAAAAATACTTAATTATGTTTATGCCACTAGTGTGATGGAAAATACTCTATCAGCCCCCTATTGTAAGTGCTTTTAACGAGAATTTGCTTTGTACTAGAATTTGCTTAGTAATTCTTTCTTAAGTATTTTCTATGTTCTGGACGTATTTGCTTTTTGATCTGAAGCAACTCTGGCATTGTTTATGCTAAAGTACATGCAGTACAGAGAAGCGTGAAAATAATGCACTTTATTTCATACCAAACGTTTAAGAAATGTGTGCAAAGCAAAGTATATTCACAATGAAATTATAGTTTCTTAAATACTTTTTAACATAACAACAGAGGCACTTCACACGTTTATTTATTGTAGATGTATTTGAGAACAGGTTTTATTTTGAGAATCCTGTTCTCTAATGTTTATCTTCTTGAATATATAACAATTGCGAGCCATAGATTGAATGTATCAAATCAAAACATTTTTCCTCTCTCTAGCGTGAACTACGGCCCAAACATTTTGCGCTTATTGGTTCCGTTGGCATAAACAATATACTGTTTTTCTAATTATTTACAGCAGACATAAATAAAATTCTTTTAGAAAATAACTATACAAAATTATCGCTTATACTAATGTGAATCGCTTATACTACTATCGCTAATAAATATCGCTTATACTAGTATCGCTTATACAGTTGAAAAGTAACGATCTATTTTCAGCTTTTTCGTCTGTAAAAAAAGTTAAGTGAGATTTACAAGCATACGTACACTGCGGAATAAAAGAAAAAAATGAGGGACATCTCCCGTTCTACTGGACCGACTTACGAAATTCAACTTGCGTTTTTCATGTTTCGAAAGAGTGACTTAGGATATGTATTCGATTTATATATAGAATTGTTCTAATATAGGTATTTTGACACAAAATAGGACTTTTTCTGAAATGACATGCCACTTTTTTTCCATATTTCAATTTTACCACTCAAATTAAGCCAAACTGCTACATTCTGTAAAGCTCGCACGAGTAGTTTTTAAAAAATTAGCTCTCAAAATTTTAGCTCCTTAGTGTTAATTGAGTTTGGTATACGTTTATAAATATCTCTTTTTTTATTAAATTTATTTGATTCTTTCTTTCACATTTCGAAATTTAGGTTCATTCAAAATAACATTCGTCCATTTTTATAATTTATTTTTAAAATTTGTATTTTAAATAATTTTTATAAATTTTTCGGAAAAGATTTTGAAATATAACCTATAAAACTTTTACCATCATCTTAATGTAGATGTATTTCTAAGCATACCTACAGAAAATTAGACTTTTTCATCCAAAATTTCCGAAGATATACGTGAATTTATATACTGGAGCGTTTTGAAATTTGGCATATTTGTTGAAAATCATAATAACATCAAATGTGGTTTAGGCACTTTGCTAAAATTATTTGAAAATAAGAACGATGCGACTTTTTTTCGCTCATCCACAATGTAAAAAAGGTAGGAACGATGTGACGGTTTTTCCGCTTTTGCACAATGGAAGGGAAAGGAAAATAGGTTGCCATATATTAAGAAGTTCGCCAAGTTAAATATTTGAATTTCTCCGTAAATTTCCTCACAAAAGGTTACAAAATTTAACATTTAGGCATAATTTAGATCGTAGAATCGAAATATGGAAAAATGCATATGCTATTTCAGAAAAAGTCCCATTTTGTGTCAAAATACCTATGTTAGAGGAATGCTGTACAGGGTGATTCTAAATTGTTTTTACAAATTAAGAGGGGTGATAGTACTTATCCAAATGAGCAATAATTACCATAGAACATAAGGACGAATTCCATTCTGAGAGGCAGAAATATTAGAGGAGTATTAGAATTCCAACCCGAACTTACACCAGTGTTGGGAGAGCGAATGAACGAGTCCAAAAGTTGCACAATCAGTTTAGCGAAAAAATCACAGAGAGTGTACAAAACGAATAAAACCGAAAACTTGGCGTTCGAGTGTTAATTCGAGATTAAACATTGATGGCAAACACTCAAATGCACATCTTTGGTTGGCAAGGTCTCAACCTCGCAAACGATTGCAACAAGTTAATTATCTAAATTATTAGGGGCAATTATATATTAGGGAAAAAAACTGCTACTTTGATATCAAGTATCAAGGTAGCAGTTTTTCCCCCTTCGCCATCTTCTATCCTGTCCTCCTGGACTTACTATGCTGCGCTCATTCTACTTGAAGCGCCCTTCTATAGGATACGAAGTTTCGACAGACGGAGCTCAGCATGAACGTTTCATGCTAATCTCGGAACACAGCGGAAGTTGGAGTTAATTGATAATATTCAGACCTTGATTAGATAATTACCTTGTTGCAATCGTTTGCGAGTTGAGACCTTGCCAACCAAAGATGTGGATATGATTGTTTGCCATCAAAGTCTGAGCTCGAATTAACACTCGAACGCCAAGTTTTCGGTTTTATCCGTCTTTTGCATTCTTTGTGAGTTTTTCACTAAACTGTTTGTGCAACTTTTGGACTCGTTCATTGGCTCTTCCAACACGGTTGTAAGCTCAGGTTGGAATACTAATAATCCTCTTTTCTGCCTCTCAGAGTGGAATGCGAAACTATGTTTTATGGTAATTATTGCTCATCTGGATGAGTACTATCACTCCTCTTAATTTTTTAAAACAATTTAGAATCCCTGTATATAAATATAATACGAATCCTAAGTCGCGCTCTCGAAACATGAAAAACTCAATTTGAATTTTGTCAATCGGCCCAGTAGAACGGAAAATATAGAACTGTTCCTTTTCTTTTCGCAGTGTACTTGTTCTATTTTCTGCTCGGAAATTATTGATCAGTAGCCAACAGTTTGGTTCAGCTGAATATTCGGTTAATCGGTATTCCGTAAGTGGCTCTATGTTACTGCGCGATACGTCTAACAAAAGCAATATCTTTTGCGTCGTAATTCACTGATCACGATATAGTTATGATTCAAATATTTGTATCGCAGTTCACTAACAAACGAAAAGTGCTAGGATGAAAAAGTGTTTCAGTCCGGTTAAAGAATGCCAATTGATCAGTCGTAGATAGCTAATGAAAAAAATAGACATAATAAACATAATTCAAGGAATGCAAGCAAAACTAGTGCCACTGTGTGACAAATGCCTTGAGGTCTAAAGTATTAATTAAGGCATCAAATTTTATTGGGTAAATGCTTTATTTCCTTCATAAAATCTGTCATAGAAAAGGAGTTACTAGAGTTATTTCTCGAACATTCTATATATAACATTGCATTATAATTAAAACCAAATCATAACCATATGCAAAGGAATTTCAACTGAACCATCGTAACATAATTTATGCCTTTATTCAGAAACTAGGCGCATAGGAAACATTAATATTTGTATAGTCATTGATAACGGAATCCTTAAAGTAGAATAACAAACATTCCCTGATGATCATTATTAATATTTATGACAACCAGTAGCAAAAGCTATGTACAGTTAAATAGTTCTGAACATGAGGAATTAACTTAAAAAAGTACTTATCATTAAAACAATGAATGACATTTATTGAAATTTTTCAGATTGTTCTCCCCCAAAATTGTTCGTGTATAGTCTGGGATCGGTTCTATTATTTAAACTGTTTCAT
Organism: Stegodyphus dumicola; assembly: GCF_044657685.1. NCBI lineage: Eukaryota > Metazoa > Arthropoda > Arachnida > Araneae > Eresidae > Stegodyphus > Stegodyphus dumicola. The sequence goes on from NC_140768.1 coordinate 234,976,676, forward strand.
TATTGTTAGAAAATTAGCATTGGTTTTCTTAAAGCTTCTGCAATATTTATACTGGAACTTCATGTGCTATTTTTATTAAAATATTAAACTGTTTTATTTGATTCGGTTTCTTTTACTGCTTATTTGTTCGCATTAAATTTTGAACCTGATTTTAAGTCCTTTCTGCTTATCTAATGTTATTGAAAATTTTCACAAACATTTATTTGAAAAAACTATGTATCACATTTCACATGTATTAAAAATTCGACATAAATGCCCTTTTATATTTAATTTAGAAATTTTCTCATAGGTCCTTGTTTAAAAGTCGAACAAATCATTGCAGAATTTTAATCTCTTTATCTTTGCATAGACCGAAAAACAGTTTTCTTAAATAGCTTTCTAGAAATTTCTAATGCAGTTTGCTATATGGCGAAATTTTCAATAATCATTCGTTGTTATTAAACTATCATGCAGCTTCTAACTATTACATATTTCTAAATCAAAGGTTTTTAATCCTTAATTATTACTAGGTCAATGATATTTTACGTGAAAATGAGATCAAATTTCGAAATCAAACTGAATGAATCTAGCTAAATCAATCGAATGTATCTCACTACTGATTACGAATGATAGCTTTTCTAATACTAATTCAGAAGTCAAACAACAAAAATCAGCGTTAATTTACAAAATTTTCACAGGACTAGTTTCGATGGTTTTACCGAACCATCATCTTCAGCTGCAAAACCGCAAATGAACAAGATAGGAAATAATGTTTAGATAAGATAAGAAAGCCTGGACAAGAATAAGCAAGTGGCGCCATCTGTTGGCGAAACCAGAACTAAAACATAATTTCTCTAAAAGCCGAAGGCAAATTTGGATTGGAATTAGGATCGTTAACTAGAACAGAAAGATTTTTTTAAATGTGAAATGCCTCTAGAAAATCCAGTTCTCCAATGGAAGATGTTTTTTGAATAATTTTGGCAGCAGAAAAATTGAAAGTGTGATTTTCGGACCAACAATGTTGAGCAACAGAAGACTTCTGTGTGTCCTTTTTTCTAACATATGCCTCATGTTCTTTGACGCGAAATTTTAAGGCTCTCTTAGTTTGGCCAATGTAAATTAAACCACACTGGCAAGGAATCCTATAAATACCCCAGGAATTCATGTCCGGAATGGGGTCCTTGAGTATAGAAGTTGGAATTTTATTGATGGGAGAATAAACAACCCGAAAGTTAAATTTCTGCAAAATATGTGCAACTTTATAGCTAATTGATGGAAAGAAGGGAATGACAACAGAATTTTTATAATCTCCTAAAATAAGAGTGTGGCTTTTAGTGTGTTCAGATGAGAATTTTTTAACTGCTTGATTAATAATGTTGGGTGAAAAGCCCCTGTCAATAGCTATTGCTTTTAAATAATTTAGTTCTTCATCAAGGGCTAATTAATGAAAATGCAATATGTTAATTAAACAGAAATGAAGTGGAATATTGGATAAAAGAAAGTATAGGCAGGCGTTTTGTATACCGCGAAAGTGGAAAAAGGCCCCGAAACTACTACAAATACTAAGGAGTACATTTAAGGACTATATACCTACTTGCATTGCTTTATACTCTACACTAACTGGCATTGCTTTTAACTATATTATTGAAATTATTTAAAATATCTAAACAAGATCAGTGCTTTAAAATTTAGTATAAAAAATAATGTCATCACATTCAAAATAGCCAATGACGCAATAAAATCTTTTATATACCTTTTTCATGTTTTTAAGACACTAGTACAAAAATGTATCAGTGCCCAAAATCGTTCAGAAATTATATTAAAATAAAATGTTTGCATGCTTTATCTCATAAAAAGAAATTAAACTCGTGGTCACACCAAAAGATGATTTGTCGTTTAGAAAACTAGGTTTTCGCCCTTTTTCTGTAAATTAGGTTTAGTAACGAAACTCTGTCTCTTTTTCCTGTAAATTCTGTTGCAGCAACTTTTGTGTTCAACGCAAGATTAGGGGAAAAAACCTCAGCCATCCTCAAAAAGTTAAATGTTTAACCATAAATTGACAGCTAGTTCAAATAATTAAAATCTTTATTGCAATTTATAAATATATTTTTTAATTACACAAGATATAAAATCCCCTGCAGTTTTCAGAAATTATATATAATAAGAATAATGCTTGTATATAATAAGAAATCTATGCAACTTATCGAGCTAATATTAGGATTATTTTGGAACAGAGATCCTGAAAAATCAGCAAAGCCAGTGCCGGATTTCGAACTCCAGATCTTCCTGTTGCTAAACGGATAAGCTTCCAGTTACACCTCGAAGGCACGTGGTGATGAGGAAGAAAATTAGTTATAATGTATCTCATGATAATCTAAAAAGATAAACGGCTTGATTTTAAAAAGATAAATTAAACTTCATTTATTAGCGTTAAACTTGGCAACTTTATCTGCTGGTTCTATTAATTTTACATAATTGGCAAGTTACAAGTTACTTAGAGTACTTATGTAGCTAAATCTCAATTCTCAACAATTATTAGCACTTCCAATAACTGCAAGCTTTCTTTCATAATAAATTCATTTGCATACTGGGGCAGTATGAAAAACCATTGAGTTGAAAGGACAGAAGCAAGAAAAGAATCTAATTTGTTAGCTTAAAGAAATGTTGCAAATTTCTTAGCACTTTCGCAAAACCGATTAATCTGTTTCCTCGCTCATTTCACCACCTGGCGTTTTTAGCGCTAGGTTCTGAAAGTTTTAAAAATATTCGCATTATTTCCTACTGTACATAGTTTTTCTCTCTAGGGCTTATATTATTGGTAAATTGTATTCCCTTGAATATTTTTGTTTTTATTTAGTATATCCAGTTTGTATTAGCACTTTTCTATTAACACATTTCATCCATTTTATTTTACCTTGCATTTCTTATTTGAAACGTATTTTGGGCCGATTTCTTTATAAGCTACCCGAACGTGGCAAGTATTCTCACAGTGATTTCACCTTTCCAGCCCATCAGCTCATTGTAGCCTTATCTACCGCTGAGATCTTCCAGCTTTTGAAATCCAGGTCTTTTTTTCGTCCCCTTCTCCTTCGTTTCAGGGGTCTCTTTTTTAGAAACTGAAGTGAAGACTTTTTCATGCGAGGTGCCCCTGGGGCTTTCCTGTATACTGTATTAGACACTGGCTCATTATCCATAAGAGATTGATGTTAGTATTATTATATATTCTTATTAAAATACAGGTTTCTTTTAAAGAAATTGTATTCTGATAGTTACCAGTAGTAATAGTACCAATCCATGACAACTTTTAACTTGTAATGCTCTTACCGTAACGGCGTTCTTCGCAAATCAAATTATTCTCATAAATTTCCTCTTTCGATTTTCAGACAATAAAATTGGTTAAAAAAGGGGGTAATACACGAACAAAACGGTATTAATTTTTCTTTTAACCTCAAATGAAAGTACAATAAAATAGTTTTTTGTGATATGATGTGCTGAAAGGATTTGTATTAAAGAATTCGAAGTAGGTCTCGCTAGCAGACGGGAGGTCCGATTTCGGATCACGGCAAATGCACTGCTGATTCCTGCTCCGAAAACAATCTAATAATTCCGTAAGTGGCGCCCAAACTAAAATAAGTGCACCATAATTCGTCACCACCTGGCTTTTGCAGCTTGGTCCCTTCCTCCCCAGTCGCCCTTTATGGGAGTACCATGCAATGAAATTTCTTCTTCTTTACCGCTTGCCTTTGTTGTATAATTTGAAGCGTGTCCAATTAGCAAGCTAAATGTCGAAAATTCGAATACCTGCGACGGCATTAATTTTTCATATTTTCCGCTCCGAAATAAACTAATGACTTTAATAAGTCACTGAAAGTCATAGAAGATTATATTCCTTAATCTGCACTCGTTAGAATTTCTAAACTTCCAATGCTTAGTTTAGAAAAAACGTCAATAAAGACTAGAAAAGCACCTGGATTTAGCTAAATCGATTCAGAACGTATACACAATAACGTTTATTCGTTTTAAATGCATCTTTCTTATTCAGTTTGACTTAAAATGCTAAAATCAACTAGAAAATGTAAATGAACACTGATAAAAACTAGAAATCAAACAAGAAATTCGGATTCGTATATGGTGCATAGGACTTGTAATATCTTAACATACAATAAATACAAAATAATTATGACGTCTCCATATAATTATAATAATATGTAAAGGAGTGAAGTTAGAGAGGGAAGGTTACTTAAATAAAATGTGTCAGTGATATTCATCTTCATCTACCGTTAAAAATGTATTGATTCTAAGTATCACGCTCTGATCATGTCGCAAATTACTTCCTATGAAATGTTCGCGCTCTGACTTCACACATGTACCACAGCCCAGACAAGATAGTGGTTAGTGGTCCTAACTGCAGAACCGATGGATTGGTGTTCAAATTTCAGAGGTGGCGCGGATGTTTGAAACATTGCAGCAAGGGGGCCCTGAAAATACATGGCGAGCCAAAATCGTCTCGAGAGGTTAATGGTACGAGTAGAGTAGTAGGACAGCTTGGAACAGCTCCTCCCGGAGTTCTCCCTTGGAATTACACCTGAGGTAGAAGCTTAACAGTTAACAAGACCCAGCGATAACTATTAAGAAGGATACACAAATGCTGACCTTGCTTCCCCTGTACTTATGCGTGTACCAGTTTATTCCGTCAGCCTCCTACCATTTTTTCTTGAAACTATTTCTTTTGAAAGAAAAAGCTTAGTCTCATGAGCTGGTGTAGATCAATTTGTTTCCCGTAAAAAACACAAAGCCATAACTATCAGTATAAACTTTTGCCTAGTACTCAAAGATCGTCAGCTAAACACCAAATGGATTTGTTCTAGTTGCGAATCAGTTCGTGGATATATAACGTGCATCCTTAGAGAAACGAAGAACATATAACAGACGCCTTCTGCTTTGTTCCTCTGGAAAACTCTGAAGCAAGCTTACACCCAAGATAACCTGGATACCAGTATGTCTGTTAACGGCATCCTATGAAAACCAAAAACTGGCCGGCAGTATGAAAAGAATTAATATTTCACGAATTTACATAGAATTCTATATAAATTTTCATTCTATTTAATTCTATATAAATCATTTTTCATCTCTCCTGCTTAAAAAAAAAAAAAAAAAAAAAAAAAAAAAACTGATGTCTAAACTGTGCCGCTCGAACTAAAAACGCTAGTGAATGATGATTGTCCACCACCAGGATTTGGCGATTGGGTCCCCTAATCATCAGTCGCCCTTTAAAAGGGAGAGTACATAAGGTATTTCTCCTGTCTTCATAGCATACCTTCGTGGTGTAGTGGTCAGCACGCTCGGCGCGTATCGAGAGGTCCGCGGTTCGAGTCCCGGCGAGGGTATTGCTCATTTTTCATGTCTCCTGCTTCGAAATAACCAAATTTCTCTATAAGCTTAGCTACTGGTGGGGCTGATTTAAAAAAAGTACAGTCTTCGTAAACGTTTTTGCTTGCAACTCAGGATAATTCTTTTCACAACTCTAATATGAAGCAGTCATTTCTTTTTTCAAAATTCATATGCATGTATGTTATTAAAATGTGTCCAATCCTGTATATGTTGTTCAAAATAACTACTTAATAATGACTTAGATATAATATTCCTCTGTGCATCTCAAAATTAGTGCATTTCCATTCCAATCATAGTAGAACTTATAATTGCATTCAATATTATATGCCTTGGAATTTGAAACTGAACGAGAAAATAATAATCCTCTTCATATTATATATAAGTATTTTCTGAATATAAATATAATTTCATACTTTGGCAGTTACCCATTTATATATATATATATTGAATTCCACAGTATTTCGGATAATTTTCAAAGTCCGGCAACCGTCGTTACATACAGAATGCATTTAAATAAAAGAAATACGTTCGCAATATAACTGTAAAAGAAAATGCTCCCCTGTTTCTCTTATTTTAAAATAAATATTCATCAAACAATATAAACCATTCTCAATGAATATTAAATTGTCACTGAATATCAGTTTGTGAACTGAGATATTCTTAAGCTTTAAGTGTTTCAACAAATATCTCTAGATACAAGCATTTTGGAAGAAATAAATTTTTCTTCCAAAATTATTTTCCCATGTTATCCAACATTTTAGAATAAAGCAAGTATAAAGAGTTTTAAGAATGTTACAAATGACACATCCTTTTACATTTACTGAAAAAAAATTATATGAACATATTTATGTTTTTTGACATTTACTTTCATAGTTGATGCGTGACGAACTATACAATATATCTAATCAGATAATATGAAATACATATCTTAGGAGTTTACATATAGAGCATACTTTAAACGATATCACAATCTATGTGCATTATTAAACATTAATTTTTAAATATTTGACAGCAGTTATAAGTACTTGAAAGTAATTTTAATTTTAGTTTCAACATTTTCTTTTAATTTATGAAATCTAAGATTACATGGAAAAAAATTTAATTTTCTATAATGAAAAATATATTCTCAAGTCTATATTCTACAATATGTGTAACATACCTATCTTATTTATAACAGTCTAGTTATTTAAAGAGATACTTGGATTGAAAAATGTAAAATTTTAATCTAAAATTACTTTCGCGATTAATTTTTTTTTTTTTTTTCAAGAAGAAATATAGAATACAAGATATACAATTATGAAACGTAAGATGAGAAGTTAAGAGAGCTTGTAATCTTAAAATGATCTTTTCTTCTATATGTATAGAATTTTTATCGAATAAAGTTGTATACTTTATAATTAATATTCTAATTTAAGTAAGCAAATAATCTTACCTATAAACTAGCTGTTTCTGAATATGGTAATTCTTAATATGTGCTCAGGGAAAACCGTTGAGAGTTACGCAGACCTTTGTTAAATTTTCATAGACAGAGCAGCAGGGAATCAAATACACGTGTTCCATGACTTGTCACCATCATTTAAGCAAGCGGTCTACTTATCAGAACTGACTTATTTCATGATAGCGCCATCTGGTGAGATTTTGCGGTAATCGTTTGCTGCACTTGTGAGAAAATAGTTTGAGAAATAAAGTTTTTTTTAATTGCTGTTTTCTAATTTATAATTTCTTAATTAAAAAAAATATAAGCAATAATGCAAATGTGTTTTATTTAATTATCTCCTATATAGGAAAATTTTAAAATATAATTTTGAAAATTTTAAAAACAAATTCAATGTTATATTTATTTTCTTCTCAAAAATGTTAAGGCAGGTGAATAACTGAGACTTAAAATTGTATATTTAAATAATCGGAACATAGCTAACAATAAAATTGCACATGAATTTTCTTTAAGAAAGTAAAATAATGGAGGCATTGCGAACCCACCATGTATGCAATTTGTTTAAATATTTATGCAAAAACATTATAGTATTTAATTGTAAAGTCTTATTGTAAAATTCTCAAGTCTTATGTAATTAGCTATATTAAGAAAATCAACTATGCTGCTGACTAGACTCGAGTAATAAAATAGTAAATAAATCTTGTTAAAGTACCTTCTATTTTCTACGTGATGTCCTGATCACTACAACGCATGGATCGATAGAAAAAAGACCATTATTTCTTTACGACATTACATTTAATATGCGGTAGAATCTCTTTTAACTTGCAACAACGGGACTGAGCAGATTCCGAACAAGAGATTTTTATGGTAATTCAGTACATACTTCTAAAATTTATTTTTTTCGTATGTTGCAATATCATGTGTAGAAACTGAAGCATACGAACTCCATCGGTACAATTTTTTTATTTATGAGGCAGAATTTAATAAATAATACTAAAAATGATACATGATTTCATATTCAGAAAAACAAAATTAAACCACATTTTAAAATTATTATACTTATCTAATCATTGTTGTCTGCATTTAGCTACTCGTCATTGAAAGCTTATAATTCTCCCGTTCTAATTTTAATACTTAATACAGATATCTTTTTTGTTTAATATGAAAACATCACAACGACTGCAAATAACTGTTTCAAATATAATAAAATCCAGGTATATGAAAATACGTAAATGGTAACTATAACACAAATTTGTGCATAGTAAGACCTGGAAGATCAGTGAAAATTTCAAAGGTATTTAATGCAAATTATGCCTAAATACACTTTTCTGGGACGTTGATATTTCAAAGTCAGTGGAAGTTTATTTAACAGTATGTTTCGTAGTCTTACCAGTTCGCTGTAGGAAGCTATGATAAGTCTTGACGTCACGTTGCTGACATTTGCTGGGGTTCATTTTTGTGACGTCATGCTTAAGACATCTATCTTAATGTCCTTGGTTAAAGCCATTAAAAACTGATATTCAATATATAAATTCGATAATTGATATTCAATATGTAAATTCGATAATTGATATTGAATATGTAAATTCGATAAATGATATTCAATATATAAAAACTGATATTCGTCTCGGGCTCGGATTCCAGTGAGCAAGTTTGCTTCATGAGTGCTTTTGCGGCTTTTTCCTGCTTGTGTAAAGTAAATGTCAGCCCATAGAGTCAGTTTTCCATAGAGAGTCCTGCATGAAGCATCCTTCCTCTTAGGCATATACCCTGTATGCTTTGTCATATTCAAACAAGACAGCAAACGTATGTATAAATATAGTTTTATATTAAAAGGATGACAAGATTTTGCTGGTGCTAATAGAAACACAAAATCAGGTTCGGGAGTACTCCAAAAAGTATTTTGTTTGATCAATAGTTAGTTTTATCCAAATAAATTTTAGTTTTTATTCCATTAACATATCACAATGATAAGTCGTCACTACGAGCATTTTGTCGACAGAGTTTCGCACCTCTTCCCAGCCGCTCGCTAAATGGGGAAACGTGCAAGAGATTAACGCCTTACCATGTGAGTGCTCTCGTGGTTTAAATGGCTAGCATATCCATCTAACATTTCGAAGACCCGTGTTTCGAATCCTGGAACAGTAGCTGGTGTTACTGCTTGCCGGAGGCATAGAGGTATTGATTGATAACTGAAATGCCCTACTAACTTTATAAAAGACATGCCAGTACTTCATTTAAAACTGTAATAGATTCAGAGCATCTTCACAAAATTTAATTTCCGTTGAGAAACCACAACATAGTTTACGAAAACATGTCTGTTTGTTCTCCTAAATATATTGAGTGTTTTCATATGAAATCCCCAAGCTGAGTTTTACCGCTTCTTAAAAGCAGTAAATATTGACATTAGAGACATCCTTAACGCAGTCTTTCAAAATATGTTTGACTATTACGTTACTTTACACTTGCAAACGTGTATTCGCTACTGCGCAAAAATATAGTTTTTATCCTCCACGTAATTTCGCACATAACCATTTTATGAGTGTTGCCATTCGGGCACAAGATAAGATATACAGCTGATAACTTTGTCAATATTTGCAATTAAAAACATATATTTTTACGTCATACATTAGGCAATTGGTTGAACACTTTTAGGTGCTTTTTACGATTCAGTTCTTTATAATTTTTACCGTATAAAGATATGAGCGTATTTCTTACAGAATGCAAAATATGGGTCTGAATTTTTTTAAATTTTCACAACCTGCAAAATGCACGCAAAATCTAAATCATTTAACTTTAACACTCGGAATTAAACTATGCATTACAACTTGGTAATACTGATCAAATTCCTGGCTATAGGACCTTACAAAATAAATCTGCCAAGATTGCAAAAATGGTTGTCTCCAAAACTGACAAATCTCCAAAGAAATAAGCTTTTCAAATACGGCTAAAGAGAGTAAATATTTGAAAATTAGGCAAAACAGCAACCTTAATTTGACGTAGATGTTGTGTAGAGACATTCGGTATTTTGAAAGCAGGAGTCATGAAAAATTAGCAACGCCCTCGCCGGGAATCGAACCACGGACGTCTGAAATTTGCGCCCAGCATGCAGACCACTACACTACGAAGACATGATAAGAAGGTGGGAGAAATACCTTATATATTCCCCCTTTTAAAGGGCGACTGGAGTTTTTAGGAGACCCAATCGCCAAGTCCTGGGTGTGAAGAATCATCATCCACCACCCTTTTAGTTCGCCCGCAACTGTAGAGACATTAGGTATTTTGAAAGCAAGATCATGAAAAATAAGCAACGCCCTCGACGGGATTCAAACCGTGGGCTTCTAGAATACTCGCCCAGCCCAGTACACTACGAAGGCATGCTGAGAAGGCGGGAGAAATACCTTACAGCTGAATAAAAATCTATTGATTTTGATGCCAATCAGGTACAGGCTCTTGTTCATCAGGAGCAAAAGAATTCTGGGGCTGTGATCGTATTTATAGCGACAACAAAGAGCGAAACAAAGCGAATATGATCGCAGTGCCATCTGTGGAGGAAAACAGTAATGTTTAGCGAAAATTAAGTTATTAGACTTTTAAAAGCATTAGGAAGGACTGGATTGTAATTAATGCCGTTAAATAACAAATATAAATCTCTGTGAATTCAAAAAGCTTCAAAGAAATCCAGTTCACCCCCTGAGGAAGTTTTATGGATAATTCTAAATCAAAATTAAAATTGTGATTAGGTTTCCAACTATGATTAGATATCAAAGAGTTGTTTATTTCTTCTTTTCGGGTATACGATTCGTGTTCCTTGAAGCTAAATTTTAACACTCTTTTATTTTAGCCGATATATCTCAAATTTATGGCTATGATAAAAAGATGTAAATTAGGAGTTACTCACTGCATGGATCAAGGCATGTGGATTGGACTAGAAAAGAAACACGCTAATGTGACAATCAAAATCGTAAAAACAACCTTGTATTTAGCGTAAGTATAATGAAACACTCAATCGATTTCGAGGGTAGCTAAATGTCCCTCCTCATCAGGAGAAAGAAATACCTAGAAAGAAGAAAATAAAGGAGAAGGAATCTGAGAAACACGTGGTCGGGGCGTTATAATGGGCGTTATCTCCTCGCGTTTGGTACTACCAGAGGGTATAAAAATCCGTTCAGTGGTTGCTTTCCATTATTTGAAGTTCAGATTTTGAGCGTGAAGGTGCATTTGCCCCTCGCTCCCTATTTTAACTCCGCTAATTTTTCTTGTCCTTTATGCTTGATCAGATAGCCTGGCTCAGTAAAAGTAGGCGGCCAGTGCAACTCTGATTAAAAATCCAGTTATAACCACGTGCAGTGCTGATAAGGACCACGTGTTTCTTAGACTCCTTCTCCTTTATTTTCTTTTTCTAGGTATTTCTTTCTCCTGATGAGGAGGGACCTTTAGCTGCCCTCGAAATCGATTGAGTGTTTCATTATACTTACGCTAAATACAAGGTTGTTTTTCGATTTTGATTGCATGTGGATTACTTTAGATCTACCCACAATCGCAGCAGGCTTTCAGAAGATGCTGCCTTATTCCGGGATATCTAGTTTACGGTAATATGAATAAAATAGTGTTAGTGATGAAAAGATTAATAAAATTGTCCAATACGTTCTCCAGTGTCTACTGAAAAGGATGGCAAGAGCCATTGCCCCATAACTTCATATTTCATGGGTCCTGAAATGTGACTGAATGTAGTTCAGAGGTCTACCATGGAACGCATAACTACAATATGAAAATCTAAACTCATGTCCATAAATTAAGGATAATGATAATTCAGAGTGACGCGGAAATCGAACTTTAAAATAAATATATCACCTGTAAAATCGCTACACACATCTTCAAGAATCATATGCAAATTTCAGGAAGTAACCAGATGACACCGATGGCGAGAGTGTAAGGGAGTGATATATAAGAAATACAGGCAAAGAAGTAAAATTGTTCGCGGGCGCCTTATAATCATTTCAGTGCAATAACCGAATAGTTATGACACACAGGACGCATTTGGATGATTTTTTACGTGGTAGAATTATCGGCCGTCTGGAATGTGGGCGTACCCAACTGGAAGTATCAGACGAACTTGGAATTGCCCAGAGTGTCATCTCCAGGCTTTGGCAACGATTCCAAGATGATGGTAATGTGAATAGACGTTACAGCACAGGTCGCCCCAGAGTTACAACGCCTAATGAGGACCAGTATTTGGTAGTTACTGCCAAAAGAAACAGGCGGAGCACAGCCTCAGACCTGTCTCGTCAGCTCTCTTCAGCCACTGGTACGACAATTTCAAGGCAGACCGTGTACAGACGCTTAGGGCAGATTGGTGTATATGCTCGTAGACCTGTCAGATGCGTTCCACTTACTGCAACTCACTGTCGCCTGCGGTTAGCCTGGATGCATTGTGGACACCGCAACAGTGGGCTTGTGTGATGTTTTCCGACGAGCCCAGGTTTAGCTTGCAGTCTGAATTTCGCCGGACTTTCATATGGAGAGCTCCAGGTACCCGTTACCACCAAGAAAACATCATTGAATGACAGCGTTACGGTGGTGCAGGAGTGCTCGTTCTGGGTTCCAGAACTGACCTGCATGTTCAAATTGGAACTATGACAAGCCGAATCTATCGGGACGTCATTCTGGAACAACATGTACATTTGTTTCGGGGCGCCATGGGCGCACAATTTGTGTTTATGGATGACAACGCCCGTCCTCACCGTGCAAACATCGTGAGCGAATGCCTTCAATCATCGTGAGCGAATGCCTTCAATCGGAGGATATCATCCGTATGGACTGGCCAGCATTCTCACCGGACTTGAATCCAGTAGAGCACGCGTGGGACATGCTTGGCCGACGAGTTCCAGCCCGTCAACCTCCTCCTACATGTCTACCGGAACTTCGGAGAGCATTGCTTTTTGAGTGGTGTAATATCCCCCAAGATCAGATCGATAACTTGATACTCAGCATGCCTAGGCGTTGTACGTACTGTATTTCATCGTCTGGGAGACATACGATGTATTAACAATCATACCAACCATGTAATATTGTTTTTTTGTAAATAGGTGTTTTTTGTAATTTGCTCCAGGGAGAAAAAATCGCTAATTTTTTTAATAATATAAAACATATAGCATCTTTTCTTGATCTTTACCTTTTGTTTAATAAATAAGCTTTACAAATAAGTCAAATTTGTTTTTCTTCTAACTCTTCCTTTGCCTGATTTTGCATTATCCTTAATTTATGGACATGAGTGTATTAAGGTATAAGACAAACTTCAGATATGTCTCAGCACTTTTACCTTTGATCTATGTAGATATCTCCGACAGTTTTTCAGTAATATATATTTACAATCTTTGTTTGGTTTTTGTAAAGTCAAATACCTTAAACGTTATTATAAAATGAACTTTTCTCTTATTTCAGAAAAATATATACGTAATTTTGCTTACTAAAGATTAGCGAATTCACACTAGGAAATTGTCTTCTGACAAACAGGTCATATTTTCGTTTAATAGAATACTGCCCCGATTTGCATGATCAGAACTCCTCTTTATTATCAGTTATGGTCTATCATTTAGGTTTACTACACCCTCAAAAGCTGCGTGTATCCTTCTACAGGCACAATAATTAATAGCTCATCAAGTCATGCCGTCAACTATCCCTTCCCGCTGAGGCGAGACCAGTGAGTTCGCGTGATCAAAGTCCTCTGGGGCTCGAAAAGGAGGAGCAAGAAGTTTCATTTTCCCTTTAATTGATGAGTCTGGGTAAGTATATTATCACGCATTCTCACTTTGTGTACTCTCGTGGTAGTGTGACGGTTTCGCCAAGGCGATTATTAACTACTCTATTGGAAGGGTTCACAAAATACATGACAACAGAAGATTAGTGATGATCGAATATTATGAGTGAATATTCGAATATCAGCGTCTCGTTTTTTGCATGGATTAAGCATAGCTTAATTCCTTAAAAGTATACGTAACCCCTATGTAATACATACCTTAAAATTTCTTTATATTGCGGTGTTGTACGAAATTACATTACCCGAAGCAAACAGTTGGAACAAGAAACAGGGCTGATTTTCAAGTACTAATAAAACTGTACTAGTTTCCTTTTACAGTCATCTAAAAGATGGCTGTTAAAAATCTTAAAACTTATCAGAAGTCTTATACAGTAAGGTTTAACAATAAGTGTTGAATATTTTCTTCTTTATAACTTCTAAGGGATTTTAAACGAGAGCATTTTCCCCCCTTATTTCGGAAAAGAATTTTTTTTCCTGAATTTTTAACTCTTTTTCTTCAATAGCTTTGTTTATATGTCCTGCTTTTTCCCTCCAGAAAATGTTTTTTTGATTTCTTTGACTTCTATTTAAAAGTTTTTGCAACATTCGTAAGCCTTAATATAGCTCGGTCTTGAATTCTGCTTTTCTTTCAAACGAAGGACTTGCATTTTTAAGATAGATCTATAGCTGTTTTACGAATTTTTGCTCTTACGCATCTTTCTTAAAATAAAAGCTTGAATTTAATTAACACCAGAGTGCTTCATTGGGCATTTTAGCCTATTTCCTTGCTCTCTTACATGACTTATTGCAACTTCTTTTTCTATAATATTCTTAAAGCAATTTATTTTATGGTCAGTTATGTATAGAATAAATTATTTTATTTTAGAATATTTAATTTTCCATTAATATATTTAAATGCATTTGATTTTTCTTGCATTTTGGTTTAAATTAAAATTTCAGACAAAAAAACACTCTTCTGGAGTTCATGGTTAGAATGAAATTCTATTATAGAAATAGCATGCTGTACAACCTTACCCTCTTTTTTTTTACCCCTTGTTGAAAGCAAATAATGCTCACGGGCGTTTTTTTCACTTCTTTAACTTCAGGAGAATAAAAAATTATGCTCTGGAAATGCCAAGTTACAAGACGTTTCCTCAAAGTTTTTTAACCACGTTAGAAGAAACCTGTGTTGTAGATATACACGTTTACGCGTGATTTCCGTACATTAAAATTAACCTATAAAACCTATTTGGTATAAGAAAAGAAGAAACAGGGGACCTTCGAAGAAAAATATAATTCCTTCGTGTGACTTTCGCAGTGAACTATGTTCACTTTAAAATATGGTTTCTCACAGAGCCTTCGCACCGAAATATGCTCACAGTCAAATGTGTTTTCTTTCATATGATAAGTCTTGATATGTCTTTGATAAGTCATATGATATGTCTTTCTTTTATACTCACGTTGAAATACGGTACCTTTATGTAACCTTCATAGTGAAATATGATTCCTTCATATAAGCTTTGCATTCAAACTATAGTTTCTTGATGTAACCTTCACAGAGAATTATGGTTCTTTCACGGAACCTTGACAGTAAAACATGGATTCTCATCGGTAACTTCACAGTGAAATACGATTTCTTCACAGGTCTTTGTAATGAACAGAAATTGAATATTGAAATATGGTTTTTAAAAAGAACTCTATATTTAAATATGTTCTTTTCAAGAAAATGAAATATAGTTGCTATAATGAAATATGGTTCATTCACATAATCTTCCTACTGAAATATGCTTTCTTTGCGAAACTTTCACCGAACAATGGGGTGCGCATCATAAAAGCATATTTAAATATTGTATTGCTGAGTGCATGCATTCTAAAATGCATGGAAAACAAAATAATTTTTACCATGTATGTTAACGAGAATAGAAGGCTTAGAAGTTTAAGTGACGTAGATCTTTATTAAAAATATTTTCTAGAATTACGAACACTACGACACAGTACTGTAGCTTTATTAAACCACAAATTAAAAAACACATACATAAAAATTCAGTTTAAGAGAAGATCAGAGAAAAATGTAAGAAAAGCAAACATAAGCTGAATTCAATGTGTTACTGCAAAACATCCCTCTTTAAAAAAGAAACCTTAGAAAGGCGCAATTTTTTATTACTTTACTTTGATGATGGATCTGCCCAGACGGTATAGTGCTTAGGGGAGCCGACTGTGAT
Organism: Stegodyphus dumicola; assembly: GCF_044657685.1. Classification (NCBI taxonomy): domain Eukaryota; kingdom Metazoa; phylum Arthropoda; class Arachnida; order Araneae; family Eresidae; genus Stegodyphus; species Stegodyphus dumicola. The sequence goes on from NC_140768.1 coordinate 234,992,502, forward strand.
ACCAAACGGACCTGTTTCAAATCCCAGAGAAGACATGGCTATATTTGTCCGTCCCTTCATAGGAGGCAATGGTGACCCACCTACTGGGTGCCTTCATAATAAAGTGATCATCACTTCTAGCCTTAGTAGTGGCCTACGTCTGTGGACGGTTTGGGCCCGTCAGTGAGAGGGACTCTGATGATGGATGGATCAATGCACATTTGAAGGATTTGTTCGATTATCACAACTACTGATATATCTTTCCTCTCCTTTTGTTTAAGAGAATATTTTCCTTACGTGGCAGAGACAGGATCGGATATTAGAAATAGCACGTTTATTGGCAAAAAAAAATTACCTACTTCTAAATCAATAGAAATCATTAAGAGTTAAACCTGAAATTTTCGATGTTAAAGACGGAAATGGATTAATAATTATCATCAGTATTATATAATTCTTCCATGCCTTTTGTAATATTAAGTGATTAGCACGTCCATTTAGCCTATTGGAAGATTCCTGGCTCGAATTCCGTCGAGGACACAGTTGACTTTTAATGCTTAATGGTGCAAAATGGTGAATGGTCTGTGCAGAGGTGTCCGAATAAAAATGTAGTATGTGATAATTCTTTCCCAACTACATCTGGCGCCTCTCTTCAGTAGGCATTTAAGTGACGGGATGTATAAAAAATTATCTCAGTCACCCGTTCGTTCTGTCTGGTTGCAAATGCTTAGTATGTCTAGCTAACTGACTAGAAGGATTGTGGTTCGAATCCTAGTAAATGAACAGTTTATTTTTTTAAATCAGTAATGTCTAATAATCTCTGCAACTTCAATATTTTTTTAAATTTCGGATAACTATTATTATTCCAACAGTTGACTGTACTTAATGCGCACTTAGTTGCCGAATGGCTAAAGCTGTAAAAACTGATAGGCCATTTGTGTTCTATTATTACTGGCTGAATGGGCCTGATGCATGAGTTAGTACAGGAGTTACTCACCATCAACATAAACGCTGGTTACTTTGCATTAAATACCATGGAGATATCCTCAAAGACAGAAAACTCATGTGTGCTTTGCCTGTAATCAAATGTATCTAGGCTTAGCTGGTAGATTAATTGATTGCGTTATGCGAGGTTTTCCTGTGTTATTATAATATATAAGATCCCCCTTTTTCATGCAACTAATATCCTTCTTATTAAATATTTTTGTCTTAAACAACTGAGATATTGCATAATTTTAAAAGTAATTTTGCTAAAAAGTATTATCAATTTTAAGCTAAAATAGTGCATTTCGTTTGTTATAGCTTTCAGATCAGAAATACGTAGACAAAAGAATAATAGCATTAAAACATGAGCACTGTGAAACTAATCAATTTATTAAAGATATTCCTTGATACATTTAAATTTATAGCTTTTCTGAATAGCTATTATGTTCTGAATAGTTTCCAAACTTTTCTATTAATCTTATCTCGCTTCTTCTCCAGGACAGCTCATTCAGTGTTCCTAAATTGCAGTTTATAGTGTTCTAGAAATTTCCAAGAGAAAGTCGTATTTTTCTCATGTCCTGGTTTCAGTTTTAAGTACTTTATGAAAATACCATGCCAGGTCTAAGATGCACTACCATATTATTCACATCATATATAAACCGTTTTATATTAGTTTAGCAAGAGCACAAATATCTCTTAATTAACCACTTTATGGTTAACAATTGAATAAAGACGGTTAGCATGAATGTTTTTTCCTGTCATTTGTATATGCGTTTTAGAACTCATTTGCTTTACGCTATTCTATCTGTAATGAATGTCCCAAAAGAAATTAGATTTTTTATGAAGTTGAAAGGCTAGCTGGAAACGTATGCCAAAAGAAATTTGGGAAGAAAAAATTGAAAGGTTTTGAGATTTCCTAACTGTTAGGAATATCTAAATAATGTGTGTTGATAAAATGTGTGGATCATGACCGCATGAGGAAGATCTGTAAATAATTTATTAGCTTACAGTAACGTAATAAAAGGCTCATAAATTTGACAACATAGAAAAGGGTGTTAAGCTATGATATGCTATAAATTCATAAATAAACGGAAACAAATTTTAATATATTTAAATTAAATACAAAGAAGCTGGCTAAACACTTTATTTATCATCCAGAAATTATAAAACAAATCCTGAAAAATTTTTGTAATAAAATTACTGGTTAACAACTAATAATTAATTTTTTTTCTAAATAGTACAAAAATATATATCTGTACAATATAGTTATTAAGATACACATAACATGCTAATAATTATATTATTTTCTAAAGATGTTATTGTATATAAAATATGTAATTACTTAATGCAAACGCGTCTATTCCATCTGCAGTGGTAAGAAACTGCGGCGAACTACCACTTCTTTCAATTTACTATTTAAAAAATTATTAGATTTTCCGAACAAATAGTAAAATAAAGTGATACAATTTAATACAGCGTATTGAGACATAAAACAGTAGAAAACATGTTACTTTGAAGACCAAGGACAAAAGTTATGCATTTGTAATAATAATAATATATATAACATTTAAAGGAAGATAAAATATATCGAATAGGTTTGCATTTTCCCCTTTGAAACTACTTATTATATTAAAAATATATTAGTTATGTTTGAATGTTTTTATTTTAAGCAAAAAATTTTCTTTTATCATTTGTCTACAATAGGAATATTCTGTACTTAATAGACATCCTATCCGTTCTATTTCAACATTCAAACATTGCAGGAAAATTTGTAAAATCTGCAGTGACTCCTATCTTTTTTAATTTGCAAACAAGGAACCATTACTTGAATCTACTAAAATTTTACTGATTAGAATGATGCGAAAGGCATCATTAGCTCAGATAAAGGAAATAATAAGCTGCGCAACCCCTGACATTATAACCTTCAGTGCCACTATGACCTTCAGAAACAATAGCTCAGATCAAATGCAAAACCTATGCAAGATTTGCAGCTTTATTTCAGGACTACGAAAAATGATTAGATTTGATTTTGGAAGAAGAAACTGAATTATTCGGAGTAAATTGGAGTTACGGTTTCAAAATTATTTCTAGCATAATCGTTAAAAATTATTCCAAGTGCTTATTTTGCAGTATTCGGCATTTTTATAACATTTTTATTTATTCAAATAGAATATTAGCCATAGTTATATAGGTGTTGATGAATAGTACATTAAACTGGATCCACTGGTTGGACTCGTCAGAAGAAATTGAATTTTTTCATTTGCGTCATCCTGCCTTTGAAAAGGGTTCAATTTTTTGAAATTGAAAGTTTGAGTTCAGATTTAATTTTATTTGACGGTAAGCATGTGGTTTTTATCACATGATAAAAGTGACAGATTGGAAAGTAGATGATCAAGAAAGTCTAAGTGATCACAAATTTATAACTTACTCTCTGCGGCAGTCGACATCTATCACCAAAATTACAATCTCCCAGGTAGAAAGCTCCTTACCTTCACTAGGAAGGTTAAAAGGCACCTGGAAACTCTTGAACCGGCGCTACAGCATGCAGACACAATGGCAGACTTGGAGAATTTCTCCATCAGGCTACAGAACACCCTACAATTAGTTTGTGACCAAAATCTCTTCAAGAAAAAACCTCAGATGATAAAGGAAATGCACTGGTGGACGGGCGCATTACAGAAGCAACAGCGTAAATGCAGGGCTTTGCGAAGGAGATTGAAGTACGAGAGGCGGCTAGAGATCACCTCGTACACACTCACCATTTTTCAAAGAGAGCGAGCAAAATACAAAAGGATGATCATCCAAGCTAAAGTAACATCTTGGAGAGAGTTCTGTTCCAATACAAAAGAAGTATACGGGCTGCATCACAAGATAGCAACGGGAAAGGTGTTCAAGCCTTCGCAGCTTCAAATCCCGTCATCACTGGATAGCAGCCAAAGCTACACGACTGACACTTTGAATGTAGTTTTAAATACTGTGTTCAGTCAGGACGATGCAGAGCAAGACACCGCCGAACAAGCTGCCCTTCGAGCAGATACAAATAGTGTAGACACAGAAGCAGATCCGGAATTCACGCTTCAAGAACTGCAGAGAGTGCTGGCAAGTCTGCCGCGAGAGAAAGCCCCCGGGACTGACGGCATGGACAACACAATCGTAAAAGCTACCATAAAGGCATACCCTACATTCTTCGTAAGCTATTTCAATAAGCTTCTGTCAGTAGGACTTTTTCCAACACCATATAAAATAGGGCAAGTGGTATTATTCCTCAAGAAAAACAGAGATCCTTCAGAAGCCTCATCATTCAGACCCATCTGCCTTTTGTCGGCGATGGGGAAGGTGTTGGAGAAGCTAATCATCAACAGACTGCGCCACCACTTGCATCTCAACGGTTATCTCAGCAGCAGCCAATATGGCTTCAGGACTGGTTCATCGACGGTGCATGCCCTCCATAATATAAAGGAGGCAATTCTGGAAAATAGACACAGCGGCCACCACACGGCTATGGTCAGCATAGACCTAAAGAATGCTTTCGATACGCTGTGGTGGCCGGCTATCAAGCAGGCATTACGAAGGGCCAATTGACCAAGTAACATATATAGTATAATAAGCAACTACCTTCAGGATCGGAAGCTATTAGCGGTGCATAATGCAGGCATTATCGAAAAGGTGTAAACTAGAGGATGTCCGCAAGGATCGTGCGCCGGGCCGCATTTATGGAACTTAACGTTCAATGAAGTACTGACAGCGACGTGGCCGGCGCACACTAAAATCATTGCATACGCGGATGACGCGGCGCTTATCGTAAAGGGTACCACGCGAGAAAAATTACAGAAAAATTGCAATGAAGTTTGCGCGATCTTTCATGACCAGTGTACCAAGCATAAGCTCACAATTGCAGAACATAAGTCAAAAGTCCTTTTAATTCCGAAAAAAGGAGGATCCTTAGTAAGACGACCCACCATAAAGATTAACAACCAACGCCTGCAGATAGTGGACCAGCTAAGATATTTAGGGGTCACTTTTGATCATAAGATGACCTGGATCCCTCACGTGCAGGATCTCAAACTCCGGACGGCAGCCATAGCCAAACAAATGAAACCCTTTTATGGTCACAAATGGGGGCTTAACCCCCATATTCAAAAGGTATTGTACACGACAGTCATCGAGAAGATAGTGACGTATGCTGCCGCAGTATGGGCCTACCCAATGCAAGGAAGGAAGGTCAGACATCTTAACAGCATACAACGACCATTCGCATTGGGAATCACACGGGCCTACCGCACCACCTCCACCGATGCCATTAACGTACTTGCTGGTCTCCTTCCCCTGCACATCCGGGTTGAGGAGGAGGCAGCACGCCAACACATTTTGCAACTTAAGAAGGCAGTTACTTTTGACGATGAAACATACTACCCGGATGAGTACGAAACAAACTTCTGCCCTCTTGACGTCCACCCGGCAGAGAAAGGCAAAGGGATACTTATCTCAATTAATCCCACTGCAACTCATCACTCAAGGGAAATGACCATCTATACAGACTAGATTGGACGAAAGAGTGGGATGCGCCTATGTCGCCACGAAACAAGACAACGCAATCGAGAAATGGAAGGGACAGTTAAGACAACATAACAGTGTCTTTCAAAGCGAAGGAGTGGCAATTGCACAAGCGATTCGCTACCTGCACTCGCACCAGCATGGCCATGTCACCATTAAAACGGACATCTTATCATCGTTATATGCCATTTGGAATGCTGATCATCCCTCGGAGATTATACAGGGAATCCAGAGAGATCTTAGAAATAACCCCCAGTACCGCACAAAATTAGAGTGGATAAAGGCTCATGTTGGCCACTATGGCAATGAAATTGCCGACCAACTCGCCAAAGAGGCAACAACTGACCCGCCTGATGCACCAATTATCATCCCATGGCCGCATTCGTATTTAAAGAAGACACTACGCCTAAGGGCTACTGGCATGTGGCAGAACGAATGGGACCAAAGCACCACAGGGAGAAGGACCCACTACTTCATCGGCTATGTGGACACTAGCCGAAATGTAGCGAACGCACAGTTGCTAAGGTTCATTTCCGGGCATGGGCCCTACCCGGAATATTTCTTCAAGCGTGGCATAAGTCACACAAGTCAATGTGCATGCGGCGACTCAGGCTCACCAGAGCACTATCTAACGTCATGCCCATTAACAGAAGGACTGCATATCAATCTTCCTGAAACAAATCGCCAGCCGTTCTGTAAATATATGATAAAACAGCGGCACTTTATTAAAAAGCTGGTACAGTTGATGGACAGACTGTCCGACTTAAATACAGACTTGTGTCAGCCATAGAACAACCCAGCATGTAAAAACAACTTAAGCATTTTAAAAAGGACATGTATTGCAATGTAGGAAAACTGTCATTCAATTGAATTGTAAGAAACTATAATGTAGACTAGAAACTCACAGTATAAAGAATGCCTGTATTCATACCTGGAAAGTCAGTTGCATTTAACAATGTGCATGTACTGTGTAAATAAATTTCGGCAAATTATACCGTAAGACCATATATAATGAACCGATATATAATGTAGGCATAACGAATGTATGAAAGTGCATATATCTGTAAGCAAAGTAATGTAAGGGAGTGTAATATATGTAAATATTTTTGTGTATCAGTAAGCTATGTATAAGTAAGTTATGCAATTTAAAGTAATGCAATATAAATGCAGAAATGTCTAATAAAAATGCATTGGTAACATATATGTTTTGTATTATGAATAAGGGATATAGGATGTCTAACGCAAAGCAATGTATGTATTGGAATGTCTATTTCATGTACTGGAAAATTATGCAATAAGTACCCAAATAACATGTAATGTAAGTAACCTGTAAGACTATTATGTTTGTAAATATCTGTATCTAAAAAATTAATCAGAATGTATCTGCATGTATCTATATGCAACTGCAAGTATATGTAACCTAAAGTTAAGCAGTGTAGGTAAAATTAAGTAATATGTGAAGCAGGCGTGCCTGACTATGTATGTATATAAAAATAATGTAACGCAAGGCACATGTAATATTGGCATATGTAACTGTACAAGCAAACTGTATTTATATGCAATCTACAAGTAATGTAGGTATATTTATTGAAATGTACAGCTAAAAACTGTAACTGTACACAAAAGTAATCCAACACAATGTAAGATTAATGTAATTCAGGTAATGCATATGCATTGTATGCCGGAAATGAGAGACAAAGTCAGTATGTAACTCTGTAAATCACGTTATCCATAGAATATGTTAACCAGCAAACAAGAATGTAATACTAAATATTAACAGCCCTTGTATGGCCATGTAATTGCTCTTTTGAAAGACTCAAGGTTCAACTCTAGATATTGGTGGACGTGGCGCTACACCAATTAACCGACGGTAAAGGGGTGGTGCCCACGTCCCCCGTCGCATGTCGCATGATAAAAGTAGGCTTTATTTTTATTTAAGCACAGAAAAGAAATATTCATCTGCGTTTGAAATGAATTTTTAAACACGAAGTATCAAAAATTTAACCGTTAACACTTAAAATATTTGAATGAATTTTATGAGATTATATTTGTATTTTGTTAAGTGTTTTTAAACAATTATTCCGCCGTCCAACTGGGATAGTGGTTAGTGGCTCTGATTACCGTACCGAAGGGCCTGGGTTTGAATCCCGGAGAAGGCATGGATGTTTGTAAATGTATAGTGTCCGTGCGGCATGGGCTCACTCAAAATAGGCTGTGAGCCGAAAGCACTCTAGATGACTGGTGCTAGGGGATGAGAGGTGGAGACTCTCGGTCCCTTCTACCTTTCTTTTCTTGGTCAAACCTGCTACTTATATCTTTTATCAGAAATTCTGCTATAGATTCTTGTGGTCCTAAAGGAGTATTATTTTAGTGTATCTGTATAATATATTCTTAATAATATTTATAATACTTTGAGTGTGTCAACTGAAGTGTATCACTGTATTTTTGACTCCCTAATTTTTGTCCCCCTAAAAAACACAGCTAGTGTTATTAATCTAATACATTTAGTTGATCATTGTTTGATTCTTTAGTTTCCAATATATATATATATATATATATATTAATATTACATCTAATTTATAACTAGCAATTATTTTGTGCTATATTTAATTATTGGGTTTATAGCTTCCTTGTGCATATTGTGTCTATGTAATCAGTAGCGTATCTGTTGTATTTTAAGGAATATATAGTAATATATTTTCCTTATTTTTTGTTTGTTTTATTTTGTTTTAAAAGAAAGTAGAAAGCAGATGTTATCCTCTACAAGTCCTATAGGTAAATTTATTATTCTCTGTTCAACAATTATGCAACTTCTAATATATGTAGCTATAGTTTTTTAATTGCATTTACTTTGGTCATTTAAGTATGCATCTTTTAATTGATTCTACTGTAACTATTAGTTTATATAACAGTGTGAATCTGGTATTTAATTGATAACGGGATTTATTAACCTTGTGCAACTGTAAGTTTTGTATTTAATTAATAATGTGCTCTGTTAACCCTTTTGCAAAGTAGTAGTTTTTTAGTAAAATGAATCTTTAGCAATTTCCAACAAACAGGAAAATTATTAGCAGTTATTAGATGGCATCTGCCAACATGATAATTACACCGAGAGACACGTTAAGTCCTAAGGTCGGCGGTCGTATTGGTAGTGTTTTCGGGGGTGCTTTCCTTAAAAAGTGGAGGGAACTGAGAAAAGTCGTGTTGTTATTTGTATGGTATCGAAGGCTATTGCCAACGACATGTACAATCTTGATTCCTTGCCACGATGAATTTCTCGAGCTTGCTCTGATTTCAGACAAGCAAGATTAGTCACAAAAACTACAACAAACAAATACTTCAATGAAAATTATATTTTTCAACGAAAATTAAAAGAAGCACTGCTATCATCGTGAATGCATTGATGTTTTCATTACCTTTTCTTCCGTTAAAAATTTAGAGTAATCATGAATTTTGCCGTCTATCGCAGAGTTCATTTCTTTTGTAGTGTATTATTTTATATTTTTTCTCGTTATAGGTGCTTATACGCCGGAATATATGTTGGATAGAATTCCACTATATGTAATAATATATATGAATAATCCAACTCCAAAAAGCAAATCTTTAGCGCTTAAACGCTTTAGTAGCGAGTTAAAACTTCTTCGAGGAATTTAGAGAATCTTGATTCCGATCAACTAGATTTTCATATCTTCAGAATGGAATTTTATGTCCCGTAAATGCTAAATAAAGCATTTCAAAGACATCTATAAGTGAATCTTAGAAAGAATTTTCAAAATAATGTGTCTGTTGTAGATGTCCAGCTAAATAAAATATACAACTACGCAGATAAGATAAGATGAGATTACTATCGAAGAATATTGAACGCAAATAGAGGAAATAACAAGTAGGCAAGTAAGAAAGGTTACAATATCAACGACACTAAATGAGAAATCTGAATTCCAAAAATGAGACGAATGGAATTCTAAAAGGCTAAGTTCTAAAAGTAAAGTAATTCAAAAATTCTAAAAGGCTCTTTTATAAAAATGATAGGAAGAATAAAAAAGCAAGAAAACTTTTTAATACCAAAAATTTTTAATTGAAGGAAAATTCAAAATCTGCATCTTTGACTAAAAATGAACTATAAAATACAGTTTAAATGCAAATACAAATTTTTAACACGACACAAATGGAATTTAGTTAAAGAAGTACACACTGTATATTCGGGCTTATAACGCGCACTTTTAGTACAAAAATTAAGATCGAAATTTACGTGTGCGCTTTATAAAAATTATCGATTAAAAATAAGAAACAAACTAGCATGCAAAAATTATATTTTTACATGCACCTAAATTCTGTTTATTTAAAAGAAATGAAATTTATCTTATGAATTTAAAAATTTTCATTATCGGTTGACATGAAAAGTTCGTGATGTTCGTCTTGCGTTATAATTCAAGCACATCATCCAGTTCTGTTTCGTCTTCGCCATCATTATTACTCTGATCCATAAATAAAATAATTATTATTCGTTCCATCTTTCACTAACACCAAACATCCTTGCTGCACCACGATGTCTATTTTCTTTCAAAAATTGAATGACTTTGTATTTGAAACCATTGTATTGTTCATTTGACAGTAGCCCTATTTAGTATACTAAAAGGAACACTGGATCAAATGTATTTCAACTAAAGGAAATACGATTTACTAAAGCCTTCGATGTTCATTTCAAGATCACGGCTTCAGATAACTGCAGAAAATGAAAGCATGTGACTCATAATTATTTATAAGTCACATGCTATGGGATTTATTCGGGTCGGAAGGGCAATTTTAAGCCAAATTCTATAGCCTTTTTTTTCTCAAAACCTTAGAATAACATTCTTGTGCATACCTGCATTGAATACAACTCATCCTCTGTGCAGAACTGTGTGCTTCCTCAGGCATTTCTTCTCCCTCACGTACATATTGTTTCCTAATCGCTTGGCAATTCAGTATTCCATTGTTGGAACACCTGAAAAAATTTTTCGAATAAATGATTTCAAAAGATAAAAGCATCGCATATGTATCTTTCAGGTTTCTTGGTAAAGAATATACCTAAAATAATATATAATATACCTAAAAGTTAAAAATTATAATTTGAAATTATAGGTGTTTATACGCCGGAATATACATTGGATAGAATTCTTAAATCTTGAGGATAATTTTCTTAAACATAATGAAGTAACAGTTTACTGTTCTTTTTTACACCTCTACAGATTCTTTTAAATCCAAAGCAAATGCGAAAAAACAATTATTTCAAGAATGGCATAGATAAAGCTAACCGTCTCTTCAAACATATAATCGTTTCCCTATGTGTAACATGTTTACGAGCCACTTTCCATTAGAAAGTCCTTCACGAAGACATCTATCATCCTTAGACATCTATCCCTAATGTATTTTGCCGCAATAAATAAACCAAACCAAACCAATTTAAAGATACCTTCATGAATATTTTCCAGAAAATTATTAGAAAAATTAAAAACTTGTACATTTTAAGAGTTCATATAAGCCTATTTATTTACAATGTGGCACTCAAGGTGCTGTATGCTTGATATTGCTATCCAGGTATCACTCAGATTGCAGCAGTCACTTTTTAAGGAATACTTGCAGTGGAGTTTCAAGAATTTCTTGTCAGTTTCAATTAATCTTTCTTGAGTTTTCAATTAAAATATTTAATGTCATTTTTGGTTAGGACTCGAAAGATACGAAATGATGAAAAAATCGCAAAGAATCTAGTTTTCGAATCTCGAAGATTTTGAATGTACCATACCCAAGCAGAATCTAACAAGAAGTTAATCAAATACTTAACAACTCGGTTTGCGAAGATCTTGTGAATAAATACGCAGCTTTAAGTAAAATTGAGGATGATGTGGAGCAAAATGAAGGAGACCAAGGCAAATCTGAAACTTCCAAAATATACTCCCATAAAATATTGAATCAAACGCCAGTTGAATGATATTAAAGGAAAAAAATTAAAATTTTCATATATCAAAAATCGAAGGAAAAATGGTATATTAATGGTAAAAAAAGGTGTTCCATAAAAGATTATAGGAAGTTAGAAAGAAATTTAAGGAAGAGAAAAGTCGCTAACTTTCACAGATTTTGAGTTTGGGAAAATTAATCAAAGCAATCAAACGCAAATTGCAAACGGGATTTCCAAATATAAGATATTAAAAAAATTCTCAATCCCGATATTTATGTCAAAAACGTTAGACAGTTTTATCGATGGTCTACATCGAAAGAAGTGTAAAATGAATTCAATGAAATCTATAAACAGACCATCTCCTTTTCGAACATAAGCAATATTTCTGTTAGAATGATCAGATATCTTAAATGTTCAATAATATAATCGTACGAATATTTATCAGAGCAAAAAAGAAAAAGTGGAAAAACGAAAGACGCAAACGGACAAAATAATCAACTTGTTACATATAAAGATGTAACAAGTTTATATGTAACAAGTTGATTATTTTGTCAACTTGTTACATCAGTATTAGTACATTGTAAGATTATGATGCCCAACAGATCAGTCTTACATAATACATTGTAAGATTATTATACCCAAAGTATCCAACAGAATTAAAAAGGAAATGCTAAGAAACTACACAAAAAATGCCTCCTAAAATAACTGAGAAAAATCCAATCGACAAAGACTTAAAGAGAAAAAAAGTAAAAAAGGGATAAAATACTCGAACCAAAAGAAAAATTCGAAACATAGATAAACAAGACATACATTTAAGCTGTTAATGTGCGAAGGAAGCCCAGATCTCTTAGTAAACACTATCACCAAATCACAGAAATTCTTTATGATTTTTAAGAAATCTACTTTAATTATTGATAAACTGGAAATTACCCCGTAGGGTTTGGAAATTTTGTGCTAGCTAATTCTGCGGTAAATTCTATCAAATAGATTTCTAATAATAACTTAGCTAACTATTTCATCAAACTTGTTTGTGTCACTTCAAAAGATCTTAGGAGACAGAAGGGAGGAAGAAGAGTTTATGAGAAGCTATGTAGATAAACATAATATCGATATCCTACTTCTTAATGTGTATTATTTTAAACCAACAAATTATTATTTTAACTTTTCGTTTCCTTACCGGAATGCAAATGGAAAGTCATACCATAAACTGAGGTTTATTATTTTAACTTTTCGTTTCCTTACCGGAATGCAAATGGAAAGTCATACCATAAACTGAGGTTTATTATTTTAACTTTTCGTTTCCTTACCGGAATGAAAATGGAAAGTCATACCATAAACTGAGGTTTTTGGAGTGTTAAGACAGAGCGTATTTCTGATGCGCATGCAAGATATGGTTAGTTCCTGACAGTACATACACCAGCAGTTATGTACTATGTTAGCTAAATCAGGTGTTATGTATAATCCTCCCATTAATCCGCTTAGTTTTAATAATATATATCCAAATTATAAAATTCTGGTGACAGAGGATAAAAGGTTTGTGGTTCGTAATAGGCTAACCATTATATTTTGGTCAAGATGAGGTAGATCATTTCTATCCTAAGTAAGTGCTGATTCTTCAGATATTACTAGCTTTAAGGAACCCGTCTAGTGAGAATTTTCAAAATTCTCTTCCTTCTTAAGATCAGGCCATTACCACATAAAATCCATATACTATGCGGCTGATAAATCCTCGCACTATCATTTTGTATTATTAAATGAAATAAATTACCTAAGGATCTAACAATAAAATTAGTTTTTTCTTGAAACTGGATCGTTAATTTATCTGAGAAGATTCAAACTTCAGTAAAAAATTCTACATAGATTTTGATCAGAAAATACGGCGAATATATTTCTCAGGGGTCATTGAAAAGTCAAAGAGAATAGAACTAAAAAATTAAGATGGAGAATTCTCGAGTCCTCAACTGAAGTAGAATCCATCGCAATATGTGGAAAATGTCGAGATTGTTGGTGCGGACAAATTCGAGATGGGTTTTTATAATTGGAAATTTTAAAAGTTATTTCCCCAACCTCGAACTTTCAATTTTTCTGTAAACAAATCTATATGACAGACTCACCTAAAGACAATATTAAAAATAGCTTCTAAAGTAGTATAAAAACATAGGTAAAAATATAAATAGTAACACCATTTATCAACGCAACACTATTTTAGGATCTTCAAAAAACTTTCAAATTCTGTTTCTTGAGTCTCTAGATAAGCGATTGCGCTGTTTTAAAGCAAATAATAAAACGAAATACTATATCAAATTTAAATGAATAATTTATAGTTTATCCATTAATTTTGATCATCAACATTACTCTTCTTAGTCACTCTTTATTTGCTCTTTCAATGCAACTGGTGCAAAAAGATATGTTTTCTATTTATTAATAAAAACTAAGTAAGTGTAATCAAGAAAGGATAAGATTAGAATACCAAGATAAGTCTCTATAGAGAGCAGATATATGACAGAAAACATCGAGCACGAAAGAGTTTCCTAATATTTCAAAATCCCCGAACGGAAACAAAGCGCTGAAAAGTGTAGATTAATATTTATTCTATCATTCTACCGGGAAATTTAAGGAATTGAAACTAAGGTATAATTTTTATTTTGATTGCGGCCTAGAAGCTCTGTTTATTTCCTGCAAGATAAGAAAACATTTTGCTTGTTTCTTTGCATTTGCCCGGATTTATTGATTTATGCTAAACTCAGTAGAGCTATTTTTCTCAGCAAGAAGATTGCTTCGTGGGGGACTTTCTGAGGGAAACTGGTTTTTTTATCATATTTTCATGGAGAAACCCACAAAAACGACCATGTAGCAAGCCTGCTCGTTAGTAATATAACCATGTCGAAATGCCAGCGCTCACGGAACTTCTCCACTCGATCACTAGTAAGCATTTTTGCAATTTCCTTGTTATTTTGGGGCTTTGAAGCAAACATTTGAAATACATTCCTGTTAATAATTTTCTCATTCATAATTAACTTAAAATATTTACATAAATCAGTCGCCTATAATATAAATAATATTTGCTTGCAGAACTAGGGAAATTTACACTAATTTATCTGTTAAAGCTAACGGCATAATTATACCGGCACATTTAACGCCTGTTTTCGCAATAAAAACCTCTTTCGATGAAACGTAATTCAATAAATTCTTCAAAATATTTACTTATTATGTTTTGACAAACAGTTTAAAACTGAACGGGAGAATAGAATGCGTAAACTTATATAAAGCATCTAAGAACGGTGTTGTTGTTATTGCCTATTGAAAAGTTTCAGATAACGTATCTATTTGTAAATTCATAAGAGGTTTTCCATAGATAAATTAAATGCAATTTTCATAAAACTATTTAATGGTTTAACGTACAATTAAAAATAACTTGCATGTTTTATAAATTAATTTAATAGCTGAAAAGATGATCAGAGCCTTATTGGCATTTATATTCCATCTTAATATTTATAAGATATAACAAGCAATAGATATAACAAGCAATAGATTTCAATAAACTAGATTAGAAAACATTTACGCTAGAACTTTGGGAACTATAATAGTAATATATACGGGTTATTGATGGCAAAATTCACTGCAGTATTTATTCTCTTCTCATGCTAATTTAAGAATTCATTAATATTGCTAATAAAGCCATTAGAATGTGTCCTAGACTACATATTAGAAAGGGAAATGCGTTACCTGTATTCTTTATCGTCGTTTATTCTGGATTCGTTGTTATTTGAGAGATAAACATCTGTCACTTAACATCTGCAAATGAACTTGTAAAGGAGATTGTGTTATTTCAGCCTATAGCAGCTTAGCATCAAATCAATATTTATTTCAAAGAAAAAAAAATCTAGTAACAACTATGATAGAAGAAATCATTACTATTCTGTCGTTTCTCCGCGGTTACTTAAAATGTATCGTCAATAACTGGCAATGACATATTTTAAATTGAAAATTATTTGCTGACAATTTCGATGTCTTTTAAAGAGCTTTTTCTCTTCGTTTATATGTTAGATGAGTTTTGCTAGCTTTTGGTATTTTAAACAGGATTTTAGAAATCAGAAGAAAATGATACTTGAATGAGCATTTACATATGTTATGTACTTTAGTTCTGAATTATGCAAGTCAAAACGTTGAGCTATTTTAACTTAGTAAATAGCCATTAAGATACTAATTAACGAAATAGCGGACTTTTGTAAGAAGTGTTGCACTGAAAAATATTGGTACTCAATATTGTGGTAAATTATCACAAAACTGAGGAACACAATATTTAATCTTATATCCAAATAAACAGTTTGACAGTTATGTACAGCCGCAAACACTTTTACTTAGGTTCAACTGGATAACACTATCTAAAATTTCGTTAACTGTACTATCTTAAACAGAACACATTGTCATATCCACATAAATATTCATTTTTTTATATATGTTTCCAAGTACCACATTAACATATGCAGTTCTCAATAAAAATACAATAAACAACTTTGAGAAGAAAGAACATTTTCGAGAACCGATGTTACATGAGTAAACATCGGGAATCCAAAAATCTAAACAAAACTGAAGGATAACACACGGAGGGTTAGATTACAAATTAATTAATATAATCTGTCGTTAACATTGTTCATTATTCTTCGTAGAGGAGCGCCTTCCTATACAACACGCTGTAATATTGAAGTTTTTAGTCCCTCAATATTAAGTGGGGTATCCGTAACAAAAAACAGAATAACTAATTAAAACTTTAAACTAGCACAAACAAAAACTCTAAGGTAACATAAAAATATAAGTGCTAGCCAATTAAGCATTAATTTGTGATCGTAATTAAACAGGAGTCATTGCGTTGTGAGTATGACCTTACCGGACCGTGCTCAGGAAAAGATCGAATAAAAGATAAATGCAATACACAAGAAAAACTTACATAATATGAATGTCATGTATCTGGCTGCGGTGAGCCAATCAGCTCCCTGCCAGACCCCAGCAAGTGAGAGAAAAGTTAGTTGCATGTTAGCTTCAGAGGAGAAAGGTGGTAGATTTCGTTATGTTGTAGGAGCGAGGTACTGCTACCATACTATTATTCTTTGAACGTTAATTTTTAATAAATGTTTGTTTCGTTTTTTTTAATGGTGCCTTACTCATCCGTCAAGCCATTACAGCACGATCTCTTTCGAGAACTAGAGCAAACCAAGCCGAGTGGATTTTGAGAAAAGGTGAGAAATTTTTGTTGTAATTTTAAGGAAAATTTTTTATAAATATGTTTAAGGGAGTAGTTAAAAGTGATTTGATATCGCTGTTGAAGGAACTCGGTGAAGAAGCCTATTCTAGTTTGAAAGTCGTAGAATTAAAAGATAAGCTTTTAAGTTCTAAAGAATATTTGAAAGATAAAGATTTTGTTATTGAATTCCTTAATACTACGGTTGAAGAAAGGAAAATGTCAGAAGAAATTGCGAAACTGCGTTTGAGCAACGAATCTAGTAACAACGTAGAAAATACACTTTCATTAGACAAGCTTTTGAAAGCTGTACAGGCATTATCGATTTCTGTAACTAAAAAGGGTGAAGCATTGAACTTATTTTTTGATTCAATAGAAAGGACTTTTAAGCATAAGAACGTACCAAATGAGTTTAAGTCTGAAATTTTACTTAAACTGATAGGTGATAAATCTTCTAATATTCTAATATATATTAAAGATGATGATTTGAAAGATTATGAAAAAATTAAATCCTTGATCCTTAAGGAATATGTACCATCGCCAATTATATGTTTAGAAAATTTTCGCCAAGCTCAAAGGTTGATGGGGGAAACTCATTTACAGTTCGCCTCTCGTTTAAGATCATCTTGGATCCATTATTGTACAAGTAGAAGCGTCAATGATTTTGAGTCTTTAATTAACTTAATAATTTCTGACAAACTTTTTCAAACGTTGGATAGTGATTTAGCGTGCCATGATGCAGTTCGACAAGGTGAAAGTTGGCTACGCTCAGAAGAACTAGCGAAGGAATGCGACATTTATTTCATCGCAAAAGGTAAATCTTTTGATGACATAAGAGGTGAAAAACGCATTAATTTTCGTGATTCATGCAACAAAACCTCTAAATATATTCCACCAGCGCTAAGAAAAGATTCAGTGGTAAATGAACAGAAACATTCGTTTAAACCGCGAGAATGTTACGTGTGTAGTAGCAGTTTACATTTGGCTAAGGATTGCCCGAACAGGCGAAAAAATTTGAGAGGTCCAATAAACAGAACGATAATTTTCCGGTAAAACCGAAAGTTAACACTTCAAGTAAACCGAAGGATAATGCGGTTGTTATAAATGTAAATTCTAAACATTTACATAAACGCAAGTGTTCCGACGGAAAACTTAATTTTTATTCCTTGGAAAAGATTACTATTTACATTGCAAGGAAGCAAGTAGAAGGTATAAAAGATTCAGGTATGGGAATACCAATTTTGAACACTACATTAATTCCTGATTCAAAAATAGAAAGTAAGGGTAAAATCA
Source organism: Stegodyphus dumicola (assembly GCF_044657685.1). NCBI lineage: Eukaryota > Metazoa > Arthropoda > Arachnida > Araneae > Eresidae > Stegodyphus > Stegodyphus dumicola. The sequence goes on from NC_140768.1 coordinate 235,010,483, forward strand.
TTTTAAGTTCTGCATTTGGCGACGTCATAGAGGCAACGTTAGCAACTATTCCCATTTATTACAAAAACCAAATAGTTGTTTATATTCGCGCGTAGAAGCTGACGGATAAGCTCAATGTTCAATGTTTAATTACATCAGATGTGTGGGATGGCATATTTGAAGACGAGAATGAATCAACAGTCTGCCCTGAGACGAAACCGGAAACTCATAAACAAAAACACCCTAAGGTTGGCGCCGTTGAACTGCCAAATGTAAATAGCTCAGTTGCGAATCAGGATGATGAAAGACTAAACAGTTATTCGGAAACGAATAAATTTAAGGTCGATCAGAGAAACTGCCAAACATTATTAAATTCTTTAAGAACACAAAATTAGGCAAGAATAATTTCTTTTTGCAGGACGAATTATTATTTCATAAAGGTGTGTGTGTGTATTTAATTTTGGCAAAGCACACTAGGGCTATCTTCCTAAGAGGAGGAATGCCTTCGTGGAGGACTTTCTAAGGGAAACTGTATTATTATTATTTCATAAAGAAAACATTTGTGGGGAAAAAGATACAACAGTTAGTTTTGCCCGAGAATTATCGAAATAAATTCCTTCAATTAGCTCATATTTGGAAATCATTTAGGTATGAGGAAAACTAAAGAAAAAATTAAGCTTTCATTTTATTGGCTGAACATATCCAAAGATGTAGAAAATTATTGTAGAACATGCGAAAGATGTCAATTAAAAAGTAAGGAAAGACAATCGGATAAAATTCCGGTTGATCTTTACATTATGGTAACTTGGCGTTTTTTTGGCGAAAATTTGGCGACCAACTCTCCTACAGCAACCCTCTATTTTTTTTTTCCCGCCGCCATTTTGTCTTCACGAAGTAAAGACATGTTTCTTTTCTTTTTATCTACTGAACACTTCTTCCAACAATCTACTAGCCGAATTAGACTTATGCTAGAAATTTTATCTAACAAAACTGCTTAATCATGACAAATATTCACTGCAAAATTGGGAAAAAGTGCACAATACCATACTCCTTACGCGTTTTTCAAAATAACACATACACATAAACCATGTACACGCCGACTTATTTTTACTTAAAAAAACATCCCAGAATTGCACAAAAATGGCATTGCGCACACTCTTCATTATATCCATGTACACTGCTTTTTTCTCATAAATTAGAAAAATTTCACGAAAATACATGACAATTTTCTCAATCTTTAAACCCGGTAAAAAGAACATATATGAAATTACCTGATCGCGAAAAAGTATTTACCCTTTCCAAATATGAACATTTCCACATATAAAATAAATAAAATATCCAAAAACTTTTACCTCTAAATCATCTATTACATTATACACGTCACCAACGAATTCATACCGCAAGCATTACAAATACTTAGTATCAAATATTTAAATTATTTTCATGCACGTTTACTTCAACTTAAACGTATACCAAATTCCTACAAACATAAAATTCACAAAATAACTATCATTTAATTAAAATATCACTAAACCATGTACACGTCGACTTATTTTTACTTAAAAAAACATCCCAGAATTGCACAAAAATGGCATTGCGCACACTCTTCACTATATCCATGTACACTGCTTTTTTCTCACAAATTAGAAAAATTTCACGAAAATACATGACAATTTTCTCAATCTTTAAACCCGGTAAAAAGAACATATATGAAATTACCTGATCGCGAAAAAGTATTTACCCTTTCCAAATATGAACATTTCCACATATAAAATAAATAAAATATCCAAAAACTTTTACCTCTAAATCATCTATTATATTATAAACGTCTCCAACGAATTCATACCGCAACCATTACAAATACTTAGTGTCAGATATTTAAATTATTTCCATGCACGTTTACTTCAACTGAAACGTATACCAAATTCCTACAAACATAAAATTCACAAAATAACTATCATTTAATTAAAATATAATTAAATTCAAAAACACTACTTAAAATATAAATGAGCACATACATTAAATTAATAAAAATTGCCTTACAATCCTAATTACTTTAAACTAAATCATTGCTAATAACAATTTTCCCAATAATACCAAATTCCTTTACTTCCACCTTACATTTAGAACAAACAATGCATAAAAATAATATCCTCAAATAATTAAAAATACTAACTTACCTAATCTTCTTCAGAATCTTGATTACGTGTCCGATAAACTTTTCTTTAGTTACGGCCATGGGATCCAAAAATTCACGAACACTGTTTCACACAACACAGAATAAACCAAATACAAAATTTCCAGATTTTTTCCCGATTTCCCCCCCTTTTCCGATTAAAGAACCGTAATTCGTCCATTAATATCACATGACATATCCCATGATCTCTCATTTCCCTCACACAAAATAATGCGTAATCGGAACTGAGTACTGCTCACATTATTACCAAAGTCCCAGGTAGTAACCTTTATCGCCTCCAAAATGTCGCCAAACTACCAGTTACCATAATGTAAAGATCAACCAAAATTCCGATTACTCCTATTGTTCGGGCGCCATATCCCTTTCATACAGTAAATATAGATATTATTGGTGAAATTTCACCGCCTTCAGGAAAGAAACATAAATATTGTTTGTGTTTGATAGATAATCATTCAAAATGGCCAGAAGTCATACCTTTAAAAAGTCTTTCCGCTAAAGCTACTTATGATGCTCTTTTAGATATTTTTATGAGAACCAGTATTCCAGAAATATTTTGTAGCGATCAAGGCACTAATTTTACCTCACAGTTAACTTAAGAGTTCGAAAAAAGGTTAGGAACTCATCCTCGTTTTTCGACACCTGGTTACCCAGCATCAAACGGTTCAGTGGAAAAATAATCGGGTATTTAAACAAATGTTACATCATGTAATTCGCACAGATCCTGTTAATTGGGACAAGCACATACCTTATTTACTTTTTGCATATCGTGAAGTTCCAAATTGCACTACAGGTGTATCTCCATTTATGCTTATGTACGGTCGAGAAGCTAGAGGTCCCTTAGCTGTATTAAAACCATCATGGTCCGGTGAAATACCATTACCACTTAATCTAAGTAATTCAGCAGTTGATTATCTACAAGAATTAAAGATAAATTTAGAGAAAGCATCTGAGCTCACTCCTTTATCTGTCGCAGAAAAACAAGAAGCTTACGCATATTATTTTAACCGTCGCAAAAGTATGAAAGAATTTCCAACTCTAAATAAAGTGGATTGCTCTAAATAAAGTGGATTGCACTCTAAATAAAGTGGTAGCAAACAAAAGGAATTACATAAGCATTTACTCAAGCACATCGCGTTATTTTCTGGTGAGATCCAAATAGCCAACGTTGGTGAACATAGAATTCGGTTGTTACCTTGAGCTGAAAGGAAAAAACCATATATCTATAAGATCCCAGAATCTTTGAAACCTGTAGTAGATAAACAGATCGAGGAATTAGAGAGCTGGGATATTATTGAGCCAAGCGAAGCTGAAATAGCATACCCAGTCGTATGTGTTGCCAAGAAAGACGGAAGTATGCGTTTATGTATTGATTTTAGATTGTTGAATCAAGTAACCAAGCCTGTTGATTTTCCAATGTAGAATATGACTGATTTAATCAATAAAATTGGACACGCGAATGTTATCACCTGTTTAGATGTTTTGAAAGGTTACTGAGAAATACCTTTAGAAGAAGAAAGTCGTGATTAAGACACAATAACACGACGAATAAATACTAATTCAGAAATCAAACAACAAAAATCAGCGTTATATTTACAAAGTTTTAACAGGACTAGTTTCGATGGTTTTACCGAACCACCATCTTCAGCTGCAAAACCGTAAATGAACAAGATAGGAAATAATGATTAGATAAGATAAGAAAGCCTGGACAAGAATAAGCAAGTGGCGCCATCTGTTGGTAAAACCAGAATATATTTATATATTCTGGTATAGAAATATGTTTTAGTTCTGGTTTTACCAACAGGTGGCGCCACTTGCTTATTCTTGTCCAGGCTTTCTTATCTTATTTAATCATTATTTCCTATCTTGTTCATTTGCGGTTTTGCAGCTGAAGATGGTGGTTCGGTAAAACCATCGAAACTAGTCCTGTGAAAACTTTGTAAATATAACGCTGATTTTTGTTGTTTGATTTCTGAATTAGAAGAAAGTCGTGATTTAACATCATTCAAGACACATCGTTCGTTCCCAATACCGTTGGAAAGTGATGCCTTTTGGATTAAAAAATGCAGCTTCTACTTTTCAACGAGTGATGAATGATGCTTAAGAAAACATAGTGATTTTTGCAAAGCCTATATTGATGATATTGCTATCTTTTCACCAGATTGGGATTCGCATCTGAAACATTTAGATGCTGTGCTAACTACCTTAAGTGATCTCAGATTTACGGTGAACGCAAAGAAATGTGTTTTTGTACATTCGGAGATAAAGTATTTAGGACATATAATAGGAGTCGGAAGACATCAACCTGATCCTGAAAAATTACAAGCCATTGAAATTATAAAAAGTCCTAAAACAAAGACTGCTCTAAAGAGTGCATTAGGCTTATTAAACTATTATCGTGATTACATAAAGAATTATTCAGAAATAGCTCGCCCATTGACGGAACTTACGAAAACGAAAATTCCTGAGACAATTCCATGGACTGCTGTTGAGGAATCAGCATTTCAAGATCTGAAACGTCGACTGTGTGAAGCACCAAAACTGTACACTCCAGAACCAGAAAAACCTTACACCATACAGTGTGGTGCTAGTTCATATGGTGTTGGTGCTTGCTTGTCACAACGAGACAGCAAAGGCAGTTTGCATCCTATCAGCTTTGCCAGTCAAAAACTTTCGAAAACTCAGCAGAACTGGTCAATTATTGAACGCGAGGTTTATGCCGTTGTGTGGTCATTAAAAAAGTTCGAGTGTTGGGTGTTTGGATCGAATATCAAGCTGATCACAGACCATAATCCATTATATATTTGCTTAAGTCGGAACCGCATTCAGCCAAGTTACAGAGATGGGCAATGGCACTTCAGCGTTATAATATTCATCTTTCTCATTGCTCTGGGGCACAATTAAAAAATGCAGATAGTCTTTCAAGACTAGTGGGTGAATGAAATAGGTGTGAACTAAGTATGAACTAATATGTTTAAAACTTTGCATTAGTTATTTTTCTTTGTTTCGGAATTGTACGAGAGCTACTTTCCATCTGTTTTCAAAAACAAATTATTGGTTTCCATTTAATGTTGCATTATAATATTGTGTTTTGAAATAATATTGCATATATGTTTTACTACAAAACTCCGGTATTGTATCAAAGCGTCTGTTCATCTGTTGTGAGATGAATGTTTATTACACTTATTTCAAAGTATGTTATTACGTCTTGTATACATGTTCATATATTTTGAATTAAGGGGTATCAGAGATCACTATACCGACAATGTTAAATTGGCCATTTTCGATGTACCTTTTCTCAAAATCTGCTGTAGATGCACGCTTGAAATTTTCTGTGTAATTAAAGTATACCTATCTGATTATACTGAAATGAGCTTTTGAAACACTTTGAATTTTAATTTACAGAATATTTTGTTAGGCATAGTAAAATTTAGCTTTTGTCTCACACAAAAAACTTTTTTAAATTTTGTATTCTAAGTTATCGCAAAAAGCTCATTTCACTAAATATTAGGAAACCTAATAAATGAGACATAAAAATTTTAGATACCTGTAAGCAGTAGTTCCTGAGAAAAGGTACATCGAGTATAAAAAAATCACGTTTGGAGAAAAACGCGTTTTTGTGTAAAAATCCTCATTGATCAAAGCAGTTGATGACATATTAAAACTAGATTTTTTGCAGTTCTAATTTTCATAGAGATTAAAGAATGGTATTTTTAGAAAGATAAAAATGTAGAGAATTTGAATATGTAAAAGTCCGAAATCACAATTTTTTGAAGATTTGGGGGTTCCAACACCCCTTAATTATGTTTGTGGAGTATACAATTTAAGTTTGTGAACTCATTTGCTGGTTCAGTTTTCAGATTCTACTTCGATTTGGCGTAGCACAATCTTACCGGTGGCGTGTCATGTATCTGGCTGCGGTGAGCCAATCAGCTCCCTGCCAGACCCCAGCAAGTGAGAGAAAAGTTAGTTGCATGTTAGCCTCAGAGGAGGAAGGTGGTAGAAGCGAGGTACTGCTCCGAGTTTACTATTATTCTTTGAAAGTTAATTTTAATAAAAGTTTGTTTCGTTTTTTTAATGGTGCCTTATTTATCCGTGAAGCCATTACAATGAATTTCAAATTAATATGTTTATTTAGGCTCAGGTTATTCTTAGCCATTTTCACAATTACCTATCAATTCCATATTTCTAAATTTAATTTGTTGGCACCAAAAATTATCATAAATCATACCTATTTTCTATTTATCATAACTGTTATAAGGCAATTGGATAAAAAGGGAAATACATTTTTAGTAAGTATTTAACATTAGGACAAGAAATAATTTCAAACAGGTTAACATTCTTATTGGTTTTACACTACTATTTTTGCTATTTTTTACAGAGAGCTTTCGGCTCAATAATTTCCTCCAAGTGAAAAAATTCATGTCGAAAGACGTAATTTCTAGGTGAATCAATAAGAGTTCTGCTAATTATATTTTTAAGTTACTTTCATACAAGTTTAGTAAGAAGCTCTATTGGTCAACAATTAATTAAATTTCATTGATAGAGACATCAAGGAAAGGACAGCGAAGGAAAAATTACAAACTGCCCATTCGTTCCAAACTCTTTTATCTTACACTGGTAATGAGTACACTAAGAAAAATTTAAGAACTCTAGATTAAACATAATATAAGAAAAGTACGACTTATCTTAATTTCTTCCCTCTGGGATCGGGAATGACAGCAAAAATGTCGGACAATAAGTATGATGACGACCATCCAGGTAGTTACCTCCCATTCAGGTAAGTAGAGACATTCGGAAAACCAGTTGAGCAACTCCATCATAAAGAATAAACACCTCCTCAATACCCACAAGTCGAGATAACTCCTATTAGACACGTGGTCATTTCGTACCAGAGGAATATGAAGGTTTTGTCTCTCCCCGGTATACAAAAAAAGTCGTATTTCAATCAACACGGCTACAGGGATGAACAGTAGCTATGCCTTGCAATAGTATTAACGCATTTTTGTAGGCTGCAGCCAGATCTGGAACCCACTCCTCCATAGCTCATGGGTTCATTAACGAAGTGTGGGGCAACCTTTACATTTAGTCACGTCTCTCGAACAACTTATTTCTAAATGCATTTATTCAGTAATAATTACTAGCCGGGAAGCATAAGTAACTATCCCACCAACAACCGAGAACTGCTTCTCGAACATCAGAAGAAGCCACCTTACTCCACGGACAGCCCAGCCAAAAGTCTTTCGATACTTCATTAATTCCGACGATTGCCAAGTAAATACTGTTCCCCCAACTTCCAGTGAACGCACAATCAGGGAGCATAATTGCAGCTCCCCGCCTTAGCAACTGAAAGAGCAACCTCACCGAAGACAGCCTCAAAAATCCTCCTTCACTTCTCACAAAAACAGGCTACCACAAAAACCAGACCTTTGCTTCCTCTTTAGAGACCAAATTTCCATTTTTTTACCCAAAAGGATAAAACCGCCCAATTGCGCATGCATATAAATAAAGAAGAAAAATATAGAAGAAACTGGCAATGTGATTATGAAACTGCATAATCGTAGTGCCCCGAGACAGGATGGGATCTCGATTGCTATGTTAAAATTTTGGAAGTATTCTGATTTCTTTATGTTATTTCTTTGTGATTTATGATATATCATAAATATCTTGAATTGTGTTATTTTCCTAAAGTGTGGAAGTTTCTAGAATTTTGTTTATTCCGATGTCTTGTGGAGCGACCAGAATTAAAAGTTTCAAAGTGAGCAACGGCAACAGTACCCAAAAAAAAAAAAAAAAAAAAAAAAAAAAAAAAAAAAAAAATTATCTCCAGCGCGCGAGACTGTGTATCAAAAATTCTAAGGATATGCTCTTTGTAAATTTGTGATATTACCGTTGAACTGAATTTTATGGTTTAAGTGCAAAGAACATGATGTTTAATAAATAAAGGTAGCACACAAAACGTTAAAAAAGTGCCCCTTTGAGTGTAATATAAAATCCGAAAGCTTTAAGATTTATTTATTTATTTTTGTTATCACAATAATATGTATTCCTCACTCACAAATGGCAGTTTCCACCCGAAAATCGTAGCTTTTGTCTTCAATAAGGAAATAAACAGTTAAAATTAAAACTCGCTGTCTTTGTCAATTGGGAATAAAAGTTGATATTACCATTTTATAATATCCTTAGGCTGCTGAATGACTCATTGGTAGACGTATACTGGAAGAGTTTGCGATTTTTTACTGGAGATTTTGTCGTCTCAGTGAATGGGCTCTGAGCATTCTCTATGGAAGGCTGGATGAGGTCTTTATGAATGTTGAATATCGGTGAAAATATAGTGAATCGCGTACTGTACAATTTTCTGTGCAATCTGCAGGGTTGCAGATTGGCTCACATGTGTGCGGAATCGAGAACTAGCATTTTGAGCTGAAACAGGTTTTCAGTTTTTATTGATGCCTTAGATCCTGAATTCACGGTTGGGAAAAACGTTGAAATAATTTTGATTAGTTTTGTAAGTGATACCGTGCATATTATCTTAGAAATTTAACTTGAAATTCAAATAAATTTCAAGATATTTTAGCCAGTTGCTATTTGAAACTTCTTTATTTAGAGTTGAGTACTGATTTCTTGTTCGAATACTTATCTTCAAATCGAAATGAAAAAATAGTAATTGATAGATCTCCGGTCGATCAATGGTAGAGATGTTATCAATGTAATAAATGTTAGAGAGATCAAGAAATTAAGAAATTCGTTGATAAAAAGAAATTAATTTAGTACTGAGTACCTCATAGGTATTCATTTAAAATGTAATGTTAATTTATTTGACAAAATTTCGACTGCATTACATATCATATACCTTATCAGAATGAAATCATTCCATCGGCAGGCGAAATTTTAAATCTAAAGAAATAAATGAATATATAACCCATTCTTAGCTGATTACAATTAAAATAGGAAGAAAATTTCAAATTTTAAAACTGGCAACACTAGACACTAGATTTTATGACGAAATCATTGTTTTACAATTTAAATATTTTCTTTCTGTATGGATATACGAACTTCTCAAAATTAAAATTCATGATGGTAAATAATTAACATTTTAACAATATTATATAATTACTCGAAATAAATTTCGTAAACGAGATTTCTTATTTCAAAAATCAAGAGCTAGCCAACTTTATAATGTGCAAGCCAATTATTAAGATATAATTTAAAAATACCTGGCAACTGCTTTGAATGTTTGTTGTTACTAGAATTCAAACTGTTTTGTAAGTTAACCAGCCTTGTAATGGCTTCCAAATATTTTTCAACTTCGCATGAAACATGCGTTCATGTTCATAATGTAAGGAGATGCAACTGTGGCTGCTCTTGCATTGAAGACACAAAGGTAACTGGCCCATTGAGTTCGGATGAAATTTCCGAAAGCTCTGATATACCGCTGACATCTGGAGATGTATGTATCTATTTTTTGTATCTTATTTTTTGTATCTTATTTTTTGTCTTCAGATTTAGTTTTAATTTTTTTCCATTCCGAGGTCTATTCTTAACATCCTAATTCCTTCTTTTATAGTAATCATAATACGTTTCTGGGACTAGAAACAGGCCAGGTTTAGGAGTGTTAGTGGCATGCATACTAGAGATATCTAGCCACGCACCGAGAAGGACTGTCAGATATATCTAGCAATTAAACCACTATTAACATAAGCCACTACTATTATCAATATATCCTATGTATTTCTTTACATTGCGGGTCTCGAGTCTAGTCAAATCTGACTTAACTAGTGACAGCCTGCGATTTTATAATAATTCAAATAATTGCCAGTCTCTGGTAGCTATAGCTCTTATTAATGTGCATTTCTGTAATTAAAAACAGCTTTAATGCACAGCTGTTAGGTGCTTTCGAGCTGGACTTATCTGAGAAATTTTATGTAGTGAATATGCCTAAAACTCACTGCGGGAGCTGGATATCCTTAACTCCTTATTTATTACCATAAAATCATATACCTACTAATACGGTTTTATCAGAGTTTCAGATAATCAGCAGAATGTAAAAATTTCCGTAAGCATATTTTCTTTATTAATTATGTTTTTGAGAAATATGCCAACAGTGAAAGAGACTGAAGTAAAATTTCTGCATGCATGCAGTATTTTGACGCAAGACACCTAAGAAGAGCAATGATGAATTGCGTTTGGCAATAAATAACTGCCTTTTCATGTGTGATAAAAATTGACAAAATACATTAAGATGGTTGCGTTAATACGTAGATACCACTAGATCTGCAAGACCATGGTGGTATAAAAAACGCAGAAGACAGAAATTCTTGAACCAAGCTTCAATTTGATAGCATTATTTATCACTCAAATTAATGAATAAAATGCCAAGTTGTCAAAACGTATATATGTTCCTAACTTTGTCATCCATGTTATTCTGTTTGCCAGTCACATTTTTCCCTTTAACATATCTTTAACCAATCATATCTCTGGTACATAATTCATTAAAAGCTTATTTACAAAGCAAAGTAAATAATAACTCAACCACATCCGAAGATTTTCGTGCGGATTATGAAAGTTTGCATGTATTAAATTAAAATCAGTATGCATAAAATTAAAAAAAAAAAAAAACGAACTTGTTATACGAACCTATACCTGCCAACAAAAGCGAATAATCTATCAGGATATTTCTGCAGTTTAGATTTATGATCCATGCACCTGTCATCCACTCAAATACTTTTCGTCTCATTACCAACTTGACAGAAATGAAATTTTTGTGCTTGGAAATATCGAAAACGAGTCGATAAAAGAACTGATAGTTGAATAAACAACAAAAATTAATGTTCGTAAGTATCTGTATCTTTATTTAAATTTTCTTCGATTCCGTCAACTAGTAGAATAGTATTACGAATTTTGTACTTAGATAGGTAATTTTAGTAGTATTATAAGTAAAATTGTTGTATTTTTTGTGCAATGTAGCTTGAGATAAATTTTAAGAGAAAGCTATGCCGGAAATATAAGAGTACAGGGGTAAGTGCATTTAACATTAAGTAAATGGTCATCTTGGTAATTTGGCGAGATGGCGCCAAGCTGGCAACGGTTTTGTAGACTCATTTTGTTGCAACATTTGGCGAGAAATTGCCATTAGTCGTCAAATTTGGCGACATTTTGATTCGGTTCCTGTATCACAGTATATTGTAATTGAATAAATGTAATAATCTGATAAAATAAAAATAAATTCTGATAAAAATAAATTTTATTAATCTTTAATCGGACATGTGTGCATTCAATCTATTACGAACCCGTACGCATGCAACATTTTTTGGTGCCAGGAGGGGGTTTGAATGCCAATGACAAGAGCGATTGAAGAACAATTAAGGCAGTTGGTGGCAGCCTTTGCTGCGTTCAAAAAGACGAAGGCAGGCCAAGAATAGATGAAAGCTGGTCAAGGCTCCGTTAAAGAAGAGATCAAAACCATTCATGAAAAGATGGAGCTGGTCAAGCGTCCATTAACGAAGAGATGAAAGCCGTTCAAAAAAGATGGAAACTCTTCAAGAATCAGTTATAGAAGAGCCGTTCAAGAAAAGTTTGATGCAGGTCAAGATGAAATGAAAAGAGAAATTACCTGCATTTGAGGCTTTGGAAAGCAGAACAGACGCCGTTGAAAATACATTCGGCCATATTGAAGAAATAGTTTCTTCTGTCAAAGAACAAATAGAAAGAAGATTTTCTGCCGTTCAACAATAAATTTATGACAGAGTTTCTGTGGTCGTCAAAGAAGTTGATACCTTGAAGAAATTCGTAGCGATGGCAGGGAACAATACTGGTATTTTAAATTTTTAACCATGCCTTCTCGTCCCTCTGTGAAGCTATCCCCATATGATGGCAAGACCTCCTGGGAAGCCAATGGATTGGAATTCACAAGCCAAGGCCTTTCATCTCGCCACTTCTGTGAGACGACGCAGCGGATAGCTTTCAAATTCTTCCCGAAAACCAGAGGCTAGACTTAGAAGCTCTATCGGACGCGTCGCGGCTGCGTTTTGGGAAGAGATATTTAAAAGACTACAGCAGGCTTCAATTAAAATTCCGTCAACAGAAGCCCATGAGCTCGCCACGGATGTTGAAAGGCTGTTTCACCTTGCCGTTTCGTAGTGTCCGACAGAAAGAAGCGAAATCTTGTTCCTGCAGTAATTTCATCGATGGCATCCGGAAACCTCAAATACAGAAATTCTACGAATGGATATCAAGGATTTAAAAAACGCTCTTCTGTGCGCCATGAAATTCGAGTTAGCCCAGCAAGCAACTCGTAGAGACCGCCACTCAATCAGAGCTGCTCAAGTCTGCCAGTGGATCAAGTGATTGCTCTTCTAGACGATTTAACCAGACATGTCACTGCTTTGATTCTGAATAGGAGTAACAACAAACCGACTCTGAAGTGTAAAAACTGTGGTGCTGAAGGCCACGTACGTAGAATACCCCATGACACAGAAAATAAGAACGGTGATTTAACCAGATAAGTAAATTCTTTGAGACGGAATATGAGTGACAAGAAACCAACTATAAAGTGCTGGAACTGCAATGTTGAAGGCCATGTATGGATGAATTGCAGAAATCACTACGGCACGGAAAATAAAATCATTCCCCAGCAACGAAGCAAGAAACAAATTTATGGGCATATCGGGGAGCGGAATTTAAAGGATAACGAGAAGCCCCATTTTAAAGCACTTCAGATTTCTCAGAGCGAGAAAGTCCATAAATTTGACTACTCTTTTGCCCACCGCGAGTTTGACGTGCCTGTTGTAGAGTTTATAATGTGATAGACAAATAGTGAATGTACGTTTTGTTATGTAAGTATATCTTGGTGAAAATATATTGTTACAGTTTTTGTATTGATTTATTTAGTTTGATATTTTTAGTAGAATTGTTTCTAAATTGTTTCCTTTCCCCGTACAAAGCTGCACGCGACTTTTTTGAAGAGATAGCTACGCCGAAAAAATTAGAAATACAGGAGCACGTGCATTTAAGAAATAGATATCTCGTAATTGTATGCTTTTGCTTTTCGGAAAAAATCGAGAAAGTACCAAACTATTCTCGTGCTGATTAAAAAGCTCATAAAAAGCCAGAGAAAGAACATCTCAGTTCAGTTGTTTTATGAGTTTGTTTAGAAAACTGTTGTTGTTGTAGAGAATTCGCTGTGAAATCGGATTAGCTTTCTCTATTTTGAATTAGTTCTCTTGAACATGTCTAGCAGTTTAAAAGATAACTACTGTGAGATATTGTACGATTATTTCTGACGAAATGTAAACATTTTGTTTTATTTGTTGTGATAATAATAAATTTTAGTCACTTTTCATCGGACTTGTACATTCAAATTATTACGAACCGATACACACGCAACAATATAAAATTTCCTATATATAAATGAATAGTGAGTAATTGCTTTTACAGTCCTAGTTATGTTACCATATCGAACAATGACATCTGTGCTTTTTATAATTTTTGTTTTCATTTCTTATAGGAACTTCAGAATATAGCGTGATATATTAAAAATTTAAGTTTGCTATTTGACTGCCGACAACTATTTAAAAATATTATTAATTTATTTTGGTCTTTGAATTTTATTGTGTACTCTTGTGTTGTAACTGGAACGCATGTCCGTCGCAATCAAAATTCCCGAAGTTCGAATCCTGGTATATTTCCTGCCTTCCACAAACCCAGTGACACTCCAGACTGGTGCATGTACTAAAATGTGGTGCTGGATAATTTGTCACCACCAGGATTTAAGGACCACCAGGATTTAAGGAGTGGATCCTTTCCTCTCTAATCACCTTTTATGTGGAGAGAGATCTGAAGTATTTCTCCCTCTTTACCGCTTGCATTCATGCTGTAACTGGAAAGCAAGTCCGTCTAGCACTCGGAATTCAACTAAGCGCTGGGGTATGACTCATTTTTTATCTTTCCTGTTCTGCATAAACGTAATGACTCCAGAAAACTATCCTTAAAGAAATAGTTGTATTTTTATGCATTTATTTGTAGAGATTTTCCTTCCTGTTTTTGTAGCAAGGTTTTTTATATCAGTTCCTAAACGTTCTGTATTTACTTTGTCATTTGCGAAGTAGAATTTGAAAGGTTTTTTGAAGTAATATTAGCTTACTTTCTTTAAAGTATTTCTTTTTGCTACTGACTAAAATTTTAACCACTCGCAACCAATCTTGGGGAGTTAGGATCTCTCGATTCAAGTAACATTTGCTGACACGTTTAATCTAATTGATTAATCTTAATAAGTGTAAAAAATATTTAATTTCCTTTAAATTTAGGAAAATAGAACCTTGGATGGATTTTGATTTTAGTAAAAAGCTGTAGGCATTTTGAAGGTATATAGTTTATTCAAAAATGCAAAACCTTTCCTATGAGACTGACATTAGGCTGGGACTGAGATTTGCTTAATTATAAAATACAGATTGGCGTGGTTAATTAAGGGCCAATTACAGCTATTCAAATGAAATACGCAGTTACTTATGGCCTGATTCTGAGAATAATGTATAATTTGATAACCAAAGAATCATTATTCTTGACACTGATCTGGTGTTCTGACCTGAAGGTTGATCACCACTTGGTTTAAATCATTTCTGGCTATGTATTTCGCTGTTATATTTTCAGAATGAAGAAACAAATATTCCATATGCTTTGTGTATCAATATTCCTGTTATTTCTTCAATGCCTTCTGTATCGTCACAGTTTTCTACACTTCAACTGAAACCCAAAGATGAATCAGACAGTGAAGATGAAAGAAATGTTGATGACACTCATTCTTGTTGTAAAGAAGTGAATTTGCCTGCCATTTGGGATCCTAATTTAGGACTTACAACATTTTGGCCTCCATTGAATAGATATTATACGTATGTATACTTAAATTATCTGTTGGAATATTATTATATATATTATTAGTATTTTCATGCCACCTCATGGTGCATATGTGTCTGTCTTACACCTTTTCTGTATGATACATTTGATGGCAAACTTGTCTGTAACGTTTTCCATGTATTCAAAAGATTTTTAAGCCATTTCTGTGTTATATGGTAAGATAAAAGTAAATTCAAATTATTAATATATTCAAATATTCTTATCGCTTTCATTATGATATTTCCTTGCAACAATAAGCAGGAAATAGTGCACAATTCAAATATTAATTTTAATGATATTATCACGAGGCAAATAAGCTATTATAAAATGAGAGTTATCTTTCATTTCCGTTATTGTCAGCAAATAAATATGAGTCACATACCCTTTTTGGATGTGACTATATGAGCTAATTCGTAACAGAAAAAATAAAGTGGAACTTAAAATTTATCCTAACTGAAAACGGCAGTCCATTTAAATAACTGAGCTTCTTTACAGAAAACATGTGCATACTATATTGCAAATGAGAACATTTTGTTTTCACTTTTTCTTTTCATGTCAACAATGATTACCAAATTAAAAAAAATTACTTCTGTAAAAGAAAATGTAAAACGAATTAATTTTGACAATGTTACATAATGAAATTATATTTATTTGCCTCATAACACAGTTCATTTCTGTTTGAACTAAAATAAAATAATAGAAAGATATTGATTTATGTAAATCCCAAAACTAAATGATTGATATGATCTTGTTTTAATTTTTATTTCACTAAAATTAAGTTTAAATAACAAGTTTCATTTACTTAACATGCGGTTATCTAAGATGAAATTAAGCTGGATGATAGCCACGTTTGTTCAGTATGTTTTTAACCAATATATATATATATATATATATATATATTAATATTATGATAAAGTAATGATTCATGGTTTATACAAAGCATAGATTACATGATATGTAATTTTTTCTCTGTTACCATAGACGAGGCGGTATACAATTCTTTCTGCATTAACATTTATGAGCTGCATATTTGTCAAAGGATACGGTAAGATACGTTATTCAAAACATGCTTATTTACGATATGATTCATACTGATTTATGCGCTATTGATTTTAAGTAACATACTATCAAACTAAATAAAACAATTGTGTGTGACACTGTGCGAAACCCGGAACTTCGGCACCATTTTGAATTTACGTTTTCTAAGTTGTATTTTCTTATTTTTATCTTCTACATCAAACAATATTTGATAATTCTGCATACCATTTCTTGAAGAAATCCACCATACAGAAAAATTTATTTACAGCTCGTTTGCTTACAGAATAACATTCATAATTTTTTCTTTTCTTCTCAATTGGAATTGCTCAGTTTGAATTGGAATGTTTCAAAGATTCATTTTCTATCTTCCCACAAAATATACAACCGACTATTGATATATTTGTATTCAGCGATGCAATTGCTGGGACAAAATGTTTATTTTTGAAGGTAACACGATATTTTTCACGTTTAGTAAAGTCTCGTGATTGATGTTTATGTTGTTTGCTCCTGATGTTAAACTCAGAATAATTTGGTGATGTCTGGAAAAATGTACGCTTTCTGCGTTAACTTCTTTCTTCAGAAATTCCAAAATACTAGTCACAGTGTTTTCTGTGCCAAGGATTATCTATCAATTGATTCTAGAACTAATCAGTTAGGAAATATTCTCATTAGCAGTGGGCATACAAATAGCTATAAGAAATCGAAGTAACGTTAAGAGAATTTATGTTCCTAAACTGCTATGTAAGTTAAGCAATGTTTCGATATCATCCATTTTTTACTGGTTTTGAATTCTCCAGATTGGTATGATCTTTTATTCATACGTGCGTTTATTAAAATTTCCTTTCTACTAAACCCTTCTTTCAGAATATTTATCACCTTGTCGCAATTTTCTAGTTATAAGCCCTTTATTGACATTAAAGCTGTTTCCGTTAGTAAACATTTTAGGTAATTAAATTTATCTACCTCTTTTAAAGCAGAGTTATTATATATAGGAGATTCGTATTGAAACCAAAATCTTTGAAGATCATATATGCAGCCTTTAAATGTATTTATGGTTAAATTAGGAAATATAGCGCCAATTGTATTTTTGGATGTTTTGAAGATTATAATTCCGCTTTTTCTTTTGTCAACGTTCATGAAACTTTCGTAAATTCTTGAGAAAGTTTGCTCATTTCACTTTTAACGCTTTTCAGTATGTTGAGAAAAGATTCTCGCTGATTTTCAAAATCTACAAGATGTTGCCCAAAGGCTCTTTTACAAATCCATTGCTTTATTTGTCTCATATGCCAAAGAATTATGTAAAAAATTTATTTTCTCAGACTGCTCCATGCAAAGGTCACTGAATTTATTCCTAATATCCTCTCACAACCTCTGTGAATCTGCAGTTTTAAATATTTCTTCTATTTTATCACGACGTTCAAAATGTTCTCTTGAAATATTCTGGAAGATTTTGAATTTGTGTTTTCTAAGTTGTAATTTTTTATTTTTATCTTCAACACATAATAATATTTGAAGAGAAAATTTTTCTGCTTACCATTCCTTGAAGAAATCCATAGGACACTTGTATGTTTTGGCATTTTATCACACGGAAAATTTATTTACACGTATTTACAATTCATTTGTTTGCAGAAGAACATTTACAATTTTTTTTCTGTCGTTGTCACTACATCTCAGTCAAAAGGTCCGCAAAGCGGTAAGAAAATATAATCAACATAAAATAAAAAAAGCTGTGCCATTTCGTGGCCAGGAGCATGAAAGTGTAACAGCCTTGAAAAAAGTTGAACTTATCTCTAAATGGAGTTCTAATGTGCCTAAACATATAAGCAGAATTCGTAGCCGATAGGTTTTCATTGTGTGACTGTGCATTATTTATCAGACATTATAAATTTTGCTTCAACTAAAACATGAGATAAAACGAGGCTATCAAGTATACAAGCTTTTCTTGCCCTTGCGGATATACAAAATTCAGCACATCCTATATGTGATGCTGTCTTATATGTAAACAATGCAGTTTATATTATATATTGGTTTTACAAGCGCATTTTGTCATATTTTACGCCTGCAAAACAAATTAAAATCATAATTAGCAATAAATGATAATCAGCAAATTAAGGTTTTCATTTATTAAACAGTGACGACTTTCAGGTGAGTTATGCCTGTTAGCATATAGTCTTCTCCCTTTCTTAACACTTTAAAACTGCTGCTATGCTCAATATTTGACTTACTGCAGCATTTGTATACAGGCTTAAGTATCTAAAATATTTTCACTAATCTATTATTTGACTCATGAAACTTATTCTTAGGTCTTTAATTATTAAGACATAATTTAAAAATACCTGGCAACTGCTTTGAATGTTCGTTGTTACCAGAATTCAAACTGTTTTTTCATACAAAAAGTCAGCCAGCCTTGTAATGGCTTCAAAATATTTTCATCTTTTCATGAAACATGCGTTCATCTTCATAACGAAAGGAGATGCAACTGTGACTGCTCTTGCATTCAAGACACAAACATAACTGGCCCATTGAGTTCGGATGAAGAAGTTTCCGAAAGTTCCGACATATCGCTGACATCTGGAGAAGTATGTATCTATTTTTTTGTATCTTATTTTTCGTTTTCAGATTTATTTTTATTTTTATTTCCATTTCGAGGTCTGTTCTTAACAGCCTAATTCCTTTTTTATAGTAATCATAATACGTTTCTGGGAAACACTCTTAGTATGCATGCGACTAGCACTCCTAAATCTGACCTGTAAACAGGTCAGATTTAGAAGTGTTAGTGGCATGCATACTATGAGATATCTAGCCACGTACTGAGAAGGATTGTAAGATATCTCTAGCAATTAAGCCACTGACTATTTAACATAAGCCACTATTATTATCAATCTAGCCTATGTATTTCTTTACTATGAGGGTCTCCAGTCTAGTCAAATGTGATTTAACTAGTGACAGCCTGCGATTTTTATAATAGTGCAAATAATTACCACTTTGGTAGTTATAACTTTTATCAATGTGTATTTCTGTAGTTAGAAACCGCTTTGTATGCACAGCTGTTAGGTGTTTTCGAGCTGGACTTATCTGAGAAAATTTATATAGTATCGAATATGACCAAAACTCACTGCGGGACCTGAGTATCCTTAACTCCTTATTTATTGCCATAAAATCATGTACTTACTAAGACGGTTTTATTAGAGTTTCTTCTATAAATTAAACTTAAATAAAAGAAATATAAGGTAACAAACAGGACAATTAGATATACCTATAAAAGTTGGAATTGCGCTCCTTATGTTTTTATGTTTGTTAGTGCATAAGTAACATTGGATAATTTTAAACTTTCATATATTTCCTTTTCTGTAACTGGCTGCTCAAGAACATTGAACATTTCGTGAACCATTGACATTCCTCAACATATGCTTATTGGTTTGAGTTTCAATTCACCCTATGCTACATTAAATGGCCATAAATTATATAAGAAACATTGGATTACATAAGAAATTTTTCAAAGATATAAACAGATTAGACTCAAATACAGATATCTGTGTCTGTGGATCAGAAGGGTCACCAGACCATCTTCCGCTACCTACAAATAATAGGAACGCCTATCACCGGTTCCTTATAACGCATAAAGGAGCGGTTAATTCAATCTCCAGCATCATGAATACCATCGCGGCATTAGCCACAGACCTTTGCCTACCGTGCTAAAGTGACGCTATGGTGTACTGACGATAAGCTCTAAGACTAGTCCAGTGAATTTTACAATATCTGGGCTTCACCACAACTGTATGTTTAAGCTCCCCTGCCCACAATCTAAAGTGGCAATACTAACAATTCGCAAATATGTGGCATCTCCTTAGAGAGATGTGTTATGCCTCCATAATGATACGTGTGTAATCCCTTCAACAGCACGTGAACAACATCTTCTTACGCAGTGTTAGTGAACGCTTGTGTGCCTCACGGTGCACACATTGCTGGGGCACTGCCGAATAATTAGTGCTACAACATCCTCGTGCCTTTTATCAGTGTTTTTATCTATGTTCTTAGCGATGATACAATAATCAACGGCTTAGCAATCTAACCGCATTCTTCTTCTGCACACATGAGTATTCATGAACTCATCATTCATCATTCAAGATGTACCTGTATTTATATCCAACAGAACTGCCTTACACTAACATTGTGCTCCAGCTTTCATGTGACTTCATGTACTCCATTTATCTTTTTGTGCCTTAAGTGACTATGTGTATGTACCTGTTTTTTGTGCTCTCTGTTTATGCATTTTACGCATTGTGCTTTGTGTATTGTTGCCTATGCATTTTTATGTCTTTTTATGCGTACGTCTTATTATCCAAGTATTTTTAGTTTAACTACCTACTATCTGTAACACCACAGCTTGCCTCTTCAAACTGTAATACAATCCTACTAATGCCCTTATAAGGCCATGTACTTCCCTTTGACAACCTCAATAATCTCCTGGTGCAGCCTCGTGTGGTTCCAGGAAGGTTTTGCCGTAGTTAGAGGAGGGTTTGGAACTCATGCCTGTTTACCTCTGTTAGACACCAGGCGTTCCAGTCCTCCGTAACCTACCTACCTACCTATATAACACATATCAAGGCATTTTTAACGAGTGAGTAATTCCTTTGGTCAAAATTCTATGTGTCGTAAGCATTATGAAGAGCTCAAAAGTCATTAATACACACTCTCAATACATAGATTCATTTTTAAATTTTTGCGGAAACACCTAAATCAAAATAAAATAATAATTTCTCCAAATTCGAAATTAATATTTGAGTAAATTTAGATTTTCAAACCTTTCCTGGTTAAAATTAAAGTTCTAAGATTTCTGAAGAATAGTGAAGTTCACTCGATAACTTGCTCTTACGCTGCTAGTTTTGACTTATGATGAATTCAACAGAACGTTTCGAAATGAAAATGACAAACTTTAGCTTCTTTCCTTACAAAAGGAAGCTATTTCTCTACACTTACATATATTCCTAATATATTTACTAAAAGATCAGGGTGCATTTAGGAACTTAATAAACTCACTTAAAAGGCAATTTAACATGCTACTTATTACAACAATAATTCGTCTAATATTATTCCTTACAATTACTGATAATTAGAAATGTAAGACGCACATTTCAACTAATAATACTATATTTTTCTTCCATAGCTCTGGAATTGCTACTTTTAGCTTTCCTTCAATTTAATTCTCAGTAATTTTATGCTACTTTTGTTTCTCGCATTACTCGTAAATTGCTAATCAAGAAGCGTTACCGTTAATTCACCAGAATTTCATAATGAGCATAGAATCTAGCAATCATGCTAATAAAAATCTTTCAGTCCCGCAATGCCACCGTATTCATATGTGTTTTGTTGCATTCCGTGTTCCAATGGGTTTTGCAATAAATTGCGTTTTTTTTTTTTGGAGGGGGGCTTTAAACCAATTTTAAATTAGGTGTTTGTGAAATATGTTAACAGTGAAAACGTCTGAAGCGAAATTTCTGCATGTATGCAGTATTTTGACGAAAGACAGCTAGGGAGAACAATGATGAATTACGTTTGGTAAATAGCCGGTACGCGTTGCCGAATATGCGAATTCTCTGATTTTGCTAAGCGAAAACTGATCGATGGGAAGAAGAACAGAACCAAAAGGGAAAAAAATAAAAATAAAAAATAAAAACAGAAATATTTCGCAAAAAATGTGCTTTTTTAATATATTATATAATTTTAATTTAATTTAAATTTTAAATTCCTAAACTTTTTTGTTTTGTTACGTTGATAATGTTTGTCTATTTACGATAAATATCGATCGTTTCTTAAAAAAGTGTCGCTAAAAGAGCTAATTTACACCTAATAAATAACTACGTTTTTATGTGTGAAAAAAATTGCCAAGTTACCTTAAGATGGTTGCGTTAATACGAAAATACCAGTAGATCTGCAAGATCATGCTGGCACAAAGAAAGCAGAAGACAGAAATACCTTGAAGAATGCTTATAAAATTAACTTCACTTTAGCAGGATTATCGACCACTCAAATTAATGAATAAAATGCCAACTTGTCAAAATGTATATGTCTTGTTAACTTTGTTATCCATGTTACTCTGTTTCTCAATCATATTTTTCCCTTTAACATATCTTTAACCAACCATGTCTTTGATAGATAATTCCTAATGCATTAAAAGCTTATTTACAAAGCAAAGTAAATAATAACCCAACCACATTTGAAGACTTTCGTGCGGATATTGAAAGTCCGCTTGTATTAAAATAAAATCAGTAAGCATAAAATAAAAACACCCATCTGTTATACGAACTTATAAGTGTCAACAAAAGCGAATAATCTGTCAGGATATTTCTTCAGCTTAGATTTCTGATCCATGCACCTGTCATCCTTTCACATACTTTTCGTATCACTACCGATTTGGAAGTAATGAAATTTTTGCGCTTGAAAATATCGAAAACGAGTCGATAAGAGAATTGATAGTTGAATGAACAACAAAAAATAATGTTCGCCTTTTCTTAGTGTCCGACAGAAGCAAGGAAAATACTGTCCCTGCTTTAACTTCGTCGATGGCATCCGGAATCCTGAAATGCAGAAAGTTCTACGCATGGCGGTTTCAAGGCTTTAAAAAGCACTCTGGTGTGCGTCATGAAATTCGAATTAGCCCAGCAAGCAACTCGTAGAGACCGCCACTCAATCAGAGCTGCTCAAGTCTGCCAGTGGATTAAATGATTGCTCATCTAGAAGATTTTAAACAGGCAGGTCACTGTTATGATTCTGAATAGGAGTACCAACAAACCGACTCTAGAGTATTAAAACTGTGGTACTTGAAGGCCACGTAGGAAGAAAGTATAAAGCACCCCAGGGCACGGAAAATAAGAGCGGCGATTTAACCGGACAAGTAAATCCGTTGAGATGGAATAGAAGAAAACAACTATAAAATGCTGGAAGACACCGACCGAAGAAAGCAACTATAAAGTGCTGGAACTGCGGTGTTGAAGGTCATGTACGGAGGAATTGCAGAAATCCCTACGGCGCGGAAAATAAAACCATTCCCCAGCAACGACGCGGGAAACAAATTAGTGGGCAAATCTGGGAGCGGAGTTTGAAGGATAACGAGAAACCCCATTTTAAAGTGTTTCAGATTTTTCTGAGGAAAAAAGGTAGTCTGTAAATTTGACACTTTTGCGATCCGCGGGTTTGACGTGCCTCCTGTAGAGGTTATAATGTGATAGACACATAGTGAATGTACTTTTTGTTAAGTAAGTATACGGTGCAGTGACAAAAATAAACTAAAATACTATACCTGAAGTTTGATCATCATTGGTTTAAATATTTTCTGGCTATGTATTTCGCTGTTATATTTTCAAGATGATGAAGGAAACATCCCATATACCTTGTATATCAATATTACAGTTATTTCTTCAATTTCTTGTATATCGTCACAGTTTTCTGCATTTCAGTTGAAATTCAAAGGTGAATCAGACGTTGAAGATAAAAGAAATGGTGATGACACACATTCTTGTTGTAAAGAAATGAATTTGCCTGCTACTTGGGATCCTAATTTAGGACTTACAAGATTTTGGACTCCATTGGATAAATCTTATACGTATGTATACTTAAATTATCTGTTTTAATTTTATTATACATATTATCAGTATTTTCATGCCACCTAATATTTGTCTGTCTTACACCTTTTCTGTATGATATATCTGTATGATATTTTCTGTATGATATTTTCTGTATGATACAAACTTGTCTGTATCTTTTTAAAGCCAATTTTATTTGTATTTTTTTATGTTTTCAAAATTATAATTTCGCTTTTCCTTTTGTCAAAGTTTCTGAAACTTCCCCAAATTCTTGAAGCTCTTGAGGAAGTTTGCGCTTTTCACTTTAAACACTTTTCAGCATGTTAAGAAAAGATTCTCGCTAATTTTCAAAATATACAAGATGTTGATAAAAGCCCTCTTTCAGATTTATTGCTTTATTTGTCTCAGATGCTAAGGAACTATGCGAATAATTTATTTTCCCTGACTGCTCTATGCAGAGGTCACTGAATTTATTCCTAAATACCCTCAGTCATTTACAACCTCTGCTAATCTGCAGTTTTAAACATTTGTTCTATTTTATCACGACGCTCTAAATGTTCTCTTAAAATATTACTGAAGATTTCGAATGTATGTTTTATAAGTTGTATTTTCTTATTTTTACCTTCAACATATATTGAAGGGAAAATCTTTCTGCTTACTATTCTTTGAAGAAATCCATAGGACACTTGGATGTTTTGGCATTTTATCACACTGAAAAATTTATTGACTCCTATTTACAATTCGTTTGCTTGCAGAAGAACATTCATAATTTTTTTCTGTCGTTGTCACTACATCTCACTCAAAGCGTCCGCAAAGCAGTAAAAAAATATAATAAACAAAAAATAAAAAAACTGTGCCATTTCGTGGCCAGCAGCTTGAAAGTGTAACAGCCTTAAAAAAATTAACCATTCTCTGTAAATGGAGTTTTAATGTGTTTATATATTAGGAGAATATGTAGCTGATATGTTTTTTATTGTACGTATAAGCAAAAGATTGTCCATTACTTATCAGACATTTTAAAATTTGCTTCAACCTAAATATAAGACACGGTTCAGTGTTTTATTCCTTGAAATGCATTTCTTAAATCCATTGGGTTGTCGCAGTCTAATTGGCTTGTCGCAGTCTAACATGTAAAACGCATATAATGTAATTTACTTAATATAAATTATTTGTTACCTTGTACGTTAAAGGAAAGGTGTTTTCGACTTTTAGTGTGGATGTGGATAATCAGAAAGTATCACGGGAAACAAGTTAATTAGTAACTTTATACAGTGTGACTGTTAGCTTGTTAATTTTGTGTCTCAAACGAACGCATCTTCGATTTATAAAAGGAGGCTATCACGTATGAAAGTTTTCCTTGCCCTTGTGAATATACAAAATTCAGCACATCTTATATGTGATGTTGTCTTATATGTAAACAATGTAGTTTATATTATATATTTGTTTTACAAGCGCATTTTGTCATATTTTACGCTTGCAGAACAAATTAAAATCATAACCAGCAATTAATGATAAAGTGCGAATTAAAGTTTTCATTTATCAAATAATAACAAATTTTGGGTGAGTTATGCCTTTTAGCATATAGTCTTCTCCCTTTCTTAACACTTTAAAACTACTTGAATGCTGAAAATTTGACTTCTTACAGCATTTTGTATACATGCTTAAATCTCTAAAATATTTTCACTAATCTATTGTTTGACTAATGAAGCTCATTCTTGTGTCTTTAAACGTGAAACATCAGTCTAAAATTATGTTCATCTTCTGTTTATGTTTTATAAGAGAGGTCGACAACGCAGTATCCTTGGGCATTAAGAAGCTCTCGAAGCAATTTTAAAGTGCCCTCCTTTCAGATACCTAAATTCTAAATTTTAGATATTTCGAAAACAAATGTAATTGAAATTGATAATTATCGCAAAAATTCTTATTTTATTTTCACCATTTTAACAATTTTATGAAAAGTAAATTAAACGTTTGACAAAAACTGAATCTTAGCGGCATCTAGATAAAACAGCAATGACTAAAGGAATCAGTTTTCAACTGCATTTTATGAAACTGTTTTTAAAAACTTAATTTATGTCTAATATCTTACGAGATCTTCAGACTCTTACAACCTTAAAAAGTTGGAGAATAGTAAGTTCTTCGATTATACTCGATAGTCCAAGACGTAATGCAGTTGCGGCTTTCCGTCTGTCTACAAGCCTTGCCGCCCACCTGCACTGCCACCGCGCAGGCATTTCCAGCGACCATATTTGCCCACTGTGTAATTCTGGAGACGAAATGGACGCGAACCACCTGCTTCGATGTGGGGATCCTCGTGGTCTTACGGAGGAGTCGAGATGCTGGGAGGCAAAAGCGCTCCCTAGGCAATGACGTCGGTCTTTTGGTTCTTAGTTCTATTGCTTGTAACCTCTGTTTGTAAGATTTCAGTTCTTTGTAACGTTTTGACTAGCCATTGATAACAAAAAAAAAAAAAAAAATTCAACTGAGAGAAACATCTGATTTCTCATACATTGAACTAATTTCTGTCCCTTAAAAGATAACAAAAAAGACAGCACTGGTTTTTGCAATGGTTGGTACTAAGATAATAATTTCATTTCAGCTGTGTTATGAGTCAACAACTTTTTCAGTTGAACAACAACAGCAATTTGTAGTATTCTTGCTTTGGTAGCAGCAGTTATGAGTAAGTGTTATCGCAACATTTTTATTTACTTGTACGAAGCAAAGGAGGTATTGAAATCGCGAAACATTTCCGTTATAAAATTTCAACGGAAATATCCATTTTACTACTTTTTTGCGGCACATCTGTACATATGGACAGGATAAAGGAATCTTTATTCCAAAATGTATTATAAAATGAACTCAAAATGGACTTTTGGAATGTCTTTACGTATGTATGTATCTCGCATAGCTCAAAAATGATTGAAATTTAGTATATGAGACTACTGTAACATCTAGCTGTGAACCTTCCTTTTTTATTGCAATCCCAGGGGTATCACAAGTATACATATGTACCCACCCTCTTACTCAACTTAAAACTTCTTGTTCGGCCTTTGTTTTCGCAGTCTTTGGTAGTAGTCACATACTTCTAATTATAGATATGTTTTAAATAACAAAAAGATTCATATTTCGGCACTAATATTACTTTATAAGTAATTTTTATAATACTAGAAGTTTTATTCTCGTAAAACAAAAGCTAACCTGGATATTTAATTTCAAAATTTGCAATTTTCGATGTCGTTTTCAACTTGACTCGAAGAGTCTGTTAATTAAGTTAGAATAATTTGAGGAAATCAGTTTAAATGAACTGTAGCGTAGATCTTAAACATTACTTTTGGTGTGCCACTACTGACAGTATTAACCAGTACGTTAAGAGTTGCAATACCCTAGGCCAGGGTCGGCAACCTTTTGAGTCGGCAGAGTCGAAAATTACAATTTACAAAATTTCAAAGTTTTTAAAGAGCCACGAAATTTTTTCTTGCCAACAATAAATAGTACTCGCACAAATAAAGTTTATTGATAAACAGAAACTAATCTATTTATTCATAAGAAAAAATATCTATTTATTCATATATAAATAGTGTTTTTCACAACAAATTAGATAACATATATATGGCATTATTAGATAATTATTATTTAAGTAAAATATTAAAACAATTAAACATTTACTTACAACACTAACTTGTATTTCAATAAAATAATTGATCAAACAAATTCAACGGGAGCGATGGCTTTGCGTACAATAACGTACATTTGAGCAAACAAATTCAATGGGAGCATTGGCTTTGCATGGTTTTAGAAAGTTTGGATAAATTTGGCTAAAACTATTCCATGCATCGAATATAAGTGCCTCAACTTGCGGCATTTTTTTTAAAGCTGTCCACATTTGTTGGATTACGCACATTCGTTTCTGGACCCCCAACTCTTCTAATTTGCTTTTGAACTCTGTAAATTTTCCACTACACAAAGCTTTACTTTTTAAATCGATCAATTGCATTTCTAGAGATTCAGTATCAATTTCAAATGGCTCAGTGTGGATTTCGTTACTATTTGTGTTGAGAGGGTTTACTATGAAATCTAGAGTGGTTTTGTTGGTTTTGAATTACTCAAATCTGTCAGTAAATTCATCTTTTTTGTAACTATGCTGAAGTAATTCGTCTCAACAGTTGCAATGGTTTTATCGCGATATTGCTTTAGAAATTAAAAATGATGTAATTTACCGCTCTAAATATCTTCTGCAAAAAGAATTAATTTTTCTTCAAAACAAACCACTTCGTCTTCTAAAACATAGACTGGGTTTCCCTTTCCTTGCAGTTTTAGATTCATCTCATTTAATTTCGCTGTGACATCCACCATAAAGTAAAATTTTTGCAACCATTTGTCGTTCTCTAATTCAGGGGGATTAATGCCTTTTTCATTTATGAATGCCTTTATTTCATTCAAGCACAAAGCAGAATGTTTCAACACCTTTCATTTGGAAAGCCATCGCACTTTATTGTGAAGAAGGAGGTCGGAATACTGAGTCTCCATTTCGTTTAAGACTTCTTTAAACTGACGATGCTTTTGACAAGATGCTGATAACAATCTTAATTAATTCATAACCTCAACTATTTCGGCCGGAAATGTTTGGGCACAAAGCGCTTCTTGGTGTATTATGCAGTGAAACATAATAATTTCGTGGTTTATTTTGCTCTGAAAAATCGTTGTTGCCCCTTTATTTTTTTCTGTCATACTTCTGGCTCCATCAGTTGCTATTGAAACGATTTTATTTAAATCAATCTTATTGTCTTCAAGGCATTTTTGCACGGCATTCGCCATGTCTTCCCCTCTATTTTGTCCCGAAAGCAGTATCAATACTATAAGTTCTTTTGGATCTCGGGAAGACACATGCCTGACAAAAAGGGCAACTTGTGCCGTGTCTTTTATGTCGCAAGACTCATATATAACAAGTGATAAATCAGAAAAAAGCTGAATATCTTCCACCTGCAAATATGTTGCATTTGAAGACATTTTAGCTTTTCTATCTTGTACTGTTTTATCGGATAGTGGCAAATCTTTGATTTTTTTCAAGATTTCTGGTTTGTTTTTGAAATCACAAAACAGTTCTTCAGATGCACGTATGAAGCAATCTTTGACATACTCACCATCTGTGAATGGCTTTCTTTTTTTTGCAATTTCTAATGATACCGCGAAGCTTGCCAGATTAACATTACTTGTAGATTGCGTCCAGTTACTTAACATGAAACTTGATTGCTGTTTTTGTTTTTGGATCTCGTCGACAGCTTTTTTTCGTTAATTGTCGGCTGGATATTTACTAGCAAACTGAGTATGTTTTTTAGTGAACTGTCTCTCTAAGTTTGATTTCTTATTTTATGCGAGTTTTTCGAGGCCAATGAGACAAGTCGCAAGGCATATGAAATTGCATGTGAAAGCGAACGACTGCGTCCAATCCCGATTGAATTCTCTATGCTCTTCTTCAGTTCTTCTCTGTTTCTTTTCTTTTCTTTTTTTTTCTTTTTTTGGATAAAATAAATAATATTTGAGTATGGAACTAAAGAGCCGCAGCTTCACATCCAAAGAGCCGCAGGTTGCCGACCCCTGCCGTAGGCCAATAGCTTGCATTTTGTGAATTTAGAGATACATATACAGTTTCGAGGGTCACGCGATGCTAAACTAGAGTTCCAGTTGGTCTCTTGACCACGTCAAGTTTTTGCACAAAATACGATAAACAGGATGAAATACTTGAAGAATACAGTTTAAAATATGTACAGTAATATCTATGCTTTGGCACTCTCAATAGCAAGTTCACTTGAAATGATCACATAAATAAAGTACGAGGTAAAGCCCTCTCCACTATGAAAAATCTATTTAGCTCATAGGAAAATTTTCTAAACTATATCTTCTAAGGAAAAGGCATGTTTACACAGCCATTATAAGGCCTATTATTACCTATACCTCGCCTGTCTGGGCAGCGATCACTAATAAAAATCTAAATAAATTTCAAATCATACAAAATAAGTATTTACGGCTTATTACTCAAGCTCACTTCTATGTATCCATCGACACTCTGCATAATTATTTAAAAGTTGAGCGTGAAGAGGAGTTCATCCATCGTATGAACAAAAACTTCTTTACAAAGGCCAAACTCTGCTCTCATTTAAGAGGTTGCAATACATTCGGCTATATTATTTTACCCGAGGATGCAAATATTAGACCTTACGCGGCACACCTCACCCGTGACTCAAATTTTCCGAATGAATTGCACTTTTGTATATATGTGTATATAGTTATGTAAATAGTTCGTATTTTTACATTTATCCTTGACTTCTCATTTTATTGTATTGATTCATGCTTAGTAAACAAACAGTTTGTATTCCTATGTTTTATCTTATGTATGTTTTTCATAATATCAGTCAGATTCCCACACTCTTGTCAAGCCTCTCCTGTTTTGCGATCTCATGTTTGGTTTTCTATAACCTTGTGGTGCATAGTCACCTCCTCTCACCCGTCCGACTGTTACGTCATACGCCTATACTGCAGAATTATCACTGAGCCGGAAACATCGCCCATATTAGCGATAGCCGGGCAATACATGTATTGATTGATTGATGACTATGCGTTGGTAAAAGACACAAAGCCCGGTAGTAAATAAAACGTTTCGCAAAATATCAAAGATATGAAATTTCAGGTGAAACTTGACACGTGATACGTGTCAGCAAATGGGGTATGGGTAAGAAACTTTTGTATTTTTTTGCGTAAACAGGATAGCGAGATATTGTTGAATGTGTTGCAACTCCGTGAAAAATGTAAGATATCACTAAATAATGATGAGTGTTTACAATGAACAAAATCCAGAGGCTTTGTCAAATGCATAGTTCATTCTATGTAAGTAAATAATAAGTAAAACACAATCTTTGGTACTGAGTAGATGAGATATTTACAATGAACAAAGTCCATAAGCTTTGCCAGCGAAGCACAGTCGTATCTATGCAAGTAAATTAAATAAACACAATTGTCAAGTAAAGTCTTGGTTAAATAAGGGTAAAATCTTGAGTAAATAGTATAATGAGATAGCTTCTTGCTATAGAATAGTGATAGAAGTGATCGCAAATCTTTATTTACGATTTTTAGCATAGCGATTTTTAAAAGTAAACAGAATGGCTAAATGATGCAAAATACTATATAATTATGAAGATATTATTACCACCATTAAACGTTACGATGTATGTTTCGGGGACGCTTCACTACATTTACAACTGTAGGGTCATAATTTACTAACACTCAGTGCTGGGGATTGCGAATTTTCGACGCTTTTAAAGAAGTTGTGGGAAGCAGATAAGATGTAGTCTTGAATTGTTGGAATTTTCAAATCATGATGAATTTGGAAGTTTCTCACAAACCACGGAGTATCGGTGATAGCTCGAAGAATTTTATTTTGGAGAACACAGATTTTATTTCTATCAGATTTGTAAGCATTTGCCCAGACTGGAATTGCATATAAGAATTGCACTGGTATGTAATTGGGCGAATTAAAGAGACATGCATGGTCCCTTTGGTTTTTAAATTAAGTTTTGATTTTCTTCCTATTATGGAGTATATTGATATGAAGGCAGCATTTGCTTTATTAAGTGCTTAAATTATATGCTCCTTGAATGTGAGAGAATTATCTACCTAGATATTTGTACGAATTTGTAGTAGGTACAATAGTATCTCCAATTTTTATTTCAGTATTGATTCTTTGATGTTTCTTATATCTGCGATATAAAAACCACACAGCATTTGGAAGCATTTATGTTAATTAATGTTAATTAATGTTAATTTATGCTCTCAGTGGAAACTGAGAGCACCATTTAATAATCAGGTTGACTTGTAGTTGGAGTTTATCTATTGCAATGTTGAGGGTTTCTTGACTGTGGCAAAATAACAGTGTCATCAGCATATTTTAATATTTTTGAGTTGAAGGGTAGTGGCATATCATTAATATAAGCTTCGGTGAAAGTGACACTTCTCTGGGGGATGACACTCAAGATGGTTTTTCTTGCAAAAGTAACTTCTCCATAACGGACTTGAAAGGTTCTTCTTTTAAGGAATGAAATTAAGAGATGAATGAAGCTGTTTGGTAATAAGAAATTAGTGAGCTTATGGGTGAGGCCTACATGCCACACCTCCATCGAAAACTTTTTCGAAATTCGCGGTAACATGCAGCCACTGCATTTTTCTTTTGAAACTCCTGGGCGGTGAATTCCACTAGGTTTAAAATCTGATGGGTGTCCTTTGCGAAAACCGAATTGTTCATGATCAATTAAATCCAGGCACTCCAGGTGAGGCGATTATTTAAAACTCTCTCGAATAGTTTGCCTATGGCTGGTAATAAACTAATGAGTCTATAGCTGCAGGTTTGCTTTGGGTTTTTCCCCGGTTTAAGAATATTAATAATCATTTACGCTTCCATTGTCACAGCCTTTTGCTTTCTTCTTTTTAAGGTTTTTAATAATTTATTTTATTTCACTTGCTGATGAAATGTAGCAGAAACATACATAATTTAATAGGCTGTACATGAAAATCTCCTGATGTTCATATCAGATGAATTCAATAAATGTTTTAACAATAGCAAAAAATTGTTTAATCAATACAGCTTTTACAATCCACATAAATTAACTCTATTTTGATATAATTACGTATTTATCATTTTGGTATTATTATATTTTTATTATTATTAGCCCAGAAGGGCTATTAATTTCCTTTTGGCCTTTTGTGTTGGTTCACTAAAAATATCAGTTCACTTTTCAAATTGTTGCCACCAAATATTAGTTATATTTAAAGTTATATTTAAAGCCAGTGTTATATTTAAAGAAATTAAATAACAAAGAATCTGACTAAATGTACATATTTTTCTCGCATTGTGATGAAACAACAGTACCTAGAGCCATCAAATTTTGAATTACTTAATCTTTCATTGAATATGAGAATCTGGAAACCCAAATTGGGAATTTGAAATTTGTTTATTATCCATTTCATATTTTGTAACACTTAAACGAATTTTTGATTAACAAACTGAAGGATTTCAAAGCGAGCAATGGCAACACTGTACGGAAAAAAATATCTCCAGCTCGCGAGACCGTGTATCGGAAATTCTAAAGATATGCTCATTTTAAAATTATTTTACACTATTGCTTTTGAGCTGAATTTTATGGTTTAAGTGCGAAGAACATGATATTTAATAAATAAAAATAGCACACAAAACGCTAAAAAAGGCCCCTTGGGGCGTAAAATTTTTTTAATATTTAGTCCAAAGGTCCCTAAGAGACTATTGTTTTCGTTTTGCATCGAATCTCTCTGAATGTCTGTTTCACTTTTCAAACTATTTCCACAAAATATTATCGCCCTGAATTATATTTGAAGAAGTTAAATAATGAAGAATCTGTATAAATGTATGTATGTTTCTCGCATTGTGATAAAACAACGGTACCTAAAGCCATCCAGTTTTGAATAATGTAATCCTACTGCGAATATGGGCATCTGGAAGCCCAAATTTGGAAATTGTTTTGTTACCGATTTCATATTTTGTAAAACTTTAACGAATTTTTGGTTAACAAACTCAAGGATTTCAAAGCGAGCAATGGAAACATTGTACAGGAAAAACATTTTTATCTCCGGCGTGTGAGACTGTGTATCGAAAATTCTAAAGATATGCTCAATTTAAAATTATTTTGCGATATTGCTTTTGAACTGAATTTTATGGTTTAAGGGCAAAGAACATGATACTTAATAAATAAAGGCAACACACAAAATGCTAAAAAAACGCCCTTTTGGACTTAATTTAAAATCTGAAACCTTTCAGATTGTTTTTATTATTATTATTATTATTATTATTATTATTATTATTATTGTAGCCGCTCTGTCCACCGAACTTCCGCTTTTCTGAAATATATCCTCATAGTAAAAAAAGGTATTGTTGACGCCCGCTCTGTACTTTGTCTTTGTTTCATCTTTATGGCAGGATAAGAATTTAATAGTAAACATTAGTATTAAAAAATAATGTTACTTTAACAGAAATTATTGGCAAATGAGAAATTGTTAAGTGCACTAAATACTGACTGCAATGGTTTAAACCTATTTTTTTCTGAAAATGAAATTGCATGAAAGTGCAGTAGTATGATCTAGTGTGATCATGAAGGTTGGGTCTGGTCATGCTTCTAATAGTGGTTATGTTCAGAGAAGGTGTAGTTTTAATTATGAATCACCTTTACTTTCAGGCCAAGTTTAAAGAATACCTGGAACTTACCTTGTTTCTTGGACTCTCTTTCTGCTTCAAGTAGTTCCACAAATGAAGATTCTATTTTAGTGATAGGAGGCTTAGATCCAACAAAATCGCCTGACTTTGTTCTAGGTAATCAGTTTCTGTAACTGAAATTATAACTTTCTTACTAAATGCAAAATATGGAAAAAAAGTCCTATCAAAATTAAGTGTTTCCTTGTTAACGAGTATACTATGGACAGCTGCTAAATTGGCAAACTTATTTGCCGAATTTTTAACATGAGACTTCAATGAATCTTCAAATTAATTTCCAAAAGCCTACGTAGAGGCCACAGTAATAAGGAAAGTTATAATTTTATTATAATAATAAGTAATAAGAAAATTATAATTATTATTAAAAATTATAATCATTCATTATAATAATAAGAGGCCACAGTAATAAGAAAAAGTCATTTCTTTCAACTAAATCAAGTTTCATAACAGTACTTAAGTAATTTTTGTCCTGTCCATTATCATTATATGCTTATATCAATTTCATTATTAAAATGATTTTGAAAATTTTGCAGCATTCGCATTTTTATGATCAGTTTTTCAAGTCAGCATGCTATATTCCATGTTTTAATTATCATAGTTTTCAGAATTTCTGCATAATTTTTATTTTATTTTAACTAAACTAATAAATTTTTCTGAAAAGGAGGATTTTATTTGAAAATTATGTGACAATCTGTACGTTATTACTTCTTTTCCGTAATATTATCAAAGTTTGTGGGATTAAGTTCTCAAACTGGTTGTGGATGTTCTATTTTTGTAAGAGTTATGATACTTCTAATTCATTAAATATGAAATGTTTGGCTGTTAATTTTTCAGTTTGTTTTAAAAAATAAGCAGATATTAGTATTTATTCTTTCAGCCTTTACTTTTGGTTCCAAAATGTAATATTATGTATAGACGTAATGCCAAAAGCACGTGTAAAATCAAAATGTATTTTCGGCACTGACACGTATTTTCGGTTTCGAAAACATAAAAGCTCAAGAAAAATAGTAACGCATTTAAAATAAGAAAGCATTTGGCTATTTAAAAGTATAATTATTTACTTCATAGGTAGTTGTCTATAATACAGGCAATTTTAAGTATAAATTTTAGCGGTTGCTCATTTACGTCCAATTTTGTCATATTCAGCTACCATTGTGCTGTTTTATTTCCATGAATTTTGTCTTATTAATCTTTAATTTTGTATATAATACAAATGGGATTATCTACAGTTAAATACGGCTAGTTATCTTTTTTTATTATGCAATATGCATTTCTTTCATAAATGAATCATTATTACCACAAAATATTAATTGGCAGTTTATAAATATATCGTTGCTATTTTTCAAAAAAGGCTCATTTGGGAATACCGTTGGATATTTCACTTGTGCGTGAAAATGTGTGCATGATCAGAGCTTCCATCATTCTTTGCGTACAATTCAGCACATCTCATGCATTTGTCGCGTCAATCTGCATGCTTTATTGCATGAGGTTAAATCGAGCTTTCTGCCAGTTGTGCAATATGGTCCTTCGTCCCGTTCTTAACAGCAAGAAACATGAAATCTCAACATATTCATCATCAGATAAGTGTACGGCGACAATGTAATTAGTGACAGTAAAGGGAGAAAACATGAGTGAAATTGGACAAGTAAATCGCTGTCTTGTCAGCCAGTACACATTGAAGATCTGCTGCAGGCAGTTGGAACACCACCGGCATAAACTTTCTCTGTGGTGCAGGTGATGCGGCAATCTTACCCGTCCGCGGTATAGGCAGTCCAGACCTAAATTCAGAAAACCCATGATTTTTGAGCAAGTGGCATGGAGAAATGGAAACCATTGATGGAAAAGTGAAAGCAACTACGACTGATTGGCAATCATCTCTTGTGGCAGATGTTTTTGAGGAGAGTATCCTAAAATTCGTTGCTAATTGCAGTAAATGTTTAAACCAACAATAAATTTATGCAGAAAAATGGAAAGTAATATTTAAATTCAAAATACGTTTTTAGTTGTTTGGGTTTATTGCAAAATGGACCTTAAAAATAGCCTTAGCCGATTACTGTAGATACCTGAATTAAATGACTGAACGATGATCAGATGACTGGGAATCGTGAACAACATGGAACTGTAAAAGGTAAGATAAAAAATAGGTACATTGAAGAAACTATAACATTTATTGCATCTTAACCCAATAATTGTAGTTTTCCTGATATATATTTCATTGGAAGGTAAATATAGGCTAGTTAAAATTTACAGTTTTTATGCGAAAGCTGCACTCCTCTTGTACAATTCATTACAAAAAAGTGATGCAATAAAAAAGAATTATTGTAGTAAATACTAAAGAAAGTGATAATACAATTCAACAAAATATTTTACAAAAGAAGGATAATTCATGTGATGGATATGTTAATAGCCACGGACAATGCTCTGAGAACTGTGATGTATTTGAAAGCAATACAAATGATATATTGAATTATTAATTTTTCATAATATGTTGGGTAGTTAGAAGTTGAAAATTAGGATTCTACTCTTTTATAGGTAACGGCTATTAAAACAAAATTTTACAGTACGGTTGCATTTATTTGGTCATAAGATTTACTTTATATGAATTATATTGCTTTCTAAAACTCTCTTTGTTTTTTAAAAATACATAAAAGTCAATCTTATGATTTGAAGGTTTTTAAAACGTAATAATTGAATCCCGCAGAAAAACAAAACTTGGAAAAAAAAAAAAAAACAGAGTTTTACTAGTTGTTCAAGTTAGCATACCTCCTTCAGATCAGATCATTTGCCATGTTTATTATTTAATGAAATAACACCTGATTTTTGCAAGTACGTTTATTAAATTATTGCACTTTTTCATTTTATTTCATATAAAGAATTAGATCTTTATTGGGCTTTAGTTAGTAATTAATTTTTGAATATGTAATGCTGGCGAATTGGAATAAATTGCTACAAATTAACTGACAAATATTAATTTATTTTATCATTGTAAATTTTAAACTATCATTATATTTAGGAGTGGCAGAAAATGACATTATCTTGTGTAGTAATGCAACATAAGTGTGCTTGATCAGCTAAAGAATTATTAGTAATGTAAAATTATTTTGACCCATAATATTAAAGACGACCAGTATTTAAACGTTTGTAAAAAATAAATAATGAAATTTGCTAATTTCTGTTTGCTTTTGAATTGATATTTTAAATTTAATCTGTTATTTTTTATCCAAGATATTATTTTAAATAGATTTATATTTTCAGGCAGCACCATATTTCAGTACCTAACTAGTTCTAACACATGGCATTATTGGGGTAAAATGCCAGATCCCATTTGCTATCATTCTACGGCTTTGATAGGTTCTTTCTTATATATAACTGGTAAGAAAATATCATTGTCTTCAAGTGAAATTATTTAAATTATTTTTTAACTATCTTGTGAAACTATAATCAAGTTGAATAAATTGTATAATTATTCATTTAATATTTTTGTGATTGTCAATTAGTGCAAAAATTTATATTGTTTATAACAAAGGAAAAAAGACAAAAGTTAAAAATCTTAATATATATATATATATATATATATATATATATATATATACATATTGACGATTTAAATGATTGAGGATGTATGTAAAAATCCATACCTTGTGTTTAGTCTTCCTGGAAAAGCGATTTAAATTTTCTTATTTCTTAAAAACAAGGACATTTAACAATTTAACAAGATAGAAGGTACTATACATTCGTTAAACTGCTGAATGAATGTTTATATTTTATGTTTTTAAACTACCTTTATTAAAAAAGTTCTTATATTAGGGTTTTCACTTCAAAGTCTTTTTGGATCAATAAAATCTCTGAAAACTTTGCTTTAACTTTTGTTATTTTCTAAACGTTGATTGGCCAAATACATTGTTTCACTTTTCATTCGAGTCTTGCTGTTCGCCTAAATTTAAGGTATTTATCTGTCAAAATGAATCTATCTATTACTAAATAAAAACCTAAGCTGTTTAAAAGCAATAGATGCAGTTCTTAAAAATATTGCTTTTTAATGTGATTGATGTAAATAAAAATGCATTTAATTCATGATACACCTAATTAAAAACATTAAATATTTTTATAGAATTACGTTATGCATTTTTTCACTTTTCAGATACGCAGCAGATATATAACGTCCCCATGTTAGTCTAAATGCATATTCATCTAGTATCCTATAAAATATTTCGCCTTTCTCCCTAGGCCATCTTTATTGATAATATTCACTGATAAACAATATGAAACTTTAAACGAACCTTTTTGGGCGTTAAATATAGGAATCCTTTCAGATTTTTTACCTTTTCTCCCATCATTTCCACCCCCCCCCCCATCCTTATTTTTCTGCCGAAAGAATAATAATTTTTACATTTTTGCTCTTGTTTCTTCAATCTCGGGATCTGAATTCCTAAATTTCTTTTTCGGTATATTCTTAACAAAAACAAAGCTAATACTTTTTAACCCTCTAAGCGGCAAGGCCGTATATATAGGCCTAGAATATTTTTTGTGATATTTGTAAGAACGTATACTGTCTAACCACATTAGCGAGAGCAGTTTGGCTGAGAGCCAAGATGGGTCAGTTTAACTGAAGGGCTGTGGGTTGAAAAGCTTGGGTATTTTTCGCTCTCGGAGGTCGAAGGGGTTTGTGTGAAAAGCGCGGGTATTTTTCCCTCTCGGAAATCGGGGGGCCATTTGAGGCTTTTTCTTAGAATACTGCACTCACCCCAACATCACTGATAGATATGCCCATTTCCGCCCCAAGCCGGATGTTCACATAAATCTGGAATACGTGGGTCGGACAGTATATGCATATTAAAATATGTCAAAGAAAGTAAGGCAATATATCAGAAGAAAACAAATCCAGGTATGAAATACCCGGAGAACTTTTACATTAAAATTTTTAAAAAAATTTCTTCTCATAGTAGTTTTGGGAAATTTGTGCTCTCTTAGCGAAAACCCTGGCCGCTCAGAGGGTTTTAAGAATGTATCTGTAAAATTATTTATAAAATATAATATGCCTTGTCTTAAAATAGTGATAAATTTATTAAATTTTCATGGTTTCATTGCGGTTTATTATTATTATTATCACTCTTAAATTGGAAAATTTCCAAATATTTTCTTATCAGAACGTAAATTATGTTTCAAAATGTATTTTAACATTAACTGATGAATTAAGGTTCTTCTTATTCCAAATACATTTGCATTTTTTATTTTTAAATTAAAATATTTTACTAAGTAGAGAGAAGCATCTAAAATAAATATACAAAAAGAAAATTTAATAGAATTTTAAAAGATTACGGCAAAAGGATATACAGTAAACTCCTGACGAAAGGTCACTTCCGGGGCGGGAATTTGCATATAAGCGTTACCTTAATTATTTCCATTTAATTTGTCCAACGCGAAAATTTCAATTCGCTGCAGAGGGTCGACCGCATTATGATAGCCATCTTTAATGACTGGCTTCAAATTCATCCATTAGCACAGCAGAACAGCAAAACTGAGCTTTAAATTTCTCTAATTCTCAATAATTCTGCAGGACATGATGCTGAAGCCCCCATAATAAATCAGAGGTGTTATTCCTTCCGCTAAACACCACTTCCTTAATCCAACCATTGGATCAAGGAATATCACAAAAACATTAAAGCCTGTTATGTCAGAATTGTTTACATGTCTGAAAATGAAGCACTAGATGAAAAAAAGTACAACGCACTAATGGCATTTTAGAAGCAAATCAACGTAAGACAGTGCATTGAAATAGTTAAACTCGCATGGGAATAAGTGAACTCATCAACAGCGAATGCTTTCTGGCACCACCTCTTGGCCAGAAGTTTTCAACAATTTTAAAGATTTCCTTCGACTGAAAATAAAGCCAAGGAAATCATACAAATTGCAAAAGCAAAAGACGAACGAAGATTCTCAGATATGGTAAAAGAGGAAATCAGCGACGTAGTCGAGAATGATGATTGCGAAATGACAAATGAAATATTGACTGATCTTATAACACCAGCCGACAGTGAAAGCAAAGACAGTGAAAAAGATTAAGAGCATCTAAAGTTCAAGAAATTAAACGAATTGTTAAAAAGGGCACAAGAACGTTTTGAATTTGTAATGGATGTGGATCCAAATGAAAGAAAGAAGAGGATACCCAGATGAAGAAAGAGGAGGTATTGAAAACCTTTGATACGTTGAATGAATTG
The DNA here is from genome assembly GCF_044657685.1 of Stegodyphus dumicola. Lineage (NCBI taxonomy): Eukaryota > Metazoa > Arthropoda > Arachnida > Araneae > Eresidae > Stegodyphus > Stegodyphus dumicola. Next base: position 235,050,674 of record NC_140768.1, read on the forward strand.
CGTGAGATGTTGTCCCAAGAAAAATTCACCAGCTGTTAAAAAAATAGTTAATCATGTACCTATTCATTAAGCAGTAATAGAAATCCTTTCAATTAACATTTGTTTCAATTCCCCCCTTTAACTAACAATAACATTTAGGTTTGTTTAAATTACACATACTCTTTTAATCTGAACTACTCTTAACACATTTTTTCCTTAGTTAATTTTGTGGAACGCGATTTTTCCTTACGCGCAATGTGTTAATGACGTAAACGCTGCGTTCGACAAGGGTTTACTCTATTAAGATAACTTACTTTTCAATTTTAGGATACAATACCCTTTTCTTCAAAGAATACTTTCCATACTCAGAATTGCTCTTTTGTTAATTTTGCATACAGTGTAATTCCTTTCTTAAACAAATCAATAGAGTAATTTTTTAGATTTTAATATCAGCTTTAGTTTTAATTGCAGTTTTCAGCTTTTCACACTTTTTGGCATTTGTAGATTTGTTATAAATATCTGTTTTTGGAAAAGTTATTTTAAAAACGTTTTTTAATCCTATATTTTTCACATATATGCCTATTAATTTTTGTTATTGTTAAATGCAAGCGCTTAAAGTAATTCACCAAAAAATCTAATTAAAAATGATAGTTTGTCTATGCATTTAAATAAAACTTAGTAATATATTTACAATTTTTTTATTTAAAATTTAAATGAATATTGATTCATTTCATAAAACTACTAAGCTAGTTTTTATTGCAGGTGGTTATTCCCTTCTTCAACAAAGACATGGAGATATGACTGCAATTTCTACGACATTCAAATTAAATGTAAAAAATAAGCAGTGGAAAAAATGTGCCGATATGAATCATGCTCGTGCAACTCACGCGACTGTGGCATTTCAAAATTGCTTATATGTTTTTGGTGGAAGAACATCATCTGGAAAGTGAGTTCTGCATTAAGATATCAAGGCACAAAATTGTAATAGTCTAAAAGATCACTCCACTGAGTCAATCCGCCATATGCTAATTATTCGTAAATTTTGAAAAATAAGACTACTTTCATATAATTTTTCTTCCATTAATTGTACCGTAAATAACCTGTAATTAACCTTTGTAATAACCTTTAATCTGTGTTTTGTTAGATTTTACTTCAAGAATGTCTGTATTTTATTGGTGTATAATATATATTATTGAATGCTAGTAGTTCACATTTGATTTTAAATGAAGTGAAAGGATTTAAGAATTTAAGTAAAACTTGACTTTTATCAGAACTCTGAAACAGGAACAGTTAATGCATTTAAATGAAAAGAAAATGAAAGTATTAGCATCATAGTTGCTGCCAAAATGTCCCGCAACAGACTGAAAAAACTCCTGTAAATTTATTTTCAAAATATAATACTTATTTCCTAACTGCAAGATCTTTGAAAGTATCAGTGTCGAGGACTTGATATTGAAAATATGCAATGCTATGTACAAATAAAGCCTTACAAATCAAGGTTTCTAGATATTTCTTAAGGGTGCCAAATTTTATGGCTCACTGAACCCTTTCTAAGCCGAACCATTCATGATTTCATAAGGTTATCAGGACTACTATTTCTTCTTATCTGTTTCGCAAAGATATAGGTGTGCTGAGTAGAGCAGTGAGTTTACTGAAAACTATGTCTTAAGCTACTGTAGAAGATATGACACAGAAAAGAAGGATTTAATTACCCTTTATTCTTCACAAATTACAGCCGCTCACGAGCTTCGGGATACAGTGACCAGTACTTGTGGTCTGAACGTAAAAACAAGAACTACAAACTAACTAAATAAGAGCTAAACTCAAATATTTTACAAGGGCTAGTAACACTAAGATTGGCCTTATAGATCTTTACATATGTAGTACGCAGAATGCGGAGAAAAACTACAATGCGTCTTCAATATCAAGAAGATTAAATTTATGGCCTTAATGGCGGACAACAACTGACAGAAAGCGCGCGTAAAGGGGCGAGAAGTCTCCCTCTTCTTGACTAAAAGTCACAACTTAAATACACAAGAGTTCGTACTCTTAATACATAAGCGTTTGAGCTTGATTTGCAAGGCTTTATTTGTGCACAACTTACAAGAGTTTACAAGCACAATTTGCATAATAAAACTAACTCGTTTATTCTGGCCGGAAGTGGAAAATAACAGAGGACAGTAAAGTTTTTAAAGAAAATGAACGTGAGTAAAACTTAAGATCCTTATAAGTTTTTGGCATTTTATGGAAGTGATCACTTTGAATGATGATATTCAGTTCTGATGTTTACGCTCTTGGGAATAGGGGTCGCTTTCAGACGGGGTTACTATGAGCAAATTGACTGCTTTCTCAGTACCATGTCCAAAGATGCCGCCCAAGAGTAAAAAATTTCAAAATGCACTATTTTTGGTTCTTTTGGACCTATTTACAATTCTTCAATACTTGTAAACATAGAATTGACAAAAAAACATAAACGATAGTTATCTGCATGCACATGATTAAAGCAAATGCGAAACAATAAAGACGCACACAGTAAACCAAAGTACAAAAATTATACAATATTTCGCAATCATAAAAATATATGATTATAAAATATATGATAATATATTTAAATATATGATTAAATCATAAAAATGATCATAAAAATATAATCATAAAAAATCTATTAGCACTTACAGTATAATAGCTAATAAGGAAACCCAACTGGTTCAGAAAACATTCTGTGCTTCTTGATTCGCTACTTTGCCCAGAGCTTCAGCTTGCATAAAGAAGTATGGATCAGATTTAATCATTTTAAAACATCTCAAATTGATTTTAAATTTGTTTGAAAAAACTAATACAGTTTACTTAATTGTTATTCAGTTTCAAACCTTAAATGCTGCTGAGCTTCAACAGATACTTTATACAAAAATTTAATACTGTAGATCAGCGTGGTCCAATCCACGGCCCGCATGCGGCCCTCTTATTCATTTAGTTGGCACTTGCCCATCTTACTGGAAAAAAATGTCAGTTAAACATTTGTAAAAACAAGACATTTCTTACTGCTTTAAATAATAAATATAAGTAATTATATTATATTAAATATAATAATTCAATAACAAAAATTATAAGACTCAGTTAGACAATGAAAACTGTTGTAAATTTAATAAGCCCAAAGACAGAGAGCATTTTTTGCATTTGTGGACAATTCGGATGCTGAGTATGGTGACATTTCATTGTACTGCCAAGTACCCTGGCTTAAGTGCTGGAAATTGTCTGCAACAGTTTTGTGTCTTGAGGAATGAAATTCTTGCTTTCCTCAAAAAAGAAAACATTGGGCATGAGTATTAAGAAAAGTTGGAAGATATCCAGTTTTTATATAATCTTGTTTTTCTGACAGATTTAACATCCCATCTAAACGCTTTAAATTTGAAACCGCAAGGTAGAAAATAAAATACGTCCCAGCTTTATGGATATATTGAAGATTTTCTCAAAAATTCAAGCCCACCAGCGGCCGAGCGGTAAAGTCGCTGAACACTGGTAGTTCGGTCCGAGGTTCGAATCCCGCGAATGGGCTGGCTGCATGGGAATTTTCGTGGTTTTGCCCATGTGTAACGTGTATACGAGCCAGTTTTACTTATAAAGTCCTCCACGAAGGCATTCCTCCCTTTAGGCAGATAGCCCTCGTGTACTTTGCCATAATTAAAATAATCCAATCCACAAAAAATCAATGTAATGCAGATTGCACTGAAGTCAAATAATACGGTGCACGTCCCATTTTGTCAGCAGCTGAAAGAAGAAAATGGCACTGATTTTAGTATGTTTCATGAAATAATTACTAATATTAAGAAAGAACCTATGGCGTTTGTATCACATATCTCTTTTTAATTATTAAATGTGATACGTTTTACAGTGATGAGATTATGAAAGCCACAGTTTTTTCCAAATAGGATTTAATATATCTCATTAAAGCACTTCTTACTGCATTTTGCGCATTTTTTCAAGCGTAATGGCGTAATTCTTGTATAAACATCATTACTTTGGTAAAACGGTAAAAACTCTAGACACAAAATTTATGAACTTAATTTTAACAAATAACGTAAAATTAAGTAAGACTGATAGTACGCGATGCTTTGAAATAAATAAGGTAAAATTAAACAAGATCTGATATTTTTTTTTAATTTAATGAACATTTCCAGGCAGTGATTTTCCAAACTATAATAACATTACAAAACGATCATATTTATTTGATTATATGATCATTAAATTATTAGCATTAAAGTGGATTAGTTATTTTAATAATTCATAAAATTCGGAGCATAAAATTTCCTGAGCGTAATGAAGGGGAAAAAAAAAAGATAAAATAAAATCTATAAGTACTGTTTTTTTAAAGTTTTGTGTGCTACCTATATTTATTGAATAACATGTTCTTCGCCCGTAAACCACATACATTTGAAAACAGCATATCTTTAGAATTTTCTCACTGAAGATAAAACTGTTATTTTCCGTACAGTACTCGCTCTGAACTCGTTGAGTTTGTTAATCAAAAATTCGTTAAAGTTTTACAAAATATGAAATAGATTAAAATAAATTCGAAATTCGGCCGTCCAGATGCCTATGTTCGGGTGGAGGATTACATTATTCAAAATTTCATTGCTCTAGATACTGTCGTTTTTGTCACAGTGCGAAAAACATGCATGTATTCATGCAGATTCTTCATTATTTACTTTCTTTACATATAATACAGGGCGATAATATTTGGTAACAACAATTTGCAAGGAGACATGGACATTTATAGTAAAACAGCGCAAAATGCCTCTTCAAAACTAACAGTCTTTCTAGGCTACCGCCCCTTTTTGCTAATAAATTAAATCAACAGTAAATTAAAAAAATCTTATGCAGAACTAAAAATAAATTTAAAAAATAATCAATATAAAATACAAGGAAAATTAATTACTACGTTTAAATACAATTTTAATATTAGAATTAAATGTATAAAAATTTTTAAGGAGTCAAAAGTGGTTATCACTATGATGTATTATGAAATATAATTGAAGTAAAATTCCTTTATAAAAATTGTGCTATAATACTCATCTATAATTTTAAAAGAGCAGCACAATTTAGAATTTTAAACAAAACTTTCAAAAATTCGTTTTTAAATGTATTAGGATTTTTTACCTATTTACACCAATAAAAAGCATTAAGGTTGCTTGAATGAAATTTTCTATTAACTCAGATTTAAAATATTATTTTCTAAAAGAAGTAGTTACAAATTTCCATACAGCATAGGAAAAGCTAAAAAAATATCCAGTCCTGAAAGCATGCAATAGCTTTATAATTATTTCGAACGTTAATTATGCTTGATAAATATGCTAAATTTTTAAAAATCAATCTCAATTTCAAAAATAAAAATATGTAGAAATTCTAATTTGTGAAATGAGGCGCTACAACCAGCTTTTTCTTGACAATTATACAGGCTGCAATAGGCAAGCACTGTTAAATTTCGGCAAGTCGTGCCTACTCCTCCAGATGTGATCAAGCTGACAGCCGGCAACGCCTCAGACGAGGGAGAAAACCAGTTGGGTTAGTCTATTTCTTATAAGGTCCATGTATAAATCTTAACTGCGTCATTCAAATTAATCATGAGATCTTACGTAACGCTTAATGCAGATGCTTCTTGACCAATCACCAAATTGTAAACCAAAACTTAAAACTGAAACTTTTTGACTTCCTCCCCTCTTCCTGTGCATTACTACTACGACGCTCTCTCTCTTCTCGCTTATGCTTTCATACTCTTCAGACGCTGCTGCAATTACGCTTTTATGGCAAAAGTATCAAAATTGTAAATAGACACGAGCAGAGTGTCAAGTGAATTGCGTGCACCATTGTGAATTTAAATAAATATGGAATGTAATTCGGCTTGACTGTTTATTCTTCAAAATGGATGAACGCTCTAAGCATCAAGTATCTACGCCATTAGTATTTCTTCGTTTCCACGTCGTAGTGTTCTTACATTCAGTGCTCCCAAAACTGTGCTAATATTACATATATATATATATACAAGGTGTGACACAAAAAAACAAGATTGGTCCAATAAATCATTGTACTTACAGAATCAGTTCTCCGTGAGATTATCACCTTCAAAGTAGTCCCCTTCAGCATTCACACAATTCTGCATTCGGTGCTGCCATTGCTGGTATCAGTTCTGGAAAGAGGTTTTTGGAAGGGCCCTTCAGGAGATTCTCCGTTTTTGACTGAACCTCTTCAACTGAGGTAAAATGGCTCCCATTTAAGCAAGATTTAACTTTAGCGAATAAAAAAAGTCGATTGGAGCCAAATCAGGTGAAGAAGAAGGATACCTCATCATAGTAATGTTTTTTCTGGTCAGAAACTGCTTGACAGATAGGGCAGTGTGAGCGGGTGCATTGTCTTGGTGCAACAGGCAGCCATCACTCCACAACTGTGGCATTTTTTCCCCTAATTTTCACGAAATCGTTTTAGTACTTCAATGTAGTAGTGTTGATTAACAGTCTTACCACTGGGAACCCACTCAATCATGACAATTCCATTAATGTCGAAGAAGACAATATTGCCTTGAATTTTGACTTTGGCATGCGTGCTTTCTCCCTTTTCCCTGAAAACGGCTTATGCCATTCAAACATACGTGCACGAGGCAAAGTTTCATCTGCATGAGCCTCAGTTAACATTGGAAATGTTTCCGTGGCTGATTTCTTAAGTTTCACAAGAAACTTCATGTTGATTCGTTATTCGGTTTTTACATTACAATTTTTTTCCAGCAGAATGCAGTTGCACATGTTCGCTCAATGACGCAGTATTTCCAACTGGTGTGATCGGTTAAGTCGAAACTGGTCGCATGTACAGAGGAGGTGTGTGGTATGATGTCGCGAAAACAGTTGTTGCCAAGTCCACTCTTTTTTCAAGCTACACAGTCTCATTTTTTTTTTGTGTCACATCTCGTTTATTACTAAGTAAATATTATTCAGAATATATGTAAAAACAAATATTGTTTATGATTTTCTGACTGAATTCTATATTTGAACAGTATACTTGAATCAGTTGAAAAATATTCTTCCAATGAAGACATATGGATAATAATAAGTAGTATGCCTCGACCAGCCATGGGTTTAGCAGCAGTTTGTGACCTGAATTCGATTTGGCTTGTTGGAGGTATCACGAAAGAAGTACCCGGAAATTATAAGAAATCTATTTTAACAGATGTATACAGCTTCATTCCAACTAGTAATAAGTAAGTGCAAAATACATATTCTTTTTTACTTTTTGGTATTTTATTTCAAGGTTTTATTTATTACTTAAGTTTAAAATGCAAATGCCTCAAATTATTTATAACACCTACTAAGTGACCATATTTTATAATTTTTAATGTTGTAAGTTTTATCCGAGACTAAGAGAAATTATTTTAAAATTTACTCTCTTTTATATATGCACTAATAACTAATAACTAATCTTCGGATATCCATACTGAAGTTGAAGTGCTTGCTTAATAACATAAATAAATGTAAAGGGAAGTCATTAAGAAAGCCAAACACTGGCACGATGTATTTGAAAATAGCAGAGTACTTTGTATTTTAAATAGATGACAGAAATATCCGCGCCTTTAGGCGTCACAAACGACACACATTCTTCGGTGTTAAATGTGGCGTGTGTCGTTACCCCGGAGAGAAATTCATCTCTCTGTGTTTTGCAAACCCCAGAATACAAAGAAAATGAAAGGAGATTATTGATGGCTTATTTGGTACCGCTTTCTCCAGAGCGGGGTTGTATCAGGACTATACAAAGGAAAATTACAAAAGGAACAAGGAATGCAGTTCCAATTCCCTTTCAGATGGCATTGCACTGTAACTACTGCTCACTCGAAACATAGGGGATAGTCTTTTTTCATTTTCAAACACGAGACTAAGAAGCACAAAATAATTTGTCTTCTAGCTAGTGAGACGCTATTCAACATCCTCGAAAGTGACATGTAGGAGGTTTTCTGACAGCTGGGTGAAAGGGGGAAAGAAATACTTTTAAGGCAAGTTTTAGACTCAAAATGTTTAGCTTTGATAAAAAGAGAGAAGCAAATGTTTGAGTTTTGGGGAACTGTGGAGTGATTAAATACCAGTTGCACATGCGTATTTTAGTTTGAAAATGCCGACGGAACTGAGTGACCAGACAAGAGAGTAGCAGCCCGCTGTTATCCTTTTCTGAGGGAAAAGGGGGAGCAAAAGAACTTCGTGCAAATGACATTCATGAAGGAATATTCTCTGTTTATGGAAAGTAGTGTCTGCCGAACTGCAAAGCCATGCAAAGTGGATTGAGAAATTTTCTCAAGTTTGCCATGAAAATCGTTCAGTTCCAACTGAGGCATACTTGAGAAATTGATTCATGAAATGTGCGCTATGGAATATAACAATAACAGTAGCACTATCTATTTGGTTCACTAAAAAGAATTTTTGAGGCAAAGGCTTTGCAGATGATAACGATTTCGAGATGTGGCTGTGAGAGCAATCCAAAAATTTTATTCAGCTGGTATTGGAGCACTGATAATACAAATGTTAAAATAATTGTAAAAATTACGTTAAGAAATAAAAAAAAAATAGATTTCGGGTGTGTGTCTCTTTAGATTATTTTTAATTGCCTTTTGTGGCTTGTTTGTTGACTTCCCCTTGTGTTCCAATGCTAGCTTTTAAAACTTTTTTTTAAATAAAGATGTAATTTGACATATGCAAAATAAATGTGTTCAAACTTAAGAATGGTTAAAGAGTGATTGTTGGATACGTTGTTACTTTTCAAAAGTTCGTGTGTCATGCGTAACTCATCGTGTTTATTATAAAACTGCAGTGTATTTTTAGGCGCAGCTTATTAACCGAAATACTTTTGCATACATGCTTACACGGTTAGCTGTTGTAGTCTTTTTAATCATTTAAATCGGACATATTATATTAACAGTTTATTTGTGGAGTAATGTTATACAAAGTCCGCAATAGGGGTTTTATCCTGTGACTGATTCTTCTGATTCGAACGTAATCCAGAACAGGACCATGAATTTTATTCGGACCGAGAAAAAAAAACGGGTTAGTGCCCTGTTACTGGCCTAGGCCCTTGGACGTTTTATAGGTGACAGTCTCCTACTCTTACCCTGTTTTGAAGGTGTACAGATTTATATGTAAATATCCTTTATAATATACATGTTTTTCATTTTCCCAAATATCACTTCCCAATTCAATAAGGAAAAGTCTTGACATTGAACTGTTACTCGATTGTCTCAGTTTTATATGTTTTATTAGTTATACATTTCTAGACATTTTTGTACATTAATTATATTTACTGCATTTGAATTTCAAGCACATTTTGTTGACATGCGTTACATTAAAATATCTTTCAGTGAAATCCATAATATAATGGTTAAGAAGTTCTGAGGCATTTAATTAAGTTTATAAATCTTGCCCAAAAATAAAACAGATCTTTCGAACCAGCTGCTTGGTTTCAAATTGATTCTTCAGAAGAGATGAAAGGATAACCTAAGCTATATTCGTTTACAAAACATCTTTTATTATCCATTGCAGAATATTTTATATATTTATATGTAATGATTTCAAATACGTAGATGAAAGCAGTGGACCTCCCAACAGCTTACGATACTGCGTAGATGACCGAGAAGACCGTAGTGGCTCGAAGCTGGCAGAGTGGAAAGCATGATGACGCAATTCAGCACAACATATCTTGAAAAATCACAATCTTTATTTTTTCCATGCATATCAAATAATCCTTTTTCAGAAAAGATATTTCTTAATAGTATTTGAATAGAATAACTCCCATTTTGAAGTACGACGTCATCTTAAGCAAGTAGGCGGCAGCAGCATGGATGAAAAGCGTCTTACCAGCAGGAGAGCTATTCGGTAAAAAGGGCAAGGTTATAGTACTTTCATAGCAAGAAGGCTGAAGTTTCAGTTCACAGTTTTGGTTTAGAATTAATTTGATTGGACGAGAGGCATCTGCATTAAAACGTTACATAAGATAGAAAAGTCTGGAACCTGTGAGAAGAGATGAATTTAGGGGCAGATTACCAAATTTAGAATGTTAATTTTGAGTTCGTCAATTATTTTTTTGAAACAGCTATCATATTTTATTATATCTTACATATATATATATAGATATATATGTAGATCTTAGCAGAGTTATAAACAAGTAAGTGGATTTAAACCTTTCAATCCTGTTAGTTTCCTGGTTCATACATTTTGGGATGCTTTTTTTGCTATCGGCATTTCATATTTCTCGTGTGTGATACAAATTTAAGCCGGTTTTACTTCCTCCATAAAAAACAAAGAATGACCGTAAAGGTCTTCGTTAATTTTTAGTGTCGTTACCTAGCATATTTGAAAGCAGGAGAATGTTTTGAAATCTGAAGATACTAATTTAGAAATGCGAACAAAATATTATCAAAATTTTATTCGTTCGGTCCAAGAGTTTAATAAATAAAATAGAAGGTTATAGGATGGATGTAAAAAGTTTACATGACTGTCATAGATAGAAGCTTTATTGAATCTGAATGGCAATAATTGAATAGGCTATCGGATATCTTGAACTGCTATATTTTAATGCAGTTAGAGAATTTCCCGTTTCATATATTCATAAATTATGACTATTATGACATTTCACTTGCTTTCTATTAAATAGTATGTATTAATAACAGAAGCATATTAATAACTCTTAAAATAACAGATGCGGTTTTTAAATACCTTGAAAGAATATTATATCCCTGGATATTGCTACTGTAATAAATATATCATAGCAGTAAATATAATGTTTATTTACTTCATGACTAAGTGATTTCCATCTTTTTAATTTTTATATTGAAGCTAGTTAAAATTTCATTAATAAGAAGAAATTTTATTTTAATAGATTTTTTGTCTTTTATTATTCTATAGAGAGTGACAGATGTATTTGGCGCCATAATCGGTATAGCGGTTAACGGTGCTATCTGTTGTAACGTTGGACTCAGTTTGAAATGGTAGAGAAACGCTGGATTTTTTTTATGTGTATAGTGTCTTTGTGGCACTTAAAACGTAAAGTGAGCTGAAGATCTTCTTGAGGGTTTGGGTTACAGGAAGAGGGTAGAAAACCCTTGGATTCTTCCCTCAGGGAAGTACTGCTTCCAAATTGGAATGGAGCTGGCAAAGCCGGATTACCAGCTGCTAGGTTTCAAGGCCCATGCCAATAACAGTCGCAATCCTTCGCTTCTCGCCACGAAAAATTCATGGACTTGCTTTCATCTTATTGTCAGATAAGTGAGATAAGTTACAAAAACAACAATAACATATTTTTATGTTACTTTCTGTATTTCAGATGGTATCCAGAGGAACCCCTCCCTGAAGGTCGAGCATTCTCTTCTTGTATTTTTAAAAATAATTATTTATTGGTTCTTGGTGGTTGCTGCATTTCAGATGATGTCCAGGAAATTCCGATTACAAGTTGTTCTTCTGTTTTGTGCATGCCTTTGCATATCGTGCCTCGAAAATGGAGATCAGAAGCAAATTTATTGTATCCAAGACATGCTTTTTCAACAGCTTCATATGGTAAGAACTCTTTTATTCGGTCTATTAAAATTAGTGTAAATCATATTTATTCACAGTTTTGAAAACATTTCTTGTTACAATGTTTTACAGTTTCCAAAATTTAATTATTTTTGTTCTTAAATTTTATATTTTAATATCAAAAATGTTTTATTGTTTTTACACTTGGAATTCTAAAATACCTCTTTTTTTCTGTAATGTCATTTTTAGTATCGTTAGTATACCTGAAAACTTGTACTTTTATTTTAATGAAAACATGAAGGTTTTGCTCAAAATAACTATTATTGCTTATAGTTTTTGAAACCACATTTTCTTCTTGGTGCTTAATTTATGATGTCGTTGTATATATTTTAACTAACTATTAACGGATTATTATCACTGGTCTATGATTTTACCTTCTGAATCATATTGTTTATTAATTCATTATAAATTTACATTGATTGGTTATGATTTGTTCAGATTATTGATTAGTTATGGTTAGTGCTGATCAGAAGTAGGCTGCTGTAGGAATTTTAAATAACCTGTTTATATGCAACTTAAATATGTCAGTAATTATCACATTCCATTGTTACACTGTAAGTGATTAGCAAATCCATCTGGCATGTGGGTGATACATGGTTTAAATTTTAGTGAGGGTTCGTGTTTCCATCATCAAAACATCCTCTTTTGTAATGCTCAAACTAAAACAGTTGGTATCCGATAATTTGTCACCACCTAAATTTAGTTGGCTGGGTCTCGATTAAATGGGAAAGCATATAAATGAATAACTCTACAAATGTAAACTAGCCCATTCAGAAATAGTCAGTAAAGGTGTTTTGTATCCCATGTAACTGAAATACGAAGACTTACCACTGCTCTTATTGGATAATGCCTTTCGGTTACAAGTAGTTTGTCCTAGTAGCTATCATGTATTGATTTATAGTTTGTAGTCTTATTTTCCGTCAACTGAGTAGGCTGATTTTGATGACATTTTTTGTACGATGCATAAATCTAAGCTAGGTTGTTTTCAGAAAGTCTTCCATAAAGGTACTTCTTCTAAGTCGGACAGTCCTTTAATATAAGCAGTCAAAGTGATTGAAATAGCTCTCGTTTCCCACTTTAAATAACTGAAGTATTTGTTTACACATCTCTAAATATCGGTATTTTTATTAAATCTAATCTTAAAAGAGTGTGAAAAGTTTTTGCTACTAGTTGTATCAGTATGGATGCAATATGCGATTCAATTAATATTTTTTTCAGGCAACCTAATTTATGTGATAGGTGGAATTTTGTCATCCAAAAAATCTGCTTGTGGAAAAGTTGAAGTATTTGACCCAGAAAGTAAAACTTCTTCTATAGGTGCTGAGCTACCTGTTAAAATTGCGGGAACATCTTCCATCTTATTACCAAGTGGGAAATTAGATGTAAGTAAATGATTAGTACTCTGAAAAGGAAAAATATGATCCTATAATAATATAAACGCAAAATAAAAACAGTTTCTTAAAGCACTTCGAAATAAACGTTGTGAATATTACACAAAACAGAGGGAAAGGGAAATAACTTTTTCTAAATACATTCTAGCTTTACTACTCGTATATTTTACTAGAAGGCAAAATTTCATTTTTTCTCGTGTTATTATTTTGTTCTTTTTTCTAATTCTCCTAACCATGATACAGATTCAAAATACACGAATTTTTTCGAAGCCAACAGGATAGCGCTCGTAGCTCGGCAAGCTAGTAGTTGAGGAATTCAAAGATTTTCTTTGCTCTTTCTCCCATCCCAAGCCTCTTCATGAGAGTTTTGGCTTAATATTTTTATGCGTTTTCACGCTGCGTAATAATTAAACAGTTACAAACATCCATGGTTTTGGGGATATTTGAGCCTAGACTCAACGCTCTGGCAGCCAGAACTGCTAGCCACCGTGCAGGGTGAACTTCATATTATCATTGTCTAATTTTTTATCTATTTTTAAATTTCATATCCTTAATTTTGGAGTTTAGGCTTTCTATAATGAAGTTTTTTTTTAGGAGTTAGCCATACAAAACAATAACATAAGCCATATTTTACCCGAGGAAAATAATCCTTTAGTACTATGACATAGTAAATTACATACACTTTTGATATGCTTCCTATTTCAATCAAATTTCATTCAAATAAACATATGATAATTTATAGGGTGATTAAAAAATACTCGGCAAAAATTTAAAAGCAGGAGAGGGGGACGAAATAAGTCTATTTTGCAATACAATACATTTTGTATTGGAAAATATACTTATTGCAATACAAAATGTATTGTTCCGCAAAATATCGCAAAAATCATGTCAAATCTACGCGCATTTTGCAATGTTCGCAGATTTACAGAATGTCTCTTTAGAATTTAGAACTGCATATACAGAATATCCGTAGTTCTTTAGAATTTGGAAAATTATTTTCTGAAAATGACCGTAATATTATTCTGAAAGATGGCTCACTGAAGTAATACAATTCGGTAGGTAAAAGCAGGCTGAAATATAGCTTAAATAATCATCCCTCGTGCGATTTTCCAAGTTATGTATAGCTACAAGAACACGAGCTCGTCGACATGCATTTTAGCTGTGGAGCTGCGGCTCGAAACGGAGCGGTTGCTGGAAAAAAAAAATACTCGGAATTCATTCTTTACACCTCCTCTGAGTTACTATTACATTTTAACTAAAGATGAGTTAAGGTATCGGACATCGTTCGCCCCCCCCCCAAGTTTCGAAAATAGTATAAATAGATCTATTATTGGTGTTATTTAGCAGAATGCCAGAAATAGGTCATAAGCATATTATTAAAATATAACATACGCTTTTTTTCACATTTTGGGTTCAAATATGTGAATTAAAATAAAAATTTTAGAATTAATAGCTATGTTCCCACAAAAATACGTATCGATATTTTACTTTTATTTTTTCACTTACAGTTATTATGGTATAAGAAGTTGAATGTTCTAAAAGCTACGTGACAGAGTAAAATATGAACTAAGTATAACTGTTTGATTGCATGCACTAGCTATTTTTCGAGAACAAATTCTTTTTTTATTTACAAAATTGTTTGCAAAAATTTTAATATGTACACAAATTTACATTTTACTAATTTAATTCACAAAATATTATATAATATTTGTGGAAAGTTTTATAACATTACTATGGTAATATTTTAAGCTAAAGGTTGCTTCGTAACGTTAAAGTTAAAAATTCAAATTTTTCAAATAGTGGATTTAATGTAATGTACACACAAATAGAATGAAAAGAAAATGTTGCCAACTAATAAAAATTAGTTTGCGAATATAATTTTGTTCTCGAGCTCTTAATACCAAATAGATAGTTTCAAAATTATCTTCTGAACATTACGAAAAATGTTCCATTGAAAATTTATAAGTTTAAAATTATTTATAGTAGTCTGTTTTCCTTTAAACATCAACTTCCGGGTTCATAAACAGAAACTTCCGCTTGACAAGAACAGCCATAACTCTGTTTCTAATGGCCGCAGAGTACTATAAGTAGTTTGGGAAAGCTAAATGTATACACTTTAATTAAAGGTAATAAAAATTTTGAAAACTTTCATCAAAATCCACGTTTAGAAAGGTTCACAGGAAGCCCTGCAACTTCTATTTAGTCATCAGAAGGTATATGCGTTTTCTGCATAGTAATACAAAGTAAGCATTTTTCGATCAGGACAATAATACTCCCATTCGATAAGCCTTTGTCAAATAAAGAAAGTTTTCTTTGCAGAGAAACTGATACTTCTTGTGTTGCAGTCACTTTAGCTAGATCTAACCTTTGCTCTTTAGTCTTATTAAGATAGTTAAGGGTGAACGCTTCCTGAACCAAGCCATATGCGTCCAAGCTATTGGAATCCAGTGTGTAAAATGGCTTAGGAAATAACATTTTATATTTCAAATAAAATTTCTTTGCTAATATATTTCGTAAAAATTTGAATATAGGTATAATATCAAATATAAATAATTTATTTTATTCATTTGAATACATCTTTTCCGTACAGAATGGCTGTAGTTCTTCAGAATTTGAAAAATTATCTTCTGAAAATGACCATAACATTATTCAGGAAGATGGCCTCCATGAACACTATAGTGACGACAGTTTGCACATTGTTCAGAATGACAGTAATTTTATCAGGGATTTGAAAGATGAAAAACATGTCTCACATGAGATTAAAGACGAAGTTATGCCTTTAGATGAAAGTTCCAAGCGTAAAATTAGTGCAGAGACTGCATCTTTCGAAACGTCCGATATTCTTAAACCCGTAAAAGTGGTTGATCGGAAGGATTTTGAAGAAAAGGAACAAACATTTCATTATATCAGCTCTTACTTTAAAGAAATTCCTGCATCTAAGAAAGATGATTCAAAATTTCCTCATAGAAATGTAAAAGATACTTCTGATGTAAATGACAAACTAGATGCTTCTAAAAATGTTAAAAGATACAGGACATCTTTGGAAGTATGTTTAAAGACTGATATAGGGAAAACATCTGATAAAACAAACATTAAAAAGTCATCTTTTCTTGGAAAAGAAGATTTTGCCATAAAATGGATTAAGCATTACAGCGATTGTTATCGTAGTACTCCCTCTTTATCATCAAATAAAATACGAAGTATTCTTGAATCTGACAGTTTTTATGAAGAAAAAGACCATAAAAAATACGCCTCTGCCTTTTTATATGTACAGTCAGATTTAGATGGAAAACATCCAACAAGAGTGGCATCATCATCCTTAGACACGTCTGCAACATATGAAGTGAATCAGCTTGAATATTTAAGTAAATCTACTTCTGAAAGCCGCAGTGATGAAGAAGAAATACATAGGAGAAGAGAAATCCATCAGGTACGTTGTAAACACTCATATATATATATATATATATATATATATGAGTATATACACTGAGGTAGTATACACTGAGTATATATATATATATATATATATATACACTGAAGAGACAAAACCGTATGACCACCTACTCAATAAAGCGATGCGTGGCCTGCAAAAGAACTGCAACTCGCCTTGGCATGGATGCAACAAGTTCTTTGTAAATGACGGGAGACAAGTTGTAACAAATGTCTCAGCAACGGTCATGCAAAGTTGAGATATTCCGACGTGGTGGTTTTGAGCTTTGAGTTGCCGCTCCATGTCATTCTAAACGTGCTCTGTCGGGTTAAGATCCGGCTAATTAGGTGGCCAGGACATTAATTGGAATTCATCCTTATGATCCTCGAGTCACTCCAACACAGTTCGTGCCTTGTGACACGGGGCGTTATCCTGCTGGAAGATTCCATTTCCAGTTCGGAAGACAGGCGTCATGTAAAAGTGCAACTGATCCGCAGTTATGTTCAGATAGTCCGCAGCTTTCATGGTCTGTTCTACCACAACTAAAGGTCCCAGAGCCACCCATGGGAACGTCCCCCAACGCATAATACCGCCACCACCAGCTTGTGTATGACCTGATGCTCAGGGAAGAGAAACAGTTCGCTTGGAAGACGGCATACCCTGACTTAATCATGGATGTAATGAATGAGAAATAGTGATTAATCTGAACAGACAACTGTCTTTCACCTATTCATGGTCCAATCTCGACGTTTCTGGGCCCACTGACAATGACGCTTGATCGACAGTGGCACACCAGGTGGAACGTCTGCTGCGCAGTCCCATATCCAGTAGTCTCCGCTGAACTGTGAGTTACGAAACTCTTGCACTTGGACCTGCAGTGTACTGGGCTGTCAGTGGAGCCACTGTCTAGCTAGGATTTTGCTGTACCAAGCAGGACAATCACCGACGACCTTAACATCTAACATCTTGGCGTCTACTGCTGGTTTCACCGTCATTCATCCACTTCGTGCAAATGCTTACAACGATATATAGTGAACAATCTACCAGTCGTGCAATTTCGGAGATAATCGTTCCAAGTCTTCGGGCCAATACAATATGCCCTCAAAGGCCAATCAAATTTGTTTATATATCCTACACAGGCCAATCAAATTTGTTTAGATCAACAGCCTTTCCCATCACTCGCAAAAGTAAGATCAAGAATGATTTCTTAATTCCTCCATCAGCAGTTAAATACAATTCCCACTTAATCATGTGCTCTTCACGTCATCCACACGAGTTCATTGAAAAATGAGGAGATGGTCATAATGTTTTGGCTCGTTCAGTGTATACTGTTTTATTCTCCTTGCGTATAATTTTAATTCAGTTCTTGTTTGTCATTATTATATGGCAAATGACATATTGCTACACATATATATAGGGAGAGAGAGAGAGAGATAGACGGTATATATATATATAAAATGAGGTACAGACGGTATTTATACATATACATATAACATTAATGATTTTCATTGCAATTTTAAGCATTTTCCAATATAGTATATGCTCGGAGGGTTTGCCTGGAACTATGGAAAGAGAGGGATTTTTTTTTATTACTGCACGGCAATGCGCTTGCTCACACGGCTAGAGACACAATTTTTTATTCTCAAAAATAAAACTTCACATGAAATGTGAAAGCTATTTATGACGTGACTGATATATAAGCTATAAGGAGGATTTTCTTCTTTCAATTATTTGAGCATTCTCTATGTTTTTTATAATGATACTTTCTTTTTAACATTTGGATTAAATTAACTAGTATTTAGTGATTATTTTTTTAAACTTGAAGGATTTTTTACATGTTTGATTTGTATGTAAAAAACATTAGCATGCAAGATCTAGGAAAATTGTCATTTCTAAAATTAAATTGGTGGACTAATTTGCAGGCTAAACTAATCATTTCGTAAACTGCAGCAGTATGTTGCAAAAAATATTAACCACAGGCTCGTTAAACATTAACCACAGGCAAATTAGACGCTATCATCAACATAGTTACTATTACCCTTTCATCAAGCTATAAAAAATGGTTTTATTTTGCTTCTGCAGATTTTTTTGTGTTTGGCTTTGTGTATAATTACCGAGAACGAAATGCTTTTATTTCTGTTTAGTGTATAAAATACGATTATTGTTTTTATATGGCCAAGAAAAGAAAGAAAGAAACGCACACGTGAGTCAAGAAACGTTTGTCCTTTGACGAGAGAAACTCAGAAGGATATATCTTCTTTTATAACACATTTTCAGTGTTTTGACTATTCTAATTTCCTTTTTCAGCAGTTCTTAATTTAGTTCGTATCCTGTGTACTAATTATCTACACTTAGGATTTATGCTAATTTTACACCATATTCACAAATGTCTTCACTGGACTTTTTTTTCAGTCGTTGGCCGTTGACTTCCAATTACGAAGGTGTTTTATGTGTTGCAAATACAGTGGATGGACAAAAATATGGAAACACCTTGTGAAATGCATGTTTGAAAAGAAAGATTGATTTTAATGAAATATGTAGGTGGCGCTGGCGTTTTTGATTACTGACGCCACCTATACAACTTCGTAAATGTGTTAAACAGTTCAGTTGTTGTCGGAGTACTGTTATGTGAGGTTGTCATTGCATTATGTCAGAGTTAACAGACTTCGAACGTGGGCAAATTGTTGGAGCACGCATGGTAGGTGCTTCCGTAAGCAAGATAGCCGAGGTGTTTAGTGTTTCAAGAGGTACTGTATTGAAGATTTATTCCGCATATTTGAAAAGCGGAAAAACAAAATCTGCTAAATCACAGCGCGGACGAAAGTGTGTCCTGAGTGATCGTGACAGACGATCATTAAGGGTAATTGTGACGAAAAATAAGAAGACCACAGCTGCAAAAGTTACTGCTGAAATGAATGTTGTGTTACCGAACCCTGTGAGTACCAAAACAATTAGAAGGGAGCTTCATAAACAGGGAATTGCTGGTCGTGCTGCAATTGAGAAGACACTCATCAGTGATGCTAATGCCTGTAACAGGAAAAGGTGGTGTTTAAGTCATAAAGCCTGGACTATAGAGCAATGGAAGCGAGTAATATGGTCCGACGAGTCTTCTTTCACATTGTTTCCCACTTCTGGCCGAGTTTATGTCTGGAGAACGCCATCTCAAGCCTATAATACAGACTGCTTGTTGCCAAGAGTGAAACATGGCGGGGGTCCTGTTATGGTTTGGGCAGCCATATCGTCGTTCTCTGCTAGCCCCATGATAACTGTGTCAGGGCACATGACTGCCAAGACTTATGTGAATATTTTGGCCGATCAAGTTCATCCCATCGTACAAACTTTGTTCCCCGATGGTGATGGTGTCTTCCAAGACGACAAAGCCCCTCTTCACACAGCTCACATTGTCCAGGACTGGTTTTCTGAGCACGAGGATGAGTTGTCCCATCTCCCCTGGCCACTACAGTCACCAGACCTGAATATTATCGAACCTTTGTGGTCTACATTGGAACGGAAAGTGCGTTCTCGTTATCCACCGCCAACATCGTTATCTGAACTTGCCACCGTTTTGCAGGAAGAATGGTATAATATACCCTTGGCAAACATACAGGAACTGTATTTATCCATTCCGAGAAGACTGCAAGCTGTTTTGGATGCCAACGTGTTTCCTACACCATATTAAGCAAAGAAACATGTTTTTTTAAAGGTGTTTCCATATTTTTGTCCAACCCCTGTATTTATGCTTTGACATTTTTAAATTAAAAAAAAATATGTTTTCTATAAATTACTAAATCTAACATTTATATATTCTCCCTATCCATATACTTATATTTAAAAGGATTTTATGCTCACCATAAAAAATAAAATACAAAAAGAATTACTCCCATACGCTAAAATTTAATCAACCAGTTTCAATTTAAATTTGGGCATCATATCCGGGCTACAAGCACAAATTTATGAGAGAAATGTTTGCATTTGTAAGTAACTAAAAATAAAATACCAGTTTAGAAAATATTTTCGATGCTAACAGATTAAATGAAGAGCATTTCTATGCAGACTGTCGTAAAAAGTATGTTCAATGTAATTTATATTTTTAAAATGGAGATATTATTTACAGAATCTTGTAGAATTCATGTTCGAGGAAACAAAACTGGCGAATTTCAATATTGGCAGGTAGGCAAATAAAAATAGCATTTTAAGTTTAAATAATAAATATTATTTAATTTCAAAATGTTTGATGTTTATGTCTGACAAATTTTGTATGATTTTTAGACGTTATGAGAATATTAGTTTATATTTAAGCTTTTGGCCAGTTACAAAATACTGATAGCAAAATTCTTTTGGGGCACTAATGATAACAAAATTATATATTAAGCAATATTGCTCACTAATGAATCATAAAAGAATGTATTCTATTTCGAAATAAAATATTATATCAATTTTTCTCTTGTGGAAGTCAAACGTTTTGTTGTTTATAATGAATAGAAAATTTTACGAAATATATGCATAGGACCGTGTAAAATGTTAGATTTCATAATTTATATAACAACGTTGTTTGAAAATTCAGACAGCTCAAAATACTTTAAAAAGTTTGGCCCTTGAGGCTATACATACTCTGTATCCTGAACTGGACTGGTTTCACATCTATATGGACGGTTCATTCACTGAGGGGTCACCGAATGTCTGTTCCTTGGGTAGATGGGTACTGCTTTTATGTAGGTACGTGGACAACTGCTTTTTTATGGGAAGGTAGCGGCTATTTTTGTGACCCTAAGACAGATTAATACCCCGAATTTCAGCTAAGAGAAAGTGAAAATCCTCTCAAACTCTAAGGCGGCACTAGAGGCTATTGGATCAGAGGCCAATCTCCGAAGAAATCCTTAAACGCCAAATTCTTTTTGAGGAACTGAGTGATTCCTAATATCCTAAACATGAATGATTTTAACGGTTAGCAATTTTTTCCTTAAAACATACAGAATTTCAGGGAAAAAAATGCAAAACACAGAAAAGTTTGAATCGAAAATATCCACACAGTTCCCTATATCCGATTTTCATACTCTTGGAGGTTCGCTATAACAGTACAAAGTAGCATAAAGTGAAATGGAAATAGGATTGCACCAAAAGGTGTGTTCGTTATATTCAGGTATTCCTTATACGGGATTCGACTGTATGTATACATATCATTTAAAAAGAAATGTGAATATAGAATTATCATGGCTTCGTAATACAAATTACATATAAATTTATAATTAAATTAAATTACATACATCACATACAGCATAACTGCAATTTTGATATAAAATGGCTAAATGCATTTTAATCATGATATTAAAGAGCTAAATGCATTTTAATAGAACTAAATAACACCTTTTTATAGATAGTGAAGTAAAAATTTTATTCCGATGCGAAAATTCAAATGCTGGATTGTAGCAGTAATTCAAATAATACACAGTACTATTTACTTGAAGAAAAGATGAGAAAGCAAAATTATTGTATTAGTTCACTGTTTAAAATCTCATAACAATAAAAATGTTTACCTGTTTGAATCCACATGACAAAATTAGGCTTTTTAATTGAAATTAGCAAATTTTAGTTAAAGTAAACATCTTCAAAAGTTTTCTTTTTTAAATTGCCTTTTATGAT
The DNA here is from genome assembly GCF_044657685.1 of Stegodyphus dumicola. NCBI lineage: Eukaryota > Metazoa > Arthropoda > Arachnida > Araneae > Eresidae > Stegodyphus > Stegodyphus dumicola. The sequence goes on from NC_140768.1 coordinate 235,072,708, forward strand.
ACATACAATAGAGCAGCTACATACATCGTATATGCCGTTTGATTCTTGTCTTCTACTGCATTTTTCAGGCCAGCAGGCACGAATTAGACAAATGTTTACAGCTTCCTCTTTTAGGGGCCAGGTAAATTTTATCCTTTTGTTTTCTTTGCATGATTTTTCATTGATTAGCATTTAAAATACTTTTAATTTTGGTTACAAATTTTAATTTGGTTAAAGTAACAGTAAAATATTTGGCTGTTATGTAAAATTTTAAATCTACGAAAATTAAGATTTCTTTTACAGTTCAAATTTTTTGTTAAAATTCTTTAATCTCAAAGATAATTCTTATAGAGCTTAGATCACAGTATATTATCGTCTTGGACTGACTATAATATACTAACCTGACTAATCAGATTTTCAAGTACTTTCATAGATGCAAAACAGGAAGCAAAATTGTAGATCAACGTGAAATTTAAAAAGAAGGAAACAAACATGCTTAATACCTATTCGAAGCAAAATGCTCATTTTACCAAAGAAACATATAATTCCAAACATTAAATTTTGTGCATAAATTTTAGAAATAATGAATATTGTCCAGAATCCTAAACATTTTCATATTAGGATTTATTGATGAATTAAGAATGCACTGCATTGTACAAAATATTTCATCTTTCGTAAACAATTATGATGGAAGTTTTACAAATATTTTTTCAGTAGCTATGCTAGTAAAAATATAAAAGTAATGTACAATAATTAAAGTACATTACAAGATTTATTAATTTAATATATTCCCATGAAATACACGTACAGCTCATGTAAAACTTAAATCACTTTAAACCATTGGCTAGCTAAGTTGCCCTTCGTTTATTTAACGCTTTTTCGTTTATTTTATCTCTTTATCATATATCCTATAATTTTCTTCATTTGAAAAAAACCGTTTAGTTTCCGAAACCTGAATCTGCCAACTCTAAAAGCTTAAAAAAAATTAAAATGGCTTGCTTGCCAACAGCCTTATGTAATTATTTAATAAAGTTCCAATATTTTACTTTAAAAATGCAAGAAACTTGATGACTGTTTGCTTATAATAATAAAGATAAAAGCTTTCTCATTCCTTTTTTAATACTACTTATTTATCCCCATAAATGCTGGATTAATATATGAAGCATGTGATTTCTTACATGAATGCGACAGAATATATGGCTTGTGATAATTTCTGTGCTCTTTTAAAACTCATTTCGATTTGTACATAGAAGTACAGTCAAACCAAAAGCTACTTTAATATAAAACAAAAATTATACATAATTAAATATTATGATTTAAATTTTGAATGTAATTAAAAATATGAAAGACTTGTATTTTGAAAATTAGTCTACTAAATAAAAATGGTGGCAATAATGCAAAATAAATTAAATTAAAATATTTAAAATCCATCACATATTCTATATTTATCTGGCTAATTTCCTGAATGGAGCAAAAGCAATTTAAACCAAAAATAAAAATAGCAATAGAAAAAGGAAAAAATAATTTACATCTTTCGCTGCATCGTTATCAAGGAATTGGTGCGTGCAACGAAAGAAGTAAATACATCAGTTCTGATTTGAATAACTTCACAATTTAAAAAAAAATTAATATTTATTAATCTCAGAAAGATAATCTAGATAATTCGAGCTTTTATCAGTCCAACACCTACAGCCTGCGATAAGTAGTGCAAAAAATTGCCAAATTACAGCATTTAAGCCATAAATAAGCTTAAAACTTTTGAAAATTTTTAAAGCATTCAAGTACACTTACTCTAATAAACAAATCCATGTAAACACCAGTAATCCAATACAAGGGAAATTCATACAAAAAGAACATAGAAAAAAAAAAAAAAAAAGAATTAGTTCTAAAACTTGTAAGTTTTTAGAACTAACATTTTTCTTTCTTATGTTAAAATTTTTTGAACAAACTCTTCTTTTTTCGATTTTAGAATTAACTTTTCTTTTTTCTTAGTAGCAGTTTTTAGAATTAACTCTTTTTTTCCCTATATTTTTTGTATCAATTTTTCATGTATTAGATTACTAATGTTTGCATGGATTTGTTTATTAGACTCAGTTTACCCGAATTAATAAAACGTTCTTTGATTTTAAAACTATTTATGATTCAAATACTATTATTTTGCAGTTTTTCTACTACTTACTCCAGCTTGTAGGGGATACGAATTACTTTCATTAATTTTCTGACATTAATTTAAGTATGTAACTCAAATTTGTGTCTTGCTAATTCAGAAACAGATTAGTATTTCTTTTAGAAACAGTAGTTATTTCTTTCTTTTCACAACCGTTTCATGAAGATCCGAAGAACGATGGAAATTAATATTTCGTTTTCTATTATTATTTTCTTTTCTGGTTAACGTGTGTTTTCGCCTTTCGTGCAATTAGTCCTTGCAGTTCTGGTTTTTTTTTATTATTGCAAATGTTTGTTCAGAACTGAATATGGGATGAATTTTAAATGTTTTAATTAATTTATTTTTTTGGATTACACATGCATATGTGTCATAGCATGTAACATTTTTCTTACATAAATATCCGATTAAAGTAAGGAAATTTTTAGTTATTTAAGTTTAAAAATTTCTTATCGATTAAAATATTTTTCAATATTAATGAATGGAATAATTCCTTTTCTGAACATATTTATGTTATATAAATAACAGTACTTACGTACATTTCTGTTGTTTGCGAAAGTTAGCAGTGACCCTACCAAACTTGCGAAAACCATTTGAGGGCAATAATGATAGAGCAGGTCACTTTTTATTTAGTTAGATAATCAACAGACGAAAATTATGAATAGGATGTAAGAAACTTAAAATGAATATAAGCTTAAAGCTGCGCAAATCAGTCCGGCGTATGTTTGGAAAGAATAAAATACGTAAGTATCTAATTAGAGTATTTGCATGTATACACATTTATTTATATATTTATTTCTGTGTAGAGTCTTGGATGACTTATAAAAGAATATATTGCCGAAACGTCTGCTGTAGGCACCGCTTAATTGTGATCACATTTCTCCACGACTGTTTTGGTAACAGTCGTAGTTTGTTTTTTTTTTCTATAAAGAAACAGAAAGATTCTGCAGAAATTGTTTTACTCCGGAAGAAGAATGAATCTGTGTCTCATCGCTCTTAAAATCGACAGAGCAATTCAAAATCGACGCAAAACTAAGTTTGCCTTGTTATAAATGGTTGACTGAAATCGAAACCAAGATATTTTGCTATTTATCTCCTTATTTGGTGAAATATTTTGGTCATCTTATAAGGTATTTCTCCCGTCTTCTTGGCGTGCCTTCGTGGTGTGGTAATTTCCATGCTGGGTGCGTATTCCAGAGGTCCGTGGATATATCCATGATATATCCGGCGAAGGTGTTGCTCATTTTTCATCTTCCTGCTTCCAAAAAAAGAATACCTAACGTCTCTACGACCTAACAATTTTTATAATCTCTTTTGACCTTATTTGTCAACTTTGCCTTTTTTTCGACGACTTTATTTCAGTTTAAAGAACTTGATTATTTAATTAATTTTCGTCATATAATGAATTGTTCATCCCAATAAGCGATGCGTTTTCCATATTTTCGTATACAAAAGGGTGGAATTTTGACAGTTCGATAACAACGCAATATCCGAATAATAACAACACAATATCAGATAACATTAACCGCGAACATATTAAGCGGCCTCTCTGTAATTAGAATTTTTAATTATTCTAAATTTTTTTTCCTGTTCCCCTCCGCACTGGGTTTTTAGAGTTTAATTGTACTACATTTATTATAATAAAAATTGAATTGCATTATTAATGAATATTATATGTATCAACTTCGTCCTTTTGGCATACACAGATATCTTAAAAAGGAAGAAACGAAGAGTAATGTGCCACCTTTTGTAAAATCGTTATCGGTAATTGACTCATATTTAGCAGTGCCACACATTGTCGTCATGGGTGGTGAAGATATTCAAGATGATTCTTATGCCGTAGCTATAGGTGAGTTCAGTAAGTGACTTTTAATTTCTTGGACTAATTTTCTAAACTTTCTCTCAAATTGAAATCTTTCTCATCTATCATATTTTCGAAAAGATTGCATAATATTATGTTTCTAGTGATTTATATGGATCATTACAAATTATGTAGTCTGTTGATAACATACAGTTTTGCAAGTTTATAAAAAGTGTTTGACATTCAATTTGTATGCTTCCCTGTTTGAAAAAAATTTTAAAATAAACATTACATAATGTAAAACCATTTTACTTTTCTACATAAGTTTATATTTATTAAGTGATAACATCTTGCTAATCAAAATGTTCTTATTTTTTACAGTATGTTTTATAAATTTCATGTTTTCAAATTGTAGTTCAACTCTTTGCCAGTAACTGGAAGGAATTATCAAAGGTATATTCATAAGTAAGGCAATGAAAAAAAGTTAGACTTGTTATGTAGAATCTGATTTTGCAGAAATCGTTTTAATTTTTGTTCGATTCCATGCTAGGAAAGATGAGTGATTCTGGATGGTTTACAGGCACCAGTTAGTGGATAGACAGAAATGATTTCGAATAAAGAAAACTTTGACCTTTTTGTTCGAAGTAGAGTGAGAATGTTACTTATCCTTTAATAGGATCAAATCACTAAAGATACTGAGGACTGGCTGAAAGGGAACTGGTGCTGCCTAGCACGAAAATGCTTCTTGCGCTTAAACTGACGAAAAGACTAGCTTCTAAAACTGCGGAAAGTTGAAAGATATAATAAATAAAATTCAATTTAGTAGGCGAGATGCGGTAGCTCGAAAAAAGACTTGATTTTCACTACGGCACCATTTTATTGTCAACCGCCATAGTCTTTAGACTGCTATAGGAATGAATTGCAGACAGATTGTTTAATTAGACCTGTTATTGCTTAAGAGGTGTTTTGCCAGTTTCCCTTTGTGGTGAAAGCCTAATCAAATAAGTTAGCCGCCTTCCTTATGGACGAATTAAAGAAAAAGTGCGATGCATATTTTAATTGTACTTGACTATAATTGGTTTGATAAAAAGATGGACTGGCTTTTGGATCTTATAAGAAAATGTGAGGTATGGTCGTGTAAGAGATCAATGTTAATTAATAATTAGATCAGAATTTAATAAGGAATTAAAAAAACTGAAAAATTTCAGATTTTAAATTACGTCCAAACGTTTCGTAATTTATTACAATTTTAAATTACGTTTCTGATTTTAAATTACTTTTTTTTTTTTACATTTTGTCTGTTACCTTTATGTATTAAATATCACGTTCTTCGCACTTAAACCATAAAATTTAGTTTAAGAGCAATATCGCTCTTGAATAATTTTAAATTGAGCATATCTTTAGAATTTCCGATACAGAGTCTCGCGCGCTGGAGATAATAGTGTTTTTTCTGTACAACTTTGTCATTGCTCGCTTTGAAATCCTTGAGTTTGCTAATCAAAATCTCGTTAAAATTTTACAAAATATGAAATCGATAATAAAACAAATTCCAAAATTAAAATTTGGGCTTCCACATGCCCATATTCGCAGTAGGATTACGTCACTCAAAATTTGATGGCATTATGTACCGTTGTTTTATCATAATGCGAGAAATATACTTACATTTATGCAGATTTTTCATTATTTAATTTCGCCCCACCAGCAGCCGAGCGGTAAAGTCGCTGAACACTGGTAGTACGGTCCGAGGTTCGAATCCCGCGAACGGGCTGGCTACATAGGCGTTTTCGTGGTTTTCCCCATGTGTAACGTGTATACGAGCCAGTTTCCCTTAGAAAGTCCTCCACGATGGCATCCCCCCGTTAGACCGATAGCCCTCGAGGCTTTGCCATAATAACACACACACATTATTTAATTTCTTCAAATATAATGCAGGACTGTATTTTGGTGGTAACAGTTTGAAAAGTGAAACGGACATTTATAGTGAACCAACGCAAAATCGCAACACGAAAACAATAGTCCTTCAAGGAAAAAGCCCTTTTGGTCTAAAAATAATGTCAAGAAGGGGGAGTGAGAAAAAGAGAAGGAAATGAGCAAAGAAAGAGATAAGAGATGGTTTAGTGATGTGTTCTGAAAGGGTTTTGCAAAATGAAGAGAAATACCGAATAAAGAGTAGTGTGGATATGAGACAGAAATACAGAGTACTGTTATGAGCTGAGTAACCTGCGGGATGAAAACGATAGGCTGAGCTTCGTTATCTCGTTTCTGATACGTTCCTACCTACAGCGTTTTATTACGAAGTTACTTTTGGAATGTCTTCCCTCGTTCCGGTTAGTGGATTCTACCGAAGTTTCACTTTTTCTTATAAATTGCCACAGCAATGAGATACAACAATGTATTCCAATCTACTATTGAACTGTGTATTCCAATCTACGGTATCATATTCAGAGATTGTTTCCTGAGACTCTTCTGTTCTTTCGCATGCTGCTATTTCGGGTGACGACTTTCTCGACTGCGATAGGAAGAACTTTGGCGTACCTTGAATTAGTGAACACACCATTTAATGTGATGAATTCATATGTTACCACATGGGACTTTTCTCGCTAGGGACTACGAACTCAGAACATGAACTTTATTATTCGCAATTTTGCCGCACCGATGGCTATCTTAAGTATTCTTTCCTTCTCTTAGCGCATAGTAATTAATATTAAATCCTTCTTGTGGAACTCACATTTAATCTCAATTCAATGAAGTTAATATTTAGAGAACTATTAAGAATTTTAGAAATGTTGAGGATTATATAAATCTAATAATTTATTTTGTCAGTATTTACAAAGCATTTAGTTCCAAGATTAGGGTAAAGTCATTCTTTGTATGTTTATTTTGAACTGTGTATTATATATTGAACTTATAGAAATATTAAAAATGTATATTTGTGACTTACGTGAATATGTAGTTTATCTGTTTAACATATTACAACCTAAGGTATCCTAATCGTTTTATTACTTTGAACCTGGATTAAGTGTCATTCGTACTTGATTGTTAAAATTATTTGTATTAAATAATAAGATTCAAAATTGTATTTTATAATTTTGTACATGATATATCCACGAAATTAATCAATGAAATATATTTTATCAGTAAATCAACAAACTTTTTTTTTTCAGAAATATAAATGATACTGATGCAAGCAAAAAACAGAGCAAATAAATAAAATGTATTTTTGTATGCATATTGAATACAAATTAGGTATTTTTTCATATATTACTCTTTCCTTTATAGGCCGTTTAATGCTATCACTTGATCCAGTCAAGCCAAAATGGAAACTCTGCACTTTAATGCCCGTTTCAAGGAGTTACCATTGTGCTATTTTCTTAAATGGTTGTATTTATGTTATAGGTATGTTAAAGTATAACATAGAATCCTTTTAAAGAAACTGTGTGGCAATCTCTTCTTACGGTACTGAAAGAAGGCTTTGTGCTGTATTGTTTCTAGCTCAATGTGAAACGTTAAAAAGTTATCAATTATTATATCTCATAAGGTTGTTATTTTTACTTCCTTGTTCAAACTAAAGGAAGTATTGTGATCTCGAAAAATTCCGGGTTTCATATTTCAACGAAAATATTCATTTTGACAGCTATCGAATGCAATTTAACGATGTTTTTGCGTGACATCTGTATGTAATGAAAGAATAAAGGACTCCCTTTTTTCCCCCAAACGAATTATAAAACTGATTTAAAGTGGATTCAGAAGAGACTTTTTTGTGGCGTATGTACGTACGTATGTATGTATGTATGTATCTCAACTAAAAAACGAGTAGTCTCAGAAGTTTGAAATTTAGGACTGCTGTAACATATGGTTCTGTACCTCCCTTTTTGATTGCAATCGGCCACGCCAAAAGTATATATATATATGTGTGTGTGTGTGTGAGACCACTTTATTACACGGCTCAGTGAGCTCAGTTTTTTTTTATTATTATATGTTGAAAAATGGTGTATTTTTTCTTTAAAAATGATTTAATTACGTTGTTCTTTTCTTCCGGTTAAGTATTTTATAAATTTAGTTAATCTGCATGCAATAGCTGTAGAATTATCAACAATTTAAAAGTTGGTCAAGTGCGGCTTAGCCTAATTTTTTTTCACCATAGCAGCCATATTTTTTTTTACCTTTCAAACTTAGCAGAATACTGAATTAAGTTAGTTTCTGTATCTTCAGTGTCTTTCTGCCAAGTGGGGCCCAAATGAAACTTTTAGTTTTGTGCACCGAAAAAAAAAAAGAAAAATCTGCCTTCTTGTCTGCTGGCCAAATTGCTTGTTTCTGCGCAGAAAACGTAATTTTAATTGTAAAACGTTTTTTTAATTGTGCCGCCCAGACTGTGATACCAAAGGACCCGGGTTAGAATCCCGGAGAAGGCATGGATGTAAAATTGTCTGTCCCTTCATAGGAGGTAACGGTGGTCGCCTATTCGGTGCCTCTATAATAAAATGGCTACCACTTCTGGCCTTAGTAATAGTCAATGCTGTTATAGGTAAGTAAGTATCCACCATTTGTAAAAAAAAAAAAAAAAAAAAAAAAAAAAAAAAACTTTTAAAAATTGTTTTAACTATATTTTTTTGTTTTTCTAGATCTTTCAATTTTTAGTGATGTTTTGTGAGGTTTTACGTATTTTTGCCTTGCCGCGTAGTCAGAATTGAATTAATTGAATGAGAAATATCTCTCTGATGAAATTCGAGTAAATGAGTTTAAATGAAATGCAGAAAAAATGCGTATAATTTAATATTCCGTACAGGGAAGTCATCTGGTGTACACATAAGATTTTTTACATTTGGGATAAGACACGCGAAGGCTTGCTAATAGAAACTTCTGTAATGTTGTTAAGCTGATATAATACAGAATGGGAATCCGCAGTTCTCTAAACCCTGAATAATTGCTGTCTAATCATAGTCCACAACCGAATCGATAATTTGAACAACTTGATCTATTTAAAATTGCATACTAAAACGAGTGAAAAATAACTGAACTTTCTCTGTTCAAGAAGTTTTGTTACGCTTTAACGGCCCTCACTTAAATAGATTTTTATCTCTTATTTTTCAACTGATATATGAGTCGATGCTAGAAAATAATTATAAAATCAGTTATCAGTTACTCAATTTTTGGTGCTTGTTTCACCAAACTGTCAATTCAATTACTCGGTAGACTTTTCCGAATTGGTATAATACACTTTCTTATACACTCGTGCGCAAAATTAAAAGAATTTGCAAACTATGTCTATTTTTACGAAACGTCTTGAATAAAGGTATTAATTATGCCCCCAGGAATTATGCAAATATTGAGAGTTGAATATGTAAGCGTATATAGAGTTTTGGTGCAAAATAATCGAAGAGAATAATTATTTTTGAATCTCTTCTTAAGCGATCGTTATGACATTTACATCAAATTAAAACAAACAAAAACTGTCTTGTAAGTAGGTTTATTCATACATTTGAGATATAAATATCTGATTAAAACGTGGAATATACGTGTAATAATAATAATAATAATAATAATAATAATAATAATAATAATATATATATATATATATAACAAAAATTTCGAATTTGTACACCAGAAGAAAAATAGTGTACCCCCTGTCCTGGAAATATATTCATATATATATTGAAATTTTTCGTTGTCATTCATTTTTTGTTAAACATCGCCAATCTGCACATAGGTAGTTATGTTAATGCTTATATATAAGCTTAACTATTGATAAGAATCCAGAATGCTTAATCTAATGACAATTTTCTTAGCATAAGTCTTACGTGGGCCTGGTAGCGCAACGGTAGCGCGTCTGACTCCAGATCAGAAGGTTGCGTGTTCGAATCACGTCCGGGTCACATGCTTCTTTTTTAATCTCTCAGGAAAAAAAAAATTAGGAAAGATTAAGAATATTTTTTATATACATTGCTAGTTTATTTTCTAAATCTGATATTTCTGTTTGAAGTGTCGCGGTTTAAAGTCCATTCTTAATTGTTTCAAGAAGTCATGATTACTGTTTTCTGTATTATGTGTCTTTTAAGATGAAAAGGAGTCCGAATTTATTGATTCAAAATATACTCGGTCAACCTTTATTTTGAAATACGTTCGAATGAATCTAAATTCGATAAATATTTCACTATATTTAATTGAATCAATGAATCCGAAAGCTCTCAGCTCCAATTTTTTCTAAAGCAATGATTAACAATTTCATAATTTAGAAGTCAACACAAAACGCGTGTTGACTTCTAAATCATCTGTCACATCTGCACTGCATTAAAAAAAATTCCCTGAGAAAAGAATTACCCGAAAGTTACTAATAATTTGCCAAAATTTCAAAATACGCAATATATATTCAAAAAATAAAATAAATTAGAAGACGTATTATTCTGTGAGTAAATTTCCCCGCACGCTCACTTCTACATTAGAAATACTTCAAAAGAGATTTCTGAAATTTGAAATATACTGCCAATTTAAAATTATGCGAAACAGAACTGTTGTTCAGAAATACTTTGGTGTGTACACCAAATTAAGAACTGATGTTTTGCCAAATTTTAAATTTTACGTTCGCGTGTTTCCATTCCAGTTTCATGCTGCTAATTCTTTAGATAACTGAAAAGGTTTTCTTTGCTTTTTATATCAGTAGTGAATTTAACACATATTAGTTTTGCATAAAACCATACTTTTTCACTCTTGTTCTATAAATTTACTTATACCTTTTTCCATCTTGACTGTATGATATGGTTTCAATAGTCTATGAGCATTTAGGAATTTCGTAACCATATATTTATATTTTGTATAGGTGACTGTAAACCATATAAATATTTCAAAATATTAGTTATATATACAGAGGCTGTCGCCCGTTTTTAGACAATTTTCATTTTATTTACATAAATAATTTACCTAACATTTTTGTGTTTGAAATGTTCTGTTGGATAACGCTTATTCTACACCATCTTTCCACACCATAATTTCCCAAGACACTAAAATCTTTTGTAGCATCGGAAGAGGTGTTTTATCATGAACAGCTTTCATGGAGGATTGTAGGTCGACTTTTGGACAATCCGCTCTTTAAATGTCCAAAAGAGCGAAACTCCATGAGTGATTACATGAGAAGATTTATTAAGAAAATGAGTGAAGGGGCCTTGATAATCGTTTCTTGCTCCCTTTTTTCCAGGAAATTAAGAGTGGATTTGGAGGTGTGGCTGCTTGCTTTGTCTTGACGCAGTTGATTGATGGCACTGTGGGTAAAAGGAATGTATTTCCTATTTGAAAACTGGTTATAAAATACGTTCCTAATAATATGTGGAATTGATATTAACATTTTTCTCCACTCCTTTTATTTTTAATTTGCAATTATATGAAAAGCCAGCAACAATCATAAATCCCTTTGAAAAACATTTTTCAGGTTCTTTAAACCATGTTTTAAGAATTTTCTCCTCTTTGATGATAATAAGTGCATCTTTTTTTACTGCAGACATTTAAGCAGAGAGATTCATCTATATCTATATATTATTTTTGTCCAGTTAAATGTTTCTCGTAAAGAATCTTCAACACGTTCTGCTTTGGGCGATATGTCATGGAGAAAGACGATGCACATTATGCTTTTCCGCCTTTTTAAGATGCAAATAAGCTTTAAATACTCTGTTTACAGTTGGCACAACATTTCAATGATTTTGTAACTGTCCTTTGACTTGGCGGATTTTCTTTTAGCTTTAACGATCTTACCTTTGCAACATTCGAAACATTCCGTATTTTCCTTGGATGTGTATTTGGAACAATTTTTCTACTTGAAGCTAAACTTAGATGTCTTTTTTTTTTCCCTTTCTTGTTGACAATATTATCTAATGTAGTTTTAGATATCGAAAAACCATGGATTTCACAGCGTTCTTACTTCCGTCTCCGAAGTAAAGGAAGTAGTCTAATTGTGGACATATTCGGGTACCATATTTCAACGAAAATATCCATTTTGACCTCTATCGAATGCAATTTAACGATGGTTTTGCGTGACATCTGTACAAAAAGACAGAATAAAGGACACTTTTTTCTCCAAACGAATTATAAAACTGATTTGAAATGGATTCAGAAGAGATTTTTTTACGTACAGACGCCACGAAAAATTGTAGCTCGCATGCATCTCTCCACGTATGTATGTCGAATTATTCGAAAATGAGTAGCCTCAGAACGTTGACATTTTGTATATAGGGTTATTCTAACATGTAGTTGTGCACTTCTCTTTTTGGTTGCAATCGGCCACACCAAAGTATATATATATATATATATATATATATATATATATATACATATACATACATATTATATATATATATATATATATATATATATATACATATACATACATATTATATATATATATATATATATATATATACCCACTCTGTTACTTTGCTCAGTGAGCTTTATTCCTATATTTTTTTAAATAGTGCATTGTTTGCTGTATTGTTATGATTGAATTATGTTGTTCTTATCTTCCCGTTAAGGATTTTATGCTTTAGTTACTATGCATGTAATAGTTGTAGAAGTATCAACATTTTAAAAGTTGCTTAATTGCGGCTAAGCCTAATTTTTTTAACCATAGTAGCCATATTTGTTTACATTTGAAACTTAGGAGAATAGTGAATTAAGCCAAGATTTGCACCTTCAGTATATTTTTGCTGAATGGAATCAAAAGTAAACTTTCAGTTTTGTGCACCGAAACATCTGCCGTCTTGCCTGCTGGCCGAATTGCTTATTTTTGCGTACAATATCTAATTTTAATTGTAACAGTTACTTTTTTAATTAACAGTATTTGGTGTTTTATATTTTTCAGTTTTTGATAAAGATATTTTGAGGTTTTATATATTTTTGCCTGCAGAAGTGAGAACTGAATTAATTGAATCAGAGCTATATCTCTAATGAAATTCGAGGAAATCGGTTTAAACGAAATGCGTAAAAATATGCGTGTAATAATATGAAATATGCGTTCAAAGGGATTTATGATTGTTGCTGGCATGTGGCGTACACATCAGATTTTTCTTTTATTAAAACGCACTCTAAAGGGATGTGAAAAGAAATGGAGTTTTCAGTCCTGCAGCTTAAAATTTAAAGAAGAACATAATAATATGATGTGTCATATTACAAGAGGCTTCTATATCTTTTTGTAAATTATATCACCTGTCTAGATTTGTAATGAAACTACTGACTATTTTCTTGAATGACGAATTCTATATTTATAAATCGCTAGGTTATTTTATGATTTATAAATTAGTAGTTTATTTAAGGTTTATTCCTGTAATAAAGAGAACTGTGGCATTTGGTTCAGAACTCTAAAAAATCTTTCGATTCATTGCTTGATTGTTTCATTTCTTAAAAATTAAAATTTTATGCAGAAGTTAGACCTCGTGTAAATGTTTCTCAAAATTAGTAATAACTTGTTTGCCCAAACCTAGCTTTTAACTAAAATTAAAATTTCTGAAGCTATCTGCGAAAAACCTATATGAAATTATAAAAAAAATCCGGTGATATTTTTTTTTATTATTATTTTGTAATGAACAGACTGAAAATATGTTCTAGGAAAGCTCTTTATATTCAACCCTTTATTCTTAGATTTAAAAATATCGTTGTATTTTATGTAAATATTTGTGCTTTGTTTGAACATATTTGTGTTTACACATTTTAAACCTATTTTGCATTATTATGCAATTATTTGCTTATTATTGTTGTTTGCTTACAAGTGTGGGTCAAGTGTGTAACTTAATTCACAGTGCATTTCGTAAAGTAATTAATGTATGCAGAAAAAAGTATATATCTTTTAATTTCTTGATATTTATTTTATTTTTTGGTTTAATTGTTTTTTGTTTTGTATTATATGTAATTATGTGTTAAGTCATTTTGAAATTACATAAACTGTGCAAGCAGAAGCGAAAATATAGTATCAAGTGGCTTTTGGCAAATTATTTTTCCATCAAATTGCCAGTCTTTTGCAATATTTTGCAAGTTTTCAAGAAATGTATTATTGAGAGCCTAGGACTATTTTTTATCAAGAATAGTGCTGTGCTCTGTGTACCATCTTTTTTTTTTTTTTTTTTTTGAAGTGCAATGTGGGGGGCTGGAATACAAACCCTGGAACCAACTGAGAATTAATTTAATCCTTTTGTAGACTCGAGTTCTATGGGTTTTAAGTAATCGATGATTTTAACCTTTGTTCAATGAACAATTTTGTGTATTTTCAACAAACCAAAATTTTGAATTTAGAATAACAAGCTGTTCTACCCTTTTGAAGTTCATGTCCGTGATATCTTTTTCTGTATTGGGATAATTAAAATGACTTCATGTGTTCTGTTGGTGTTATCTTCAGCTCTGACCTTTATTTCTTAAAAGCTGTCATTACTGGAGGAATATTATTTCTCTTGATCTAGGCTGTTCAGATCTAGATTATTCAAATGATCTGTATGATAGAATGACAGGAAATTTACGTATGCCTTATAGTTCATACGAATATTTTTTAATTACAACTTTAGTGTCAAAGGATAATATTAAATAATATTAATTTTAATCTAAGAAGAATATCACGTAGTTAAAGGGCTTGTGTAATAATTAAACTGCTGTAAATTGCTTGTAACGGGAAAAATAAGAAACTGATATTGCTCTTACTATTTTTTGCATACATTTCCCATTTATCTGTGATGTTTCTATTTTTGAATTTAATAACATGTGAAATTGTAGTTATATCCTAAGTTTAAAACAGTTATTTTTAGTTTTATTCACATTTCTTATATCTTCTAGCTTCATCTTACAATTCCTTACCAGAATGAGATTTTAGAATCGCGTAAAATGCAAATAAAAAGCAGACGAGTAGTTAAGTCGAAGTTCCACTGACTTCGGTAGAGAGAGAATTAGATTTTTTGAATAGCGCGCCTTTTGGCTACGTCTCTCTAAGCTGTTACTACGCTCGACCATTTACGTGCCCTTCATAGCTTCGCTAGCTAATTTAATATTGCGGGCTAACTAGCTTAGAAATTGTGTTAGCTTCAGCTAACTCTCTTTAGTTAGTCATTAGTTAAGTTTTTATTTATTATAAATTTGAGTTAAGCCCAAGTGGAGCCTTTGCTGTACGCACTGAGAAAGGGATCGTCTGTCAATCTTTATTTTGGAAATAAAGGATAATCAACCATTCTTGAGTTTACGTTTCTTTTATTGAACTTAAGCAATTATTCGCTTAGCTGTTCACTAAGTTCCTCAACACTTAGTTAATAGATAAAAGTGAGGATTCCTACAAAATCATTTATCTTTTCCATACCTTATGCATTACTTGCCTACATCTGTCTTTCAGTATTTCTTTCAAAATATGGTACCAGCAAACCCTCCCAAATTTATTGTGTATCTGATATTGCTCTTACTATCTGATCTCAAATTTAAAATGGGACATCACTGCTGAATTATATTTTTAAATAAATTAATTGTTCTAAGATGTTGTTTTTAAACATTTATTAGATGCTAAAATTTGCAATGAATGGAATTTAAATAACTGTTCATGGGATAGATTTTTCTCCACATTTCTTGTTGATATTATGACTTGAGTACGTTAAGATTGCAATTTTTATTATGCTAATATGCATCGTGAAACATCTATATTTTCATCTAGGAGGAATTGATCTTAAGAAATCTGTAAATAATCGACACATCATCCATGATGTTGTTATATATAATTTGTCAGAAAGAAGATGGCAGAAAAAGACTCCTATGAATTATCCTCGGGCATTCCATTCTGTTGCTGCTGTAGGAGGTATAATTTATGTGTTTGGAGGTCGAAATGAAAATGAAGAGTAAGTTTAAAAAGTTTGAAATGTTTTGAAATTTTTCTATAAATATTCATAGATTCACTAAAGTAGATCATGGATTTTGTGAAATTTGCTCATTTAAATTAAATGAAGTTTTATGAATAAATTTTTATTATTTAATTGCTTTAATTAAAAAACTACGCAAACTGTACCTAGTAATGTATTCAAAGTTTCAATGATTTCAAAATTATACATCCATCAGTATATTTTTCCTTAAAAACTTCTTAGGTATAAAAAGTGTAACTAGAGAGAATCTTATTTTAAATAACAAGGTAATGAAATCTTAAACTGAGGCAGTGTTATATCATGTTAATGTGCCTTTGATAACATGATATAACATAGACAAGTTAAATATTACTGCTTTCTTTTATTTCTTTTGCCAAAACATGTATAATGTGCCCTTGAAAATACAAAATCATATTTCGTATTCCAAATGAAATTAAGTACGAACGTTATTTATTCTTGCAATTGTCGTTAACGAATTATCGTTTATCGAATTATGCATTTTCTGATGCAGAATTCAATATACGGGTTGATAAGAAAAACATTTGAAGCTGTGTATGGCACACAAAAGCTATTGACAAAAGTCATTTCACTAAAAGCTTTTATTTCAAAACGTAACCTGAATATTGCTCGTCTTTTCTGAAATGCAAATTTCTTCGTCAGTGGTTCTCGAACTTTTTTTTTTGTCCTGTACCTCCTTTTGCTATGTACTTAGGTGTCCTCACCCTTTATTTTTTAATGTGATGCATTCCAAGTAGAATATAAAATGCATAAAAGGTTATTAAATTTAATATAAGGAAATGTTTCAGTTGTTTTTCCTAAACTTATATGAAAATTACAATTAATGTTTTCGATCTCTTTTGATCAGATGACTTCAGCTGCAGTTCAGCTGAAGTTTTCGTTAGAATCTACCAGACTTAAATGTAGTTTCCCACTCCGAAAAAAAATAATGTTCCCCTCAAAGCAGACCTTCTGATGTAGGTAAATTAGATTCAGTGTTTGAAAATTTCATTTTTATGCAAAATACAGCCTTTCATCGACATGCTTTCTGCCTGGATCTAAATTTAATTCAGATAATATCTAGATTCTAATTTTTTAAATAATGGAATAATCTACTTATTATAACTATCAAAAGACTACACGGGACTCATAGACTAACATGAAAATTCATTGACTAGCATAACAAGACTAACATGATATAACATAGACTAGTTAAATATTACTGCTTTTTACTATTTCTTTTGCTAAAACATTCTATAATCTATTTTAAAATTTTTTGCGTAACGAAAATAATTTTAGACTGAAATATTTATCTGTGTTCAAAGCATATCTTCAAATTTTCCTGTACTTTTTGTACTTTCTTCTTCTTTCAAATTTTAAGAGACAGCATAAAAAATATTTGCATATATGATACATCATTATTTAATATAATAGCTCTGTAGGTACCAAAGTTAGTCATTTTAATTTATTTATTTATTAGTTTGTCATTTAATTTATTTTAATTATTTATTTATTTATTTATACATTTTTGACTCGACAGTACTTTTTTATCCTGGTACGGTTTTCTGTTATAAATAGCTACACTTAGGTTAATTATCTTGTGTATAAATAAAT
Organism: Stegodyphus dumicola; assembly: GCF_044657685.1. Taxonomy (NCBI): domain Eukaryota; kingdom Metazoa; phylum Arthropoda; class Arachnida; order Araneae; family Eresidae; genus Stegodyphus; species Stegodyphus dumicola. The sequence continues at coordinate 235,090,121 of NC_140768.1, forward strand.
GTTAAATACTTTATAATAATAACATTTCTGCAATTCAACTGTTTTATTTTCTATTCTTTTTGATAAACTAGAATAGTTAGTGCTTACAAAAATGTATGGAAGTTCAAAATTTTCAAGTGTATGATGTAAATTGTAATTGTTATTTGTAGAATAGATTCAGACATTATGTATTATTTATCTAACCTAGATAAATTTTGCTCTGCACTTTTACGACATAAAGTTTTAATGCAATTTTTGTGTAATTTTTATGGCACTCATTAATTTTAAGTTCATTATTTTATGAATAATATGATGGTATTACAAACCATAAAATCATTTGTAGAGATATTACGATTTTTTGGAAGCAGGAGTCATGAAAAATGAGCAACGCCCTCCCCGGAAATCGAACCACGGACCTCTGGAATACGCGCCCAGCGTGCAGCCCACCACACCACGAAGGCATGCTAAGAAGGCGGGAGAAATACCTTACGTATTCATAAAATAATGAGCTTAATAATAAATAAGTAATAATAATAATGAGCATAAAATAATAATAATAATAATGAGCATAAAATAATAATAATAATAATGAGCTTAAAATAATAATGTATAAATATAAAGTGTGTTTACATATTTTTAGAACAATTTCGTAGACGTTTAATTTTTGTCTAAAATGCAAAGAATATTTTTTTAATGTTCTATCTGAAAACCTTTCTCTGGACTATAATAAATCTGGGTCGTGATTTTTATGCTATCAGTTCGTGAAAATCACGATGCATGGAAGTCACGATGCGATTGCCTTTTCATAAAATTTCCAGGGGTATTGATTTCCGGAGTTCATCAGTTGCGATAGAGTTGCGATTAGAAAGAGTTCTCTTCAAAAGACGATAGGCAAAATAGTCCACAGATACATTGCAAGGGGATTTCTCTGGAACGTTGAAAAGTTGTATGTTGAAATAACCTACGTCAGTCCTTGTTTGTCTAACAAATGCAGTCATACTTTTCGAAATATGGCGTGATAAAGTTTCATTCTTTGAAAGTTATTGGGGCAAAGAAATGGAATTTTTGCTGTAAATATCATACATAAAACGTTCTGTTCATAGTATGTTGAGATGATTTTAACGCTTTTTCCCATTCTTCTTATGTTTAATTTCCCATTGTAAGAGAATACAGTGACAATCACAAGCTCCTGACTGAATTTTTCCTTGCATTGACGCAGTCATATTCCTACTTTTTTCTCTTTGTCTTCGATAATAAATGGATCATTTTTGTTGTCGTTAATTAGGTAAATGCATGCTTTATCAAGGGTCACATTTATTTCCATTTATATCCGACTAAATAGTTTTCTTACTGGGTTCTACAAATTGTTCTACGTTGAGCCATATGCTTCGGCAAAAGCTGGCAAATATCACGTGTTTTTATTTATTTATTTTTTATTATTATTATAATTTTTTTTATGTTGTAAATCTTGGTTTATTATTTTGTTTATTGTTGCTCCAGATGTATTTAAAGACTCTGTAATTGATTACTGTCGTCGGTGGAGTTTCTGTGTTCCCAATGATTTAACTTTAGAAACATTGGAATCAGTATTCGGTTGGAGTTCTAATTTGGGTATTCGGTTGGAGTCTTCTTTCCATGTAGAAATAATGTTTGATGGTTTTTACCTTTCCGGTTACTAATGATGCTTATTTTTTAATTAGAGATTTTAATACCATGCACTTAAAAGAATTTTGAATTATGGAATAGGACTGTTTTTCTTCGGAAAGCGCAAAAACATGCCATTCAATTGACAACTTATTTACATGCGACAATTTGGAAGAAGAATAAGTTTAAAAGTTACAGATAACATTTTCAAATAAAAAATTGTTGCCAAAATATTTATTCTCAAATATTTGCTTTTCTTTAATTCTTTATCAAAATCGTTCTATAAACGTGTAAACACCCTCTGTACGTATATAAATAAATAAATATTTTTATACGCGCATTCTTTATCTTTCCATAATGGAACTTCAGGTATTTCCAGAAAATCGCCAATTCATTGGCGAGTTTGTGAATTAGTGAATTGGGTGCAGATAATAAGGAAGTATCGAGTTGCACTTAAATGTGTTTTTAGTATTAATTTCACGATATTTTTGTAGGAAATCTTGTCTCATTTGTCGACCTACTAAGAGGTGAAATTTCGTTTTTAAGATTGCGTAATTCTTCCCTTAGTATTATCTCATCTGTTGAAGCATATAATCCTCAAGAAAACTGCTGGACAGTATGCAGATCTTCGCCATATCCTATTGCAGGAGCAGCGGTAACTGTTATAAATAATTTAGTGTATGTCTTTGGGGGCATGACTTGCCAAGAAGATGAAGAAGTAATTTCCTCAAGTACTTTAATATTTGATCCTCAGTCAAATAGGTATATCAAAATTAATTTTCTGTAATTAAGCCTTTATCATAAAAACTGTTCACAATTAATTGTAGTTAATAAATTAGTTCCATTACAACCTTTCTTAAAATTGTTTTGTTTTATTTATTTATTTTGTTCTGTATGAAATATTTTCCTTGGAATGCTTTTCATCTCAAATTGCATGCCACGTTAGAGTGGGGAGCAGTGGATGGCTGTTAAGGACACAGCGGAATATTTCAATATTTTCCTAAAAGTGATACTCAGTCTACGTGGTTTTAGAATCTGACCATTAATATTGATGTTGTAATAGAATGAGCATTAGCAAACACCTGCCATTTTATCGACCAGTTTGAAAATAACGTTGAAGGAGATTATGTTAATGAAAGTTTGTATGCATTCAAAGCATTTTCAGAAATATGTGAGTTTTCTTCGTTATAAGGTACGTTTATAGAGCTATCTATCGACAATATATTGAACACAAAATTCAATCATAGGAATTAATTTCATATAATTAAACGAAAATGAATAATCCATGAGTCGTAGCAGTCTTCCCATTAAATTCGTTTACTGAATGATATGGTTTCTAAAATATCTATTTACTTAAAATTAATTAGATTTTTATAATTTATTTCTGAAATGAATTTTTTTCTGAATGATAATTTTAATTTTGTTTTGAATTTAACGAAGGTATAGTATAAACTGTGCACTGTAAACTGTTACTTTGGCCTATATTCTGGCATTAGAAGCCACAGAAGAATTTTCTGCACTGAGGACTTAGCGAATTAAAAGTATTTGGGAACCTTTTTTTAATTTGCAATATAATATATGAACAATGCTATACGAGAACAATCATGCGCCCAATTTGTTACACAGCTAGGAGTGAAAGCTGAGATATAACTGGTGGTGATCAGGTATCTTATTCAGTTAAACAATGATGAATTAGCAGAACAAAATGAAAAGAAAAAAATTGTAAATTTATTAAAATACGGGTGCTTCTTAAGTCATTTCTTTGACATAAAATGAATTTAATGTATATATTGTTTTGAAATAAATTAACACCAAATTAGGATTTGAAAAGTTTTGGTATTATAAGAATAAGAGAGTCTGAATGAAAAAGCTAACTATAATGAGTTTTACAAAAAAAAAAAAAAAAAAAAAAAAAAAAACCATCTATCCTACTTTTCCGTAGATCACATATGTTGATTTAAATATTTCAAATTACCGTCAAGATTTTCCTTTTCATATTTATTTACACTAGATTTCTTATAATTATTGAATTAAAGTCACGATCACCTATGATGGAAGAACTGAAACTGTAATGTTTCTTTAAGTCTCAGTTGATTGAAAAAAACAGAAAGAAAACTGAATATTGAAAAATCTAGCAATAAAAATAAGAGTTGAAATGATATAAGGAGAAAAAAAGCTATGATGTTACGCCATAATGGACGCTGAAACAGGGAAAAACATGAAATTAAGATTTAAAAATTCATGTTCTTGTAATTAAAGTATAATAATTAAAGTAGCTATATAATTTTAATATTGGTAATTTATAATTGTACTTCTACTTATTTTTGTAACAATGCTCTTAATAAATAATATTTTAAAATTCACAATTCATATGTACTGCAGTAATTTAGTTTGATCAAAGTAATTGTTTTGGAATGTACAATTACATTACTTAATGTACTTGTACAATTACATAAATATTCTCATTGTATTCTAAAATAAGCACTTTTTATGTTACTCAATGTATTTCAGTTGGATGAATGGTCCTGACCTACCCAAACCTACTGTATATAGTGGTGCCTCAAGTCATTTAAATCTAGGTTGGATATTTGGTGGACTTGTGGAAAGTAAGCAGCATGCTACATCTGTGAAAGATATCTTTCAGCTGGACGTGCGGAGGCAAAAGTGGAAGAAAATAGGAAAACTTTCTGTTCCAAGACATTCATCAGTAATTATTTCAATAAGTAGGTGTTTTACAACTCATTCATGTCCTTTTGAAAAACTATGTTTCTAGAGATACTTCTTAAAAAGTAGAATTCTTTATTTTTGTTGTATTGCTGTTGTTGCTTTAAACTACTTTTGATTTAAAGAAAGAAAGGAGCTACGATTTGAGGCGTACATTTTGACATGAAGTAATCACTTTCGTCAAAATGAAATATTAGTATAATTTTTAATAATTAGTGTATATACCCATATCGATAAGCTCCTTGTGTATCCTTTATTTCTACAACTGCTGGTCGTGGACAAATACTCCGGAATGTATACATGTTTTAAATGATGAATTTACTCATGTTAGGCCATTTTTTAATTTAAAAATTTAATTAAATTTAAAAAAATAGTAAAAATATCTGAAAGCTTTCATATTATGCCCAAACGGGATTTTTTTCAGATACATACAGGTTTCTAAAGCATTTGGACTAACACCACATTATGTTAAAAATATTTAAAAAGAACATCTTTAGAATTTCCGATAGACAGTTTTGCTTTGCGCACTGGAGAAAAAAATGTTTTATTCCCTACAATGTTGCTACTGCTCGTTTTGAAATTTTTGAGTTTTCTTAATCAAAAATTCGTTAAATTCAAAAAGAAATATCAGTTTGTAAAAAGATGTCTGATGTTAATAGATTAAATGACTATTTTAATCACTACTCTTAATATTCAGATTTGTTGGGAAAGTATTGATCAATATAATTTTCTCCAAAAAGATGATCTTAATAACAGAATCATATAGAATTCGTGTTCCTGAAAACAGTGGTAGGCTTTAGTATTGGCAAAGAGTACATTGACTTAATATAATATAATTATAATTAAAAATAAAATATTTTCTAATTTAAGATTTTTATAATTATTACATTCTGAGCCTAAAATAATAAAACTGCAAAAGAGTAATAATAACGCATTTTTTTACACTTGACTGCTTACAAATTACTTATAAAAATCCATTCATAATACGAGCAAAATTATAAATTAAAGAATATTACGCACTAATAAATCTCCAAAGTATATCACTGAACTATTAAAGAGGAAAAAACCAACATTAAAGATTGGCAATATTAAAAAGTACCATTAAAGAAAAAAATCAACCTCAAATATTTCCAATGTTTTGTAACCTGACATATCAGGGTTAGTCTCACGACAATCAAAAAAGATATCAAAATTCTCCCATTTAGAAAACGACATCTCGGTGAATTGATGTGTTTCAGAAACCCTATATTTTGATATTTTTTGTAATGAATATAAACATTTACTCAATATAATTATAGGGACAGTAAAATAGTTAGCTTTCGTAATTTTTATAAAATTGATTTTTTTGAATCTAAAAATGGCAGAACATAATTACTTGCATCATTTAGAACATTTCTTTATTTGAAAATGTATGCCTACAATCATCCGTTAAGGAAACAGAAAACTTATTAAAACATTTCGTGTGCAGATATCGTATGCAGAACAACAAGAATCCTACGCCTTGGCTGCAAAGATTTAATTTATAATCAACATAATGAAATAAGTTCATTTTATTACTTTTTCCTTTTAAAATCATTTTAATTCATTCTGTTTTAACCTTTTTGGAATTGGTACTTAAATAGCATAATTGATTTGTAGTAACTGTTTGGTACGCTTAATATCGTAAAAAAACAACCTTGTATTTAGCGTAGGTATAATGAAACACTCAATCGATTTCGAGGGAAGCTAAAGGTCCCTCCTCATCAGGAGAAAGAAATACATAGAAAGAAGAAAATAGGAGAAGGAGTCACAGAAACACGTGGTCCTTATCAGCACTGCACGTGGTTATAACTAGATTTTTAATCAGAGTTGCACTGGCCGCCTACTTTTACTGAGCCAGGCTATCTGATCAAGCATAAAGAAATATTAGCGAAGTTAAACTAGAAAGCGAGGGCAAATGCACATTACGCTCAAAATCTGAACTTCAAATAATGGAAAGCTTAGACTTAGACTCTATAATTGACCGAGCTATTGCGAAGAGCAATGTTGCCGGTTCCAAAATTAAAGCCCAAGGGCACTTGACATAAATAAATCCGGACGTGGAGAAAATCTCAGATGAGAAAACGGAGATAAGGGGAAGAAGAGAAGTACCAAAAGGAGCAAGACAATCCAATCGGACAAGTTCGCAAAATGTGACGAGCGATCATAGCGTTCAAGGAGGACCCAAGACAATGGAAATCAATGACAACAATACGAGAAGATACACTACAGCAATAGTTCCAATGACAAATTCAAATATAATTAAACAACATCAATCAGTAGTGCTAAATACAACACAATACAAAACAACTATACAACACAATTTAAATACAATTATTCAACAAAGCAACAGAAGAACTTCAATCAAAATCAGATGCATTGGAAGTGTAAATAGCTAACAATTGAGGATCTAAGTGAAAAAGTTGTCGTCTCCTCCTATGAAGGTGTGAGCTGCAAGTGGTCTGACGCTTCTATCTTCGAAGAGAATTTCACAATTAAAAACTTGGGAGTAATTAACAAAGTCACAATGCACAGCTTTGTTGAAGAATTTTTCATTAGATCTTCTAATGTAATCTGGAATCGTCTCAAGTTTTAAGTCTCTGTGTAAAAGTTTATTGCGGATAAGATAGTGAGAATCAGTAATAATGCGCAGAAATTTATTTTGCACTACCTGTAATTGATGCAGTTGAGTTTGAGTGACCGTGTTCCAAGCAGGAGCAGCATAACAAAGTATCGGTCGAATGCAAGTGGTATATATATGTTTTTTGGTACGCAAGCTAAGATTTGAATATTTTCCAATGACCGGGAGAAATCTGCATATTATGCCCATAGGCTTTGCTCTTGACACTAATAATGTGATTAGACCATGTGAGCCTTTGGTTCAAAATAATTCCTAAGTATTTGGCCTTTGTGACCAGAGTAACAGCTTCCTGAAAAAGGTAGAGGTCTTTAAAAGCAATATTTTTCTTAGTTTTGCTAAGAATTAAAAGTTGTGACTTACTAACATTGATTTTTACTCGCCAATTTGTGCACCAGTCTTCTATGGCATAGAGGTAATTTTGCATTTTGTCTATTGCATGATTAGCTTGAAAGCAACCACTGAACGGATTTTTATATCCCCTGGTAGTACCAAACGCGAGGAGGTAACGCCATCTATCGGCAAAAATAACTGAATTAAGATAGTAGAATTTTAATGGCATTAGGAAGGACTGGATTGGACTTCAAATCATTAACTAAACTTGCTAAATCTTTGTGAATGTGAAAAGCCTCAAGAAAATCCAATTCACCTATGGAAGAAGCCTTTTGGATGATTTTTGCAGACCCAAAATCAAAATTACGGTTAAAAGTCCAACTATGATACGCTATTGAAGACTTGTTAATTTCGCCTTTTTTGACATAAGATTCATGTTCCTTGATACGAAACTTCAACGCTCTTTTTCTTTGGCCAATATATCTTAAACCACACTGACACGATATACTATAAATTCCCCAAGAATTCGAGACAGAAACGCAATCTTTTAGAATCGAAGGGTGAATTTTATTAATAGGGGAGAAACCGACTTGAAAATTGAATTTCTGGAGAATCCGTGCAATTTTATAGCTAACAGAAGGATAAAATGGAAGCACGACAAGGTCATTAATATTATTTCTAACAGTGGAATGTCTTCTTTGATGGGAATCTGAAAATTTTTTAACGGCTTTATCAATAATCACGGGAGAAAATCCACGGTCAATCGCAACTGCTCTCAAATAATTAAGTTCATTGGTAAGCAAAGATTCAGAGGAACAAACTTTAAGCGCGCGGAAAACATAATAGTAAAAAGAAGCCATTTTTTGCTTAACAGGGTGGCATGACTTGGCATGGGGTGGTAAACAAACTGCAAAGGGTTTACGGTACACAGTGGTGCTAAAATCGGTTTCATTGCGGATTATAAGAATATCGAGGAAGGGGAGGGAGTTGTTGGATTCAGTTTCAAGAGCGAATTGGATGGCTGGATCAATTGAATTCATAATAGATAGAATCTCGGATAAATCCTCTTTATAACCGTCAAAGAGTGCGAAAGTGTCGTCAACATACCAAAGACGAAAAGATAATTTATCAAATAATTCCATCTCAAAATAGTGCATATAAATGTCAGCAAGTACCGGACTGAGAGGATTACCCATAGCCAATCCTTCAACTTGACGAAAATATGCATTTTGGAAAACAAAGTGGGTTTGACTTTAGTAAGAGAAACTTTAGTAAGCGAAACCAACTCATTAATTTCAGTATGTGTGAAGTGAAATTCCCGAAGCCTAGTTTCAAGACAATTTAGTGCTCCTTCGACCGGAACATTAGTAAACAGTGATTTGACATCAAATGAAACCATAATGGAACGAAGTGGAGAAATATTTTTAAGTTTATCAATGACTTCAACAGAATTTTTTTACAGTGTGAATATTGTTAGCAAGTAGATGAGAAAATCAGGAAACTAAATATTTGGCCAAAGGATATGAAGCGGTACCTATGTTGGAAACAATTGGTCGAAAAGGAATACCGGTTTGTGGACTTTTGAAGAGCATAAAGTCTAGCGCAATTAGTAATAGGTGGAATAAGTGATTTCTTCAACTGAATTGGCAGAATGTGGGAAGATTTAATAGCACTTTTTACTTTCGTGAGGTCCGAAGTTTTTAGGGATCTTTAGGGATCGAGCAGTATGGGCCTTCATTTATCAATTTAGAGACTCCAGTAATATATGTGTGTTTGTCCATAACAACGATCTGTCCGCCCTTATCAGCTTTAGAGGTAATGATATTAGTATCAGAATGAATTTCACGTAAGATCTCATTTTCCTTTTTGCTAAGATTCGAACCCAAAGATTTGTTGTTAAAATTAACATTATGAGTAATTAGGTGGCGGATTGTATCCTTCTGCGTTTCCGAAATTTTGGAGAATTTAAAGGCTTTCTCTATAGGGGCGATGATTTGAGGAATTGAAGGTTTAGATGTCTTTGAAAAGTTGAAATTATATTTTAATACTTTTAACTGATCCTCCGAAAGATTCCTATTGGAGATATTAACGATGGGGTTAATGTTTACAGTGGGAAGATCAGCTAGATAGTTGAGATTATCCGACTGGTGTGTGAGTTTTAGGAATTTAGAAATAAGCACATTTTTATGCCGTTGACAAACGGTATCGGATCTAGACCAGGATGTATGTTCAAATGAGGAAAAATTTTCAGTGGAATTAGCAATTTTTAAATGGAGGTAATATAATTCAAATTCAATTTTAGATAACGTTTTGCGTGTGTCCCTTATAATGTGACGAAGAAGTGCCAATTTGAATTTATGCAAAATTTTTGAAACGTGAACGGAAGCTTTAAGGCTACATTTCACATGTATGAATTTGGGAATGATATTTTGATGTTTGCATTTAAGTAGAAACTGTAGATGATTCAAGAATTTCGTACGCTTAAGGCGTAACTTACAAGCTGATCTTCCCACTGTAAACGTTAACCCCATCGTTAATATCTCCAATAGGAATCTTTCGGAGGATCAGTTAAAAGTATTAAAATATAATTTCAACTTTTCAAAGACATCTAAACCTTCAATTCCTCAAATCATCGCCCCTATAGAGAAAGCCTTTAAATTCTCCAAAATTTCGGAAACGCAGAAGGATACAATCCGCTACCTAATTACTCATAATGTTAATTTTAACAACAAATCTTTGGGTTCGAATCTTAGCAAAAAGGAAAATGAGATCTTACGTGAAATTCATTCTGATACTAATATCATTACCTCTAAAGCTGATAAGGGCGGACAGATCGTTGTTATGGACAAACACACATATATTACTGAAGTCTCTAAATTGATAAATGAAGGCCCATACTGCTCGATCCCTAAAGATCCTTCAACTTTGGACCTCACGAAAGTAAAATGTGCTATTAAATGTTCCCACATTCTGCCAATTCAGTTGAAGAAATCACTTATTCCACCTATTACTAATTGCGCTAGACTTTATGCTCTTCAAAAGTCCATAAACCGGTATTCCTTTTCGACCAATTGTTTCCAACATAGGTACCGCTTCATATCCTTTGGCCAAATATTTAGTTTCCTGATTTTCTCATCTACTTGCTAACAATATTCACACTGTAAAAAAATTCTGTTGAAGTCATTGATAAACTTAAAAATATTTCTCCACTTCGTTCCATTATAGTTTCATTTGATGTCAAATCACTGTTTACTAATGTTCCGGTCGAAGGAGCACTAAATTGTCTTGAAACTAGGCTTCGGGAATTTCACTTCACACATACTGAAATTAATGAGTTGGTTTCGCTTACTAAAGTTTCTCTCAGTCAAACCCACTTTGTTTTCCAAAATGCATATTTTCGTCAAGTTGAAGGATTGGCTATGGGTAATCCTCTCAGTCCGGTACTTGCTGACATTTATATGCACTATTTTGAGATGAAATTATTTGATAAATTATCTTTTCGTCTTTGGATTTGGTATGTTGACGACACTTTCGCACTCTTTGACGGTTATAAAGAGGATTTATCCGAGATTCTATCTATTATGAATTCAATTGATCCAGCCATCCAATTCGCTCTTGAAACTGAATCCAACAACTCCCTCCCCTTCCTCGATATTCTTATAATCCTCAATGAAACCGATTTTAGCACCACTGTGTACCGTAAACCCTTTGCAGTTTGTTTACCACCCCATGCCAAGTCATGCCACCCTGTTAAGCAAAAAATGGCTTCTTTTTACTATTATGTTTTCCGCGCGCTTAAAGTTTGTTCCTCTGAATCTTTGCTTACCAATGAACTTAATTATTTGAGAGCAGTTGCGATTGACCGTGGATTTTCTCCCGTGATTATTGATAAAGCCGTTAAAAAATTTTCAGATTCCCATCAAAGAAGACATTCCACTGTTAGAAATAATATTAATGACCTTGTCGTGCTTCCATTTTATCCTTCTGTTAGCTATAAAATTGCACGGATTCTCCAGAAATTCAATTTTCAAGTCGGTTTCTCCCCTATTAATAAAATTCACCCTTCGATTCTAAAAGATTGCGTTTCTGTCTCGAATTCTTGGGGAATTTATAGTATATCGTGTCAGTGTGGTTTAAGATATATTGGCCAAAGAAAAAGAGCGTTGAAGTTTCGTATCAAGGAACATGAATCTTATGTCAAAAAAGGCGAAATTAACAAGTCTTCAATAGCGTATCATAGTTGGACTTTTAACCGTAATTTTGATTTTGGGTCTGCAAAAATCATCCAAAAGGCTTCTTCCATAGGTGAATTGGATTTTCTTGAGGCTTTTCACATTCACAAAGATTTAGGAAGTTTAGTTAATGATTTGAAGTCCAATCCAGTCCTTCCTAATGCCTTTAAAATTCTACTATCTTAATTCAGTTATTTTTGCCGATAGATGGCGTTACCTCCTCGCGTTTGGTACTACCAGAGGGTATAAAAATCCGTTCAGTGGTTGCTTTCCATTATTTGAAGTTCAGATTTTGAGCGTAAGGTGCATTTGCCCCTCGCTCCCTAGTTTAACTTCGCTAATATTTCTTTATGCTTGATCAGATAGCCTGGCTCAGTAAAAGTAGGCGGCCAGTGCAACTCTGATTAAAAATCTAGTTATAACCACGTGCAGTGCTGATAAAGACCACGTGTTTCTGTGACTCCTTCTCCTATTTTCTTCTTTCTATGTATTTCTTTCTCCTGATGAGGAGGGACCTTTAGCTGCCCTCGAAATCGATTGTTTCATTATACTTACGCTAAATACAAGGTTGTTTTTTTACGATATTGATTGTCACATTAGCGTGTTTCTCTTCTAGTCTGTTTGGTACGCATGGAAAATTTCCTAATTTTGGGCTAACTTAGCACTATTAACAGGAGTTATATTCATTTCATTATTTTGATTATATATATATGCATATAAAAACCCATAAAGTGTACATATATATGCATATAAACACCCATAAAGTATACATATATATGCACATTAACCCCCACAATATATATATATATATATATATATTTGGTATACAAATAAGTGTTGAGGGATTTACATAAGATGGCATTACTAGTATTAAATTCTTTATTCATGTTAAAGCGCCAGCATTGCCGTCTAAAAATCAGTGAAAATCCTTGGTGTAAACTATTTTCAAAGTTGCCTGTAGATTGTACTTAATGCATAAATTCGTAATATGTTTTAGTTTATTGCTTGGGTTTTTCTTTTTAATTAGTACTTAAATTATTAATTTCTTTTGTTTATATGAATGTGTTTTCTATATACTACTAATCTTATCGGCAGGTTCTCAGACGTATGTTATTGGAGGGTTTAGCACTGAGATTAATGAATGCGTTTGCTCCTGTGATGTAGTTTATCCACTTAAAAAGAAAGTTTCCTCGCTCACGCCCTTTCCTCATCCTCTAATTGGTATGTCAGGAATTCTTATTCCACCACCAGTTTCTCAAGTCTGAGGAAATGTTCCTGAGAGAACACTTTGAAGTTGGTATTGGATTTTATTTTATTTAATTTCGCATAATTTATGAATATGCTTTCTGCAAGTAACTAAAAGGCATATATTTCAGGAACTTGTATGCATTAGTTATTCGCAGAAAGGAATAAGACTGCAATTCTGTAAATATTTTTGCTGTATGATCAGTTCACAGAAGTTGCAATGTTTTTATTAAATAATTAGTTTCTTAATAAAATAAATACTGCATCTACAGATTAGTCTTGTCTACCACTTTACCCCAGCATTTTAGAGGTATACCTGACTGATAATAAATTTTTGTAGGTATACCTGCTTATAAAATGAATGATTCTTAAGTTTATCTATGGAAAAATATACTTTTTATCCTAAATTTCCAGTCTAATTTTCTGTTCTACGGAAAATTTGACAAAGAGTATCTGTTTGTCCGAGGAAGTTCATTTCCTTCCAGTTTATACTAACATATCTAGCATTAAAAAATAGTACATTAATTTCAGTTCTGTGCGTTACAATTAATAAGCCTACGAAAGATTACTCAGTTATTAGCCCACAAGGGATATTAGTCTCGAAACACGATTTTGCGTTGTTTCGCTTTAATTCGAGTCTGTTGCCATTTAGAAAAACGTAAGATATCATTATATCATATTTAATAATGCCTGTTATTTATTAACTAGCTAAACTATTTAAATGCTGTAGATTTATTTCTTTTTACTTTTAAATCGGACTGTTGTAAATAAAAATGCATTAAATTCATGGTATATCTAGTTAAAAGCATTAAATATTTTTATAGAATTAAATTACATGTTTTTCCTATTTTCAAATACGTTTCGCTACTCCTCCAGGGCTTTGTCTATTGACAATCTCTACTGATAAACCCTATTAAGCATTATAAGAACCGTTCTGGGCGATCGTTAAAATCTGAATCTCAACCCTTTCAGATTTTTTTCTTTTTTCATGGTTTATTTTGATACATGCGCTCAAGAGGTATTTATTCCATTACGGTTTATAAGTATACACTTGGTATTGCAAGAAATAAAAATGCAATTGGATATAATAAATTTGAATGTAATAGTTTACTTGTTTTCACTGTTCTTAGAGTAGAATTTTATAAGCAAAATTAAAAATTTATTAATTTTCTTAAATTATAAAATATTTCCCAGTCGTATTAAAGAAATTATTTGCTGATGTTAGCTGTTATTTTTATGTAACTTTTGGTACATTATGTTTACTAATCAGTTAGTAATTACAAAACTTTGAACTTAAACTGTTAAATATTTTTACTTATTTAATAAAATATTACTAAAATGTGAAAATTTTAATATAAATTTGGCATATAATTGTCGCTTTAAAGGTTTTTTCGGAAGTTCACAATTATCTTTGAAAACAGCATTTCATTGATTGGAATACTTGTCTTCTCATTATAGAGTATCTAGGCACTCCTCGCCATTTCGAATATCATCTACTTCCAAAGTCTACTCTGTTATTGTAAGAAAATATATCCTAAGGATCCTAATAGTGGAGGACAGAATTCAGAAGAGAAATAGAAACTCTAGGAATAAAATTTTATGAGAAGTCCATCTTACTGAAAAAGGATCACGGAAGCATATTTTTGACAAATATTCTTTCGTCATAGTTTCAATTCCGACTGCACTATAAATTAGAAATATTAAAAATTCACGGCTGGTTTACATATTTAATCATGAAAAATATAAATCATTTTTCAATTTCCTTACATCGGATCTTAGTTTTCGAAACAGCAGATAATCACAGATCCTGTGAATTATGATGAAAGCTTTTTTACATCTTTAAAAGAAATAAAAGTTCTTGAAAATGTTGCAAAGCAATATTGATAATTGAAATGACTGATGAGTTTTAATATAGTAAGCATAAAAAGAATTTTTGAAAGAAAAGCTTCTAAAAATGGACCAGATATTTTAATCAGATGGTTCTTACATTTTGTTAACAATGAAATAAAATGTAGATAAATACATTCCAAGTGTTTTCTGAGATTCTTCATACTATAAATAGAAGTAAACGTCTGCCGCTTTATGTGTATAAGCAAATTTAGGGGAAATTGCCTAAACCCCTTATCTTCGGATAAATCTATAGTTTTTGAGTCAAAATAATTAACAAAATGGAGTATGAATACTTTGCCAACAGTCAAAAGCTAGTTAATTACAAAGAAAGTAATTAGCTATTGAAAACTGCAGTAATGATGGTCAAAGCTGTACTCTCAGACAAATTTCTAAATTATATGTTTTATGCATGTTTCGTTTATTTTAATTTTTTAGGATCTCCTTTAAAAGTTTTGTAAATATCGTAAAAATATTTTTCAAACCTTGTTTTATTTAATCTTTTTCTTATAGACATGTATATTTTAATCTTATGCGATTTTATATCAATGTGCGAATGTTTGTATATTATAGATGTACATTAAATTTTTCTTCTAACACAAATGGGAAGTAATTCTTTTATTTGAAATTTTTTATAGTTTTCTCAGCATTTACTCAGTGAACATATTTTATATTCAGATATTTAGAGAAGCAATACAGTTTATAATAAATTTTAAAAATCATATTTACAATTTTCAGTTATTTAATATTAAAAAAAGGTTTAAATGGATTTTAATATAAAGTTGAGCATACCGAACTGTGTATATAGATATACTTTTTACCAAAACTCTGAACACTAAAACGTCAGCTCACGAATATAATTAATTCCTGAAGGCCGTTTGGCGTCTGAAATGTCCATAACACAAACAATTTTGCTCGTATTAACTAATGTTTAATGAATAAATCCATTCCTGGTTCACAAATAATTGCTTATTTAAATTTTGCAACACTATGTGCACATATTTATAATACGAAGCTAATAAGAAAACATTAAATCTGAGACAAAAATGATAAACACAAAATCAGACAAGTAAAATAAAACAAGAACTTATTAATGTTACCAGACAATACAAAGAAGAGTAGAGGGTGTAAATGGAAAGTTATCAGGAAAAGAAAGGAAAGAGACGTTACTTTTTGAATGAGGCATTTCTTCCTTATAAACATCAGGAAACCACTTTGTACAGCATGGTTTCTATGCCTGAGAATCACTGGGCTACCATTCCATTCAAAAGTTGTCTAATAAAATCTGTTGTTGCCTACATTTTGAAACGTTTCTAAACTTCTGAAGTTGTTCCGGTTCCTTCTTGTTGAGTTCATTTTTATGATCCTCAAGTAGTTTCTCCACGTCTTCTATTTTCAAATCCGCTAACTTTTCAGCCCACTTTATTATCTACGATATTATACCTAAAGACATATGCATCAAAAATATATTATATCACACATAACGCAATATCATAGACAGCAGTATTATTACTTAACAGAAATATCCTTAGCATCAAAGTTTCCGCTTGCGACACAGTAGAGCCATAATTTCTTCCAACGTGTGGTTGTGTGACTCGTTTGTTACCAAATTTTATTAATGACAGTTAAGCAACGAAAAACATTAAATGAAGTTCCTTGACCATCAGAATATGACAATTAGTGATTTTCTAATTATATCCTCAGATAAACTGGTCGCTTTAAAAAAATGATAAGAATTTCGGATTAATTGGTTAAATAATCGAATTAATGCAAAGCACACATACTCTTTTTATCTTTGGTTTGAAGAAAGGAAATGCAAGTACAAAATGTTTGATGACGTTTAGTCATCATTTTGTCAAGATTGAATAAAAGAATTCTATATCTTATTGTTTACGTATCTATGAAGACAGTAAATTTTTCTCTCTAGTGTGTAAATGTAGCCAGACACTAATGTGGAATCATGTCATACATGGAACATATTTGTTTTAACATTCTAGCGTCAGTGTGATTTAAGTTTATAAATACCGAAGATGTTTATAAGAAATATAAAGCTCTAATGTAAAGATTTATAAACCAGCATATTAAAAATATTTAAAATTAGCCATAATATTAACATTAGCAAGCATATTTGCAAAATTGGGACGAACAACGACCGTTTATATACCTAAAGCAATAAGCAGAGCAAAGCAAGTAATGCGCGTAGCGCCATCTATCGAGGAAAGTAGTAAACAAATATAAAAACAAAGCTATTGAAATTCCGAAGGTGCTAAAAAAAGACTGGATTGTGCTTAATGCCTTAACTACAGAGATGATAATTTTTTGTGAACGGGAAAAGCTTCAAGGATAATTTTTGCAAAGCCAAAGCTTTAGTTTCGAATTGGAACCAAAGCATCCCCTAGAATATATGTATGTATATGCGAAGTTTTGTTATTGTAGATATTTTCATTTCTGCGCTTACATACTCACACAAATCCTTTTTTATAGATAATATCAACATTTAATTTTCTATTATCGCTAAAACCACGCCAAAATCATGAATTTGCATTTTTTATTATTTTCATCTAAATGTATTTTGTAAGCTAGGATCTGATGTTTATATTATGCTGATCGATTCGCATTTTAGAATAAAAAGACGACAGAATTATTATATAAATGATCGAAATTTTTCGAATTTTTTCGCTTTTCGAGCATATTTTCCTTGAAATATTATTTTAAAGATTCGTGGCTTTGGTTTGGTTCTAATAATATGTATTCTAAAGAACTAAGGAAAAGTTTGAATACTTTCTTTCTAATTTAAGAACTGTAGTATAAAACGGTTGCTAATATAATAATTCTTAATTATATACAGATGATTAGATTCTCAGGTGTTATCTGTAGAATCTGAAAATTTCTTTAATTAATGAGATTCTGAATCAAATGAAAGCTTCAGTGATTTTTTAATAAATTTTATAGCAACTTGAGTAACTAGTATACCGTTTGATCTCATATAGAATTTCATAAATATCAGTCACTTTTGTATACTTATATGGAGACAAATATCCTTCATATACATGGAAAGAACTACAGAAAAGATTACTTTCTGATCCTTAAATTCAGAAAAAACATAAATCAAATTCTGATAAAATTCTTTGAGAAAAAAGAACTGTCTTATTAGGAATTTTATTATCATTTTTTTTTTTTTCATTGTGAATTCTAAAACAATTTTTTATATTTTTCGATGCTATATCATATAAAATGACTTTCGGATAGACTTATTTTAGAAGTATGAGTATATAATGCTACTTTCTATTACGTTATTTAAAATATACTATCATCCAGTTTGAATAATGTAAAATTCTTGTTCAGTTGTATAGTTTTTTAATGAATTTAACAATGTGCGTCACTAAAATCAAACTAAAAAACAGTGCATTAATGCACGGATGTATGAATAATATATCAAACATTATTTATGAGAATTAAAAGTTTTCAAGAATAAAATATATGAACAATTATTTATGATAAGTTGAAATAACAATAAATTTCACAACAAAATAAATTGCTTTAGGTTGTGTTCATGAGATGGCGCCACTATGAACTTAGAAACCGGATTTTACATAATGGGTGGTGTACGAATAAGCCGCTTATTGTGATTGCGGTTAATCTTACCTTTCGGATATGTTATCAAATTGTCAAAATCCCGCTCGTTTGTTTTTGAAAAGATTGACAATACTTCTCTTATTGTGATCAACAATTAGATTAATATGATCAAAATATTATACATTAATTTTTTTAAAACTGAAGTAAATTTTATAATTATGGCCAAAATAGATTATAAAAATTGCTTAGTAACAGGGAAATGTCGACAACTAATTAAATATCCAGATAGTTGAGTTTTGATATTAATCAGTCATTTAAAACTAAGTACAGACACGTAAAAGAACTTAGTGTCGCACGAATTTTGAGTAACTATTCATTTTGAGAGCCATCAGAAAAAGATCCTTCTTCTTCAAGAACAAGAAAAGAAAAGAAAATTCTACTTATATTTTTGCGTAATGTTTTTATTTTACATTTCAAAGAAGGATGCGCTCCAAGTGTTCAGATTACATATACAGAATCGGTTAGATAATTTTCAAAAATGTTTTAAATTTTTACATCAAAGACATTATGAACTATTCGAGAGCAAATTTTTACCTTTTCTTAATTAAAATGCTATTTACATGTCTGTCATTATATTTTGTTAAATTAATTAAAGTCTTTTGTTATCTGGAAGCATCTTTTTTGCCCTCATTTTATTATGGTTTAATGTTATCGGAATAGTAGAGGATAAATACAAGTACTTATATAATCACATTTACAGGCGCCTACTCTATTGCAAGAAATTTTCCTTAATAAAAAGCAGCATTTATGTAAACTATTCGAAAAAGGTGGCTCCAGGCTTTATTATTTTAATCTTAGATATGTATTTGAGGTTATTATTTTTTTAAATAAGGAATAGAATTTGATGAGCTTTATGAGTGATCGGATTCTGAAAGCACAAAGCATAATTATATGAATTTATTCTAATATAAGAGAAAACCTGAAACCTTACAGATTTTTTTAAAATTATTTCTTATTTTGTAATTTTTTTATTAAAAAACTCTGCCATTTGAAGGCGAGCAATGGCAACACTTCTCGAAAAAAGCAGATTTTTAATTACTATCTCAGCTGCTTAAAGTCGTGCGAAAATGACAATGGTCGAAATGGTTTCCCACCGAATGAATTTTTGGAATCCGGAGGTAACTCTCTTGAAACTCAACTCCCCGCTAATCCGGAGAAGATAATGCCACAAACAAACAAACAAGCAGACCGCGCATAGATTTAATAGTATAGATGCTGGCAATTTGCGGTCGCGGACACTTAGCCGACAACCACTTAGCCGACGGGACACTTATCCGACACCAGTTAGCTGACAAGAATTTAGCCAACAGGGACACTTAGCCGATAGGAACATTTAGCCGACAGGACATTTAGCCGACACGGACACTTAGCCGACAGGACGTTTAGCCGACAAGGACAGTTAGCCGACAGGACATTAACCGACACAGACACTTAGCCGACAGGACACTTAGCGGACAAGGACACTTAACCGACATGACATTAAGCCGACAATGAGTCTCGCTCTTCCCAATGGTTTTAAATTTCTAATACTTTCACATTTCATTACGACTTTGCTCAACACATCACACTACATTCATTCCCGTATAAAGTCGTTTAGCTCCTCCCACTAATGAAATTTCCTTTCCCTGTCAGGAAGTAGAGTGATTCGCCCTACTCCTCGCCACACTGGAACTACTTTTTTTTTTTTTTTTTTTTAATCTAAAATGCTATTTACATCCTATACAATTACAGCTTAGGCATCACATATTTATTACAGGTTACTACAATTACAGGTTAGGCATCGCATATTTATTACAGGTTACTACAATTACAGGTTAGGCATCGCATAATTATTAATATGGAATAGTACTCCGGCACGGGAATTCGTACCTCGTGGCCTGCTTCCAGAAGTAGGTTTGGTTTATGTAATTACGGCAAAGCCAGAGGGCTATCTGCTTAATGGGAGGGATACCTTCTTGGAGGACTTTCTAAGGAAAACTGGCTCGTATACATGTTACACATGGGGGAAAAAAAATCAAGCAGCCTGTCCGTTCGCGGGATTCGAAATTCTGACCGAACTGCCAGTGTTCAGTGACTTTACCGCTTGGCCGCTGCTGGGCCTAACAGAAATAGAGTGACCGTTTTACTTAATATATAACCAGTCTCTTCCAATAAAATTGCCTTTTTAGACTAGAACTTTATAAATGCATTCAGAAAAATGGACACCAAAAATTTCTCTATTACCAGGTAGCTACAATAGAAACGAGAAAGAGAAGGAATGAAAGAGAAAAAAAAGTTAAATTTAATGAAAAGTGAAAATTTATACATTTTTAACAGATATTGAGCAAGTTACATTTTATAAAAAAAAGCATGACACAATATAACATATTATATTGAAAATTACACATGCGACTTTCAAAACTGAGCACATAATATTATCTAGTTACATGACTGATCTAGTTAAATCTAGCTTTGATAGATGGAACCACATTCCGGTGACTTCTCAGGTTGTCTCGCTTTGCTCCGCCCTGCTTGGTGCTCCTCCTTCTGCAGATTCCTCCGATTTCTCTTCGGAGATTTTCCAAAGTCCGGAATTTCATATCAGCAACGTTTTCGATATATGAAGAGTGAAAAATGTAGTTTTTGAGAATAGAATTCAGTTATGAATGAAATAAAACCTTAAAGAATATTTTAGTTCTAAATTAAAAATAATGCACCAGTTTTGTGGTATAAACATTAACCTAAGTATTTTAAGAGAGACGCGTGGTCAATAAAATGTTACAGAATTTTTATCTCAAGTATGATGGCATGAACAGTCCATTACAGAGGTCAATAATTTATACCTTTGCTTGTCTTGATGCACTTTTTTTAATTCTTTCTAATAACAAAATAACATATATTTCGAAACTAACCCTTCACCACCATATGTTTCTATAAAAAGTATAATTCAAGAATAACAATTTTTATTGCATTATATAGATTTTTCATGACAGGCAAAGGAAATTATATTTTTGGGAGGAGCGAAACGATTTTGTAAAAAAAAAAGAATGTAACATGATGTATTGAGTAAAATAGTAATGAAACGTAAAGGTATTAGAAATTTGAAAGCATTTAGAAGAGCGAGATTGGAAAGTTAATATCGTTAAGTAAACAAGAAAAATTATTAATGATGTGAAAGTGTTCAAAAGAACCCAGTTGATTTAATGAAGAAGCATTACGGATAATTTTTGAAGATCCCAAATGTAATTAAGTGATCGTCGTAATTAGCTAAAAAAATTCTTTTTTCCTTTCGAAATTTAATTCATATTCCCTGACGAGAAATTTCAGCGCTTTTTCAGTTTGGCCAATATATACCAAACAGCACGATACATATCAAACAATGCTAAATTAACAAAATAATTTACCATTGTTTACATATGAGATCTATAAGAATTGAAAGCACATATGAGAATCGAAAGCACATATGAGATCTATAAGAATCGAAAAATGAATTTTACTGATAGGTGAAAAAAATAACTTAAATATTGAATTTATGGAGAAGTAGAGAAATTTTGTAATTGATAGTAAGTTTAAATAATTATTGGGTACGTGCTAGTTAAACGTCACTGTCGGCTTAATATCCTGTTGACTAAATGTCTTGACAGTTTAGTGTCCCGTAGCTAAATGTCCTGACGGCTAACTCTCTGTGCCCGCCAAATGTCCTGTCGGCCAAGTATCCTCGTCGTCTAAATGTCCTGTCGGATAACTGTCCGTGTCGGCTAAATATCCTGTCGGCTAAGTATCCTTGTCGGCTAAATGTCTTGTCGGCTAAATTACCTGTCGGCTAATTGTCCTGTCGGCTAAGTGTCCGTGTCGGCTAAATGTCCTGTCTGCTAACTGGTGTCGGTTAAGTGTCCCGTCGGCTAAGTGTCACGGACCCGGCAATTTGCTCTTATAAAACAAAAGGTTGGCTTTTATATTTATAACTTTCTCTTCTACGATGTCGAAATTGTTTACATGAAATTCAGTACTTCTTATATGAGAAGTTTTGTATTAGGCAGTACATTTTCAAGATGAACATTAAGTAAAACCTCTTTCTATCTTCTTCAAACAACTTTGGAAGAATCAAAACAATTGATTTTGATAAATAAAATTTATTTAAGTTTATTTATTTAAAATTTATTTAATTAAATTAATTTATTTAAACTTTATAAGGTATTTCTCTTGCCTTCTTGGCGTGCCTTTCGTGGTATGGTGGCCTGCACGCTCAGCGCGTAGTTGAGAGGTCTGCGGTGTGATTGTTCGGTGAAGGTGTTGCTAATTTTTCCTGCTTCCAAAAAATACCTAATGTTTCTACAGTGGCGCCCGAATTAAAAGGGTGTTGGATGATGATTCTCCTCGCTCAGAATTTGCCTACTGGGTCCCTTAAAAACCCCATTCGCTTTTTAAAAGAAGGAGTATATAAGGTATTTCTCCCACTTTTTGTCGTGCCTACGTGGTGTAGTGGTTTACGGGCCGGTATTCCAGAGGTTCGCGGTTCGATTCCCGGGGAAAGAGTTATTAATTTTTCATCTTTCCTGCTTCGAAAATACCTAATGTCTCTACGACTTTATTTATTTACTTAAAATTAATTTCAATAATTAAAAGTAAAAAAGAAATGATAATCATTAAATAGTAATCGACAACTGAGGAGAAATTTCACTCATACAGTTTATTTCCCAATCCAGATAAAGTAACCTAAAGCATAGGTACTAGCAAATATTTATCTAATTTATACTATAAACTTAATAACTTTAGAAAAATATAAGAAAAAGGTCATAAAACGTTCAATTTTATTAGAATTTCTTAAGCAGCAGAACAGACATTCTTATACTTTTATGACCAAATAGCTGATAATAAAAGGACAAATAAAAGTTCATTGCAATACATTTTATTACTTGTAATATTCGAATATATAATAGTACTGTATAATTTTTTATGTTATATTTCTAAATTATGTTTTTAACTATACATAGAAATAGCGATTATAAACTATTGGCTTAAAGTTGTAAATTAAATAGCAAAATATTTTGATTTATTTATGATGCTTAAAAGCTGTACGATATTTTTCTCTAAGCACTAATGAATATCATATTCTCTCATAATTTAGTAGATTTTCCTCACGGACTCTTTATCCACAGATTCTGTTCCCCCCTTTTTTTTCATTAACTGTACTGTGTGCACAATCTTTCTGAAGTAGACATGTAAAGTAAATATATTGTTACGAATTTGGTATTTAAAAAGCTAATGTTAGTTCAATTATAAATTAAATGGTTTTATTTCTCGCGCAGTGCAGCGCGTGACGAATATTAAAAGAAAGCTAAGCCGAAAAAAATTAAAAATACAAGAGCGCGTGCGTTAAATAAATAAATATCTCTTTTTGATTTCGAGAAAGTGCTGGAAAATTCTAGCGCGTGATTTTAAAATCTTATAAAAGGAGGAAAACATCTCAGTTTGTAGTAGTTGCTTAGTTTGTTGTTGTTTAAAAAAACTACTGTTGTTGATTGTAGCGAATTCGTGGATTAGCGTTCTTTAGCTGTTTTGAATTACGTTCTATTGGACATTTGAGTAGTTAAAAGAAAACTACTGTGAGATATTGTAATACTGCGTGATAATTTGAGAAAATTTAAGCATTTTTGTTGTGATAATAATAAATTTTTGTTCATTTTTTTTCATCGGACTTGTGCATTCATTTCATAACGAACCCGTACGCACGCAACAATTTTTGGTGTCAGAAGTGGGATTTGAATGCCAATAACAAGAGCGATGGAAGAACAATTCAGGCAAATGATGACTGCATTTGCTGCTTTCCAAGAAAAGATGGAAGGAGCCGTCAACTCCGTTAAGGAAGATATAAAAGCTGTACAAGAGAAAATGGATGCTGGTCAAATATCCGTTAAGGAAGAAATGAAATTGGGGCAGGAATGCGTTAAGGAAGATATGAAATCCCTTAAAGACGAGATGAAAGCAGGTCAGGACGAAATGAAAAGAGAAATTACCTGCGTAATAGAAAATAAATTTGAGGCTATGGAAGGCAGAATAGACGCGGTTGAAACTAAAGTTGGACAAATAGAAGAAAGAGTTTCTTCGGTAAAAGAACAAGTAGAAGAAAGAATTTCTTCTGTAAAAGAACATATAGAAGAGAGAGTTTCTGCCGTCGAACAACAAATTGATGATAGGGTTTCTGCTGCCGTCGCCAAAGAAGTTGACAGCCTAAAGAAGTGCATAGCGACGGTAGGAAACAATTCTGAAGGTTTTAAATTTTTATCGATGCCTGCTCGTTCCGTTCTGAAACTATCTACATATGATGGGAAGACCTCCTGGCAGGTGTATAGGACACAATTTTCTATCGTTGCGGATGCGAATGGATGGGATTCCCAAGCTAAGGCCTGTCATCTCGCCGCTTCTCTGAGAGCAGACGCAGCGGATATCCTGCAGACGCTTCCCGAAAATCAAAGGCTAGATTTTGAAGCTCTATCCGGCGCTTTGGAGCTGCGCTTCGGCGAGAAATGTTTAAAAGACTACAGCAGGCTCCAATTAAAATCTCGTCAACAGAAGCTCACCGAAACGCTTCAGGAGCTCGCCACGGATGTTGAAAGGCTGTCACATCACGCCTTTTCGGAGTGCCCGACAGAAACAAGGGAAATCCTGTCCCTGCAATATTTCATCGATGGCATCCGGGACCCTGAAATACAGAAAGCACTGCGAATGGCGAATGTTAAAGATCTGAAAAGCGCTTTAGTGTATGCCATGAAATTTGAGGCAGCCCAGCAAGCCACCCGTCGAGACCGCCATCCAGTCAGAGCTGCTCAAGTCCAGGAGCCAGGGGATCAAGTCACTGCTCGTCTAGACGATTTAACTAGACAACTGAACGCCTTGAGACAGAATATTGGTGACAAGAAACCGACCGTAAAGTGCTGGAACTGCGGTGCTGAAGGACACATCCGACGAAACTGCAGAACACCCCAAAGCACGAAAAATAAGGCATACGATTCAAACAGACAATTAAATGCCATGGGAAGGAAAAGGAATGACAAGAAACCAAAGTGCTGGAACTGTGGAGCTGAAGGCCACGTACGAAAGAATTGCAGAACACCCCAAGGTACGAAAATTGAGACAATTTCTGAGCAATGACGCAGGAAACAAATTAATGACCATATCAAGGAACGGAGGTTGCCAGATAATGAAAAACCCTGTTTTAAAGCGCTTAAGATCTCTATAGTGAGTGGCAACAATAACGGACTGTCCATCAATGGGAATATCGATGGAGTTCCTTGCAATATGATCATTGACACAGGAGCTAATGTTGCCATCATTAGGAAAGATTTAGATGAACAGTTTAAAGATAAATTTATTTGGACGCCATCCTGTGTTACCCTTCAGACTGCGTCTGGAGATAAGATCGACATAACTGGGAAGTTAAACGTGAACATCACGTTTGGAAGTGCCGCCTACCATCACACGGCATATGTGGCGGATATTACAGATCCATGCATACTCGGATTGGACTTTTTAAGGAAATACAATTTTTCCTTAGACTTCAAAAACAACAAGCTGCTTTCAGCATCTGATGGCATGACTATCCATCCTCAAAAGGGATCCTCGCCTGGAAATGTCGACGCCTTGTCCGAAAGATCGAGCTCGGGAAGCTGCCGAAATCATACTAGGGTCGAAAAGAAACTCAAGACTACTAGCTATTCTCCATCCCAGAAGCTCTTCGGTCGAGACCTTCGTCTGCCTTGTGACCGCCTGTTTAGTCGCCCTACGGATGCGCCTTCATCGCCTGAGGAACACATCCAAGATGCCCAGGCCCGGTTTGAGGGGATGCACCGTTCTGCACGAAAGCGAGTCAACTTGGCGACGGAGAAAATGAAGATCAGATGCGACACAAGAGCTACTAGACAGAGATCCAACAAAGGAGACAAGGTGTGGTTGTGGAACCCAATTCAACGAAAAAGGACTGAGTCCTAAATTACAGTCACCTTCGGATGGTCCATATACAGTGCTGAACACGAATGACGTCGTGGTTCGGATCCGTGAGTCTTCGAACTCTTACGACAGGTTAGCTTATTACTATGGCCATAGTACGTAATGTAAATAATTGTAAATAGTATCAGACCATGGTCCTTTTTGTTTATAAATGTGTATTTGATTTGTATTTAGTATTTGATTTGTATTCAGTATTTGATTTGTATTTAGTATTTGATTTGTATTTAGTATTTGTTTTGTATATAGTATTTGATAGCATTTGATTTGTTTAAGTTAGTTATTGCATTTATTGTTTATATTGTTTGATATTGTAATGTAATGTTTATGCCTCAGTAGCATTTATGCCACAGTTGTAAGTTTAGCTTCCTGTCCAGGGATTGTACTGCCCGGGACGTGCAGTCCTTGGGAAGGGGGCAGTGTTACGAATTTGGTATTTAAAAAGCTAATGTTAGTTCAATTATAAATTAAATGGTTTTATTTCTCGCGCAGTGCAGCGCGTGACGAATATTAAAAGAAAGCTAATCCGAAAAAAATTAAAAATACAAGAGCGCGTGCGTTAAATAAATAAATATCTCTTTTTGACTTCGAGAAAGTGCTGGAAAATTCTAGCGCGTGATTTTAAAATCTTATAAAAGGAGGAAAACATCTCAGTTTGTAGTAGTTGCTTAGTTTGTTGTTGTTTAAAAAAACTACTATTGTTGATTGTAGCGAATTCGTGGATTAGCGTTCTTTAGCTGTTTTGAATTACGTTCTATTGGACATTTGAGTAGTTAAAAGAAAACTACTGTGAGATATTGTAATACTGCGTGATAATTTGAGAAAATTTAAGCATTTTTGTTGTGATAATAATAAATTTTTGTTCATTTTTTTTTCATCGGACTTGTGCATTCATTTCATAACGAACCCGTACGCACGCAACAATATATTGCAATTTGCATGCACGGCAATTTTTTCACTGCTCGTAATTACTAATGAGGAAATCTGTCAGTCATGTACCTTATTTGTCTTGAATAAAGACTGTTACAAACTGTAAATATTCAATTAAAAATCTCTTCATTAGAAAAAGGGAATAATTAAAAATTTCAATCAAAATCGTACTTCTTAGCAGTTCATCACAATGAATGTTAATTTAGTACTAAACTGCTAATACCTTACACATGCAAAAATCATTAGAAAAAAAATAGTATTCATATTTCGATATATCTTACATAACTTTGTATTATTAACGTTTACAATATGTATAATTTTACGTTGTTAAAACTATCAAAAATTTGGCATAAAAAAGATAAGTAAAAATAGATATAAAGTAGTAGGGTATCATTAACCTCTATCATGACACAAGTCATATCATCAGCACTTAGTTACCAAGGCAACCGATAAGTTCCCATGTACAACAGAGTTGAAGTGCTCGGTCACTGAGAGATCTGATCAGAATACGCTTTCAGTGCTCCTAAGTACAGTTACATTCTAGTTTGTCTCTCATGCACATTCATGGAGCTTGACATTCGCTGGAGTAATTTAACATCGAGGAAGAAACCCATTAACTATATCTGTAAAATCGATCCACGAGTATAAATAGATGGCAAAAGTATACAAAGATTAGCGGTTTCTGAAAGTAATGGAAATCCATTCGGATCTACTCTTAAGAAGTTACGTTGATAATAATGAAAATGCGCCTATCAATACTTTATATCCAGAATATTGTTTCCAGATATAAACAAAAGTAAAAATTATTTGAATAAGACATGAAAAAATATTAAGAGCTTATAATAAATTTACCGTTTAGTTAATAATAAATGAAAAACAGTAGCAGGAAAAATATATAAGACAGAGAAGGAAAAAAGAACGTGTTCCAAATATTGAATGAATGCTGGAAATTCTAACAGGATTTGGATTGTAAGCCGTGTGCGCATCAGTGGTTTGAAGATTCAGTGGTTATCCAGCTTTCTAATACGTGTAGTGGTTCCGTAAACATGATATTACATTAAATTTCAATAAATCAACAATCAATAGAATATAAATTGATTTAATTAAATATAATAATATCACAATCTCAGAAATCTCACATCATCACATCTTCCATCAACTATCTGAACACACCCAAAGGTGCTCTTAGCGCCCTCTAGCGTTACGCTAGTGCTCATTTTATAGTTGCTCATTTTATGCACCGTGCTCATTTTGCACCGTGTGTATTTTACAGTTGAAAAGTAAGTAAACGTGCACTGCAATTAGTAGGCATTGAAATTTTCGTACAGTTCGTAAGTACACATGAAAATAATAAACGCATATACAGAGGGTGTTTTACTTATATTTTGAATAATTTGGATAACAAATTTTAAAAAGGCATATGTTTTGGGAAAACATTTTTGGCACCAGCTCATTATTTGAAATGAGAAATATCACCTATAAATTTAAAATTTATTCTTGCTTCAAAATGTCGCATTTAAACAAAATGGGGATTCAAGGATATGTTTTTTCGCTTTTTCAAAAAAAAAAAAAAAATATATCAAACACAGTGAAATGCATGGGATTAAAATTTGGAAGTGCGAAAATGAACATTTCTATTCGGAAAAGGAAAAACCGTTAGTCATTACTTTCACATGGAAAAAAGACTACAATTGAATGCAAGAAAATGGTAAGTATTGTCTCTAATGTTTCTAAATTTAAATCGCCGTTAACAAGAGAAAATCCGCCGACGCAAAAATTAATTACGAAGTCTTTAAATACAATAAACAACCACAGTAAATAAAATAATAAACAGGTTTATAAGCTTAAAAAAGCTGAAAAAGATAATTTTCATAAAATTTTTCTTCAGCATGTGGCTCAACGCAGAACAATTTATAGAACCTCTATGAAAATTATTTAACAGGGAAGAAATGGAAATATCTTATGATCCTCGATGAAGCATGACTTAAATTAAATTACTGCAGCAAAAAGGTTTATTTATTATCCAAAACGAAGAGGAAAAAACTGCACGAAACTGGTTTCGTCATTGCAAATAATGTTTCAATAAGGAGTTTGTCGCGGAATTCTTTTATAAGGAGAAATTAAAAATAAGAATAGTAAAGAATGATAAAAATCATTTCAATGTAGTATCAAGAGAACATTTTACAGCCGATATTTGCAGAAGAAATCCTACTTCTTTGTCCCAATGACTTTCAAAGAGTGAAATTTGATCAAAACATTCCAACAAGTCTTTTCATAATGTACCGCTGTTTTCCTTAAAACAATGAAGACTGATATAGGTATTGCATACGTTACTTTTCAACGTATTCCTGCAAAGCCCCTGTCGTTTCACCTATGGAGTACTGAACCTTTGATATGCTTCTGACTGAAAAAGCACCACGATGGATGGATTCTGGAAAGTAGTAGAAGAGGAATGAAAATCAATATCCTTAGAAATTTTACGAAAAGCTCATCTATCATGGAAAGAAAGATGCAAACATATATAGTCCATAGAAAAAGCTGTCAGATTGAACATTTAAAAAATGCTTTTTACATATTAAACATTAATTTAACGGCCCGAAATCATACTAAAATATGTGAACACCATTTGTGTAAGACCTTCAAAAGAATAAGAGAAATAAGTTTTATAAAGAACGATTGGGTTCATATCTTATTCATTGTAAACTTTATTGTTGCTGAATAAAGATTTTAGTTCAAAATTTAAAAAAAAAAAAAAAAAAAAAAAAAAAAAAAAAAACACAGTTAAAAAATTTGCTTGTTAGTACGGAAAAAAGTACTGAAAAATTAAAATAGATGTGTTCTGTGTTTTCTATGAACTACTGAATGTTTGAAAATCAGAAGGTCCTATGTTAGTACGCTGATTCTAATTAAATCATCATAACTTCCATTACAAAGTAGGCAAATTACGAGCAACTTCGATATCATTGGAACATTTAAACTACTGTAAAGTAGATTTCTTAGTCGACATATGATTCATTCGGAAAAGTTGCTTTCACATTTTCACACACTAAGTAAAGAGGCTACCCGAATTTTTTTAAACAATTATATAATTCAATATACAGAAGTAGGCAGAGAACATGTTCCAAATTATATCAATTATTCTCTCAAACGTATGCAGTCATTTGTGAACGTTAGCAATTAAGAATGTTAAAATATTTGAATTACCGCAAATTTGCAAAAATAAAATTGGCCTATATATAAGACGAAAGATAAGATTTTGCTGCAAAAACTCGCCAAAATTGAAAAACTGATCTATAAGCCGAATTTTTAAAATTTCCCTATAAATGCAGTCATATATATCACCAAGTACATCCATAATTAATTGTCTGACTTAGTTAGACCTATCATACGAGCAAGGGTCACTGACGCTTCATTTTCAGCTTTCAATCAGAAATTAGCATTGCAGACTAGCAGTTTCTCTTTGTTAATTCTGCTAGTTTTTAAACATGCACTTCATTAAGTCATGACATGTTTTTCCCGGTTATGATAATAGTTCTTAAACAATGTTAAAACTTTTCCCTCTCAGTTGCACTCTTGCTTTTACGAATAAAATAGAATTCTGTATTGTTATTATATAGTCAAAGATACTGAACAAATCAAAAGACGGTATATTTCGCTATCCGTTAAATTAAAAGTTATCACTTTTGTTGAGCAGATTTAGGAACGGAACTGAAAATAATGGAGGCAAAACTTGCCTTTAGGAAAAAGTGTCTTTCCAAAAATTGCTGGAAAATTCAGAGTTGAATACGGATATTAATAAATTTGGTTTATATATAACTATAATAAATTCGGTTTTTACATAAAGATTACATAAAAAATACATTTTTCTGCGTTATTGAATTTATGATATCATTCCTAAGATCTAATTATTTTGTACTCGTGTATAAACCAATCCATCCCCAAACTTAAATAGTAAAATATTTGATAAAATTTCTTGCCTTATGTACGGAAATATTTTTCAATTAAAACTCCAAAAGGAGATTAATGAAAAATTTCTCTCTCAATCGCTGTACCTAAATGAATGAAATCTTAAAACAAGGTACTTAACTTTAAAAATTGCAAATCTTTGGAACAGGCTAGATAAATCTCACGATGTACGATTTTCTCTTGTTATTTAAAATATTCACAACTATGAGAACGTCTGCCTGCAATAAGTTACCGAGGAAGAAGCAGAACGCCGATTGGGCTAGTGATAGCTGAAGTTCACATCTTCGGTTTTCTTAACCGATAATATCATATCCAGCCTTTGCTCTTTTTGATGTGGTCCCCATCTCATAACAATTTTTATAACATAAAATATGAATAGATAAGCATATTGGGGGCCATGTTGATTTTTAAAATGAGAACTGGGTAAATAATGTTTAGCGAATATTATATTTATTTTATAGTCTAAAGGTTATTTTTCAGACCACGTCAACTTTCTTAAACGAGAATGACGATTTAAAGGATTCATTATTAAAAATTAAATTGCAATTGTGGCTATCTCTTAACAATTTAATTCACTTCATCCAAAATTCTGCCTAGACAAAGTCATGTCTGAAAAATATTTGACACTTATTGCCATTTTATCGAAACTCTAAGAAAATAGTCTTTATTGCTTTAGTATATATTTACCATTATATTTTAAGTTGATACCGAATGTGTCTGCGAATTTCATGTGAAATGTAAAGTGTTGCAATCAGATACTTTACAACAGTGCTTTGATTGAAAGTTCATAACCTGAAACCAATATTTATCATTGAATATAAAGAATAAATACAGTGATAGGTTGATAAAATATAAAAACTAGTTTTGCTGTTATGTGAACAAAACAGATGGTGATGAGTTATTTTTTACTTATGCCGTTAAACGTTATTGTTTGGATGCGAAATTCTCTTTCATTAAAACTTCAGAACTTTAACAGGAAACTTCTTTTATCTTTTCCTTGTCTTAAAGAGCTATTTGATTCTGCTTAATACTCACTTGTCCTCTGTTTTTCTCAAAATTTGCCTAGTCTAGTTGTCTATCTTTTAAAATGTTTCTAACGTGAGACAATGAATTGTATTAAAAGTGCTTTTGCTGTAGCTAGCTGCTGCTTTATTCGAATGATATCTTTATTTCTTTGCATTCTTATCCCATTTCGCACAAATATCACGGATCAGAATGCTAAAATCACTTTTCTTTCTTTTCTTCTTTTGAAAACGATTTTTCCAAAACTTTTGTTTCTAATTCTAAAGCTGTTGTAGTTCTTTCATTTTTTCCCTGAGATGAAATGTCCCAGATAATAAAAAAAGTCCTAAGTGTACAAGTGTTTAATGTCTGCCTGCAACCTAATTTGGATAAAATTTCTTCCAGGTAGAATTTATGGGTCTGAAAATCCCTTACCGCCTGTCTTTTTACTTCCTTGTACGAAGTAAAAAGGAAGTATTATAATCGCGAAAAGTTTCAGGCATCATATTTCAACGAAAATATCCATTTTCACCGCTGTTTTTGCGTGCCAAGAAAAGCCAAAGTGCTAAACAGCATTCAGAAACCTTTCGTTCTTGCTATAACTAGGGCGTACCGAACGACTTCAACAGCAGCCACATGAGTCCTAGCAGGGCTAATACCACTACCAATTAAAGCGATGCAGGAGACTGCAATTGACTCGGTTTTCCTACTGCAAGGGACGTCACTTATGACGTCTCTGAATATGAGTTCAAGAGTTCCCAGCTGGATACGCATCCGTCCCTTTACGGGAAGGGAGTCTTCATGTACCACGACCCAGCTCTCGCACCAATCACAGTCGGCCCAGGAGTAATCATATTTACAGACGGGTCTAAATTATATGGAGAAGTGGGGTGCGCTTTTGTAGAATATAATAAAGATGATGTACTAGCAACCTGGAAAGGACATATGAACCCTGTAAACACAGTGTTCCAGGCGGAAGTTCTGGCACTGCATAAGGCAATAGGTTGGCTAACAACAACCCGCCAACGGTACGCAGCAATCTTCACCGACAGCCTCTCAGCAATTCATACAGTTAAAAACTCATGACATTCAGAACATCATATTACGAAGGCGCAAAAAACGCTAAGCGAGAACACCCCCACTTCAAACATCCGCATATCCTGGGTAAAAGCATACGCTGGAACCCATGGTAATGAGAAAGCAGACGAATTGGCAACGGAAGCAGCCCAAAATCAGGACGCAGAAGAAGTTTCGGTTTTGCTGTCGAAATCGCACCTAAAACGGAAAGCGCTGAAAACAGCCTTAAGCCTGTGGCAGGATAAATGGGATACAATCCAACAAGGTCGGAGAACTCATGACTTTATACATAGAGTGACGACAGACGAATTATCTCCGCACCCTACCTCACGCGCTTCATAGCGGGTCATTGACCTTTCTCGTATTATTTCAAAGATAGAGGCATATCTACCACCAATATCTGTGTCTGCGGCAATGAAGGGTCGCCGATCATTATCTTGTGGAACGCCCTTTAACACAGAAATGGTACATTATGTTCGGTGCTTCTGAGGTCCCATTCAAGCGCTTTCTAATAAAGCAACCAACATTTACAAATGAAATGTATAATGGATAAACTCGAAGCGCTTAGACAAGAGCTGTGTCAAGCAGAATGATGTGTAAGAAGCTTCAAGTAGTGAGCTAAGTTATGTGCAACTAAATATTTGCTTAGTAAGTCTATTTTTATATGCCTGGTAACGCTACATATGTACTGCTTGACGTCCTGTTTTTGTCTTTTTGTGCTAATTTCCAAAAAAGACATGTTTCTGTATGCAATATTGTGTATGCCATGTATGCTATGACAATATGCTATGCTATGTTCAATCACATTTGTCTACTCTATGATATGCCCACCTGCTGTACAGGTCATGTTATGCTGTTTATATATATATATATATATATATATTGTTTGTTATAAAAATGGTTTGTCAATATATATGCCTCTATGCTATGTTCATATGCAAGGCTATGTTCTGTATGCCGTGTAGGCTATATGACGCTCTGTATTTTATGTTGTAAATCTGTGACGTCAATATGTTATGTCGCAAAACTATGTATGTTATGTCTATGATATGCTATGGTATGTCTCTACGCTATATCCACCTTTCATGTAGTTAAGTTATGTTGTGTATTTAATGCTCTAAATATGTAATCCTTATGCTATGCTATGTCATATCATGTTGCAATGCTGTGTCATGTTATGTCTACGCTACGCTATGATATGTCATCATGCAATGTCCACCTGTCGCATAGGTCATGCCACACTGCGAATTGTATGTTGTAAATATGTAACCTCAATATGTTTTGTCGCAATGTCTTATCTATGCTTATATGTTATGTCCCTATACTATGTCCACCTGTCGTGTAATAAGTTACATTACGTTGTGTATTTAATGTTTTAAATATGTTATGTCGCTATGCAATGACTATATCCTATACTATGTTACGTCGAATGCTATGCCATGTCACGTCTATGCTGAGATATGTTATGTCGCTATGCAATGCCCTTTTTTCGTGTAGGTAATGCAACGCTAGGTATTTTATGTTGTAAACGTGATATGCTCTAGATCGAGCGGGTTCCGGACTATACCCGATTAGTCTTTGAAAGCCGTCCGAGTATCCGGCCCTGCTGTCACCTGTCACCTGTACGTAAGGACAGAATAAAAGACTCTTTTCCCTCAAAAAAATTGCAAAACTGATTTTAAAAGGAATTCTGAAGAAAAATTTTCATGGTGTCTGGCCGTACATACGTATCTCGCATACCTTAAAAACGAGTAGCCTCAAGAACGTTGAAATTTTGTATATAGGACTGCTATAACATGTAGATGTGCACCTCGTATTTTGGTTGTCATCGGCCGCACCAAAAGTATATAAATGTATGTATATATATGTAGTGCCAATGTCGAATACCAGATGGCGTACAGATTGCTGATCGCATAATTCTTTACCATCAACAAATTTAAATAAATTTCCATTTCTGTCGTAGTAATCTTCATAACTATAAATTTTAAGCCATCCTAGCACCAGAGCGATGCTCAATCACATAGTTCAATTCTTGTAGTAATAAAGCCCAACGAGCAATACGAGTTGATAAGTCACGTTTCGACACAGTCTTTTCAAATGCAGAACAGTCAATAACAATTTTAAAAGGAATTCCCAAATTTGACGAGGAAGAAAGAAATTTTTTTCAATCGGTAAGTCATTGTTAGCTGAAAAGCCTGTCTTAGGAATCTATAACCCCAATTATGAGACGGAATTGCACACTGACGCTAGCTTAAATGGATATGGAGCAATGTTAATGCAGAGGCTCCCAAACGATAATAGTTTCCACCCTACCTATTTCATGAGTAAAAAAGTCCCAGACGCGGAAAAGAAATACTCTAGTTACGAGCTTGAAGCTATAAATCATAGAAACATTAATGAAATTCCATGTATTCCTGTTGGGAATACTTTTTTGAAAGATTCAAATTTGAATGCTGACAAGATGCGCCTTCATATTGGGTATGGTTTCGGACATATTATCTCAGATCGAATTGTTGCGACTGGAATATTACGATGTCATTGACGATGAAAATTTATCGAGTGTGGACTTAGAATTTGAAGAGATAGAAGACCGTTTAGAAGAAATAAAGGTAAGTTTACAGACATTATTATTAAAGTCAGATTTAGTTGATAAATCTTTAACGAATAATATTAAGGATTCTAATTCTATTTCTATTAAGTTACCTGATTTAAGCTTACCAGAATTTGATGGTTGTATTGAGAACTGGAGTAATTTTAAAAAACAATTTGATAGTTTGATAACAAATAACTAAATGGTATTCAAAAAGTTTTCTACTTGCGTTCTGCATTAAAAGGAGAAGCGAAAGCTGTAGAAACTCCCGAAGACAATTTTCAATCTTTATTTGAGGTTTTAATTGATAGATATGAAAATAAACGGTTGATTTTTAATTCTCATATTATGAATATTTTAAATTTTGAGAAAATACGTGTTGAATTTTATAAGAGTCTTAGAAATCTAGTTGATATTTTGAACAAAAACCTAAGAGGTTTAAACTTAATGAAATAAGAAGCTAATGAACTAACACATCAATTCCTAATAAATATTGTCATTCAAAAGTTAGATAAAGAAACAAGAAAACAGTATGAAATGGGTTTAACATCGACTGAATTACCCAAATTTGGAACGTTCATGGAATATTTAGAAAAACGATTCCAAATGTTAGCAAATTTACCTGTAGTTCAATTACCGTCACTAAAATCTAAAACTTCTTATACAAATAAAACCAGAAAATTTCGTGTTAACGTCAAACAGTATTTCCTGCATATTGTGTAAAAAGTCGCATTTTGTATATAGTTGTTCCTTATTTTTAAAAATGACTCTATTGCAAAGATTTAATATTGTTAAAAAAACATACACTTTGTATAAACTGTTTAAGTGACATACATAAGCTTGCATCATGCAAATCCAAATATTCTTGCCGTTTATGCCAAGGAAAGTAAAATTATTTATTATATTGGTCTGAAACTAGGATTTCCTTGTGTTAAAAAACTTCGCCATACCAAGATATTTCTCCAAGTTCGCAGTTGAAAAATCTTCTCATTTCAGAGACTGCAGATGCTCGTAATACGGAAAGCATAAAGAACCCTACTTCGGCAGATTTAATAAAACATCCAAGCCTAAGTGAAGTGGTACAGACTTTTGCCTCTTTAAATAAAATCTCAAAAGAAACAGTTTTTCTTTCTACAGCCATGGCTAAGATTTGGTCACCGATTCGGAATGATTATATTAGCGGCAGAGCGATACTTGAGAATGCATCTCAGTCTCATTTTATGACCTTGCAATTTGCTTCTTCGCTGGGTCTTAACAAACATAAGGTAAATATTCCTGTTAATGGTATAAGTGGAAATGCGATGAATATCAAATGGAATATAAATGACGCTCTTCTTAGTAATAATAACTCTTCTTTTACTTTAGTAATAGAGTTTCTCGTCGTACCTAAAATTAGACTTAGTTCCTTCATCGGATCCTCATCCTGAACATGAAAGCCAAATCGTTCTACGCTACCCGACGCAAAATTTGAGATCCCTTTAAATATAGATATAATTTGAGGATTTGAACTTTTCTATCAAATAATTAAAGATGGTAGAAAATGTGTATCTGAACATTTAGTATTTATAAATTCCGTATTTGGCTTGATTGCTATCAGATACACGTAAACAATGTTGTTATTTAACAACTAATTCAGAAACCACTGATAACACTTTAAGAA
This sequence comes from Stegodyphus dumicola, assembly GCF_044657685.1. Lineage (NCBI taxonomy): Eukaryota > Metazoa > Arthropoda > Arachnida > Araneae > Eresidae > Stegodyphus > Stegodyphus dumicola. The sequence continues at coordinate 235,127,665 of NC_140768.1, forward strand.
AGTTTTGGGAAATAGAAGAAATTTTCGTTAATCGACCCTTAAGTTCAGAAGAAACATTCTGTGAAAACCATATTCAAGAACGTACAAACGAGATTGTACGGGTAGATTCGTTGTTCAGATGCCTATCAAGGAAGAGGAATTAAATACTCTCGGTAATTCACGAATTTTAGCTGAAAAGATTGCAACAAACAGTTAGAAGATTGAAAAAACGTCCTGATATGCGTAAGCTTTATTGTGAGTTTCTTCAAGAATATGAATCATTAGGTCATATGCAGAAAGTAACCGAGGATAACACGGCTCCCATAGTTTATTATTTGCCGCATCATGGTGTCTTTAGAGCTGAAAAAACTTCTACCAAACTTCGGGTGGTTTTTAACGGATCTGCTCCAACCACTTCTGGTAGAAGCTTGAATGATATTATGCTAAGATTTCGAAAGCATAAAATAGTTTTAATAGCTCATATTAAATAAATGTTTAAGCAAATTTCGATAACATCAGCTCAGAGAGATTTGCTAAGAATGTTGTGAAAAACCAAGGAACATGAGTCTCCTGCAGAGTACAAATTGAATACAGTGACTTATGGCACCAAATGTGTACCATTTCTAGATATTAGAGTTATAAAACAACTAACTTTAGACGAATTTGCTTAGTTCCCCTTAGCTACCGAAGATGCACTTTCTATCATGTATATGGATGATATTATAAGCGGCAGCTAAAGATAGCAAAACATGTAAAGTTCTTAAAGATCACTTAATTAAAATTTTTCATTCATGTGGCATGACTCTACATATATGGAATTCTAACTGTAATAGGCTTCTAGAAATAGAAGATCAAAACTCCAAAAAGCATTTATTTGTTCAAACTGGAGAATCTTCTACTAGAATACTAGGCATGATTTGGAATTCGAAAGAAGATACATTTGTTTTTAAAGTTAACTGCAAAATGTTTACACCAAACCAGAAGTTTTATCAACTATTGCCAAACTTTATGACCCATTCGGATTTAGCTAGAGAAAATTAACTGGGATGATGAACTTACTGATCAACTGAGAAAAGAATGGAACCGTTTTGTTCACACGTAAAGGATAGTGAAAACATTAGAATTAACATACACATCTTGAGTGTTGATCCTCAATTCGTGTCTTACTAGGCTTTTGTGATGCTTGCATTGTTGCATATGGAGCAGTTGTTTATCTTCGAAGTTATAATGGAAACTCTTCTCCGACAACTAAATTGCTTGACAGCAAATCAAGAGTTTCGCCCTTAAAGACAATTTCTGTTCTGCGATTAAAGCTATGTTCTTGCTTATTACTCTCACAACTTGTCAACAAAATCATTCTTTCCCTAAAAATAGACATTCATAAGTCTTGTTATTCTCGGAATCAACTATCTCTCTCGCCTGGATTAATTCCCTCCCTCATCCGCTCAAAACTTTTGTAGGAAATCGAGTGTCTAAAATTCAGTCTCTTTCATCAAATTATCAGTAGAAACATATTTCGTCCAGTGAAAATCCTGCTGATCTAATATCTTGTACTGTTGATCCCTCTGATCTCAAATACCTTGACCTTTGGTGGTCAGAGCCACCTGTTGCCGCTGAAAATATCTCGGATGGTTCCAGTTCGAAACAAATGGACTCCACTGAAAAGGAACTATATTTAACTGAGCTTAAAAATTAATCTAACATCAGCTTAGCTCTTTCTACTACAAGTGACAATTTATCTCTCGAAAATTTTCATAAACTAATACGAATTCTTATTTTTATTTTAGGTTCACATATAACTGCAGAAACAAGTCAAAGAAATTTGGTTCTATAACTATTGAAGAATTTGAACATGCCGAAAGATCTTTAATTAGAGCAGTACAGGTAAATATATTCCATAGAGAAGTTAACACCTTAAAGAAAAAAGAAAGTGTTAAGGGAAGTAATATGAGTAATTTAAATATATTTCTTGACGATTATGATCTCTTTCGTGTTGGCGATCGACTTGTCCATTCTGATTTATCATTCTATAGAGACATTAGATATTTTTGGAAGCTGGAGAGATTGAAAAATTAGCAACCGCCTTCGGCGGGAATCGAACCACGGACTTCTGGAATACTGGCCCAGTGTGCAGAACCACTACACCACGAAGGCACGCTAGAAGAGTGGGAGAAATACCTTATATACGCCCCTTTTTAAAGGGCGACTGGGGTTTTTAGGGCACTCAGTCACCACATCCTGGGTGGGGAGGATCCTCATCCAACACCCTTTTAGTTCTGGCGCCACTGTAGAGACATTAGGTATTTTTATAAGCCGGAGAGATTGAAAAATTAGCAACCACTTTCCCCGGGAATCGAACCACGGACTTCTGGAATACAGGCCCAGTGTGCAGAACCACTACACCACGAAGGCACTTTAGGAAAGTGAGAGAAATACCTTATAATTTGATCAGAAACATCATATTTTACTTCCTCGAGATCATAAACTAACTAATATTATAATGAATCATTTTCACATAAAACATTTGCACGTTGGGACTCAAACTCTATTTAATATTGTAAAGCAAGAGTATTGGCCACTAAATGGAAGAAATAATGCTAGGAAAATTGTACATCAATGCCTCACATACTTCAAGGTAAAACCTAAAATAGAAGAGCAGTTAATGGCATCTTTGCCTAAGGAAAGAGACACAGTAAATCCCTCTTTTTCTAACAGCGGTATAGAACTTAGTGGTCCATTTTACATAAAATATAAAAATCAACTTAGAAATTCTCACTGATCTAACAGCTGAAGCTTTAATTGCTACTTTAAAACGATTTTTTGCTCGTAGGGGCATTTCTTCTACTTGAAAATTTAGCTGAATCTTTATTTTCGCAGGCACTTTCTTGGAAATTTTTACCTCCTATATCTAATTTTGGCAGACTCTGAGAAGCAAGAGTTGAATCGTTTAAATATCATCTAAAAAGGAGAGTAGGAAATTCCAAATTAACTCTTGAAGAATTCTTAACACTTGTCAATCAAGTTGAAGGTATCCTTAATAGTCGACCACTCGTTCCATTATCGTCATATTCAAATGATTTCGAGATTTTAACATCCGGCCATTTCTTAGTTGGTCGACCTATTAATGCCATTCCTGAACCTCAACTAATTAATGTCTCAACTAATAAACTTTCTAGACGGCAACAAGTTCAAAAACTTAATCAAAGTATTTGGCAAAAATGGTCAAGAGATTATTTAAATAATCTCCAACAACGAGGAAAATGACAGTTTGAAAAAAGTAATATCCAAAAGAATACCCTTGTATTGGTAAAGAAAGATAACCTACCAATTTGTTCTTGGTTAATTGGTCGAATTCATGATGTAACACGTAGGGAAGATGGAAAAATACGTGTTGTTCTAGTAGAAACACCACACGAGATTTTTAAACGTAGCATTTCTAATATATGTTTATTGCTTGGAAGTAATACCTAATCCTAGTATACTCTTACAGAATTTTATTGTTTTAATGAATATTTTATATAGTATTTAAACGTATTTTTCCATTAGTATGTTAGTTTGAAGTTTGAAATGTCTTATTATATAATTTCTAAACATTTTCATTGTAATTTGCTCAACTAATTTTGTTGAAATCCTAAGGATGTCAAAGTCGAACGGTGTTAACGCCACTCTGTAAAAAAGCTAATCGTTTGCGCCATTAAAAGTGGTTATATTTGTATTGCTTAATATAGCAACGCTGTGTTACTTCGATAATGTAGTTTATAAAAAATTTAGTCGTTAGTTTGTTTCGTTGCTTCATCGGAAGCAAAATTTGAATAGTTAAATAAAAATATTTAAAAAGTTAAATGGTGTTTGTATTTTTAAAATATATTACAGTCCACTTGGAATTAACGCAACACCATTTTTGATGGAGAAATTGTATGTAGACAAGGTTGTGCTATGTCCTATAAGATGCAGAAAATCTTGCCCAGGGACAAGCGTTATTATCTACCTTTTGGTTATGTTAAAATTCATAGACTTGATCTAAAATCTGATCCAACATGAAGAGGATTAGGAATGATAACCGAATTGAAGACACTATAAGTGGCAGGACCGTCATAGTCACCAGATTTTTCGCAATGTTTATAGGCCCTTGCTTAACAAGTTCTGTCAAGAATAACAAAAATGTTCCAAAATATGAGTCCTGATATTTATGGAGCTTCTGAAAGTGCTAATACGCTTAAATGGAATTACTATTTGTTGATCGGAGGTAGTTTTCTAAAAGTTTTATAGGTAGGCAGTTACAATTTAAAAGAGAGAGATGATGCATGCATAAGTGTTTCATGTTTTATTCTAAATATCTATTGTTACTGACAAGAAAACTGTTATTATTATAAATTTTTAATTATATAGAATCAGGTCTTTAAAAGAGATATATTTTGCTGAATATTAATTTTGTATAACAACAAAAAAGGTTTTCCGGGATAAGGTAAAAGTACTAGCTTAAATAGCGTAAAAATGTGCTTGAAAAACACTGGAGTACTTTGCATACTTATTTTTAAAATAAAATACATAACTGGGTTTGAATCCTTCATCATTTATATTCATATTTAGTTGTATTATAATTCAGTATTAATTATTAATGGTAACTGCTTCGTATTTTTTATGTTGCTACCCCAATATTGAAAGAAAGAATAGTATAAAAAATTTCAAATTAACCAGCTTAAAATTACAGACCATGTGCAGTCTGAGGAAGCACGTTATCCTTTACAGTAATCCTATTCAGTTGCAATACGTGACCGAGATCCCAATAGGCAAAAAGAATTCTACCGAGTGGTCTGGGATGAAATATTCCAGACGCATGTCCAATCTAAACTGAGTACTAATCCTGACTGTTCATGCCATTGTGGACTTAGCTGCAGCAAAAAAGTATTAAGAATTCATAGACTAGAAGTTCACCTTGCTTGCTCATGCAAGAGGAAACCTAAATTATGGATAGTATCATTAATGGATATGTTCGTTTGCTTTTTCAGGCGCATTTTAGCAGTGATAAGAATATGCATACTTCATGATGCTCTCCGTCGATGTCTTCTCCTGAACTCGATATTCAGATTAGATGGAAGTAGACTGTATTGACTCAAGAAACTGATGCCACTCAAATTCAATGAAAGTGGTTTGAAGATTAAGTTGAGATCAGAAGGAACTGCAATATAATATTAGACAGAATTTTTTACTTTGGTGATGCTCAAAGAAGAAATAATTCTAATGTCTTCATAGATTTCTAACTTTTTCTAATTTAAACATGAAACAAATCAGCTAATATGAAAGTCTTATCAATTCTATATAAATTTACTTTCATATTACATAGAATTTTAAAAATATTTATAAATTTTGTTAAAAACTTAATTTTTTTACATTTTTAAAACAATTTTTTAATTTTCTAAATTAAATTTCCTAAAGTTTTATAAAATCTCTTAATTGTAATTTAATATAAAAATGCTCTAAATTTTGCAAAATTAAAAAATTTTTCAAATTAATTTTTGAACATTTTCTAAAATTTAATGCTTTATCAATATGTTAACTCTGTCTATGGTTAAAAGCAGCTTTCTTGCATGCATTTATTAATTAAGATTTGCCATATTTTTTTGTTTTAATCTTTTTTTTTCTATGAAGCTCTGTTAATTTGTAAAAGTACTATTTCTTCCCATCCTAAATTCAAATCCTTTACAGTAGATTTGCGAAGTGTTTTTACTTCAAATCAGTACAAAAGAAAACATGCAAATTTACAAAGAAAATTAATTTACATCGAGCATCACTTGGGTTATAAAAGTGAACAGAAAAAAAATCCTTTCTGTTTACAGGTTAACCGAAAATTTACCGATAATTAAGAACGCGTGAAGTAAATGAAAATTTTAAGTCTGGAGTACCAAAAGCTTTTTCCTGCCACCTAGGTAAAATTCATATTTAGTAAATTTTGTTCATGCAAAAAAGAACCCTAGACCAGGGGTTTCGGTTTCTGGAAGTTAATCAGTACACAACGTTTAATTCAAACATATATTTGCTCATCACTACATGTTGTTTAAAATTTTTATTATTTTTTAAAAAAACTCAGTTACAATTTAATTTTAGTACTATGCAATTACAGTGCACTGTTGGTCTGAACTAAGAAATAAGATAAGAAAAATGTAAATATATGCAGCCACTTTTCTGCAAGCAGTTTTGAGCACTTTTTAACGGCTTAAGATGACCATTTATCTTCAGTGTGCAGCAGGAGTGACCCACTTTGGCTCCCCATATTCTTCACACATTAGTAAATTGAATTTACTTCTAAGGTGTCGCGATTTTATGCAGTTTTTTTTTTATAATCGTCTTTTTTAATGAATACTTACTAGTTACACAATTGAACTTATAAAGGAATCAAATGCACAAAAAACTGGAAGAATCAATACGAAATCAGAATATTGTCTTTCTGAACTTTCGCTGTGAATTGACTACAAATCGAAAAGTCACCTGTATTTATATAAGGCTAGATTTCGATAAGCCTTGAGCTGATTCCAAGAATTCTTGTAGGATTAAGAATGAGCGAAAGGCTCTACGAATGTAATTTCCATATAATGGCCAAGCATCGAGTGCTAGAGCAGGTCCAAAATTTAACTTAATCAATTTCCACCTTCAAAAGAAAATAATTTCTGAATTTCTGTTTTTAATTCCATATTTTACTTCTTATTCTTCAATTTCATCTAAATTTTTACGTATTTAATTTTCATGGAGCAAACTCACAAAACTGGAGTCAAAATCAAAAGAAAAGTATACATTTTACAGAGAAAAACCGAGATTTTTATAGAGATATCTGAATATTTTTTAACAACTTCAGAAGGAAAATTATTATTATAAAAATAGAAAATTAAATGAAAGAAAAAATTTTAACGTAATTATACGATCCTATTTGCTGTTTCTACAAATAAATTTGGGTACCATACTTTTTTATAATCACAGTAATGTTTGTGAAAATTGCAACAACATGTAGGAATTATGCAAATTGAAAGTAAGGTAAGACATGCAAATGATTAGAATTACGAAGTAATTTGCGCATGCGTAGAATGAGAACCAGCTGCTTGTTCTATATATATATAATGGACTGTAAAGTTGCGTTGAAATCTGTTTATCATCCTCTGTCTGCGGTGAATGTTTAATTAGAGGTCAACATGCCTCGTCAACAGCGAAGATCGTACAGAGTCCTCTCGTGTGTTAGCACAACGTTTGAGCACGGTTATAGGTGTTGCGGCTCTACGATTCCTCGTCGTCTACTGCAGCATGAACTGCGTGCAAGGGTACCTATACGCAGGATTTCCTTGTCGCTGAATCAAAGTCTACGGTGGGCACAGCAACACTGTGCGTAGCGTGACCTGTGGCAATAAGTTGTTTTCTCGGATAAATCTCGCTACAAACTGGAGTAGAATGATGGAAGAGTACGCGTCAGACGTCACAGAGGGTAACGTCTGCTCTTACAGTGTGTTGTCCACCGACATACCGCACAAACGCTTGGCATCATGGTGTGGGGAGCTACAGGGTATAATTGTCGATCCCCATCTATTGCAGATTGCGGGCAACCTCAACAGTGATCGGTGCACAAGGAAAGTTGTAGAGGCAGCGGTCCGCCCCATTCTTCAACGCATTCCAGGCTCTTTATTTAAGCAGGATAATGCCTGTACACATGTTTCTCAGATTACACAAGCCTTCTTTAGGACACGATAGATTTCGCTTCTTCCATGGCCTGATTGTTCCCCGGATATGTCGCAAACTGAGTACCTCTCGGATTTCATCGGCGGGCGACTCACTCGTACTGCTGGTGAGGCACATATTAAAATTGAACTTTGGCGTCAGGTTGAAGGCATATGGAATTTCATTCCCCGGGATTACATTCAGAACCTGTATGATTCAATGCCATGACGTGCACAGTCTCTCATCGCTCAGCATTGATGGGCACACAAAAAACTGATTTCCTCTGTTCGTTTTGTTTATTCGTCTAGTAAATTTGTTCGTTTATTTATGCCATTATCTGTAATATGTAGATCAAATTTCATTTCACTTCCGACAGTTCCTTCATGGTGTTGCATGGTGTTTTTCAAAAACATTAGTGTATTGCGTTTTTTAAATTTCACAATTCAACAATTTCACAATTTTGCTCAAAATTAACCAAAATAAAATGCATTTTAGCCTTTACAGTAAGAAATGATAACAAATTTTATTGTTATGTTTTTTTTTCTAAAAAAAGCTATTTACTTATATTATCAATATTTTAATACAATAATAATTTTACTAATATAATTCTTTTAAGAAAACTGTCGTGACTTTCTCAAATTACGTTTTGTACAAATTTGTTTTCTCAAAAACCATTTTGTACATAAATTGATCTAATAATCACCCAAATATTGATTAGTCACCAGATTTTGAGTCGTGCAACGGAAAATGTCATATTCTGAAAAGATAAGAAATTTTTTTTCATATGGTAAACAGGATACAAATGGCAATAGGCATAGATTTGGTGACGAATCACTAAGTAGGCATAATATTTTGGCGACTTAAAAAAAAATTGCGAAATTTGTAAAAAAGAAAAAAAAAATTATCTAAAATTTAATTCTGGAATGTACTCTGAAAAGCAGTGGAAGAGAAATGGAAGTAAAAGCTTTTGGGAATTTTATGAATAGCACTTTCTTTGTTCTTTATTCTTCATGGCAATCATGGTGTATACTTCTAGTCCAGACAAAAAGGATAACAGATCTAACGATAAAAAAATACTTTTTCCATTTTAAACATTAATTTAATGACCCACAAATCATTCTAAAATGTATAAATACCCTCCGTGAAACTAATTAAAATTGTTTTTTTATTTAAAAAATAGTTTATAAGGTATTTTCTCCCTCCTTGAGGCATTCCTTCGTAGTGTAACGGTAGCACACTCAACGCGTATTCGAGAGGTCCAGGTTTGAGTCCCGGCGAGGGCATTGCGCATTTTTCTGTCTCCTACTTCAAATAAGAGCCAAATGGATGCTCCACTTTTAAAAGAAGGCGTTTTAATGCTCTCGTACAGCGCAAGCAATGAAATACAGTAAGAACAAACTCGCTGGTGACTAAGTTTGCCCAAAGCAAACTGGCGCCGAGCACATTGTGTCTATAACCGGTTTACATAGATTCATAAGTTTATGAAGCTTTTTTTAAAACTGAAAAGTCTAACAGCTGGTATAGCCAAGCTATGAAATATTAATATACTAACTTTGAAGTAATTTGTGCAATGATGAAAGCTTTAGGAGGATTTCGACAGCCGACAACCAAATTTAATTTGGGAGAAATTTTATACTTTAAAAGGGAAGGTTTCCATACATAGGGAATATACATTTTCAGAAAATAATGTTTTCGATCAGCTCTAGTGTTTATGTCCATAAAAAATAATTTTGAAGGATTTGTATTACAATTTTTTTATTTCCGGCATCAGTTTCAAAGCATCAAAAGCTTAATTCGCATTGATGCAAATTATATATGAATTTACAATTTTTAATTAGAAGTTTAAGCTTTAAATTTCTCTTTTAATAAGCATATAAAGGAAAACATTTAAACGTTCGCTTTCTTGTTTAACATAATTCAACATCTAATTTGAGAAACAGGGAAAGTAAAATAAGCAGAAAATGTTTTCATAGTGTAGATAATATTTAGAGAAGATAAAGTTCCTTATTCGTACCACTTATAAAGGATTAAAGACTATTGTAAAAAATCGCTGATGACAAATAGTTCGATGTTATTGCAAATTACTTACAAATAATCGGATGTTGACAGTTTCGTTTTAAGAGCAGTAAGACCAAATTAGCGTTCCAAAAATCACATTTCCAGTTTTTATTTTAAAAGCTAAAATAAGCACTGCTGATTGATACTGATATGTAACATAGATCTGAAGTACTGAACACTAATAAATTGAAGTAAAATATGAAAATTAATGGAGTTTTAAGGTACAGTTATAAAGACTCTTCTTTTATGTACTTTTAACTGAAACTTAGAATATGTTCTAACTATTTTGATTTAGTTATATCAACAGTTTTAAGTATAAGTTTCAGAATTACGTCTGCTAGCAAGAAAGGAACTAAGTTTAGATCTATGTTCGAAGAATCGAACACTTGAGTATAACCATAGACGTATAGAAACCTCTAAAATACGGCTGTTGGTGCAAAAGTGTTGAATTGAAAGGTCTATAGAGTTGTATGTTTTAGTGAAGGTATATATAATCGAAATGAAGTGGTGAAAGTTTCAGTGATTAATGCAGGCATACATGGAAGATTCGAAAATTTGACAAACTCTATTCTTCAACGTTGAAACAGTGATTTATAAAATCCCTAACGATGCATAAATCTTTAAATCACAAAATAAAAGGGGAAATGTAAAGGTGCAAAACAGTCATCACGGCCTGATTATAGTACAGAGAAGTTAAAATATTGTCAAAACATAGTTTGATACAGCAATTTGATTTCGGGCTTTCAAATTTCAAGTTTTCTTAAAATGAGTTTCTTCAATATTTAGCCATATTTTTATAAAACTCTATTCATCAAACAAGCCTGAAACTTTATTTTACAGTTTTAATTACTTAAATGTATTGAGCGACCCTGTCTAAATAAATTCAAATTTTACTTTAACATAATAATATTAATGAAAAGTTTCATTTTTTATTTCCTTGTACGAAGTAAAAAGGAAGTATTGTAATCGCGAAAAGTTTCAGGCAGCATATTTCAACGAAAATATCCATTTTGACCGCTATCGAATACAATTTAACGATGTTTTTGCGTGATATCTGTACGTAAGGACAGAATAAAATACTCTTTTCCTTCAAAAAAGTTATAAAACTTCTTTAAAATTAATTCTGAAGAGAATTTTTCGTGGCGTCTGTACGAACGTATGTACGTACGTATCTCGCATAACTCAAAAACGAGTAGCCTCAGAACGTTGAAATTTTGTATATAGGACTGCTATAACATGTAGATGTGCACCTCGTATTTTGGTTGCAATCGGCCGCACCAAACGTATATAAATATATTTATATATATATCCACTCTGTTACCCGGCTCAGTAATCTCAGTTTGTTTACTCTTATATGTTTGTAAATTGTACATTCTTTTTTGCTTTAAAAATGATTGTATTATGTTGTTTTTATCTTCCGGTTAAGGTTTTTATGCCTTTAGTAAATCTGTACGCAATATTTTTAGAATTATCAACAATTTTAAAGTTGTCTAAGTGCCACTAAGCTTTTTTTTTTATGGCGGCCATTGATGTTTACATTTGAAACAGGAGACTAGTGGATTTGTTGCCAATCTAAAGAAACTTAGTTTCGCAACAACAAAGATAACACATTCATTTATTATTGCCAATTAAATCATGCTTAATTCCTTCTGGAATTTTTTCGAGGAAATAAGTGTTTAAGATTTACTTCGTAATTTTTAATATAGATATTTTGAGTTTTTATGTATTTTTGCCTTCTCGCGAAGTGAGAACTGAATTAATTAAATGAGAAATACTCAATCGTCTGTGAAAAACTGTTTCTTTTTTGTTTTGTTTGCTTAATTGCTTTTATACATCATTCTAGCTTTATTATAGTATTTGAATAGAACATGTGGCAACGATTAGATAATTCTATTCTTTAAATGATATAAATTTTGTGCATTATGAGTTATAATATGAACGAAATATATAAGTTAACTGTTATATAATTATTGGATTATATAACAGTTAACTTAGTTTCCGTTATGTAATTATTATATAAGTTAACTGTTATATAATTATTAATACTGTTAAGTGAATCTAGCGCCAAAGTGTCGCTATGGTAAACAAGTACTAGAGTGAATTTTAAAGAATGCATTTATTCTATTGTGGTTTATGCGCTGTCGGCGTGGTAGATTTAATTCAATCCAATAAGCTTAAATGAAATAAAAAAAAATGCGTATAATTTAATATTCCGTACAAGTCATGTGGTGTACACATCAGATTTTTTTTCTTTACTTTCGAATCCATCTTATTTTCCTTAACAAAGTTTTATAAATTTAAGAAGGTACTTACGCATGACTTCGAAATTTGTTTACTATTATTTTAAGTAAAAATTTCATTTCATTTTTACTGTTAGTAAATGGAACTCGATAATAAGTATCATCATCAATATAAGTCGCTCTGTTCAGACTAAAAAGTACTGCAGTAGAAACAAAAGAAATCATATATGAAGCCGATAGAGAGAATATGGTATTTGGTAGGCTGTTTTTGAGAAAGAGAAAGAATTTGAGAAGTGATTTAAGCTTTATAAAGCGTAATATTAACACTGGTAATTTATATTTAGGAAGACTTGAAGAACTTAATAGGGACGAATTACAAGAACTTATATCGAAAATGACTGGATAAAAACATTGAAAAACCTGAAATAAGCACGATTCTTTTTTTAATATTTTAAAGAATACAATTAACTTCTCCATGTATGTAATGTATGTAATACGAAATATATATCAGTACATTTTTGCTTTATTAGTATCAGTTTAGTATTAATAATTAATTAATTATAGAGAGATGGGCGGTACAGATAATGAGACATTTATAGCTGATTGTCCCGTTTAATCCATGAGAAAATAAATACATGTAAATTGGTTAGACTGGTTTATTTTAGCTTCAAACACTGTTTTAAGTTCGTTAACGCTGAACTTGAATAAGAATAGCAAGAATAGCAAAGTGCCTGGAAAGAACGAACTTCTGGCATCTGGCCCAACAGTTGACTCTATTTGCGCTTAGGACTTTACTTCTCGTACGTCTGAATAACTAGCTTCCTTTTAATACAGTAAATATGACTTTTTGAAAGCAATGTGACTGATAATCAAACAGACAAAGATGGCAATCACTTATTTGTTTTTAAATACTCTTACTAAGCACGTAATTATAATTACGAAGCTTCTCTAAGTAAGATATGACAAAAGGCAAAAGAGATATATATCTTCGGTTATCGATAAAACTTTGTGTTGCCACTCTGCAATAAATAGGATATTTATGTTTCATATATAATCAGAAAACTATTTGTTTTTAAATACTCTTACTACGCACGTAATTATAATTACGAAGCTTAAGTAAGATATGACAAAAGGCAATAGAAATATATATCTTTGGTTATAGATAAAACTTTGTGTTGGCACTATGCAATAAATAGGATATTTATGTTTCAGATATAATCAGAAAACTCGAAGAGGTACTAATTTTAACTGTTAGAGCTGCGTCAGTTAAAATTGCGCCACTTTTTCTGGCTACCAATTGTTGCCAAGTATAAAATTATGAAATATTTATAGAGTTCAAAAGACTAAAAAAAATCCCTTCTGTAAAAAGAAATTTTTTAAATTTCATAATTCTTAAAGAAAGTAAATTTTCCTTTTTAATTTTTTAATATAGAGTACCCTACATATAAATAAAAAATAACAAAACAAAACGAAATTTAATCTAAACAGGCGGCATATAGAATATTCTACACATAAATAAAAAATAATAAAACAAAAGGAAATTCAATCTAAACAGGTGACATAAAATTGCAAATATCATTCAAAATTTCAGTTTTTTGAACATAACCAACACCACATAAATTCTATCCAATATGACTTTAAATGGTTAGTGCCCCGCTGAAATTTATTTTTCCGTTTGGCACTGCCATTAGCTAGCTTGTGTGTGTAGTTCTCAGATATCTAGTCATACTCCGATCTCGATGAAATTTTGAACACTTCACCTTCAAAACAAGGGAAAGGTCACTGTCTATATAATATTTTCCAAACCATCCACGGGATCAACACTCAAAGAGTTTATATTAGAAGACTGTACTCACAACTCCCATCTTAAGTTCACGTCGGCGTTGTTATGTTCCCGCTATAAGAGGAAGACGTAAATGCTAAGCAAAGAATTTCCAATCGCTTTTTACATAAAATAAATATCAATATTTCTATATACCTTCAATTTTGAAATGACATCACTCATTTTAGGTTCACGTCGCGAATGTTGTATTCTCGCTATCAGTTCTTCCTAAAATATTTAGATGACGCTGTATTCATTTACTCTGTAATGTTGCGCGCTTCCAACCTGCACGCAACAATAGTGGTGACTGCTGAGAACTGGAAAGTAGACAAAGTCTTGAGAAGGGTTTAAATCCCTTTTTATTCAACTTTAGAAATTACAAATGCGTGCTCTTGACGCTCACAAACTACGCCGACCCGGCGGTAAAATAAATATAAGAAACTAACAAAAGAATAGTAACAAGTGACTAACTACGAGGCACTCTAAACGTAACTAACCTCACCGCGTTCTAAAATACCGCTGATAATTCAGCAAACTTCTGAACATTAAGTTGAAAGATTAACAATCTGCCGAGGCAAGCACACAGGCCGAAACGCGTGGTTCATCAATTTCTAACTAGCCACCTCCACGCTCGTGAAGCAAGAAAGCACACTTTCGAACTCGTTTCCTTTCTATTTAACTCAGATTACTTCCGCTGACAATTTGAATCCTTGCGCGTTCTACTAAAATTTACATACTCTGGCATTGGCAATTCCAGGGGAAAGTAAGGCTTGACAGGAAAGATAGTTTAAACTTAAAATAAATGTTAGTTAAAATAAATATAAACCCTACATTTGCCGATGCCAGAATTTGGTAAACTTGGAAGCAGGTCCTAGAAACGACCTGTTGAAAAGTTTCCACAATTCTGAACTAAATTTTAAGAGCCTCGTTTACATAAAAAAAATCTGTTATCTCACAAAAGGTAGAATAAATTTCTGTAGATACTTATTTAATTCTCTCTTCTTACAGCAACCTTTCCTGGACTTCAGCAATCAATCTGTTCTCTTCCTTCCAGCATCTGGAAGGAATAAGTATCAGTATCTTTCTAAATACATTATAATTTACACTTTCTTGACACTGAATAAGTTTTTGTTTTTGAACGATTTATTTTCCTTAGTTACTGCTTAATTCACATTCATTCAAGTATTCAACCATGAATTTAACTTTACCCTGGCTCTCCACCATGTGTGGTGTCAAACGGGAATATTCGTGTTTTAGTATTACCACACTTTCCCTAACCACAATGATTTGTTAGAATTCAACGACCAAATAGACACACCTTAATCGACATACTGAAACTCGATGAGCTATGTTTAACATTCTTAAAATTTAAGTGCAGGTGGAGAACCCTACAAAACACATTCATTCTAAATTCCCCCTCATTCATCTTTAGACATGCAGGCTTTCGCTCTAAAGCATGATTTTATCTGCTGTTTAATACTTAAATTTGAATTCATTTCTTTCGAGTATTTACTTTTAGCATCTAAAATTTTATGCTTCTAGACTAAATTCTACTTTTACATAACTTTCAAGTATTTACGTATATTTAAAAAATTCTAATACATATGATTTTTACAATTTACCATAAAATGAATAAGATAAAAATAAAATTTTACTTCATGCTTTCTTCGCCAAGCTGGGGGCACTGAAACTAAATTTTTCATTAATACAAGAATACGAAGTTATTTACTTTCGGCCAAATTTTGGCTTTAACATAACAGAATTATTCTTTCGACCAACAGAAACTGCTTGTTCTTAGATTTTATACTTAAAGAAAATAATACTTTTGCCTTAGCTAAATAAAGTAAAACAAAACTAAGGCTCAACCGAGACACATTGACTTCCGTCAAAACATAGAACTTCGTATTTACGCATAACATTTCGGAACAAAAGAAAAAATTTTAAAGAAGATTTTAACTTATCTTTGAGTTTTCGATGATTGGAACTCCGACATCCTCTTCTGGCAGAACTGATCCCACGTTATAGGTTTCATCGACGTCAGTCTTCTCCTTAGTGTCCTCCGAGTGTCGTCCACGTTCCTTTTTCTTTTTCGCCCTCTGCATGCTGGCCTCTTGGAGTGGTAGTCGTCGGGTTGCTGTCTTTTCCTTTTTTTCCCTGGACGGCTGGTCTTGGCGTCCTCCGGTCTGGAGTCATGCTTGAATTTCTTCTTTTGGTGGTGGTCTTTTCGTTCTCGGGGACGGCGGCCTTGTTTGCACCTGACTCTCTGGCCCTGGAAGCGTTCTCCTCGATGTAGAATTTCTACTGCGATACGTTGTAAGTGGTGTTTTCCACTTTACCAAGGCTTCTTTACGCGGCGGCTTTGCTTTCTTGTATTTCTTAAATGCTGGAGTCTGAAAGTTTTCATTTCTTCTTTTCGGTACCGTCGCATGGGTTGTAGAAGGGCTAGGTTTCTCTTCAGTTCTCTGCTTCTTGGGTGGTGGAACGGGTGACGTTACTTCTGGACCTTCTACTTCTTTTACGCTTGAGTCCTGCAAAAAACTTTTAAGGATTTCAAAATTATTTGGTTTTAATTATTTTTCACCTGGTCGGGACTTGCTTTACAGACCTCCCCTCTCTCGTTCTTAAGATACAATACGACTCCCTTGATTTCCTGAATTACATAGGGGCCTTCAAATTTTGGAGCTAACTTTGCAGTAAAATTGTCTAGGGCACTTGATAAAGAAAATTTCCGCTTCAACACTTTATCCCCAACTTTAAAATCTGCTTCACGGCGTTTTCTATCATAATATAACTTTTGTATATTTCTTGCCGTATCCGAGCTTTTAACCGCCTGGTCAATAAGTGTTTGTACATCTTTCTGTTTAAATTTTTGCTCTCTTTGTTGCACAAAGAATAATTTATCTAATGGCGTAAATAACTTTCGTCCTAAAAATAATTCTGCTGGGGTTTTTCCCGTAGTATCGTGATTTGCCGTTCTTAAAGCATAAGCCAACTCATTTATGTAGCCATCGCAGCGCTTGTGATGTATGCTAACATAACTTCTAATTATTTTTACAATGTTTTTATTAACTCTTTCTGCTATGTTTGCCTGTGGTCTATACGGAACCATTTTGATATGGCGTATGCCAAGTCCAGTGCATATGTTTTCAAATATTTGACTAACGAATTGTTTACCGTTATCGCTAATGCCTTTTATCGGTGCACCGTATTTTAAAATGTATTTGTGTAAGAATGCATCTACGACTCTTTTGGCTGACGCGCGTTTAAGTGGAACAATTTCTGTCCATTTTGAAAAATGATCTACAATTACTAAAAGAAAACGATTTTTATTTAACTCACTCTGGGGGAAAGGACCAAGAAGATCTATGCCTAAAATTTCATTCGGAAATGTAGCGCGAATGCTATTTAAGTACCCGGCCGGGCTGTAATTAATATCATTTATTAACTGACATTGATTGCAGGACCTGACATACGCAGTTATTATTTTGTATAATTGCGGGAAATATACCGCCTCGCGTAACATTTTTAAAGTTTTTCTGACCCCTAAATGACCCGCTGATTTCGCGTTGTGTAATTCTTTCAAAATGCTTAATCGAAGCGAGGCTGGGATGACTGGTTTGTACTCGAGATTTTCGTTTGTTGTTTTCGTATAAAATAATAAATTATCTATTATTTCATAGTTTTCTGCTCTATTTCTTATCGCATCGATATCTGTTTGCTCAAAGCTTTCGGGGTCTTTCAAATATGCATAGATACTTCCAAATTCAGGATCAGCTTTCAATTCAGCAATAATTGTATCTCTAGAAGCTGAAATTTTTGAAGTCAACACAGCGCATTTAAGTTCATTGCCTTCATCGTCCAGTTTTATACGAGAAAGTGCGTCAGCTACATTGTTTTCCTTACCCGGTTTATATTTGATTATGAGATTATATTCTTGGAGTTTTAAAGCCCATCTTATTAACCTGGGCGTTAGGTTTTTCCCCGAGTAAAGTCTACCAACAGCCGCATGATCCGAAAAGACTGTTACTGGCGCTTTGCCGAAATAAACTCGAAATTTGTGTACAGCCATTAATACGGCTAATGTTTCTCTATCTGTAGCTGTATAATTCCTTTGTGTATGATTCAACGTTTTACTAAAAAATGCCAAAGGATGGCCATTTTGCATAAGAACTGCACCCACAGCATAGTCCGACGCATCTGCTGCAATTTCCAGGTTTTCGTCCCCCTCCGGGAATTTCAAAACAGGGGCATTGATGAGCCCTTCCTTTAACCTTTCAAAAGCAGTATTTGCTTCTGCTGTCCACGTGAATTTACTTTCCTTTCTTTTAATTACTAACAAGGGTTCAACAATATTAGCAAAATCTTTTATGAATGACCGATAATAAGAACATAACCCAAGGAAAGAAGAAAGTTTCTTGGCGGTGTTGGGAGGTGGGAAATTCTTGATTGCTTTTATTTTTGAATCTTGCGTTTCTATACCCTTTTGCGAAATTTTATAACCCAGATATTTAAGTTCTTTAGTTGCGAACTTTCATTTTGAGGCGTTAATTGTAAGACCGGCCTCTTTTAATAATTTAAAAACTTCTTCTAGATCTTTAATATGTTGTTCCAACGTACTACTGGTTATAATTATATCATCTAGATAGATTAAAGTCGATTTTCCTAGGACAGGCTTTAGAACAATGTCCATAGCTGTCTGGAATGTTGATGGAGCCCCACACAACCCAAAGGGCATGCGTAAAAATGCATAAGTGCCCGATTTTGTTATAAACGCGGTTTTATGTATGTCTTCGGGTCTCATAGCTATTTGATAGTAGCCAGACGTTAAGTCCAAAGTAGTCATGTATCTTGTAGATTTAATCTTTCTAATAATTTCCTCTATAACCGGCAAAGGGTAAACTGGGAATTTAGTAATACTATTAAGTTTTTTGTAATCGATAGCAAATCTCCAAGCCCTTTTATCCGAAGGAGGAAACTCGTTCTTTTTCCTACATAGTACGACTGGACTCGCGTACTCACTATTTATGGGCGTTATTATTTTGTTCTTTAACATCTCCTGAATATGTTCTTCTATGATTAGCTCTTTTTGTTTATCATAGCGATAAGGTTTAGTACTACAGGGTTTGTCGGCAGTTAACTCTATCTCATGCGTAGCTATTTGACAGCTACCAGGCCGTTCTGAAAACAAGTTTGAAAAAGTACTCACCACTTGCTGGATGGCTTGACTTTCATGGTCATTCAAATGGCTAAGGTCAACTTGCGGTTGTTCCACTGGTTCCACCACCCTCCGATCCATCTCCAGCACGATAGAACTGTCCTGAAAATTCAGTTTGGCCTTCGCGGCTTTTAAAAACTCCATACCTAAAATAAGTGGATTTTGCAAATTTTTTACTACAAAAATTAATACTTTAAGGCTTTCACTTCGAACCTGTATCTTTAAAGATAGTTTTCCGATACATTGACAAGTTTGTCCTTGTGCTGCTATGATTTCTGTGTTTTTATTTTTAAATAATCGAAACCTAAAAAATTTCTTCTTTAAAAAAATATCACTCATAAAATTACCTTCTGCTCCTGTATCGATGAGGGCTTCTACTGGTACATCGCCAACCAGGACCTGTATAATTGGTAACTGTGAGTTCTTTACGATGACCGTATTTAAGTGTCTTTTTGAGGGTTCTTTCAAAACTTCCGGGGTCTGGACCCTCGCTTTCACAGGCCCCTCTACTCGTTTAAAGCTTTCCTTTCAACTTCTGCCTTCTGTGTACGCAGACGGTTTTTTTCAAATTTTCTTTTTGGGCCTTGGCCTTCGAGCTTCGATGAGTTAGCTTGATAGCTCTTTCCCCCATAAGAGCGGTTTGCATTTCTGGTCTGCTCATTTGAAGATTGCCTTCGGATACTTTGAAAATACGATGCCCCTCTAGCTTTTTCCGCTATTCTGCGATTTTGAAACTTGACCGCCAATTCGAAGAGCTCCTGCAATGTGCTTGGGTTTCTAATTTCGAAGTAGTCTTGAACAGCAGTTAACAATCTTGGTAAGTTTATTTCAATAATCTCCGCGTCGGTTTCTTCCCGTACAGCATATCCGTCAGCTTAATTTTTCGCAGAATAAAGTCCGTCAGCTTAATTTTTCGCAGAATAAAGTCCGTCAGCTTAATTTTTCGCAGAATAAAGTCCGTCAGCTTAATTTTTCGCAGAATAAAGTCCGTCAACTCTTCTATATTCCGTTGATAAAAACTATATAGTTCGGCTTCTAGCCTTGCTTGATCTTTCACTATGGGGAAGGCCTTTAATAACGATTTTTTGAAATTTTCAAATATATATGTCTGGCCTCCGAATTCCCCTAATAAAAATTTGCCTATCCTCTTCCACCATAGCGCGGCCTGTCCTCTTAGTGCAGTTGTGGCGATGGCAACATTTTGTCTTTCAGGCACAGGGTAGAGCTGGAAGTGATTTTCTAGGCCTTCTAGAAATATCGCCACCGAAGTTTTTCCGTCGAAATTGACGTTTGGCTTAATTGACGCTCTCATCGTCTGGACCAGGTATCCAAATCCTTCCAATTGGCTTGCCATTTCTTGTTGTTGTCCAGTAACTTCCATCCAATTTTCGGCCATTTCAGTTCGACAAGTGTTCGGGCGCCAATGTAATGTTGCGTGCTTCCAATCTGCACGCAACAATAGTGGTGACTGCTGAGAACTGGAAAGTAGACAAAGTCTTGAGAAGGGTTTAAATCCCTTTTTATTCAACTTTAGAAATTACAAATGCGTGCTCTTGACGCTCACAAACTACGCCGACCCGGCGGTAAAATAAAAATAAGAAACTGAAAAGAGATAATAACAAGTGACTAACTACGAGGCTCTCTAAACGTAACTAACTCATCGCTTTCTAAAATACCGCTGATAATTCAGCAAACTTCTGAATATTACGTTGAAAGATTAACAATCTGCCGAGGCAAGCACACAGGCCGAAACGCGTGGTTCTTCAATTTCTAACTAGCCACCTCCACGCTCGTGAAGCAAGAAAGCACACTTTCGAACTCGTTTCCTTTCTATTTAACTCAGATTACTTCCGCTGACAATTTGAATCCTTGCGCGTTCTACTAAAATTTACATACTCTGGCATTGGCAATTCCAGGGGAAAGTAAGGCTTGACAGGAAAGATAGTTTAAACTTAAAATAAATGTTAGTTAAAATAAATATAAACCCTACAACTCTTTAGAACAGAGTTGCAGCATTTACAGAATAATTTAAGTATCAGTGTTTCCCGAATATTACGAAAACAATGAAGAAAGTGGATAATGATTTTCCAAAAGCTCATTGCCGGAAAAAGACATAACCGCTACCAAAGCAAGTGCCAGTTTTTACTAAAACCGTTACATGGCACTATGTTAGTTCTACAGTGGTCTACAGGTTTACGCGAACTTGGTAAAATTTTGTACAAACCACTTTGAACAAAATAAGAGGAAAATCACTGTCTACCCAGAGTTCCAAAACACTACCCCTTCCCCCTAAATGAAGCCTATTCCCTATGCATAACGTTCAGGCTAGGCCGGCTGCATCAACTAGTAGCATATACAGATATAGAGCTTATGTTTAGAGGACAAGGTCCGTAATAAGATGAAAAGAATAAAAAATTTTGTTTTAAAATTTTTAGTTTTAGGGTTTTCTGCATAGGAGGGACACCGCTTAACACTGAAATCAACTTTTGTGCTCTCGTGCTAGCAGAAATTCTTCTACTCAGTGTCAACTCGTGTCGAATTTCCATTAAAAGAAATTGTGCACTTAAACTAAGATTTATAAATTAAAAGGATAAAGTATAAACGACTTTGTAATATAAACTGTAACTAATTGGCAATTAACTCTATTAACTATTGGCATAGCAAAACTGCAGCAGTGAGGACGCATCTAAGAAATCTCCCTCTCTTCCTTAACTTCTCTTTTATTAAACATTTAAACTCCATTTGCTGTTCTTTAGCAATTCAGTGCTTACAACTAATCGCAGAATTATGGTATACAGGAAACACATATCTGAAATCTTCTCTGCTTCATCTTACAACAATTTCTTTCTTCTTTTAAGTCTTCTTTTAAGAATTTGTGATAAATCATCAAAAGATAGTAAATAAATTACGAATTAAAATCTAGGGAAAGTTGTTTTTCAAAATGCTACTAAACCTTATTAAAGAATTTTCGGCGTTCTTCTAAAATTGTTGATTTAAACCGAAATCGTTGCTTTATTATTAGACTTTTTTCATTTTTTACTTCCTTTTACGAAATAAAAAGGAAGTATTGTAATCGCGAAAAATTTAGGGTATCATATTTCAACGAAAATATCCATTTTGACCGATATCGAATGCAATTTAATGATGTTTTTACGTTCTATTTGTACGTAAGGACAAATTAAAGAACTATTTATCTAAAAACGAATTATAAAAATGATTTAAAATGAATTTAGAAGAGATTTTTTCGTAGCGTCTGTACGTACGTATGTATATAACTCGCATAACTTAAAAAATCAAGCACCCTCAGAAGGTTGAAATTTTGTATATAGGACTGCTATAACACCTCCTATTTTGGTTGCAATCGGCCGTACCAGAAGTATATAAATATATGTACGTATTCACTCTGTTACTCGGATCAATGAGCTCAGTTTCTTTATTCTTATATGTTTGCAATTTGTGCATTTTGTGCTTTAAAAATGATTATGTTGTTCTTACCTTCCGATTGAGGTTTCTATGCCTTAGTAAATCTGCATGCAATATTTGTAGAATTATCAACAATTTAAAAGTTTTTTAAGTGCAGCTAAGCCTAATTATTTTTACCATTGTAGCCATATTTGCATTTGAAAACTTAGCAGAATAGCGGATTTGTTGCCAATCTAGAAAATCTAAGCTTCACAACAGCAAATATAATGCCTTCTTTTATTATTGCGAATTAAATTATCCTTAATCCATTCTGGTATTTATTTGAGGAAATAAGTGTTTAAGATTTATTTCATTATTTTTAATATAGATAGTTTGCGTTTTTATGTATTTTTGCCTTGTCGCAAAGTGAATTAAAAATGATCGTTCTTATCTTCCGGTTAAGGTTTGTATGCCTTTAGTTAACCTGAATATTA